>NC_066583.1:354650370-355850370 GCF_024323335.1 Lathyrus oleraceus
TATACTTGTTTGGTTTGTGGTCTTTTGACCTTAATGTACATAATAAGTATTAGATTTAATTATTAGATTTAATTCATATTTAAGTTTGTTAGATATTAGATTTAAATATTAGATTTGATTCATATTTAAGTTTGTTAGATATTAGATTTAAATATTAGATTTGATTCATATTTAAGTTTGTTAGAGGCTTATAAATAGGGTGTCAATCATTGTAACTTTTAATCCTTTTGTAGCCATCATTCTCTGAATAAGAATATTTCCATTCATCATATATTCTACCTTTGCACCAACAATTGGTATCTAGAGCTCCGGTTCAGATTCATTGGAAACACGGGAAACACGAGTGAACGTGAGGTCTTGTGTGTTTGATTTTGATTCTTAGATTCGTGTTGAATCTTGAACAAAATCTGATCAGAATTTTAATTCTGTGGGTTGGGAAACACTGTGTGAGAAATCTGAGTGTATTGTGCAAGGTAGAAAGATGAACGAAACGGCAACATGAACACCAAACTTCCAGTATTTGACGGTAAAACTGGAATCGTTGGATGATCCAAATGCGTGTACTGTTCGGTGCTCAAGATGTTCTAGATCTTGTCACTGATGGTTATGTTCCGGTAGCAGCAGATGCGACGGATGAACAAAAAACACGCAGAAGGAAGTAAGGAAGAAGGATCAGAAAGCATTGTTCTTCATTCATCAATGTGTTGATGTAAATGTGTTTGAGAAGATTGCAGATTCACGACAGCAAAGGCTGCGTGGGACACACACTGGTTAGATGTTATGGTGGTGACGCATCAGTGAAGAAGGTGAAGCTTCAGTCCTGAGAAAGCAATATGAGAATCTCAACATGAAGATAATGAGAAAGTTCTCTGAATACATCTCCGAGTGATTCTGATCACTAATGAGATGAAAGCGTGTGGAGAAACTCTTTCTGAAGAAACAATCATGGAGAAGGTATTGAGATCCCTTACCTGTCAATTTGATTACATTGTGGTAGCAATAGAACATTCCAAAGATCTGAGCACCATGAGAATTGAAGAGCTGCAGAGCAGTCTAGAAGCGCAAGAGTTGCGTTTGACTGAGAGAACTTCTGAAAGGGAAGTAGAGCAGCAGGCTCTGAAAGCAACTTCTGATAGGAGGTATCAGAAGCAGTCAGAAGCCAGGAGAAGATCTGATGGTGGTCAGAAGTCAGAAAGCTCAACCTCTGATAGACAAAGAATGCTCAGAAGGGAAAAGAGAAGTATGACAAGAAGAAGATCCAATGTTACTGTTGTAAGAAGTTTGGTCACTTTGCTAGAGACTGTTGGTCAAACAAGGAGAGAAAATCAGAAGAAGCAAATATAGCCAGAAGTTCTGATGACGAATCTGTGCTATTGATGGCCTCTGAATCTGATGATATGGATCTGATAGACTGGTGGTATATGGACACTGGTTGTTCAAATCATCTTACTGGAAACAAGAAATGGCTGGTTGACTTTGACTCTGAAAAGAGGACAAAGATCAGATGTGCTGATGACAAATATCTTAATGCAGAAGGTATGGGAAATGTCAGAGTGACTCTGAACAATGGGAAAACAACATGAGATTCAGAACGTGTGGTATGTACCTGGCATCAGAAGCAATCTGATGAGTGTGGGACAATTAATTGAGAAAGGTTTCTCAGTTACCATGAAGGACAATCTTCTGAAGCTGTACGACTGTAATCAGAAGTTGATTATGGAGTCAGAACAGGGAAGGAATAGAACATTCAAGGTGAATGTCAGAACTGCAGACTCAGAATGTCTTAGTGCAACAAGTGCTGAGAAGGAGAGTGAGCTGTGGCACAGAAGATTTGGTCATTTGAATTTCAGAAGCTTAAAACATCTGAATTCAAAGAAGTTGGTACATGGAATTCCTGCAATTAAGAAGCCTGAAAAGTCATGCAAAGTTTGTATGGAAGGAAAACAACCACGATCGCCATTTGCGTCAGAAACTGCTCCAAGAGCAAAACATGCCTTGGGAGTTGTACATTCTGATGTGTGTGGTCCATTTCCAGTAGCATCGATGGGAGGGAATAAATACTTTGTGTATTTGTTGATGAATTCACAAGAATGACATGGGTATCCCTTATTAAGTTCAAACACGAGGTGTTTGATGAATTCAAGAAGTCAGAATGAAGGCTGAGAATCAGAGTGGTCAAAAGCTGAAGATTCTTAGAACTGACGTGGAGGTGAGTATAACTCCAAAGAGTTCCAGAAGTTCTGTGAGGAGAATGGAATTGAGCATGAGGTTACTGCTCCTTATACCCCTCAACACAATGGTCTTGCTGAAAGAAGAAACCGAACTTTGCTTGATATGGTGAGAAGCATGCTAAAGGAGAAGAAGCTTCCTCAGAAGCTCTGGGGAAAGCTGTTGCCACCGCCAACGTATGTACTCAACCGATGTCCTACGAAGAAGTTGAAGGAAATAGTTCCAATACAGAAGTGACTGGAGATAAGCAAAGTGTTAGTCATCTGAAGGTGTTTGGTTCTGTTTGCTATAAAATGTTCCAGAAGCCAGAAGACAGAAGCTGGATGATAGAAGCAAGTGATGATTCTGATAGGGTACCACAGTACAGGTGCATACAAGCTCTATTGTCCAGAAACCAATAAAATTGAATTCAGCAGAGATGTGATTGTGAAGGAATCAGAAGTTTGGAATTGGGATAAGTCTCAATCTGACTCTGATGTTAGAACCTCTGAAGAAAGGTCAGAGTTCAGAATTTCTGAGGCTGGAGTAAACTCTGATATTGATTCTGATTCTGATAGTGATTCTGACTCTGGAGAAGACTCAGAAGATGAAGGTGACTCTGATGATCCAGACTCTGATGACCCAGACTCTGATGGTAATCCAGATTCTGGTGGCAATTCAGACTCTGGAAATATGCCAGACCCTGAAGATGGTCAAAGCTCTGGAGGAAGTCAACCATCTGAAGCTAGAAACTCTGCAGCTCAAGACTCTGAACAAGTTCAGAGACCACAAAGAATCAGAAACATCCCCAGAAGATATGCAGAATTTGACATGCTGAAAGACACTGAAGTAGACTCTGAAGGAGAAGTTATTCAGTGTGCCATGTTAGTAGACTCTGAACCCATAAGTACAGAAGAGGCTCTTAAGCAGAAGCTCTGGCTGAAGGCCATGAAAGAAGAACTTGATGCTATAGAGAGAAACAAGACTGGAAGTTCTGAACAAGAGATAGCCAAGTCAAGAAAGTTCTGATGAATGAATTCGAAATGACTGATCTAGGCAAAATGACATACTTTCTAGGGATGGAATTCAGATACTCTGAGAAAGGTATTATTTTGCATCAGCTCAAGTATGAATTAGAACTTCTGAAGAGATTTGAACTGGAGAATTGTAAGATTGCTGTCACACCTTCTGATACAAATCAGAAACTGGATTCTGACTCTGATGGAAAGGATGTGGACGCTACAACCTTCAAACAGTTGGTTGGTTCTCTGAGGTATTTGTGCAATACCAGACCTGATATTTGCTATTCAGTTGGGATGGTTAGTAGGTTCATGAGTAAACCTAAGTGGTCCCATTACCAAGCTGCAGTCAGGATTCTGAGGTATATCAAGGGAACTCTGAAGTATGGAGTATTATTTCCTTCTGGAAGAAAGGATGAGTCAGAACTTCAGAGTTATTCAGATTCTGATTGGTGTGGAGACAGAGTTGACAGAAGAAGTACGTCTGGGTACTTATTCAAATTTCTGGGAGGTCCCATTTCTTGGTGTTCCAAGAAGCAACCTGTTGTGGCGTTGTCAACTTGTGAAGCTGAATATATTGCAGGTGCTGTTACTGCATGCCAAGCTGTGTGGATTCTGAATCTATTGCAGGATCTGAAGATTAAAGTAAACAAACTCTGAAGCTGATGATGACAACAAGTCTGCAATCAATCTTGCCAGAAACCCAGTGTTGCATGGGAGAAGCAAGCACATTGAGACCAAGTATCATTTTCTGAGACATCAAGTTCAGAGGGGAGTGTTAGAAGTTGTACACTGCAGCACTCAGAAGCAGTTGGCAGATGTTCTGACGAAAGCTATCAAGACTGATCAATTTCTCAGATTAAGGGATGGAATTGGTGTTACAAGTTTTGATGGAATATGAATTAAGGGATGGTATTAGATTTAATTATTAGATTTAATTCATATTTAAGTTTGTTAGATATTAGATTTAAATATTAGATTTGATTCATATTTAAGTTTGTTAGATATTAGATTTAAATATTAGATTTGATTCATATTTAAGTTTGTTAGAGGCTTATAAATAGGGTGTCAATCATTGTAACTTTTAATCCTTTTTGTAGCCATCATTCTCTGAATAAGAATATTTCCATTCATCATATATTCTACCTTTGCACCAACAATAAGAACAAAAACCATAAAAGACATTTGTGTGGACTGTCTGATTTAATCTGAGACACTGGACTTAGAATTAGGCAACACTCCCTATGCAAAAGGACTTGGCCAATGCCAACTTTCAGGAAACCAAGTACTTCTGAAGTGAACTTTCATCTGATGCAAATATTGAAGATCCATTTAAGTTCATCTACAACATGGTCCTATTAAAGTTGTTACTTTGAACTTGTGTCTAATGCTTATCTCTGAAGTCATCTAATGCACTGGAAATTATGAAGAGGTTCATGGAGTTGCTAGCTTGGATGTGGCTATCTTTATTTGATGACTTGCTCTTCATCTTACTATTTGTGTATTGATATTGCTTGATTCTAAATCCCAAGGGAAAATTGGGTTTTTCTATATGACATTCTTGTCTATTGGATTGCATCTAATTGGTTAGATCTTTTCAACTCTCAACTTTTAAATTTTTGCTTAGGATTAGTCTCTTCATCTCCTCCCCACTTCTTTAATTTCAAATCTCTCCCTCCTTTTAAAACCTTCTTTGCTTGTAATTTCTAAACTTAGACTTTATTGCAAATTAGAAACCTTGGCCTTATGACATTGCACTTTCAAACTCATTTTCTTAATCAAACTTGTAAATAAATCTAATCATATTGACTTAAATTTCAAAGGACAAAAATAAATAACGCACATTCAAACCTTTTTAGGCCCTTTATGCCTTTCTTAAACTTAAAATTTTGTCAAAAGCAACTTACTCACTTTGAAATTGATACCACAACTACGAGGTTTAAATCCCTCATTTTTTATGTTGGTAAGTAGGCACAAGTCTGAAGGTCTTGTTAAACACAAAAATATAATTAATGAATTCTTCTCTCATCCCCACACTCTATTTATTGCAAACATCATTTTATACCAAAAATACATATGCACACAAAAAAGGGCTCCCTAGGAGTACCTAGGACACTTTGGGTGTTAACACCTTCCCTCTGTGTAACCAACCCCTTTACCTGTAATCTCTGACATTTTATTAGTTTTGATTTGAAAAACTTGTTATCTTTGGGTTTTGTTCGTACTTTTCCCTTTTCCCTTGGAAACATTAAAAGTGCAGTGGCGACTCTGGTTTTATTGAAGTCAAGATTAACCATAGCTTGATGGTCATGAATTTACCGCTACAGAAATTAAGTGGCGACTCTGTTGGGGAGTAGTATCCAGTGGATTTAGCCTACTTTTTTGTCTGTATATAATTGTATATTTGATGTATGTATATTTGTTTGTATGATATAATCTGCTTGTTGTGCTTGGTGATCTTTGAGTGGTGAAATATTCTAACCCGAACCCGAGCTTGAGTTCAATTAAGGTAGGAGGATAGTATAGTCATGTTCGACTTCTGTGGAGTAGTCCTTAACAAGTTGGCTTGAGACCCATCTACTCAGTGGAGACCCTTTGGAGTTATTGATGTCACACAAGTTATTTGGTTAGGCATTACTCTCTCTGATTTGGGGTCTGACCGAGAAGCTAAGGACCGTAGAACATTAAACCATCTTGGCCTATTTAGGACGTAGTGCAGGGACTGTTCAAATGTAGACCTGATAACAGTTATTACACGATACTACACTCAGACGAGTTTCTCTTGTGAATATTATGGGTTGATGAATCAGTCATCCTAACCTATATATCCGATAGACAGAATTAAGAATCTGGGAACTTTTTAGAACATGATCTATAGGTTTTTATCCTTAGTACACTCCTTTGGGATGGTTCTTAATCAGACTCCATGCTCGTGACTCACAACAAACCCTTGATTCTTGGTTGATCCAATCAAGTCTTGTCAATATCAATGGAACTTGGGTGTTGATAAGGTGAAAACCATAATCCACCAAAATGGATGATTGATCTTAAAAATGACTTGATTCATCCCTTGACCTTTGTTTGTTTTCCTTGTGTGTGATCCCTTATTTGTGATTGTTGCATTCATGCATTCATGCGCATCATAACATTCATCACACGAAAAATTGCTTCATGGAGGACTCAGGTCTTATTTGCAAATATTTTCAGACCATGGATTATGGACGAAGGAACACTAAGAAGTACAGTTCCATACGTACCAACTTGAAAGAGTTAAGGAAGTTGTCATCTTTTGTATTAGATCCCTTGGACTTCAAACAACATCATGAGAAGCTTCTGTCTATTTTGTCTACTGATATGGTCGAAGGACTCTTGAGTGTGTTAGTTCAGTTTTATGACCCTCTCTACCGTTGCTTCATTTTCCCCAAATATCAGCTTGTGCCTATGTTAGAGGAGTATGCCCATCTCTTGGGAATACCTGTTTCTAACAAAGTGCCTTTTAGTGGATTGGAGGAGATTCCCAGATCTCATCTTATAGCTGAAGCTCTTCATCTGAAGAAGTCTGAGATAGAGGCTCATTGGGTGAAGAAAGGAGGAATGTTTGGGTTGACTTCTGAATTCCTCATCAATGAAGCTACTGCCTTTGCTCAAGCGGGTAGTGTGGATGCTTTTGAAGCCATTTTTGTGTTGCTCATCTATGGTTTGGCTTTGTTCCCTAACATTTTCGGTTTTGTTGATGTTAGCGCCACTAGAATTTTCTTGATTGGGAATCCAGTGCCTACTCTGTTAGGAGATATGTACTTCTCTTTTTATTTGAGGAATTCTAAGGGTGATGGAACTATTGTATATTGTGTTCCTCTTCTGTACAAGTGGCTTATTTCGCACTTGCCTCAGACGCCTGCTTTTGTGGAGAACAAACAATGTCTACAGGGGCCTCAGAGACTTATGTCTCTCACTAATGATGATATAGTTTGGTATGATTCTTCATTGAGTAGCTTGGATATTGTTGATGGTTGTGGTGAATTCTCTAATGTGTCTCTCATTAGTACACAAGGAGGAATCAACTACAACCCTGCTTTGGCTCGTCGTCAACTTGGGTTCCCCTTGAGAGATAAACCTAATAACACTCAGTTAGAAGGTATTTTCTATCAAGAGGGTAAATATCCCCATCGTTTGAAGCAGAAGATGATTCATGCTTGGCATAATGTGCATAGGAAAGGAAGATCCGAGCTTGGTCCGTGCAACTGTGTACCTTTGGAAGCTTACATTATTTGGGTGAAGAAGAGAGCTTTAGAATTGAAGATGTCGTATGCTTGTGAGAGACCTATGTCTATGGTTGTGGTTGATCCATTAACTCTTCCTAACCAAGATGTAAAGGAGTTGGAAGACGCACTCTCCAATATGAAGCAAGAAAAGGATATGTGGGAATAGCAGTTCCATGCTTTGAGCTGAAAGTATGAGGAGTTGCAGCTTGCGTCTAAGGACAAATATGCGCTTATTGAGCTTCTTGAAGACCGAGTAGTGAAGAGATAGAGAGAGCCATATGTTTCATCTTCCTCTAGTATGCATTAACCTTCCATTGCTTGGAAGAAGATTGTTGATCAGCTTGTCCTCGAGAAGGCTCAGTTGAAGACTTCCTTTGAGTCCGAGATTCGATGCATCCAAAGGAAGTACGCGCCCGCGGCCCGTTCATCATACATTGTTATTAGGGATCCTTAGGATGATTAGCTTCCTTTCCTCTTGTATTTTGTATTTTGGTTTCTGAAATTATACTCAGTGTAATCCTTTCAATTATATAAATAATATAGATTTTTATGGTCAATCAAAATTGTTGCAATTGTTATTATTAGATATATTTGCAAATAAAACAGTATGTTCCTTGAAAATAAAAATAAACAAGCATTGTATTTCATGCATCATTTGCATAGCAGGTTTCACTTTCGCCAGATGTCTTATTGGTTATTCTTCTGTGCTTTAGACAAGCTGGCTCATCGGTTAGGGGCATTGTCTTGTATGCATCCGATAGAGTTGTTCAGTACCAGTATAATGCTACTATGCTAGAGAATAGTCAAGAGGTTCCTTTGCCTACAACCAGTTCTGTTGTGAGCATTGCTGATGTTACGAAGGTGACCCATAGCGGATGTGTTTTTGGTCCTGTATTCCTAAAGAATGTAGAAGATGGTTCAATTGGTAAGAAGGTGGATGTGCCTGCAGTAGATCCAGTTAGAGCTCCAAAGTGTCAGTCTGATGAATCCAGCGGTTTAAAGCCTAACAATGATGATGAGGTGCTCCGGTTAATTAAGAAAAGCGAGTTTAATATGGTGGAGAAGCTGCTCTAAACTCCCTCTAAGATTTCAGTGTTGTCCCTGCTCATGAATTCTGAAGCGCACAGAGAAGCATTGCAGAAGGTATTGGAGCAAGCTTATGTAAAGCACGATGTTACGGTGGATCAGTTTAATCATATTGTGGCTAACATCACTTCCTGCAACAATTTGAGCTTTTGTGACGAAGAAAAAAAACTCCAAACTCATGAACTGAACGCTCCCGGGGCGGGGGGGGGGCCGGACGGGGGGCCTGACGAAGAACGGGAACTAACTGGGGGGGTGGGGGAAAACGCTCCCCGAGGAGGACAGAAATCACAACTTGGCACTACACATATCAATAAACTACAAGGAGAATACTCTGTCAAATGTATTGGTTGACACCGGCTCTTCATTGAATGTACTCCCAAAGTCAACTTTGTCAAAATTGTCATATCAAGGAGATCCGATGAGATATAGTGACGTGGTCGTCAAAGCTTTTGACGGTTCTCGCAAGACCATGATTGGTGAGGTGGACCTTCCTGTAAAAATAGGTCAGAGTGATTTCCAAATTACTTTCCAAGTAATGGATATCCACCCGGCCAATAGCTTCTTGTTAGGAAGGCCATGGATACATGAGGCGGGAGCTGTTACGTCAACTCTGCATCAGAAGTTGAAGTTTGCTAAGAATGGTAAGCTTGTTATCGTCGGTGGGGAGAAGGCTTTGTTGGTAAGCCACATGTCATCTTTCTCTTATGTAGAAGCCGAGGATGAGATTGGAACTCCGTTCCAAGCTTTATCTATTGTTGAAGAAAAGAGAGTTGGGGCACCTATGTCCTCGTTTAAAGACGCGCAGAGAATTGTTGAAGACGGTAATATTCTTGTTATTGTGCATCGATCTAAGTAATTGCTTTTATTGTTTTTGAAAATCCTTGTCCTATGCCTAAAGGAGAAGTGAACATTGTTTGGGCATTTTCAAATTTGATCATCAATAAAATGCAATTCTATTCATCCACATCTATGATGTTTAATTTTTACTTTTTGCTTTTCTGAAAATGGTAATCACAAAAAACATAAATAAATAATAATTGTCCATCTGCATAATATTTGATCACAATTCACTTCTCTAAAATCAAAATATCAAATCATTATGCAGGTTGGTTTCTAAACCCATTGAATACAATGATCCTACTCCTTCGCCAAACTTTGAATTCCCTGTGTTTGAGGCTGAGGAATAAAGTGATGAAGAAGTATCTGATTAATTGACACGTCTAATTGAGCACGAGGAAAAAGCCATTCAGCCATTTGAAGAGCAGATTGAGCTAGTCAACTTGGGTTTCGAAGATGATGTGAAGGAAGTCAAGATTGAATCTCGACTACGTCCTAAAGTTAATAAGGGGTTGATTGATCTTCTTCAAGAGTATTCAAATGTGTTTTCTTGGTCCTATCAAGACATGCCTGGTTTGGATTCTGAGATTGTGGAGCATAGATTGCCTTTGAAACCAGAATGCCCGCCAGTCAAGCAGAAGTTGAGGAGGACTCATCCTGATGTGATAGTAAAGATAAAAGAAGAAGTGCAAAAGAAGATTGATGTTGGTTTCCTTGTTACTTCCGAGTATCTGCAGTGGGTGGCTGTAAGACCCCAATTTTGACCCTAAGATCCCTCATGGCATCATAACATTGCATTTGCATTGCCTCAAGGATCATAAGCATCTTAGTTCCCCTTACCTTTGGGTGGGACTTCCTGTGAGTGGTTTGAGATCACCAAGCATGCTTGAATTGTATATTATTGCTTTTCTTATTTTGTTCACTAACCAAAAGCACAAAATATGTCACTAACATCTTTTGTTTATAGCTTGAGTAATCACAAGGTCAAAAGTTTCAAGGAGATCATTGGTGCAAAGATATGGCCAAGAGAAGAGGAAAGCAAGCATGGTAATGGTTCCCAAAGCTTTCATCCATCAAATATGCCTCCCTAGCATCTCAATTCATCATTTTGATCAAAGCAAATCAAAGGGTTTGAGGTTTGTTCCCCAAGGAAACCCTAGTTCATCAGATCATCCACAATGTCTTGCTCTTGAAGCAACCTCAACCCATGGTCAAATACAATCAAGGGAAGTTCTTTAATTCATCATTGCATGCATATTTGAACTTATTTGAGTGCCCTCAATCATCAATCCATCAAGATGTGAGTTGTGGACTTGAGATGTTGATCAGTCAATTCATCTGACTATTTTGAAATGCATTGAGACCTATCTTTTTATGTGTTGGTCAAATGGAGATGATTCTAAAAGAAAAAATGTTCTTAAGGACAATATGAACAACTTTCATGTTCATCAAAAATTTATTTGAAGCTTGGAAGGTCATCTCCCATTTCAAAACATTATAGGTCACTTTGGACCAATGATCCGCTGTCGCGCGCGGATCAAAAACGAGTATTTTTGACAAAACGTAGTTTAGCGACAAATTGACTCGGATTATCGGTCTCACAAGGATTCTTGAATGAATTAACCAATGATAGTAACGATTAATGGGGTTTTGGTTGGTTTAGGATTCAATTAAAAAAATAGATTAAAATAAGTGATTATTGAAATAAGCTGTAGCAACAATGTACTGATTCGGTCTTTGCCTATCATCGACTATCGTAATTCCAACCACAGATTAACTATTTCTATTCGATTATAATATCAACTGACAAGCGCAATTGATAGTATAAGTTGTATGTTCCTATTATCCGAATTAAGCAAACGAGATTAAGTTTCATGAATTAAGCAAACATGAATTAAACAGACTCGATAACGAATTAAGCAAACGAAATCGTGACTATAGTTAGGATCACACAATCAATCGGATTAAATCAATATAGCATATGTAAATCGGATTAAGCAAACAAAATACATATATTAATATTGAAAGGAATAAAAAACCTGAATACGAATTACTAAAATCTCAAGGTATCGGAACCCAAATACAACAAATTGTTTGGATCGATTAGTTCTTCATGAGAATTCTTGTCAAAGCTTTCAAGTATTTCGTGAATAGTCTTCATCCTACTATTATGCGGCTGCTAGGTATATGAAAAACAAGGAATTTGATTTACAACCCAACTGGATCGAAAACATAACCCAAGCCCAAAACTAATGACTCAAAACTTAAATAAAACTAATGTTGCAACTTCAACGACTTTTCCGGCCCTGCTACAGTCTGATTCAGCTCTCGACTTCTGAACAAAAGTTGTATATCTTTTTCTTAGCTTTCTATCGACTGGTAGCACGTCTCAATCCGATACTCCTAGCTCAAGATATGATTTTTCCCGCGAAAGCTGCTAATGCTGAAAATTAAATACGAAAATTAAATAAGTGCAAAAATAACATAAATTATAAAAACACATTAAAAATGAAAAATAACCAAACTAAAACATGGAAATGCATAAGTATAAATATAGAAGAATGTGCATCAAAATGCACTGATCAAATCCCCCACACTTGAACTTTTGCACTCCGAGCAAAATTTAAAATAAAATAAAGAAAACACAAATACATCATTAGTTACTCATCCTAGGCTACAAGTCTTCTTCGGTTAAGTTTGCATCGATAGATACTAATCTTGTACACTAAGGATATCGTAGGAACACTAATCCACAATTGTGTAGTCATAAACCTCCTGAATACACAAATCAACTTGAATCATGTTATTATGTTAAAGCTTAACTTACTCATCCTTCTTTTTGCTCTTTTTCATTCAGGCGCAATCACATTAAGCTCGTTATCTCCACTCACCCATAGCAAGGCGACCGGTTAGTGACTCTGATCCTTTTTACACGGGATTCTAGTACTTACGTGACATAACCCTTTGCTTATTCAGTTGTAGTTGCGGGGGATCGGACCGTAATCCGCTCTACCAAGTTCAGTACCAGAAACCGCTGAACCAACTGACAACTAGTCTTATTTTCAAAAAAAAATTGAAGGTTCCACAACTGTTGGGTTAAGTGATCGGGTGAGGGTCACCAAACTTAGAAGGTGCATTCCTTGTTTTTTTTTTCGGAGCACTCACTTATATTCATCGGCTTCCCTGTGTAGAGTGCGTGTGAGATGGTGTTGACTGCTAAAATAAACTACTCAAGAGCTATGTCATAACAAGTATTCAAAATGATTTTCATATTCAGGAGATTTAAGGTGTTAAAACGATACTGATCTTGTGAATTTTTCCCAAGTCTCTACAAACCAACCTCAAATTATTCTATAGCCTAAAACTTCCAACAAAAATGCAATTTTTAATTATTTATTTTTAGAAAGAAAACAAAACAAAACAAAACAAAGAACAAAAACAAAGAAAATAAAGTATTCTCTCCCCCACACTTAAAATATGCATTGTCCTCAATGAAAGAAGCAAATATAAAATAAGAGAGAGAAGAGAGAGGAAAGAACACACCCGAGTAGTCAAGGAGGATAGGTGATCACATAAGCAGCCTTTCCCAAAGAGATATATTCTACATTTTCTTCTTCCAAAGTGGGGCTGTCATGGAATAGCTTTGGGTAATGTCCATTGAACTTGAAATTTTTATTAGTATCTTCGCCTTTTATTCCAGGATCAAAGAATCTTATAAAAGTAAAAGTGTCAAATGAACACGTGAAGGTGATCTGATCTGGAATGTCAGCCAATGTCCAACCAAATGCCTTTTTATGCTTCCTTAAAACCTGCAAAAGCTTATTTTCTTGATCAAAATCAAGGTTAGAAGAAATTATAGCCGGTAGTTTTTCATTCATCTCTAAATAAGCATATTTCATATTTTCAGGAAATTGCTTCAGCTCGAGGGAAGGTGGCTGCTCAATAGAAAGAGTGTTTGGGGCAGCCGGAATGTCAAGAGCTTTATCTACATGAACAACTTTATTTGCAACCTCATCTACAGTAAGAATATCAACTTGCAAGGCAGCCTCAATTTCAGCACAAACAAAGCAAATTTTAGTTTCAGTACAAATATCACAAGAATAAACATCATCAAAACCAGACAATGATGGAAAATCAGATGCAAACAAATCACTACAAGTATCATCAACAATTTCAGAAATCAAATCTATTTGAAAAACATAATGTTCTTCCAAGGGTTGTTGGTTTGATCCTTGAGCTTGCTGCATGGCATTCACCAAAGTGGCAAGCTGCCCAATCTGTGTTTGCAAAGTCTTTAAAGTAGAATTTACTTGTTGTTGAAACTGGAGATTATTTGCAGCCATTTGTTTGACAATATCTTCTAGTGAAAGTCCAGAAGATGCAGAGCACACAACCTCAAATTCCTCCAGATGCTCATGCGGATCCTCACCTGCAAGACCACTAAACCTTGGAAACAAGTGTATTAAACCAGATTTCAATTCAAAAGGAATCGAAACATCAGAATATTCAATAAAAAAGTCATTATAATTAACATCAAGAGCAGTAAACTGCCTTAATGTTCTCTGATCATCCATGTAAAAAACAAAAGCACAGAAATACCAACTATGTCCGAAATAGACAAAAACAAATAGAAAGAAGAAAAACGATTAAAATAAATTCAGAAAAATACAAAAGCACCAAACTTAATCTAATGACGTGAAATAAAAAATTTGAGATTTTTTTTTGGATTTTTCGACACTATGAAAACACTAAAAAATTAATTAAAAATAGAAAAATAAGGAATTTGGCAAATTTGACGTCAGAGTCCCTGGGAATATTGATCGCACGGTTTTTCTACTTCCAGTAGGCAAAAACTTATACAATCAAACACAATTTTTCCAAAAACCGGTTTTTTCTGACTCTATACGCAACTCTGAATGCGAAACTATAGAAAAATTCGGAAAAATAACAGGAAATTGTAGAACAACAAAACACACAATACTTAAAACTAAACTATTGGCTAATTCGACAAGAATCCCCGGCAACGGCGCCAATTTTTATCCACTGTCGCGCGCGAATCAAAAACGAGTATTTTTGACAAAATGTAGTTTAGCGACAAATTGACTCGGATTATCGTTCTCACAAGGATTCTTGAATGAATTAACCAATGATAGTAACGATTAATGGGGTTTTGGTTGGTTTAGGATTCAATTAAAAAAATAGATTAAAATAAGTGATTATTAAAATAAGTTGTAGCAACAATTTACTGATTCGGTCTTTGTCTATCATCGACTATCGTAATTCCAACCACAGATTAACTATTCCTATTCGATTATAATATCAACTGACAAGCGCAATTGATAGTATAAGTTGTATGTTCCTATTATCCGAATTAAGCAAACATGAATTAAACGGACTCGATAACGGATTAAGCAAACGAAATCGTGACTATAGTTAGGATCACACAATCAATCAGATTAAATCAATATAGCATATGTAAATCGGATTAAGCAAACAAAATACATATATTAATATTGAAAGGAATAAAAACCTGAATACGAATTACTAAAGTCTCAAGGTATCGGAACCCGAATACAGCAAATTGTTTGGATCGATTAGTTCTTCATGAGAATTCTTGTCAAAGCTTTCAAGTTTTTCTTGAATATTCTTCATCCTACTGTTATGCGACTGCTAGGTATATGAAAAATAAGGAATTTGATTTACAACCCAACTGGATCGAAAACATAACCCAAGCCCAAAACTAATGACCCAAAACTTAAATAAAACTAATGCTGCAACTTCAACGACTTTTCTGGCCCTGATACAGTCTGATTCAGCTCTCGATTTCTGAACAAAAGTTGTATATCTTTTTCTTAGCTTTCTATCGACTGGTAGCACGTCTTAATCCGATACTCCTAGCTCAAGATATGATTTTTCCCGCGAAAGCTGCTAATGCTGAAAATTAAATACGAAAATTAAATAAGTGCAAAAATAACATAAATTATAAAAACACATTAAAAATGAAAATAACAAAACTAAAACATGGAAATGCATAAGTATAAATATAGAAGAATGTGCATCAAAATGCATTGATCAACCAAATGCATTGAAAGGCAAAAAAATCCAACTTCAAGTGCCCATAACTCTTTCATCAAAAATCCAAATGATGCAAAATTTAAGTCCATTTTGATTGTCTTGAAAAGATCTACAACTTTGATGTTGGAAGTTTTTTCAGTTGAGGCTTGAATCATAAAAACAGAAGGGCTTGAACATTGGCCAAATTTGGAAACCTTGCCTTGACATGTTTTGCACCTTACACTTTAAACTCAAAATTCACTCATTTCCACACTTCAAGTGGATTTTTGCCCAACATAACATTTGTTCCTTACATCAAGAACTTTCCAACCATTACTCACATGCTCATGTTTGGATTTGGCAAATGGCATTTTCGAAGAGGAGAAGTTTTAGGCATAATTGTGCATAACATATTGGAACTCATTACACAAGCTTGTGCATTGCCAATTAGACGTCCATTTCAGCTCAATTATGTCTCAGATTGCATTTGGCATTGAGTTTGGGCCTTCTACATGATCATGCAAGCCCATGCAATGAATATCCATTTGCCATGCACATGGATTTGATCACCTTTCCTTGCTTCTCCATCTATAAATAGAAGCCTCATTCCATTCAATTTCCATCCATGAATCAACCTGAAATGTTGCTGAACTGAAAACCAAACCTCTCACCACAGGAACTATTTCATTTTCATTCAAATTTCTCAGATCTGAAATTTAACTAAATCTAGTTGAATTTCTAGATCTAAAGTTCCTAGACCCCTCTCTCATAGTCCATTGAACTTCTGTTTGGCCAAAGGAAGCAAGGAAGCAATCTCAGATCACCAAATTCAAAGGTTCTCTCCAACTGGTTTTCTCTTCGAAACTTACTATTCTTTGATCTATTTGCTTGGATGTTGTGTTGGCTGAAGTCCTCTTTATAGAGGCAATTGTTTTGAATGCTCAATTGTTGAAATCCATGAAGTTCAGCATGAACACCATGATTTTCTCTCTCTGATTTCTCTCCCTATGAGGATCTAGAGAAGAAACCAATGGTACAGGGATGATGTACATCATCCCAGCTTTTCAATGATATGAGGATCGCTTCATTTGGTTAAGTTTTCATTACCTGTAATTTTGGCCGGAATCTTCATGCTCACCGGAGAAGACGGTGGCTCCGGTCACCGTCCCTTTGCCAGATGCGTTGTGAGCCCTTGGATCTGATTTCCAGATCTAATCCTGGTCTTTGCTTCTTATGACTTTTAATAATTCATTGTGTTACGCGTGGACTGAAGCCTACCATGGAAGCGCGCATCTGGAGCGTTTGATCATCCACGTCAATTAATGAGGCTTGATCAGACGCTCCTTGTTTTTTTGAATTTTCTAATTTCTGTTTTAATTTCTTTTATTTCCATTATTTTCAAAATTTCATATCTTCTTCATTTTAAATCCAAAAAATATGGGACCAATTGCATTCTTCTCCAAATAAATTCTAGTTTCTAATTTTGATTTTTAATATTTTTTACTTTGTCATTTGATATTTTTTGTGAATTTTCTCTTTTCTGGTTATTTTTAATTCATTTTAAATAGTTTTTGATATTCAAAAAATACAAAAATATTTTTCTAACCTATTTGAATGATGATGGATCTATGAAAAATATTCTCATCAATTTTTTAATTTATTTGAGATTTATTTAAGATTTTAGTTCAATTAGGTTATTTTTATTCATTTTTAATTGCTTAAAAATAGTTTCTGACTTTTAAAAATGCTGAATTTTTTTGTCAAACTTTGTTTGACCTTGTTGGACTTGGGATATATCACTTGGACCTTTCAAGGTTGATTTGAAGTGATTTTGAAGTTTGACCTTTCTTTTATTTTTAATTCAAGTTTATTTTAATATTAAAAATGCCAAAAATATTTTGCTTATTGTTTGACCTCCAATCTTCATCTCATTTCTGGTTTCTCATTGTTTGACTTTGACTTTCAATGTCATTTGGTCAACACATATGGATTGGTACATTTTATTTCACCTTATGCACTTTATTCTTTCCATTTTCCTTTTCCATTATTCATCTCTTTCTTCCTCTTCTTCTTTTTCTTTTTTGATCAATGAGTTAAGGGTTGAGAAGTTAGCATTGATTAGGGAGACTTAATCTTCCTTGATTCAAATCTAATTCATCTTGATTAATTGATCAAGTGAATTACTTTGCATTAAGGATAGGTTGTTCCCTAAATCATGCAAAAGACTTAAACCAATACAAGATCAATTCTCTTCTTCTTTTTGGCATGGCAAGTTGTTGGAACTTGGTTCACTAATCAAGACTTCTAACTTGTGTTGTTGCCTACATTATTATTGACCGGTCTCAGATAGTTGTGACTTCTACATAAGTCCAATTACGATTGCTTAACATAGGGCTAAATTTGCCTCATGGCACACTAACTATTAACACTAATCATTAACCATTAACATTTACTTTTTCCTCTTTACTTTTATGCAATTTACTATTCTTGCACATATTATTCATTTGCTTTTTCCTTTTCTCACTTGAGCACATGTTTATGATAATTTCATTTGCCTTTTGCTCACTTGAGCACATAATTGTGTATATATCTTTTGTGCTTGTGTTTGTCTGTTTGTTGTGAACCAAATGCAAAGAAGTGGACAAAATGGACTTAGATCTTAGGATTTTACCCAAGCTAACGGAGTTTGAAGAGCAACTAGGCCTCATGCCTTTAGAATGCTTAAATGTCAAAGAGCAACTAGGCCTCATGCCTTTAGAATGCTTAAAGCTTGAAGACGAACATTGAAAGGACCATATTCTAAACTCCCTCTTGTCCATTCTTTAATTGTTAATAGAACCTTTTGATGTGTGTTTCTTTGTGCTAGGGATTTCCACTTGAGCCAAGTTGAGGAACCATTACTATGAGCTCCTAAGAGGGAGAGATTCAAGATACATTAAGGAACCTTCCAAGAGTTCATTTGATTGTTGATTGCTTGAGTTTATGCTTATGTGATTGCTTATTCCAAAGGATGGGAGCTACTTGGATCATCCATATGATCTCAAGAGAGGAACTCCTTTTATGGTTTTATTTCTTATCCCTCACCTTTTGAATTGTTTAGGACTCTAGCCATTCTTCTTCTTCTCTCCACTCTAACCCAAGCCAAAACTTTTGTGCAAACATTTAACACTTGTTTTCAACATTAGAAACCTAAGCCTTATGATTTTGATTTTCAAACTCTCTTTTCATAACACTTATTTTGAATTGAATCTCTAAGTCAACTTTGACCATATTTCGTACATACTTTTCATTGGTAAATGTAACTCATTCAAATACTTTTGTGGTTTCAATGGCCATTCTCTTAATCAAATTTTCCATAACCTTTAGCTATTAGGTTTGAGTTATCCTTTAGGTAGATGTAATACTCACCTATATCCTTAGTGATGGACAATGAGTCTTCTATGCTTATTATAGGGTTAACCCTTCACTAGCATGTTGAAGCTATCCTCACATGGTGGATTTGTGGTTTTAGGTTGAGTTTTCTCCCTTGGATAACAAAAGACCTTGAGGATTTTTTACCAATCAATTCACCAACTCATTTTTGAGATTTTTACCCCGAACTACGAGGTTTTAATCCTACCTTTTTAAGATGGTACGTAGGCAATGGGTTTATCCATCCAAACAAAAAAATGTAAATAACTTGTATATTCTCTCCTCATCTCTTCAATCATGTTTGCACAAACAAATTTTTCACAAAACAACAACCTTACAACACATATGAAAAGGGCTCCCTAGGAGTACCTAGGATGTTTTGGGTGCCTAACACCTTCCCATTGCATAACAAACCCCCTTACCCAGATCTCTGACTCTCTTTTACTAGTTTTTGATTCGATAAAACTTTTAGGTTTTTGTTCGCTTTCTAACCATTCCTTTGGATAAATAGAAGTGCGGTGGCGACTCGACTTGTATGGCTTACCTTGGATTTAGTCAATATCTCTAATGGTAACGAATACCCCGCTACAGTGGCCAATATTATGATTGTTCCGAAGAAGGATGGAAAAGTCCGCATGTGTGTTGACTATAGAGATTTGAACAAAGCTAGTCTGAAAGATGATTTCCCTCTGCCACATATTGATATGTTGGTAGACAATATAACTAAATTCAAAGCCTTTTCATTTTGAACGGATTTTCTGGATATAATCAGATCAAGATGGCACCCGAAGATATGGAGAAGACCACGTTCATTACACCCTAGGGAACATTCTGTTATAGAGTGATGCCTTTCGGTTTAAAGAATATTGGTGCGACTTACCAAAGAGCAATGACTACTCTTTTTCATGATATGATGCATAAAGAGTTCAAAGTCTATGTTGATGATATGATTGCTAAATCCATTGACGAGGAGGAACATGTTGATCATTTGTTGAAGTTATTCCAGCGTTTGAGGAAGTATAAACTCCACTTGAATCCCAATAAATGTACATTTGGTGTTTGTTCTGGTAAGTTGTTGGGCTTTATTGTCAGCGAGAAGGGTATTGAAGTTGATCCGACCAAGGTCAAAGCAATACAAGAGATGCATGCGCCTAAAACTGAGAAGCAAGTCAGAGGTTTTCTCGGCCGCTTGAATTATATCTCAAGATTCATATCGCATATGACTGCCACATGTGCACCTATGTTCGAGCTTCTTCGGAAATATCAGTCTTGTGATTGGCCGAGGATTGCTAGAAAGCTTTTGACAGTATCAAAGAGTATTTGCTTTAGCCTCCGATTCCGTCTCCACCTGTTGAAGGAAGACAGTTGATCATGTATTTGAATGTGCTTGATGAGAGTATGGGTTGTGTTCTTGGTTAGCAAGATGAAACTAGAAAGAAAGAATATGTTATTTACTACCTCAGTCAAAAATTCATCGATTGTGAGACTCGGTATTCTATGCTTGAAAAGACTTGTTGCGCATTGGCTTAGGATGCTAAGCGTCTACGTAAATATATGTTGAATCATACCACTTGGTTGATATCCAAAATGGATCCAATCAAGTATATTCTTGAGAAGCCTGCTTTAACTGGGAGGATTGCCCGTTGGCAGATGTTGTTATCAGAGTATTATATTGAATACCGATCTCAAAAAGCGATTAAAGGTAGTGTCTTGGCTGACCATTTGGCTCACGCACTAATTGAAGATTACCATTCAGTGCAGTATGATTTCCCTGATGAAGAGATTTTGTACTTGAAGATGAAAGATTGTGATGAACCATTGCTTGAAGAAGGGACAGAACCCGGTTCCCGTTGGGGCATGGTATTTGATGGAGCTGTTAATCAGTATGGTAATGCCATTGGGGCAGTGATTATTACTCCTTAAGGCACAAATTTTCCATTTACAGCTAGATTGACTTTCAAGTGTACAAACAACATGGTTAAGTATGAAGCTTGCATTATGGGGCTTGAAGAGGCCATTGATCTCATAATCAAGTATTTAAACATCTATGGAGATTCAGCTTTGGTTGTGAATCAGATCAAAGGTGAACGGGAGACGAATCAACCCGGTTTGATACAATATAGAGATTATGATTTCAACTTTCTTTACAAAGGTTGAGTTTCATCATATCCCCCGAGATGAGAATCGGATGGCAGACGCTCTCGTAACGTTGGCTTCAATGATTATGGTGAAGTTCAAGAAGGAAGTTCCTAATTTGACTGTGATGCGTGTTGATAGGCCAGCTCATGTGTTTGCTGTTGAAGAGGTCAAAGATGAGAAGTCGTGGTATTTTGATATCCAATGTTTCCTCCAAAGTCATATTTACCCATCTGGGGCATCTTTGAAAGATAAAAAGACTTTGAGAAGATTAGCCGACAACTTTTACCTGAATGGTGATGTGTTGTACAAGATAAACTTCGATATGGTTCTGCTCAGATGCGTGGATAGACACGAAGCAGACTAATTGATGACTGAAGTCCATGAAGGTTCCTTTGGTACTCATTCCAATGGACATGATATGGAAAAGAAGATGTTGCGAGCAGGTTACTATTGGCTGACAATGGAATCTGACTGTTGCAAGTTTGTGAAGAAATGCCACAAGTGTCAAATTTATGCAGATAAGATTCATGCTCCTCCGACACTGTTGAATGTCATTTCCTCTCCATGACCCTTTTCCATGTGGGGAGTATATATTATTGGCATGATTAAGCCCAAAGCTTCGAACGGATCATTTTATTCTAGTGGCTATTGACTACTTCACAAAGTGGGTTGAAGCGGCATCATATACAAATGTAACCAAGCAAGTTGTTGTGCGGTTTATCAAGAATCATATTATATGTCGTTATGGTGTGCCAAGTAAGATCATTATTGATAATGGATCAAACTTGAATAATAATATGGTGGAAGCTCTTTGCAAAGACTTCAAGATTGCACATCATAATTCTTCTCCTTACAGACCCAAGATGAATGGGGATGTTGAAGATGCAAACAAGAACATCAAGAAGATCATTCAAAAGATGGTTGTGACGTATAAGGATTGGCATGAGATGCTCCCATTTGCTTTGCACGAGTATCGTACATCCATTTGCACTTCAATAGGGGCAACCCATTTCTCACTTGTTTATGGAATGGAAGTTGTCCTCCCCGTAGAGGTTGAGATCCCATCAATATATGTGCTCATGGAAGCCAAGTTAACTGAAGCTGAATGGTGTCAGACTAGATCCAGCTGAATTTGATTGAAGAGAAGAGGTTGACTGCCATCTATCATGGTCAGTTATACCAGTAAATAATGAAGAAAGCTTTTGATAAGAAGGTCAGACTTCGTGTATTCAAAGAAGGTGACATTGTGCTCAAAAAGATTCTGTCTTTCAAACCAGATTCTAGGGGAAAATGAACTCCTAATTATGAAGGGTCATATGTTGTCAAGAGAGCCTTTTCAGGCGGTGCTTTAATTCTTATAACTATGTATGATGAAGAGTTCACTCGTGCTATGAATGCAGATGTAGTCAAGAAATACTTCGTCTAAAAAGAAAAATAACAACTCGCTAAGTTGAAAACCCGAAAGGGCGACTTAGGCAAAAATGAGTGTCTCGGTGGATTGAAAACCCGAAAGGGAAATTCAGGCAAAAGTTAGAGACATAAAACAGAAAAAATTATCCCGATAAATTGAGTACCCCATCTTGGCGCAATTTATGCAAAAATTAGGGATTATGACAAGTAACTGCATCCTATTGATCTTCAATCTTGAAGACTTTCTTGAGCACATCGTCAGGTTCTGATTCATCATCCCCGACTGACGCCAAGAGTACAATGGATATAAAAGTTGGTAGAAGGAATAGTGATCATTGTATTCAATGTAGCCCTTTTCCATGTAAATTACTATTTTTCAACTTTTTGTAAAGATCTATGGAGTCTTGTCATTTATAGACTACCATCCTATTAAATAAAGTTGAGCCTTTATCCAATTGTTTCTACTCTTATTTATTATTCAGCCAAATAGATTTAAATTTTATGATGATCACTTTTGAAATTAAAACTTTTAATCAAAAACATGTTTTCTTAAATATATAAAAGCAGTTATTTTAAAAGCAATTGATTTCATCAAAGGAATATCGACATCGATTTAAAAAGCAGTAAGCCCTAAAATGTGGAGCTTTATTGGTTCTCCCCAAGCAGTTAGCGGGACCCCTATCTTTCATCCCTAACAGCTTTTTCGATCTCCAGCCGAGTTTTGTTGGTTTCTCCAGACGGAAATTATATTTGGCCTCCCTTGGGTTGTAAGCACGGTATACCGGAAGTTTGCATGGTTTCGGCAAATTTTGCCTTCCACAAGTCATCATCAGATTCATCCCTAACCTCGGTTAGCCTTGATTCTGAGTAGCTATTGTGATTATCCCCTGCAGGGTTGTCTTCCATTTGATATGGTGTTGACCTAAAATTCCCTGCATGATTGATAGCAGTTTCCTCAGCAAATCCTCTCCTTGTGCTTTCCCCATCCAGGATTGAGCCTTCGATTTGATTGTTTTTCTCCAGCCGTTGTTTCCCTCTTGTGTGGATTGGCCGAGAATTGTATCGATGATTCAAACCAGTGACATTTGTATCCTTTGTGATTGTTTTGTCAGCATGATCACCATATATACATATACATATACATATATACTCATATAACCTTCATTATTACATTATTACACTTTGTGATTCATTTTTATTTTGATCCTTCGTTATGGTGGTATACTCCCCCCCCCCCCCCCCCCCCCCCCCCGCAGAGTTGGTTTTCCTATCCTCTTTCAATTGTAGAGTGTCAGCCCCTTAAGCAGAAAGAATTTAACCTTTCTCATTCCCCACTGAGTTATTCCCTCGTGGATGGTTATTATTTCAGTTTCCTCCCCAATTTATTATCTGGATGGAACCACTCCCCTTGAGTTATATCCTCATTGGGTTGAGTCTTGATTGACCGTTTCTTTCTAGATCTTACCTAGATATATGCTTTTGATCCCCTTGAGAGTCTATTACCCAGTAATTGGTAATATTCTTCTCAATTGCAAGAATTTTAACTTCTGCCCCAACACCCGGCAAGAGTAATCCTTTTCTCCCCAGCGGATTCGTCTCTCACGTTTCCCCAGGAAGTTTATCCTTAATTTATTCATCTTAACTGATGACGGATATTTTCTTCCCCTGCTTTGAGTCTATCTTTGATATGTTCATCTTAACCGGTGACGGGTATTCTACCTAGTAAAAAGGTAGTTGTAATCCCTGTTTTCTTCCCCAGAGAGTTAATCCCTGATATGTTCATCCTAACCGATGACGAGTTTCCTCCTCTTTGCGATCTTCTGCCCAGTAATCAGTAGTTGTAAATCCTGCTTTTTTCCCTTTGTAGAGTTTATCCTTGATATGTTCATCCTAACCGATGACGGATATTCTCTTCTCGGTTTTCTATCCAGTAAATGATAGATATAATTCCTATTTTCCCCCTCTGAGTCTATCCTTGATATGTTCACCTTAACTAGTGACGAATATTCTCTCTTTGGTATTCTGTCCAGTACACGATAGATGTAATTCCTACTTTTTCAGGCAGTTTATCCTTGATATGTTCATCCTAGCCGATGACGGATCTCCTTCCTTATCTCCTCAGGCAAGTATATCCTTGATATGTCCATCATAACCGATGACGGATTTTCTTTCCTTTGAGTCTATCCTTGATATGTTCACTGTAACCAGTGACGGATATTCTCTCCCTTTGGTCTTCTGCCCAATAACTGGTAGTTGTAATCCTACTTTGACTTTTCCCCAGCAAGTCTATTCTTACCCAATAACCGGTAGTGGATAATATATTTCTGTTACTCCTGTGTTGAAGATCATTTCTTCCCCCAATTGAGTTTGAGTGCGTATTTCCTTAGTGAAATCACCTTTCCCTGTTCGGTTTAGGTACTTCAACTTTGTTCTGGCCCACCTGTCTCCCCTGTAGATGTATTTTTCTCCCCAACTGAGTCTTTCCATTGATTTATTTCCATGGAATCCCTTGAGTCCCACAGCAGTTTTAGGTTGTAGCCTCGCCTATGCACAACTCCTTTCTCCCCCAGTGTCTCTGTCTCCCCAGTAAATTTTTCTTACGAAATGCATTATGCTCTTATGGACTTTCAGTCGCTCCGGATTCTTTTCCTTTGTGGCAACATTTTCCCCACAGAGATTGTTTTTAGCATTCATATCATATGCATCATGAGGTCTCTTAGGGACCAAAATTTGTTTCTATATGTTGTTATTTAAGCCCATTCTACTGAGTCGATGCGAAGATTTTAACCTTCATCTCCTCAGCTAGAACGTTCTTAAATACGGACAGCTGTAAGACCCCAATTTTGACCCTAAAATCCCTCATGCTATTCTCATCATATGAATTAGCATTGGGATCACATCTTGGTATTCTCCTTACCCTTCATTCACTGGATTTGCATTGGGAGAGGTCACCAAGAATATTTGATTGTATCATATTTCATGTTTTCTTTATTTTACTAACCAAAATAGCAAAAATATGTCTTTGTATTGTCTAACTCTTTTGTAGGTAGTGCACATGTCCACCTTTGATCTATGAAGCTCACATCTAGGGTTTAAGACCCTCATTACAAGGAGCTCAATCAAGAATTGGTCTACTATGGCTCTAAGTATCATATATAGATCCCCATGATATTCACATGTTATTTTGATCAAAAATTCATCAAGAGTTTATAGTTGGTTTGCCTTGGAAACCCTAATTCATTTGGGTATCTTATATGACTTCTTCAACAAGCTTCTTCACCAATTGATCAATTTTTTCAAGGGATACTTAAAATTTCATCATCTTATGCATATATGATCTCCCATGAGTCCCAAAAGTCAAGAGAATAGCAATCTAGCAAGATGGTTCATGGTGGTTAACTAGAGGAAGTCAACTGATTAAAACCGGGGTTCCCTAGACCCTATCTCCTACTCTTTTTTTCATATGAAAATGATTCCAAGAGAAACGTTACTCTCAATGACATTCCAAACAACTTTCATGTTTAGGTCTAGATCTAGTTTTTCTTGTAAAGTCATTTTTCATGGTGAAAGATTATAGGTTATTTTGTCTAAACCCTAATTTAGACGTCAATTTCCCAAGGCCATAACTTGCTCAGTTTTTATGAGATAAAAGCCATTCAAGTTGCATGATTAAATCTAAGATGTCTACTTCAAATTTTATGTTTGGAGGAATAGTAAATTCAACTTTTATATGCATGTTATATGAGGAGACATTATAGGTCATTTTGGACCAATGCCATTGAACAAGTGATTTTCCTCAACTTCAAAAATGCATAACTACTTCATGATAAATCCAAATCAGGTCAAATTTGTGACCATTTTGAAGGACTTTGAGATAGATACAACTTTGATGAAGGAACATTTCTCATTTGAAGCTCATATAAAAAGTTAGCCAAGGTAGAATAAGTCAACATATGGCTTGACACTTAGATTTTTTTTTTGGTATGTTTGATTTTCCAAACTTCCACCTCAAAATTCATCATGATACAAGCTTCAAATGAAAAAGTGTTCAAATTGAAAGTTGTTCCTCTTCATCTAACCTTTCCAAAAAGTCCAATTTCATCCCATTTGGACAAGATATGAGTGACTTACGCATGGCTTGAACATGGATCATCATTTGGCATAAATGAACTTGAATCTTCCATACACAATTGCATGGCCTTTCAAATGACGTCAACAATGTTTGTACTCAATTTTGGACCTGAAGGAATGATTACACGGGCCTATCACACGCCCATGCATCCGTGCAAGCAAGGTTACTATTTTTGAAATTTTGAATCAAGTGTGCAATTAGCAATGTTATGGCTATAAATAGAGACCCTTGCCTTCGAAAATGAGGACCATGTGCGCCAGCTTTGAATCCACATCTCCAAACCCTCTCATTCAAAGGATAACCTTGAGGATTTCCATTAGAAATCGAGTTTGAATCTCCACTGTGTTGAGATTCAAATCTCTAAGAGTCTTGTTTGTCTTATTGATTCAATTTCATTCCATCAAGTGTCCACAGCAAGATCAAGAGCAATTGGAAGCAAGATCATGTTCATATAGATCTACAGTGAAGGTGAATTTCTCAATTTTTCATCTCTTTGATTCTCACTCAATTATCCATAAATCTTCTTGATTGTTGGTTGTCTTAAGTCCTACCAATGTAGGCAACAAGATTGAGTTGCTTTGAGGTCAAATCGAAGCAAATTAGATCATGATCCTCAAATTTCAAATCCTTGTATCTTTCAATATACTTTGAGTTAGGTAAAATTGAGGCCAAATTCGAGCTCCTGAGTATTTTTTTCTTTAAATTCATGTCCTCCTTTTTTATTTTGGTGATGGTTGAAGTGGACCAGTCAGGTGAGATCCACCGGAGAAGATGACCGGAGCTGTAGCTCCGGCCGTGTGTTGGCACGTCTCAGACCATAGGATCCAATTCAAACGTTTTAATCTCAAGCGTTGGTTTTAAATACAAATCTGTGCAACGCATTGACTTGTGTCCATTGTGGAACGCATGCCGAGGACCACTTGATCTGAAATCTCAATTAATGAGGGAGATCAAGTGGTCCACATTTTTTTCTATTTTCTGATTTTCATTTTATTTAGCTTATTTTCATTAGTTCATATTAATTTTAATATTGATCCAAAAAATATGAGACTTTCACCAAAAAAATTTAAATAAATTCCTCTTTCATTTTCTGAATTAAAATTATTTTTTGGATCATTATTAATATTTTTCATGATTTAATAGTTTTTGTGCATATTTTTAATTGTTTAAAAATAGTTTTAAGATTCCAAAATTAATGAAATTTTTTCTCCAAGGTCCTTTGACCTTGTTTGACCTATGATAAATCTCATGGCCATTTATTTGGTGTTTTGATGAGGTTTTAGGATTTTGACCAATCATAATTTAATTTAATGCATTTTTTAAATGATTTTATTTATTTAATTGCAAAATAAATTGTGTTGAGTTTTTGATATTGACTTGTTGAGTTTGACTTGTATTGTTGGGCCTTGGTCAAGGTTTATTTGACTTTGTTGAGTTAAAATCATGGGATTTAGAGGATTGATGAAATGTACATTTCATCTCCCAAAATGAATGAATGATTTTAATTTGATAAAAGTCCTCCTTTGACCAATTTGTGTTGATTCCATTTCCCCTCTCTCTTCATCTTAATCACATTCTCTTCTCACTCATTTCATGGACCTATGATATCTTTATATCCTAAGGCTAGTTGATTGCAAAATCAACCTAAGTACGGATGAGATTAGGTCTACCCCTTTTTCATTTTCTTTTAAGTGTGGTATGTTTTAGGAGTATGGTTCATAATACCATATCTCTAACATGTATTAACACTAAAATTTCTATTGCCCGGCCTCAAATACTTGTGACTTCTACATAAGTCCAATTACGATTGTTTCACATAACGCTAAATTTTGACACAAAAGGCATAGCATTCTAGTAATTGAGATTGTAAGTCTCCCTTATTTCATGGTATTGTATGGAAACTTGGCCTTTTTTCCTTCCTTTGGAAGATGTCTTGGTTCAAGGATCCATGCTTATGAATAGTGGGTTGATTGTTCTCCAAAGAATGACTTAAACAAAACAAAAGCAAAAGCAATACTAACTTCTAATCAATAAATAACTAACATTAAATTTCAAGCCATTTACTTTTATGCACTTTAATTTTAAGTCTTTATTCATTTGCCATTATTCATACCATTTAACTTGTTTACTTTAATGCCATTTTCACTTTGCTCACTTGAGCCATATTTTATGATTATATTGTGATTGTATATACTTGTTTGTGTTTGTGGTCCTTTACTTAATGTACATAATAAGAACAAAAATCCTACAAGACATTTGTGTAGACTGTTGGATTTGATCTGAGACATTGGACTTAGAATTAGGCAACACTCCCTATGCAAAAGGACTTGGTCAATGCCAACTTTCAGGAAACCAAGTACTTGTGAAGTGAACTTTCATCTGATGCAAATATTGAAGATCCATTTGAGTTCATCTACAACATGGTCCTATTAAAGTTGTTACTTTGAACCTGTGTCTAATGCTTATCTCTGAAGTCATCTGATACATGGGAAATTATGAAGAAGATCATGGAGTTGCTAGCTTGGATGTGGCTATCTTTATTTGATGCCTTGCTCTTCATCTTGCTATTTGTGTATTGATATTGCTTGATTCTAAAGTCCAAGGGAAAATTGGGTTTCTATATGACATTCTGTCTCTTGGATTGCATCCCATTGGTTAGATATTTTCAACTCTTAACTTTTAAATTTTTGCTTAGGATTAGTCTCTTCATCTCCTCCCCGCTTATTTAATTTTAAATCTCTCCCTCCTTTTAAAACCTTCTTTGCTTGTGATTTCTAAACTTATACTTTATTGCAAATTAGAAACCTTGGCCTTATGCCATTGCATTTTCAAACTCATTTTCTTAATCAAACTTGTAAATGAATCTAATCACATTGACTTAAAATTTCAAAGGACAAAAAGAACTAACGCTCATTCAAACCTTTTTAGGCCCTTTGTACCTTTCTTAAACTTAAAATTTTGTTAAAAGCAACTCACTCACTCTAAAATTGATACCACGAACTACGAGGTTTTGATTCCTCAATTTTATGTTGGTACGTAGGCATAAGTTCAAAGGTCTTGTCAAACAAAAAAAATATAATTAATGAATTCTTATCTCATCCTCACACTCTATTTATTACAAACATCATTTTATACCAAAAATACATATGCACACAAAAAAGGGCTCCCTAGGAGTACCTAGGACATTTTGGGTGTTAACAACTTCCCTCTGTGTAACCAACCCCCTTACCTGTAATCTCTGGCATTTTATTAGTTTTGATTTGAAAAACTTCTTATCTTTGGGTTTTGTTCGTACTTTTCCCTTTTCCCTTAGAAACAATAAAAGTGTGGTGGCGACTCTGGTTTTATTGACATCAAGTTTATCCATAGCTTGATGGTCATGAATTTACCGCTACAGATCCCCCAGTCATGAGAGAAGTTTTTGAGCAGGTCACTCGGTTCTGAGTGTTCATTCTCAACCGAAGCCAAGAGTACGGTGGATATTGAAGTTGGTAGAAGGAAAGTAGTGGTCATTGTATTCAATGTAGCCCTTTTCCATGTAAATTACCATTTTTCAACGTTTGTAAAGATCTATGGAGTCTTGTCATTTATAGACTACCATTCTATTAAATAAAATTGAGCTTTTTGTCCAATTGTTTCTACTCTTATTTATTTTTCAGCTAAATAGAATTGAATTTTATGATGATAATTTTGAAAAAGATTAAATAATAAAAATCATTTTTCCCAAATAATGAAAGCAATTACTTTAAAAGGCAACCGATTAAAGTAAGGAATATCAAAGGCGATCTGAGAACAGGTAAGTCCTAAAGTGCGAATAATTATTGGTCTTCCCCAAGCAGTGGGTTTGGTAACCTTTTTCCTCCCCAACAGTAATCAGGTATACCCAGTGGAGTTTTATGGATCACCTACACAGTTGAGTTGTAGGCTCACATCCTCAACAGTTTGCCTGGACCCCGTACAGAGTCTTATCTCCTGTAGTCCCTAGCAGAGTTCATTTCTGATTCCCAACAGTGTTGATTCGGAGTAGTGTTTGATTTGGTCCCTACGAGGTTATCTCCCATTTGATATGGCGTTGATCCAAAATTCCCCGCATAATTGACGATTTGGATCCTCAGCAGATCTTTTCTCTTTCCCCAGCCAGGGTTGTGATATTCAGAGCCAGATGATTTGTATTTGTTCCCCAGCATGTTTCTCCAGTTGGTGTTTCCATCTTGTCGAGATTAGCCGAGCGTTATAGCGATTATTCAAATTTATGACATTTGTATCATTTGTGATAGTTTTGTCAGCATAATCATCAATCATATACAAACATATTCATACATCAGAAATTTCATTATACATTTTCATTGCATTTGATTTCATTGTTTTAATTCCCTGTTTTCGTGACATTATTTCCCTATACAGGTTTGATGCGTCTGTCCTCCTTCAATTATAGAGTGTCGACCCCTTTAAGCAGAAAGAGTTTAACCTTTCTCATTCCCCACTGAGTTGTTTCATCGTGGATGATTATTATTTCAGTCTCACCCCCCCCCCCCCCAGTTAATTATCTGGATGGAACCACTCCCCTTGAGATATATCCTCATTGGGTTGAGTCTTTGTTTGACCGTTTCTTTCTAGCTCTTACCTAGATAGATACTTTTAGTCCCCTGAGAGTCTATTGCCCAGTAACTGGTAATATTCTTCTCAATTTATGAGTACTTTACATTTGCCCAACACCCGGTAAAAATAATCTACTTCCTATATTTTCCCCAGTGGATTCGTTTTCACTTTCCCCATGCAGTCTATCCTTGATATGTTCATCCTAACTGGTGACAGATATTCTCCCTTTGTGGTTTTCTACCCGGTAAAAAGGTAGTTGTAATCCCTAATTTCCATTCCCCAGAAAGTCAATCCTTGATATGTTCATCCTAACCGATGACGAGTTTTCTTCTCTTTGCGGTTTTCTGCCCAGTAACCGATAGTTCTAAATCATGCTTCCCCCTGCTGAGTATATCCTTGATATGTTCACCCTAACCAGTGACAGATATTCTCTCTTTGGTATTCTATCCAGTAACCAATAGATATAATTCCTACTTCTCCCATGCAGTCTATCCTTGATATGTTCATCCTAACCGATGACGAATATTCTTCCTCTAAGTCTATCCTTGATATGTTCACTTTAACCGGTGACGGATATTCTATCCCTTCGGACTTCTTCCCAGTAAACGGTAGTTGTGAATCCTATTTGATATTTTACCTAGTAGGTTATTCTTACCCAGTAACCGGTAATGAATACACCTCCTTTTTCCTCAACGAGTCATCCTTGATATGTTTACCCTAATCGGTAACGGACGCCTCTCTGTCAGAGTATGTTGTCTTCCTACCCAGTAACCGGTAATAGATAATATACTTCTGGTACTCCTGTGCTGAAGATCTTTCTTCCCTAGTTGAGTTTGAGTGCGTATTTCCCCAGTGAAGTCGCCAATCCCCATGTTTGGTTCGAATATTTCAGTTTTGTTCTGATTTACCTGTCTCTCCTGCAGATTTTCCCTTATCCCCTGACCGAGTCTTTCTATTGATTTATGTAATTCCCCTCGTGTCTCCAGCAGTTTTCAAGTCATAGTCTGGCTTGCGCACAACTTTTATCCCCTAGAGTCTCTGTCTCCCAAGTGAGTGTTCCTTATGGAATGCATTATACTCCTGTGGACTTCCAGTCTCTCTGGATTCTTTTCCTTTGTGACAATATTTTCCTCACAAAGATTAATTTTAACATTCATATCATATGCATCATGAGGTCTCTTAGGGGCCAAAATTTGTTTCTATGTTGTTATTTAAGCCCATTCTACTGAGTTTATACAAAAAATTTAACCTTCACATCCTCAATTAGAATGTCCTTAAATATGGGCAGCTGTAAGACCCCAATTTTGACCCTAAGATCCCTCATGTTATTTCATCATATGAATTGGCTTTGGGATCACACATTGGCATTCTCCTTACCCCTCATTCATTGGGTTTTCATTGGGAGAGATCACCAAGCACATTTTTATTGTATCATACTTTTTTTTCATTATTTACTAACCAAAATACCAAAAATTTGTCAATGTATAGTTTGTTGCTTGTGTAGGTACTGTGTGTTCACCAATGCTTCATCAAGCTCATATCTAGGGTTTTAGACCCTCAATACGAGGAGACTAATCAAGAGATGATTTAAATTGACTCTAGAAATCATATATGGATCCCCATGGTCTTCACATAATGATTTTGATCAAGAATTCATCAAGGGTTTGAAGCTTGTTTGACTTGGAAGCCCTAATTCATCTGGGTATCTTGTGTGACTTCCTCAACAAATTTCTTCAACATTTAATCCAATATTTCAAGAGATACTTCATATTACACATATATGATCGTCCATGAGTCCCATAGATCAAGAGAATGTCAAGTTAGCAAGGTGGTTCATGGTGGTTGGCCAGAGAAAGTCAACTAGTCAAAACTAGGGTTCCCTAGACCCTATCTCCTACAATTTTTGTCATATAAAAATAATTCCAAGATAAATGTTACTCGTTATGACATTACAAACAACTTTCATGTTGAAGTCAAGAGCTAGTTTCGTTTGGAAAGTCATTTTTTATGGTGAAAGATTATAGGTCATTTTGTCTAAACCCTAGTTAAGAGGTCAACTTCCATGGACCATAACATGCTCAATTTTTATGATATTAAATCCATTAAAGTTCCATGATCACATTAAATATGTCCTATTAAACTTTGATGTTTGGAAGAAGTTCAAATTCAACTTGCAAATGCATGTTCCAAGAGGAAACATTATAGGTCATTTTGGGCCATGACCATTGAACAAGTGATTTTCCTCAACTTCTAATATGCATAATTCCTTCATGAAAAATCTAAATGAGGTCAAATTAGTGAAAAACTTTAATAGGTTTGAAAGAGATACAACTTTGATGAAGGAACTGTTTCCATTTGAAGTCCATAGAAAAAGTTATTCAAGGTGGAAGAAGTGAACATTTGACTTGGTACTTAGAAAATTTTCAAATATGTTTGATTTGCCAAACTTCCACCTCAAAATTCATCATGATCCAAGCGTCAAAAGGAAAAGTGTTCAACATGAAATTTGTTCCCCTTGATCTCACCTTTCTAAAATATCCAAAATCATCTCATTTGGATCAAAATTGAAGGACTTGCGCATGGGTGCAATGCTTGGTCCCATTTGTAAGTTTCTCACAACCATTTTCCATTCCACATTGCATGGCTTCATGAATTACTTTCAGCATCACATGTGCACATTTTTGGACCTATTCCAATCATTCTTTGGGCTTTGTACACGCCCATGCAAGCTTGCATGAGGTAATTGCTATTTTTGGATTTTAAATGGAAGTGTGTGTAAAGCATGTGATAACCCTATAAATACAAGTGTTATCAGCTCAGAAATGCATCAACGCCTTGCCCAAGCTTTGCCAAGACAACTCAGACCTCTCACTCCATAGAATTTCTTTAGGATTTCATTGAAATGGAGTTTGAATTTCACTTTCTGTTTTGAAATTCAAACTCCTAGAATTCATTCCTCTTTTCATCTCAATTGATCACTACAATCAAGAGAAAGAGGAATAAGCAAATCCAGATCAAGATTAAGCAAATTTGAAGTTACTCGAAGGTAAAAATTCAGAAACTTCATCTCTTCGATACTCTCTCAATTCTTCACTATTCTTTGTGATTTTTAGTTTGCTGAAGTCCTACCAATGTAGGCAATAAGATTGAGTTGCTTTGAGGTCAAATCGAAGCAACTCAGTTCATGATCCTCAAAATTTAAATCCTTATATCTTTTTGTATACTTGGGATTAAAGAAAATTGAGGCCAGATTCGTGATCCTGAGCATTTTTTCTTCAAATTAGTGTCCTTGTTTTCCATTTCTGATTTTTCTTTTAATTGCTTTATTTTGTTTAATTCATATTAATTTCATTTTTAATCCAAAAAATATGGGACTTTCACCAAAAATCTTTAAATATTTTTCTATTTCATTTTCTGAATTAAAATTATTTTTTGGATTAATTTTGATATTTTTAAGAATTAAATTTTTTTGTGCATATTTTTAATTGTTTAAAAATACTTCTGACTTTTCAAAAATGATGAAATTTTTTGTTTAAGGTCCTTTGACCTTGTTTGACCTAGGATAAATCTCTTGCCCATTTATTTGATGTTTATTCCATATGTGATTCATAATACATAAAAACAATCACTCCCGACTTTTATTAATAAATTTGGAGTATATAAGTCATAACAACATAACTTTAACACGTCAGTAATATGCACAGTCGGTGTTCACTTTTTAAAGATCCACTCCTAATAAAAATTGAGTAATTAAATTTGAAATTTAATCATATAATAATTTTTTAATATTTAATTATAAAAATTAATATTATTTAAATTTTATACTAAAGATTGTCTCATACAATTTAGAGGTTCAGTTTCAATTTAAAAATTGATCTTAGAAATAAAAAAGAAATAAAAAAAGATATTTCGTTTAAAGTGTATTTATAATAAAAATTATAGAAGAAAAGAAAGAAATAATCTATATATGTTTCAAATGTTATGAGAGGAAGATTAAACAACAAATTTTCAATTGATGATGCAAACATTATTGGTCTCTAATATTAAAATTGAAGTGTTTTAATTAATAAACAACAAAAAATTAAATTGTAAAATATGAGAAGACATTGCAATCATTTATTTTTGTCAAATATCATAAATTAGTAGAACAATTATAATTATATGATAAAAAATATAAACATTCAAAACTTTATATATTAATATATTCTTAAAACTATGAGACCCTCGTAATTTTGAGACATTGTAATAAGAACCTCAATATTTAATATAATATCGTAAAGAAAATCAAACTAATTATACAAATCATAAAATTTTATAAAAATTGCACTAAGCTAAACTAATCCAAATGTGATTATTTAAAAAAAATGTTGAATTGTAATTCTTTGTGTTGAAGCATGTTGCTCGATTGGAACAAGGAAGTATCGAACCACCTAGTGTGTTGAGTTGTGTTAGTGTGTCATAGTGTCGAAGGATGTTGCTTCATACATGATTTTGACTTTGGTCTATTTTAGTATTGTTAGTTATTTTGGGGCTTTTATAGTTTTGGGCTTTGACTTGAGGTCCAAGTTAACCTAAATCTATAAATAAAGGGAGTAACCTTTATTCTTGTAATGAAGTGAATAGAGTATTCATAACATTGTAATTCACAGTATTTTGTAGTTGCAAAGTGAATAAGAAGTTTTCCACAGTTTGTGGGCAGAGAGAAACTCTGCAGAATTTTAACTCTTCTTCTCCTTTATCGTTCTTTACTTTCTTTCTTTCTCCATTGTTCTTCTCTTTTCATTGCTATTATGTGGGTGATAACAATATTGTTCATCAAGATTGATTGAAATTCTCCATAGATTTTGGTGGATTTCCAACATCTGGTATCAAGAGCTCCGGTTAAACGATTTGTGGGAAGAAAATAACCATGGCAACGAATCATCCAAATGGACATTTTCCAACAAATCTTCTGATTCTCAAGAACAACAATTATGAGAATTGGTGCAAGCAGATAAAGGTTGCGTTTTGTTATCAAGATCTTTGGGATCTTTTGAAGGAAGGAGTAGCAATGCTTGTAGAAGACGCAACAAATCAAGAAAAGGTTGCACATAAAGAATTGAAGAAGAAAGATTATAAAACTCTCTTTATAATCCATCAATGTGTTGATGCAGATAAATTTGAAAAGGTTAGTGATGTAGAGTCAGCGAAAGAAGGAAATTCTGGAGAAATTGTTTGGAGACGTGGAGAAGGTGAAAGAGGTGAGGTTACAAACTCACAAAAGAACGTATGAATTGGTTCAGATGGAAGACAATGAAAGCATAACTGATTTCTTCACCAAGGTTACCAAACTGGTGAATCAAATGAAGGTATGTGGACAAGTGTTGACATCAAGATCTGTTGTTGGAAAGATCTTGAGGTCATTGACTCCAAAGTTTGACCACGTGGTAGTAGCCATAGATGAGTCGAAAGACTTGTCAAAATTGATAAAGGAAGAGCTTCAAGGAACGCTTGAATCTTATGAACAAAGAATGGATGAAAGAGTTGTAGAAAAGTCGAAGAGTGATATGGCTTTGCAGGCTCAATCATCAAAAGAAAGAAAAGGCAAAGGAATATGGAATGGCAACAAAGGTAGAGGATATTACAATAATTCGACTGGTCAAAATCAGCAAGAAGGAAATTGGTTGAATTAGAGAAAACCCTGGAACCAAGGCAACCAAAGAGGTGGTGTTGCAGGTTGAAGAAGAGTTGGTGGTCAAAAGCCAGATAAGAGTCACATTCAGTGTTACAATTGTCAAAGATACGGTCACTATTCTAGTGATTGTCCAGAAAAGCAGAAGAATCAAGAAACTTATGCAAAGTTGGAGAAACATGAAGAAGAAGAGACGTTGTTGATGGCTACAACAAGAGATGAAGAGAGATTCAAGGACCAGTGGTACTTGGACTCAGGATGCTCATCACACATGTCTGGAAGGAAAGATTGGTTTGTCAACATAAAGCCCTCAATGAAGAATATGGTGAAATTTTCAAATGACAACACTCTAACAGCTGAAGGTGTTGGTGATGTTCTGATTATAAGGAAATATGGAAAGAGGTCCGTAATTTCAAATGTGTTGTACATACCAGGCATGAAGAGCAATTTTCTCAGCATAGGCAGTTAGTGAAAAAGAACTACAAGGTTTCGATAGAAGACAAGATGATGAGAGTTCTCGACTCAAATGGGAGGTTGATCTTGAAGGCTTTAATGCCTCGGAAAAGAACCTTCAAGATTGAGCTTAATGTGATGGAGCATAAGTGCCTTGCAATAGCAGCCAACAAAGATGAATGGATATGGCATTATAGACTTGGCCATCTCAATTTCAAAGACATCAGAGATTTGAAGAGAAGAAATATGGTTTCAGGATTACCAGAAATTGACATTCCAAACGAAGTGTGTGAAGAATGTGTGTAGGAGAAGCAACATAAGAACAGCTTCAATAAAGATGCAGGAAACAGATCGAAGGTAATTCTTGAAGTCATATACTATGATGTATGTGGCCCTCTCCAGGTGGATTCGATTGGAGGTAACAAATGCTTTGTTACATCATAGATGATTTTAGTCTAAAATTATGGTCTTACCTGATCAAGAAGAAAAGTGAAGTGATCAAGGTATTTGCCAAGTTTAAATCTATGTTCGAAAGACAGAGCAGTCGAAAGATCAAGATTTTGAGAACTGGTGGTGGTGGATAATATGTGTCTAAATACTTCGATGCATTATGCGTGAAAGAAGGGATTGTGCATGAGGTGGTGCCACCTTACACTCCACAACGGAATGGAGTCGCAGAAAGGAAGAATAGAACCATCATGAATATGGTTAGAAGTATGTTGAAAGGCAAGCATCTACCCAAAGAATTATGGGGAGAAGCTGTGTCGACTGTGACATATATCCTGAACAGATGTCTGACGAAAAAGCTAGAAGAAATCACGCCAGAAGAATGTTGGTCTGGTGTCAAGCCTAGCTTTAGTCATCTAAAGGTGTTTGGATCTATAGCACATAAACATATTCCAGATCAATTGAGAAGAAAACTTGATGACAAGTCGAATCAGATGATCCTAATAGGATATCATTCGACTGGAGGATACAAGTTATTCGACCCAATGAATAAGCAAGTGGTGATCAGCAGGGACGTGATCATAAATGAGCTTAAAGAGTCGGATTGGACTAAGAATGTCAAGAAAGATTCAATGAGAATATTTTATGACGAACCAGCTAGTGAAGTCAAAAGAGAAGTTCGATAGGAAGAAATCAGAAGTGAAGCAGGCCCAAGCAGACTTCACAGAACAAGACACATGCTTGCAAGGTTGCAAGAATGTATGATTACATCAGATAATATGGTCAGTGAAGAAGGTGAGCCGGTATATTATGATTTCTACGCAGATGTTGAACCAATCAATGCAGCTGAGACATTGAAAGATTCAAAGTGGATGAAAGCAATGGACGGAGAGTTGAAGTCAACCGAAGTCAACAACACTTGGTCACTTGTCGAATTTCCCCAAGACAAGAAGGAAATCGATGTGAAGTGGGTATACAAGGTGAAGTTGAATCCCAAAGGAGAAGTGACTCGACACAAGGCGAAAGGATTTATTCAGAAAGAAGGAATCGACTTCGATGAAGTTTTTGCACTTGTTGCTAGGATCGAAATAATCAGGCTGGTTATTGGTCTAGCAAACATGAACAAATGGAAGATGTGTCAGATGGATGTGAAATGTGCATTCCTGAATGGCCCCTTAGAAGAATAAGTTTATGTTGCACAACCAACTGGGCTTGTGAAACAAGACGAAGAAAGAAAAGTGTACAGGCTGCATAAAGCCCTGTACGGACTTAAACAAACTCCAAGAGCTTGGAATAAGAAGATAGATGGATTTATAAGGGAGAAGGAATTTGTGAAGTGCAAATATGAACATGGAGTATATGTAAGAAGAAGCAAGAGTGAATTGCTTATACTATGTCTCTATGTCGATGACCTATTGATAACAGGTAGCTGCAAGAAGGAGATTGAAGACTTTAAAGGTGATCTCAACAAGGAATTTGAAATGTCAGATCTGGGTGACATTTCATATTTCCTTGACATCGAATTCTATAAGAATGATAGAGGTTTGATGATGCATCAAAGAAGTTATGCAGATGAATTACTCAAGAGATTTGAGATGCAAGATTGCAGCCCAACTTCGACTCCAGCTGAGCCCAGATTACAACCGTCGAAAGATTCATATGAAGATGATGTCGACCCAACCCAATATAGAAGACTTATTAGGTCACTTCGATACCTTTGTCATACAAGGATTGACTTAGCATACAGTGTAGGTATGATGAGCAGATTCATGCAGAAGCCAAAGGTATCACATCTAACAGCGACGAAAAGGATACTAAGGTATCTGAAAGGAACTCTCGACTATGGAATTTTGTTTCCTACAGCGGATGAAGGAAAAGAATGCAAATTAGTGGGATACACCGATTCAAGTTGGTGTAGTGATGCTGAGGATCGAAAATCCATAACTAGCTATGTGTTTATGCTAGGTGATGTACCAGTTGCTTAGAGTTCGAGAAAGGAACCAGTAGTGGCATTATCGTCGTGCGAAGCAGAGTACATAGCTGATTCTCTTTGTGCATGTCAAGCAACGTGGATGGTGAATATGGTCGAAGAGATAACATCGAAGAGCCATGGAGCAATTACCATGAAGATCGACAACATGTCAGATATCAATCTGACGAAGAATCTGATAGCACATGGTCGAAGCAAGCACATCGAAATGAGGTTCCATTATCTTCGAGAGCATGTAGCAGATGGGAAGATGAATGTGGAACACTGCAGAACTGAGAATCAGATTGCAAACATCATGACGAAGGGAGTGCAGGTCGAAGTGTTTAGAATACTAAGAGTTATGATGAATGTAGATAGCTTAGACATAATGAATTAGGTGGTGTGTTGAATTGTAATTCCTTGTATCGAAGCATGTTGCTCAACAGGAACAAGGAAGTTTCAAATCACCTAGTGTGTTAAGTTGTGTTAGTGTGTCGAAGTGTTGAAGCATGCTGCTTCATACAGGATTTCGACTTAGGCCTATTTTAGTAGTGTTAGCTATTTTTGGACTTTTATAGTTTTGGGCTTTGACTTGAGGTCCAAGTTAACATAAATCTATAAATAGATGGAGTAACCCTTATTCTTGTAATGAAGTGAATAAAGTATTCATAACATTGTAATTCACAGTATTTTGTAGTTGAAAAGTGAATAAGAAGTTTTTCATAGTTTGTGGGCAGAGAGAAACTCTGCAGAATTTTAATTCTTCTTCTTCCCCTTCATCGTTCTTTACTTTTTTTCTTTTTCCATTATTCTTCTCTTTTCATTGTTATTGTGTTGGTGATAACAATCTTGTTCATCAACATTGATTGAAATTCTCCATAGATTTTGGTGAATTTTCAACATCTTTTAAATCAAATAATTTAATTTATAATTTATTTAATTATAAAAATTTATTACAAATAATATTAATTTGGATAAAATTATAATATTATAATAGAATAAAATTAAACAATATATATTTTTATTATAAAAAAAAGCTCAAACCACTTATAAAAATGTGATATATTTTATCACAAAAATATAATAATAAATAAAATGAGTATATAATAAATATTTAAAAATTAATATATTTAAAATTTATGTTTAAAAAAGAAACTAAAATTAAAAGGAGTATTAAGGAATAGTATAATTAACTTTAGAATATGGGGAGGTTTTTTATGAATTGTATGAGAGAATTAGTGTTAAAAAGTGAATGAAAAAAAAATGATGTTATTGGAATAGTGGAAAATTACACCATTAAACTCTTTAGTACAGGAAAAGATGTTGAAAAAATGCTGCTTTAATTATAAAAATATTATATATTAAAAATTCTAAACAATGCCAAGCAAATGTCATTGCCCAAGTAGAAGGTAAGTTGTATTTTTGTTTGTTTTACTTTTGGTAGTTTTTGAAGAAAAATTAAAATAATATAACACATGCTTCATCATTGCAAAACTGTATCCTACTACCGCTGGGAGATTGTTGCAAGAATGTATTATTCCTCAGCAAATATTATATAAAGCCATAACTTCTCAATTACAAAGCCATAACTTCTTAATATTAGGGTGAAAATAATTATTGTGTGCCAACAAAAATAAAAAATAAATTGCTCATAGAATATTCTATAAAGGTTTGTTTGTGTACTATTGAGTATGATACTCATATGATCTATAACATAAACCTTTCACATATACAATAGCTTAAAAGACAACGAGGTCGGAAAGCAAACGGACAGTAACGTCTTGGACAGTCAGAATCTTCTTCACATCTAAACCCTGTTGTATCACAAAAGAAAAGAAAATAATGTTATAAAGTGGGGATAAAACAAGTAAAGAAGGAATTTGAAAAGGATAAAAAAATTACTTACCTTCAACATTTGTTACAATAATAGTTAAGAAAGAAAATGTGATCATAATATAAACAAACTTAACAATTTCAGGCATATTATTATTTTATCACTTTGTGAAAATTTATTTAAAAGAATATGAATTATCACCTTTGTATTTATAAAACTCACACTCTCCTTACATCATTAAAGTAGTTTTTACGTTTATATAATTGTAAAAAAAAAAAGATTGAAAATTAAAATATTGTTAAATATTATTTAAGTACATCAATGCGTTTTATTTGTCTCTTTAGCACATTAAGAAGAAGGTCACGTATAAATAATAACAATAATAATAATAATAATAATAATATTTTTATCAAAAGCTTATCTTTTCTTCATAACCATTCAAGATAGAAAGGGGAAAATCACAAGAATACTTTTATTTTTATAAAAAAAAAAGTTAAAAACATATGATAACGTCTAATCCTACACAAAGTTGTACAAAGAATAAAAAAAGAAATACAATTTTTAATGTAGTTAGAGTGGATAATGAATTTTGAGGTGTGTCAACTGAGTTGCTTCGATTTGACCTCTAAGAAACTCAATCTTCTTTCCTACATTGGTAAGACTTCAGACAACCAAAGATCCAAGAGAATTGATGAGAATTGAGTAAGAATCGAAGAGATGAAGTTCTCTGAAAATTATCTTCAATGATGTGCAGAATTTGATGTTGCTTGCTTCACACACGATCTGATCACACTTGAGAAGCTTGCTTTATTCACACTTGAGGAAGTGATTAGCAAGGGTGCAAGGCTTTGGATCCTGGAGTTTTTCCAACAGTTGAGATTCAAACTCAATTTTCAAATTGAAAATTCTCAAGTTTTCCTTTAGAATGAGAGGGTTTGAATTGGGGGACAAAGTTGGCGCGCGAAGGGTGTTTGAATTGAGCACAGAGGTCATGTATTTATAGCATGAGGGAGTGATATTTGCACACTTGAAATTTTGTCCAAATTTAGCAATGTGAATGGCACAAGTGCATGAGCGTGTACAGACCCATGAGGCAATGCATTAAGGTCCAAAATCAATCATGTTGAAGTCTGAATAAAGCTTGATTGGCAAGGCAATGTGAAATGAAGTTTGTACATTTGATTTCCTCCAATGATGCAGCTCTGTTAAAGCCATGCGCAGCCCTAGCAAACCTCATCCAAAATGCATGAACTTGGGTTATTTGGAAATCTTGGATCAAGAGGAACAAGTTTGATGTTGAACACTTTTTCATTTGGAGCTTGGACCATGGTGAACTTTGAGCTGGAAGTTTGGAAATTTTAACATGTTGAAATTTTTTATGTGAGCTTCTAATGAGAAAACTGTATGCATAAAGGTTGTAGCTCATTCAAAGACCTTCAAAATGGTCACCAATTTCATGTCATTTGGATTTAGAATGATAGAGTTATGCATTTTTTAAGTTTGGAAAAATCACTTGGTCAATGGTATAGGTCAAAAGTGACCTATAATGTATCCTCATATGCTCATAAAAGTTGAATTAGATATAACTCCAAACATCAAAGTTGAATTAGACATCTTGGATTTAATTTTGCAACTTGGAAATATTTCATCTCATAAAAATTGAGCAAGTTATGGCCTTGGGAAGTTGACTTTCAAATTAGAGTTTAAACAATATAACCTATAATGTTTCAACATAGAAGATGATTTTACAAGCAAAACTAGCTCTAGGTCTCAATATGAAAGTTGTTTGGAATACCATTTAGAGTAACGTTGCTCTTGTAATCATTTTCATATGGTGGAAATTGTAGGAGATAGGGTCTAAGGAGACCCAGTTTTGATCAGATGAATTCATCTGGCCAACCACCATCAACCAACTTTCTAACCTTCAATTCTCTTGACTTTCTTGGATCATGGTAGATCATATATGCATAAGATGATGAATTTTGAAGTGTCCATTGAAAAATTTGATCAATTGGTGAGATAGCTTGTTGGAGAAGTTACTCAAGATACCTAGTCAAACTAGGGTTTCCAAGGCAAATCACCCTCAAACTCTTGAAGAAAACTTGATCAATATGACATGTAGAGATTAATGGAACTCATATATGATGATCATAACCATTCTTGGATCAATTCATGGTTGTGCTTTTTGTCATGAGGGTCACAAACCCTAGATATGAACTTGATAGATCAATGGTGATCATACCCTTCCTACAAAAGAGTTAGGCAAATACAAAGATATATTTTTGATATTTTGGTTAGTAAAATGATAATATACAAGTATGATACAATCACATGGTGCTTGGTGATCTCTCCTAAACAAACCCAATGAAATAGGGGTAAGGAGGATGCCAAGGTATGATCCCAATGTTAATGCATTTGATGAAATTGCATGAGGGATCTTAGGGTCAAAATTGGGGTCTTACAGCTGCCCCTATTTAAGAACATTCTAACTGAGGAGGTGAAGGTTAAAATCTTTGACTCGACTCAGTAGAATGGGCTTAAATAACAACATAGAAACAAATTTTGGTCCCTAAGAGGCCTCATGAGGCATATGATATGAATGTAAAAGTCACGTTGGGGAAATATTTTCCACAAAGGAAAAGAAATCAGAGAGACCGAAAATCCGCAGGAGCATAATGCATTCCATAAGGAAAACTCACTGGGGAGATAGAGACTCTGAGGGGGAAAGAAGTTATGCGTATGCCAGGTACGACTTAAAACTGCTGGGGAACTAAAGGAATTCCATACAAAATGGAAAGACTCAGCCAGGGAAATAAAACATCTGCAGGGGATACGAGTAGATCAGGATAACACTGAAGTACTTGAATCATGCAGAAAAAACGATTTTGTTAAGGAAATGCGCACTCAACTCGACTGGGGAAGATAAACTTCAACGCAGGAGGGGCCGAAATTTATTATCCACTACCTGTTACTGGATAAGGAGATTGTAAAGATCTAATAGAGAGGGCATCCGTCATCTGTTAGGATGAACATATCAAGGATGACTCACTAGGAACCACCAGGAGGGAGTATTCATTACCGACTACTGGGTAAGAACAGCCTTGCTGGGGAAAATTGCAAAACAATAGGATTTACAACTACCAGTTACTTGGCAAAAGACCAAAGGTGAGAATATCCGTCACCGGTTAGGGCGAACATATCAAGGATAAACTCAACAGGGAAGAAAATCCATCATCAGTCAAGATGAACATATCAAGGATAGACTTGCCTGGGAATGTCAAGGAGGATACCTGTCATCAGTTAGGATGAACATATCAAGGATATACCAACTGAACAAAAAGTTGGAATTACATCTATCGAATGTTGGATAGAAAACCATCAAAGAGAAAATCCGTCATCGGTTAAGATGAACATATCAAGGATAGACTCTGGTGAGGAGAGAAAATAGGAATTACATCTATCAGTTACTGGATAGAATACCATCAGAGGATATCCTCCATCGGTTAGGATGAACATATTAAGGATAAACTCTGCAAAGGGGAGAAAATCAGGATTTACAACTACCAGTTTACTGGGTAGAATACCACAAAGAGAAGGAAACCCTTCATCGGTTAGGATGAACATATAAAGGATTAACTCTCTGAGGAACAAAATAGGGATTACAACTACCTTTTTATTGGGTAGAATACAAAAAATGAGAGTATCTATCATCAGTTAGGATGAATATATCAAGGATAAACTCACGCAGGGGAAAGAAAGATATCTGTCACCGGTTAGGATGAACATATCAAGGATATACTTCCTGGGGAATCAGGAAAAACGAATCCATTGGGGACTCTACTGCTGGAAAAACAGGGATACTTTTGCCGGGTATTGGGTAAGAAGTAACAAACTGCAAACTAAGAAGAATATTACCAGGTATTGGGTGATAAGCTCTTAGGAGACTCAAAGCATCTATCTAGGTAAGAGCTAGAAAGAAACGGTCAATCAAGACTCAACCCAATGAGGATATAACTCAAGGGGAGTGGTTCCATCCAGATAATCAATTGGGGAGGAAGCTGAAGTAATAATCATCCACGAGGAAATAACTCAGTGGGGAAAAGGAGAAAGGTTAAAGTCTTTCTGTCTAAGGGATTGACATTCTATAATTGAGGGAGGATAGACACCGAATTTGTATGGGGATAAAGTACCTCCATAACAGAGAATAAGAATCTCAAATAAATCAATCAAATATGATGATGCAATTATGAAATTATGAAATTATATGAGTGTACATGTATATATGATGATTATGCTGACAAAACGATCAAAAATGATACAAAGGTGTTGCAAAGAATTTGAATTATCGATAAAGTCCTCGGTCAATCCACAAAAAGAGGGAGACAACTGCTGAAAAACAGAGAGAGAGATCAACGACCCAAAGGCTCAACTCTAGTTGAGGAAGGAGGAGATCCGCTGAGGAGAGGAAATATTATCAAATCTGCATGGAATTTTAGGTCAACACCATATCAAAATGGGAGACAACCATACAGAGGATAAACACAAGTAGTCACTCAGAAACCAGGAGGAAACTCTGACTGGGAGCAAGTCGGATGGCGACTGGTGGAGAAACCAACATGATCTACTGGGGAGTCTAATTACTCTGCTGATCAAAACTGCCGAGGAATACACAAATTCAGTCGGGGGAAGCAAAAATTATGTCAGGGAAATAACACGCCGCAGGGTACTGAATCAACCAACTCAGCTGGAAAAGAAACGAAGCTCCACTGGGGATCAAACATAACTCCACAAGGGAACCGGGTCAACAAACTCGGCTAAGGATACCCAAAGGGTTAACTGCTTTGGGAACCCTTAATTCTTCACACTTAAGACTTGCTGCTCTCAGAATGCTGTTGATATTTCTTTTAAATTGCTTTGAAAAATTCTTGCTTTTATATGTTTAAGAAAATGATTTTTGATTTAAAGATTTTAATTTCAAAAAATATCATAATAAAATTTAAGACTATTGGCTGAAGTAAATAAGAGTAGAAATAATTGGATAAAAGCTTAACTTTATTTAATAGAATGGTAGTCTGTAAATGACAAGACTCCATAGATCTTTACAAAGTTGAAAATGGTAATTTACACGGAAAAGGGTTACATTGAATACAAATGATCTTTAATCCTTCTACCAACTTTTGATGTCCGTTATGCTCTTGACCGCTGCTGGGATGATGAATCGATGTCAACCCTTGTGTAAGACCCCAATTTTGACCCTAGGATCCCTCATGCACTTTCCTCATAAGCATTAGCATTGGGATCATACCTTGGCATCCTCCTTACCCCTTTTCATTGGGTTTGTTTTGGGAGAGATCACCAAGCATTATATGATTGTATCATACTTGTATTTTATCATTTTCACTAACCAAAATACAAAAAATATGTCTTTATATTTGCCTAACTCTTTTGTAGGTAGGGCATGATCCCATTGATCTATCAAGTTCACATCTAGGGTTTGAGACCCTCATGAACAAAGAACATAACCATGGATTGATACAAGGATGGTCACAAGAATCATATATGAGTCCCAATGATCTCTACATGTTATATTGATCAAGTTTTCTTCAAGAGTTTGAGGGTGATTTGTCTTGGAAACTCTAGTTTGACTAGTATCTTTGGTAACTTCTCCAACAAGCTATCTCACCAATTGATCAAATTTCTCAAGTTACACTTCAAAATTTATCACATTATGCATATATGATCTACCATGAGCCAAGAAAGTCAAGATAATTGAAGATTAGCAAGTTGGTTGATAGTGGTTGGCCAGATGAATTCATCTGATCAAAACTGGGTCTCCCTAGACCCTATATCCTACAATTTTCACCATATAAAAATTATTCCAAGAGAAAAATTACTATAAATGACATTCCAAACAACTTTCATGTTGAGACCTAGAGCTAGTTTTGCTTGGAAAATCATTTTCTATGTTGAAACATTATAGGTCATTTTGTCTATACCCTAATTTGAAAGTCAACTTCCCAAGGCCATAACTTGCTCATTTTTTATGAGATGAAAGATTTACAAGTTTCACAATAAAATTAAAGATGTATACTTCAACTTTTATGTTTGGAGTGAGAGCTAATTCAACTTTTATGAGTATGTGATATGAGGCTACATTATAAGTCACTTTTGACCTGTACCATTGAACAAGTGATTTTTCCAAACTTCAAAAATGCATAACTCTATCATTTCAAATCCAAATTACCTGAAACTTGTGACCATTTAGAAGGTATTTGAAAGAGATAAAAAATTTATGAAGACACGTTTCTCATTCAAAGCTCACATAAAAAGTTAAGCAAGGTGGAATATTGAGATATATGGCTTGGCACTTAGAAATATTTTCAACATGTTGAAATTTCCAAACTTCCACATCAAAATTCATCATGATACAAGCTTCAAATGGAAAAGTGTTGAACATGAAAGTTGTTCCCCTTAATCTAACATTTCCAAAAAGTCCAAGTTCATCCATTTTGGACAAGAATTGAATAGGCTGCGCATGGCTTGAACATTGCATCATCATTTGGCAAAGATCAAACTTCAAGTTTCCATGTACACTTGCCTTGCAATCCAAGTTGATTTTAGACTCTCTCACACTCAATTGTGGACCCAAAGCAATGATCTCATGGGCCTGTACACGCCCATGCACCCATGCATCATCCATTGCCAATTTTGGAAAGTCATTTGGATGGTGCAAATATCACATGATCCAGCTATAAATAGAGCTCCATATGCTCAGAATACAACACACATTCGCGTCAGCTTTGATCCTAGACCCCTAACCCTTCCATTTGAGAGGATAATCCTGAGAATTTCATCTTAAAATTGAGTTTGAATCTCATTGTTTTGAGATTCAAAACTCCAGGGATCCAAGACCTTTTGTGCATTTCATTCTACTTCAATAAGCATTCTGAGTGAGATCAAGCACAAGCCAAGGCAAGAACAGTTGAATATAGACCTGCATTGAAGGTATTTTCCAGAAAATTTCATCTCTTCGATTCTCTCTCAATCTTGCTCAATTCTCTTGATTCTTTGGTTGTCTGAAGTCCTACCAATGTAGGCAAGAAGATTGAGTTGCTTAGAGATCAAATTGAAGTAACTCAGTTGACACACCTCAAAATTCAACTCCTCATATCTTTCTATATGTGAGGAGTTAGCTAAAATTGAGGTCAGATTCGTGCCCTACGCCATTTTTTCTTTCAGATCATGTCCTCCTTTTTCATTTTTTGATGGTGATGAGTGAACCAGTCCGGCCAGGATCACCGGAGAAGATGACCGGCCTTTGGACGTCGGTGATGTATTGGCACGGTTCAGAGCCATTGATCCCTTTTTTAAATTGTTTTAATCTCGTGCGTTGTTTTTAATTACCATGCTTGTGCCGCGTTGACTCAAGTCTACCATCGAACGCGCGCTGGTGGTCACTTGATCTGCCACCTCAATTAATGAGGGAGATCAAGTGGTCCACATTTTTTCTGATTATTTGAATTTCATTTTAATTGTTTTATTTTCATTAATTCGTATTAATTTTAATATTGATCCAAAAAATATGAGAGTTTCACCAAATAATTTCAAATAACTTCCTCTTTCATATTCTGAATTAAAATTATTTTTTGGATCATTATTAATATTTTTCATGATTTAATTGATTTTGCATTTGTTTTTAATTGTTTAAAACTACTTTTAAGTCTTTAAAAATTCTGAAATTTTTTCTCCAAGGTCCTTTGACCTTGTTTGACCTATGATGAATCTCATGGCCATTTATTTGGTGTTTTGATGAGGTTTTAGGAATTTGACAAACCATATTTAATTTAAATGTATTATTTTAGTATTTTTTAATTTGAATAAATGCCAAATAATTTTGTTGATCAATTGTGATGACTTGTTTGTGTTTGACTCTTGTTGTTGGGCCTTGGTCAAGGTTGATTTGACTTTGTCAAGTTAATATCATTGGATTTTGGGGATTGATAAAATGTACATTCCATCTCACAAAATGAATGGATGATATTAATTTGGTAAAAGTCCTCCTTTGATCAATTTGAGTTTTCATTTATTCCCCTCCCACTTCATCTCATTCCCTTTCTTTATGCATTCATCTCATTTGGCCTATGATATCTCAAAGTTCTAAAGCTAGTTGATTAAAAAATTAACATGAGTATGGATGAGATTAGCCCACACATTTTGCATATTCTTTTTGTGTGTGGTATGTTTCATGAGTATAGTCCATAATACTATGTCTCTAACATGCATTAACACCAAAATTCTATTGCCCGACCTCAAATAGTTGTGACTTCTACATAATTCCAATTACGATTGCTTAACATAGCGCTAAATTTGTGACATAAAAGGCATAGCATTCTAGTTAGTGAGATTATAAGTCTCCCCTCTTTCATGGTATTGTGTGGAAACTTGACCTTTTTTCCTTCCAATGGAAGATGTCTTGGTTCAAGGATCCATGCTTGTGATAAGTGGGTTGAGTGTTCTCCAAAGAATGTCTAAGAATGAAAACAAAAGCAAAACAATACTAACTTCTAACCTATTAACAACTAACTTTTAATTTCAAGCCATTTACTTTAATGTCATTTAATTCTAGCTTTTATACATTTACCATTGTTCATATCATTCTAATTGTTTATGTTAATGAAATTTTCACTTTGTCCGCTTGGACCATATTGTGTGATATATTTTGTTTGTGTATACTTTGCTTGTTTGTGTGGTCTTTGACCATTAATGTACATAATAACAACAAAAACCCTAAAAAAAACTTTTGTGTGGGTTGTTGGCTTGATCTTGGACAAATGGACTTAGAATTTCGGCAACATTCCTATGTTAAACCAAGTGCTTGCAATTTGAAACTTCATCTGATACATCATTCAAGATCCCTTTGAGTTCATCTGCAACATGATCATTGTGAAGTTGTTATTTTGAACCTGTGACTTGTGGAATTCATCTGTTACATGGGCTATTTTGAAGAAGATCATGGAATGGATAAGCTTGGATGTGGCTATATTTATTTGATGCCTTTTCTCTTCAAGATAATATAATTTTTCATTTGTGTGTTGCTTGATTCTAAAAAGTCCAAGGGAATTATGGGTTTCTATTGACATTCTTGTCTATTGGATTGCTACTCATTTGGTCAGATCTATTCAACTCTTAACTTTTAATTTTATGAATAGGATTAGTCCCTTCATCTTCTCCCCATTTCTTTAATTTCAAAATCTCTCCCTCCTTTTTAAAATCTTCTTTGATTGAACTTATTTTGTTCTAAACTTTGACCACTTTGCAAAAAGATAGAAACTTTGGCCTTATGCCATTGCATTTTCAAACTTATTTTCTTAAATCAAACTTGTATATAAACTTAACTATACTTGACTTAAACTTTCAAAAAGCCAAAAAGAACTAACTCATTCAAACCATTTTTAGGCCTTTGTGCCTTTCAAACTTAATTTTTATTAAAAGCAATGCATCTATTTTGAAATTTGTATCACGAACTACGAGGTTTTGATCCCTCATTTTTATGTTGGTACGTAGGCACAAGACCGAAGGTCTTGCCAAACACAAAAATATAATTAATGAATTCTTTTCTCATCCCCCTATTCTATTTTATTTGTAAATATCATTTTGTACCAAATACACATGCACACAAAAAGGGCTTCCTAGGAGTACCTAGGACACTTTGGGTGCTAACACCTTCCCTCTGTGTAACCAACCCCCTTACCTGTAATCTCTGACATTTTATTAGTTTTGATTGGAAAACTTCTTACTTTGTGGTTTTGTTCGTACTTTTTCCCTTTTCCCTCGGAAACAATAAAAGCGCGGTGGCAACTCTTGTTATTTGATCTCTAGCTTATCCATAGCTTGATGATCATGAACTTACCGTTATAGAAATTAAGTGGCGACTCTGCTAGGGAGTAGTCTCCAGTGGGTTTAGCCTACTTTTTGTTTGTATATATTTGTATATATGTGATGTTTGTATATATGTATGTGTGATATAATCTGCTTGCTGTGCTTGGTGATCTCTGAGTGATGAGATAAGTTCTAACCCGAACTTGAGTGCAATTAAGATAGGAGGATGGTATAGTCATGTTCGACTTGTGTGGAGTAGTCCTTAACAAGTTGGCTTGAGATCCATCTGCTCAGTGGAGACTCTTTTGGATTTGAAATGTCACACAAGTATTTATGGTTAGGCATTACTATCTCTAATTCGGGTCTGAGAAGCTGAGGACCGTAGAACATTTACCCCCTATTGGCCTATTTAGGACGTAGTGCGGAAAATGTTCAAGTGTAGACTTGATAACAGTTGTTACGCGATACTACACTCAGACGAGTTTCTCTTGAGAATATTATGGGTCGATGAGTCAGTCATCTTAACCTGTAATATCTGATAGATGGAATTAAGACTATGGGAACTTTTTAGAACATGATCTATAGGTTTTATCCTTAATTCACTCCTTTGGGATGGTTCTTACCCAAACTCCATGCTCGTGACTTGCAACAAACCCTTGATTCTAGGTTGATCCAATCAAATCTTGTCAATACCAATGAAACTTGGGTGTTGATAAGGTGTAAACCATAATCCACCAAAATGGATTATTGGTCTTAGCAATGACTTGATTCATCCTTTGACCTTTGTTTGCCTTGTGTATGATCCTTTATTTGTGATTGTTGCATTCATGCATTCATGCGCATCATAACATCCATCACACGAAAATTTCAAGGAACTGAGGTATTATTTGCAAATATTTTCAGACCATGGTTTATGGACGAAGGAACACTAAGAAGTACAGTTTCAGATGTCCCAACTTGAAAGAGTTAAGGAAGCTATCATCTTTTGTATTAGATCCCTTGGACTTCAAACAACGTCATGGGAAGCTTTTGTCTATCTTGTCTGCTGATGTGGTTGAAGGACTTTTGAGTGTATTAGTGCAGTTCTATGATCCTCTCTAACGTTGTTTCACTTTCCCAGATTTTCAGCTTGTGCCTACCTTGAAGGAGTATTCTCATCTTTTGGGGATACCTGTTTCTAGTAGAATGCCTTTTAGTGGATTGGAGGAGATTCCCTGATCCAGTATTATTGTTGAAGCTCTTCACTTGAAGAAGTCTGAGATAGAGGCTCATTGGGTGAAGAAAGAAGGGTTATTTGGGTTGCCATTTGATTTCCTCGTCGAGGAAGCTACTTCTTTTGCTCAAGCCGGTAGTGTGAATGTTTTTGAAGCTATCTTTGTGTTGCTCATCTATGGATTAACTTTGTTCCCTAACATTGACGGTTTTGTTGATGTTAACGCCATTAGACTTTTCTTGAATCTTGTGCCTACTTTGTTGGGTGATATGTATTTCTCTTTGCATCTAAGGAATTCTAAGGGTGGTGGGACTATTGTCTGTTGCATTCCTCTTCTGTACAAGTGGTTTATTTCAAACTTGCCTCAGACACCTGCTTTTATGGAGAACAAACAATGTCTAAGGTGGTCTCAGAGACTTATGTCTCTCATTAATGATGATATAGTTTGGTATGATCTGTCTTTAAGCAGTTTGGAGATTATTGATAGTTATGGTGAATTCTCTAATGTGCCTCTCGTTGTTATATGTAAGACCCCAATTTTGACCCTAAGATCCCTCATGGCATCATAATATTGCATTTGCATAGCCTCAAGGATCATGAGCATCTTGGTTCCCTTTGCCTTTGGGTGGGACTCCTTGTGATTGGTTTGAGATCACCAAGCATGCTTGAATTATACATCGTTGTTTCTCTTACTTTTGTTTACTAAATAAATAAATTAATTAATTAATTAATTAATTAAAAAAATTGGACTTAAGCCTCTCTCATTTGAGCCCACAGGTCCACAAAAACCAGGTTATAAATTCAGAGTTTCAGTGAAACAAAAGGAGGTCATTCCTATTACCTTGGCAGGAAAAAGAAAGTGAGAGAAGAGCTGACAGAGTTCAGAGCAACCTCTAGAGGCAAACCCTCAGATTGCTCTGCAAACCTCACGGGTGCAACGCAATTTCAATTGATCCTCCCCAATCAGGTATGCCCTATTTCCACTACTTTATACTTTCAACCTGAATTTTTTTGATACCCTTTTAATGTATGTGTTTGACAAGAGGTTTAGGCCTCCTGCCCTTGGTTGCTTTTTGTGAGCTTTTTTGTGAATTTTAATGGCATGATTCATGTGGTTACATTTTGATTTGGGGGCAACTCTTGATTACCCTATCTTGTTTCTCTAACCTGTTTGTTGAGTTTTTTGTGAGGGCTCACATGACTCTTGCAGAGATGGCCTGGTGTTCCACTTTATTTGTGGGATACCCCCTGGAGGTTTATTCCGATTACCTGTGCTTAATGGCTTGAGATATTTGTTTGTGACTGCTTATTCCAAAGGATGGGAGCTACTTGGATCATCAATATGATCTCAAGAGGGGAACTCCTAATGTGGTTTTATTTTCTTTTCCCTTATCTCTTGTATGTTTAGGAATTTAACCCTCCTTTTTTCCCCATTCTAACCCAAGCCAAAACTTTTTGTGCAAACAATAACTTTTGTTTTCGACATTAGAAACCTAAGCCTTATGCTTTTGATTTTCAAACTTATTTTTCATAACACTTATTTTGAATTGAACCTTTTAATCCACTTTAACCATATTTTTGTAAATACTTTGAATTGGTAAATATAACCCATTCAAATACTTTTTGTGGTTTCAATGGCCACCTTCTTAATCAAACCTTTTTTTTATAACCATTAGCTATTAGGTTTGAGTTATCCTTGAGGTAGATATAATACTCACCTTTATCCTTAGTGATGGACAATGAGTCTTCCATGCTTATTATAGGGTTAACCCCTCACTAGCATGTTGAAGCTATCCTCACATGGTGGATTTGTGGTTTTAGGTTGAGTTTTCTCCCTTTGATAACAAAAGACCTTAAGGTTTTTGGACCAATCAATTCACCAACTTTTTTTTTGAATTTTTTTACCCCGAACTACGAGGTTTTTATCCTAATCTTTTTTTTAAGATGGTACGTAGGCAATGGGTTCATCCATTCAAACACAAAATGTAAATAAATTTGTATATTCTTTTCTCATCCCTTCAATCATGTTTGCACAAATAAATTTTCACAAAAAAAAAACAACAACCTTACAACAAATGTGAAAAGGGCTCCCTAGGAGTACCTAGGATGCTTTGGGTGCCTAACACCTTCCCATTGCATAACCAACCCCCTTACCTAGATCTCTGACATTTTTACTAGTTTTTGATTCGATAAAACTTTTAGGTTTTTGTTCGCTTTCTAACCATTCCTTTGGATAAATAGAAGTGCGGTGGCGACTCGACTTGTATGATTTACCTTGGATTTAGTCAATATCTCTAATGGTAACGAATACCCCGCTACAGTACACAAGAAGGAATTAACTACAACCCTGTTTTGGCTCGTCGTCAACTTGGTGTAGCGGGAAATTCATGATCATTAAGCTATTGACAAGCTAAAGATCAATTAACAAGAGTCGCCATCGTGCTTTTATTATTTTCAAGGGAAAAGGGAAAAGTATGAACAAAACCCAAATAGTAAGAAGTTTTCAAATAAAAACTAATAAAAATCAGAGATCACAAGCAAGGGGGTTGGTTACATAGAGGGAAGGTGTTAGCACCCAAAGTGTCCTAGGTACTTCTAGGGAGCCCTTTTTGTGTGCATATGTATTTTGTACAGAGTGATGTTTACAAACAAATAGAATGGGGGGATGAGAAAAGAATTCATTAATTATATTTTTGTGTTTGACAAGACCTTCAGACTTGTGCCTACGTGCCAACATAAAAATGAGGGATCAAAACCTCGTAGTTCGTGCTACAAATTTCAAAGTGAGTATGTTGGTTTTTAACAAAAATTAAGTTTGAAAGGCACAAAGGCCTAAAATGGTTTGAATGAGTTAGTTCTTTTTGGCTTTTTTAAAGTTTAAGTCAAGTATAGTTAAGTTTATTCACAAGTTTGATTTAAGAAAATAAGTTTGAAAATGCAATGGCATAAGGCCAAAGTTTCTATCTTTTTGCAAAAACTGGTCAAAGTTTAGAACAAAAAATAGTTCACACAAAGAAGGGTTTGAAAATGGAGGGAGAGATTTTGAAATTAAAGAAGTGGGGAGAAGATGAAGAGACTACCCTATGCACAAAATTTAAAAGTTTAGAGTTGAAAAGATCTGACCAAATGGGTAGCAATCCAATAGACAAGTATGTCAATAGAAACCCAAAATTCCCTTGGACTTCTTAGAATTAAGCAGCACACAAATGCACAATTATATTAATCTTGAAGAGCAAAGGCATCAAATAAAGATGGCTTCATCCAAGCTTATCCACTTCATGATCTTCTTCAAAATAGCCCATGCAACAAATGAATTCCACAAGTCACAGGTTCAAAATAACAGCTTCACAAATGGTCATGTTGCAGATGAACTTAGAGATATCTTGAATGATGTGTCAGATGAATTCAAATTACAAGCACTTGGTTCTTCACAAATTGGCATTGGCCAAGTCCATTAGCAAAGGAATGTTGCCTAAGTTCTAAGTCCTATTGGTCCACAGATCAAGCCAACAGTCCACACAAGAGTTTTTTAGGGTTTATGTTGTTATTATGTACATTAATGGTCAAGGACCACACAAACAAACAAAGTTACACAAAACAAAATATATCACACAATATGGTCCAAATGGACAAAGTAAAAATTGCATTAACATAAACAATTAAAATGATATGTATAATGGCAAATGATAAAGTGCTTGAAGTAAATTGCATTAAAAGTAAGGGCTTGAAATTAAAAGTTAATGGTTAGTAAGTTAGAAGTTAGTTTTGTTTTGCTTTTGATTTCAAGACATTCTTTGGATAACACTCAACCCACTTGCCACAAGCATAAATCCTTGAACCAAAACATCTTCCAAAGGAAGGAAAGAAGTCTAAGTTTCCACAGAATACCATGGAAGAGGGGAGACTTACAATCTCACTAACAAGAATGCTTATGCCCTTTATGTCACAAATTTAGCGCTATGTTAAGCAATTGTAATTGGACTTATGTAGAAGTCACAACTATTTGAGGTCGGGCAATAAACTTTTGGTGTTAATGCATGTTGGAGACATAGTATTATGAACTATGCTCATTAAACATACCACACACACAAAATATGCAAAAGGTGTGGCCTAATCTCATCCATACTCATGTTAATCTTTCAATCAACTAGCATTAGGACTTTGAGATGTCATTGGCCAAATGGAAATGAATGAATGAAGAAGGGGAATAGATGAAGACGGAAAGGGATGAATAAGATCACAAATTGGTCAAAGGAGGACTTTTACCAAATTAATATCATTCATTCATTTTGGAAGATGGAATGTACATTCCATCAATCCCCTAAGTCCAATGATATTAACTTGACAAAGTCAAATCAACCTTGACCAAGGCCCAACAACAAACAATCAAACTCAATTAAGTCAAAAGAAATGGTCAACATAATTTAAATGGCATTTATTCAATTAAAAATAATAAAATAATGCATTAAATTCAAATATGTTTTGTCAAAATCCTAAAATCTCATCAAAACACCAAATAAATGGTCATGAGATTTATCATAAGTCAAACAAGGTCAAAGAACCTTAGAGAAAAAATTTCATAATTTTTGGACACTTAAAAATATTTTTAAACAATTAAAAACAAATGCAAAATCAATTAATTCATGAAAAATATTAATAATGATACAAAAAATAATTTTATTCAGAATATGAAAGAGAAAAATATTTGGAAATTTTTGGTGAAAGTCCCATATTTTTGGATCAATATTGAATTTAATATGAATTATTGAAGAAAATGAAATTAAAACAAAAATCAGAAAATTCAAAAATATGTGGACCATCAGATCTCCCTCATTAATTGAGGTGGTAGATCTGATGATCCAAAACGCGCGCTCCACATGTGTCTTAGTCAACCGCGTGGCATAAATGGTAATCAGCATCAACGCTCAAGATTAGAACGTGGCATGAGGATCATATGGTTCTGAAGTGAGACACCTCATCGTTGGAGCCAGAGCTCCAGTCATCTTCCCTGGTGAGCTCCACTGGACTGGTCAAGATGAACCATCACCAAAATAACAAACAGGGAGATAATCTTAAAGAAAAAACATCATTGAGCTCGAATCTGACCTCCAATTCTCTCAATTCCAAATATATTAAGAGATATGTGGAATTGAAAAATGAGGTGCATGATCTGAGTTGTTTCGATTTGACCTCAAAGCAACTCAATCTTCTTTCCTACATTTGTAGGACTTCAGACAGCCAAAGAACCAATAGAACTGAGCTACAATTTAAGAGAATCGAAGAGTTTAAAATTTCTGCAAATTACCTTCAATGGATGTCTGAACACGATGGATCTTGATCTGAATTGTGCTTGGCTTCACTTCAATTGCTTGCAGGAAGGGAATGGAAAGGTTTAGAAGCAATGGACTCCTGGAGAATTGAATTCCAAAACAGTGGAGATTCAAGCTCAAATTCAAACGAATTTATCAGGGTTATCCTATGAGAGTGAAGGGTTTTCAATGGAGATTTAAAGCTGGCGCAATGTGTGTGTTAATTCTTAGCAAATGCAACTGTATTTATAGCCAAATCCATGTGATATTTGCACACTCTTTCCACTTTCCAAATTTGGTAAAATGATGATGCCAAGATGCATGGGCGCGCATAGGCCCATGGAATGATGGTTTGAAAGTCCAAAATGAAGTTTAGATGCTTTGAAGATGGATTGGATTGCAAGGCACATGTGCTATATTGTTTGAAGTTGGATCCATGCCAAATGATATCAACCTGTTAAAGCCATGCGCAGCTTATGCATTTCTCATCCAAAATGAATGAATTTGAGCTCTTTGGAAAGGTGAGATCAAGAGGAACAAGTTTTATGTTGAACACTTTTTCATTTGGAGCTTGGAACTTGGAGAATTTTGAGGTGGAAGTTTGGAAAAATTTGACATATCAAAATTTTTCTAAGTGTCAAGCCATATGTCTCAATATTCCATCTTTCATTACTTTTTATGGGAGCTTCAAATGAGAAAAGTGTCTTCATCAAAGTTGTATCTCTCTCAAAGACCTTAAAAATGGTCACCAATTTCATGTAATTTGGATTTAAAATGATAGAGTTATGCATTTTTGAAGTTTGGAAAAATCACTTGATCAATGGTTAAGGTCAAAAGTGACCTATAATGTAGCCTCATATCACATGGTCAAAAAAGTTGAATTAGCTCCCACTCTAAACATAAAAGTTGAAGTAGACACATTGAATTTGATTGTGAAACTTGGAAATATTTCATATCATAAAGATTGAGCAAGTTATGGCCTTGGGAAGTTGACTTTCAAATTAGGGTTTAGACAAAATGACCTATAATGTTTCAACATAGAAAATGATTTTCCAAGCAAAACTAGCTCTAGGTATCAACATGAAAGTTGTTTGGAATGTCATTTATAGTAATTGTTCTCTTGGAATAATTTTAATAAGGTGAAAATTGTAGGAGATAGGGTCTAAGGAGATCCAGTTTTGATTAGATGAATTCATCTGGCCAACCACCATCAACCAACTTGCTAATTTCCAATTCTCTTGACTTTATTGACTCATGGTAGATTATATATGCATAAGATGATGAAATTTTAAGTGTACCTTGATAAATTTTATCAATTGGTGAGATAGCTTGTTGGAGAAGTTACTCAAGATACCCAGTCAAACTAGGGTTTCCAAGGTAAATCACCCTTAAACTCTTGAATCAAACTTGATCAATATAACATGTAGAGATCAATGGGACTCATATATGATGCTTATAACCATTCTTGAATCAATTCTTGGTTGTTCTATTTGTTCATGAGGGTCTCAAACCCTAGATATGATCAATGAATCAATGAGATCATGCCTTACCTACAAAAGAGTTAGGCAAATGCAAAAGACATATTTTTGGTATTTTGGTTAGTAAAATGATAATTCAAAAGTATGATACAATCACAAAGTGCTTGGTGATCTCTCCCAAAACAAACCCAATGAAAGAGGGGTAAGGAGGATGCCAACTCATGATCTCAATGCTTATGCTTATGATGAAAATGCATGAGGGATCTTAGGGTCAAAATTGGGGTCTTACATTTGGGTTCCCCTTGAGAGACAAGCCTAATAAAACTTTGTTAGAAGGTCTTTTCTATCAAGGGGATAAATATCCCCAACATTTTAAGCAGAAGATTGTGCATTCTTGGCATAATGTGCATAGGAAAGGAAGATCCGAGCTTGGTCTGTGAAATTGTGTAGCTTTGGAAGCTTACACCCTTTGGGTGAGGAAGAGAGCTTTGGAGTTGAAGATGCCTTATCCTTGTGAAAGACCTATGTCTATGGTTGTGTTTGAGCCATTAACTCTCCCTAACCTAGATGTAGAGGAGTTGGAAGACGCGCTCGTCAAGATGAAGCAAGACAAGGACATGTGGGAAGAGCGTTTTTGTGCTTTAAGCAAGAAGCATGAAGAGTTGCAGTTGGAGTCTAAGGACAAAGATGCGCTTATTGAGCTACTTGAAGACCGAGTGACGAAGAGACAGAGAGAGCCAGAGGTTTCATCCTCTAGCATACCGCAACCTTCCGTTGCTTGGAAGAAGATTGTTGATCAGCTTGTCCTCGAGAAGACTCAGATGAAAGCTTCTTTTGAGACCGAGATCCGTCACATTCGAAGGAAGTATGAGCCTTCATCTAGGTATTCTAACATTGTTATTAGGGATCCTTAGGATAACTAGTCTCCTTTTCTCTTGTATTTTTATTTTGGTTTCTGAAATTGTACTCAGTGTAATCCTTCCAATTTATATAAATAAAAAGAGATTTTTGGTGATATCAAATTGTTGCAATTGCTATTTAAATATATATATTTGCAGATGATATAGTAAGTTCCTTGAAAATAAAAATAATCAAGCATCGCATTTCATGCATCATTAGCTGTAAGACCCCAATTTTGGCCCTAAGATCCCTCATGGCATCATAACATTGCATTTTCATAGCCTCAAGGATCTTCAGCATCTTGGTTCCCTTTGCCTTTGGGTGGGATCTCTTGTGAGTGGTTTGAGATCAACAAGCATGCTTGAATTGTATATCATTGCTTTTCTCATTTTTTTTACTAACCAAAAGCACAAAAATATGTCACTAACATCTTTTGTTTGTAGCTTGAGAAATCACAAGGTCAAAAGCTTCAAGGGGGTCATTGGTACAAAGACATGGTCAAGAGGAGATGAAAGTAAGCATGGTAGTGGTCCCCAAAGCTCTCATCCATCAAATATGCCTCCCTAGTACCTCAATTCATCATTTTGATCAAAGCAAGTCAAAGGGCTTGAAGTTCTGTTCTTCAAGGAAACCCTAATTCATCTGTGCATCACAATGCCTTGCTCATGAAGCAACCTCAGCCCATGATCAAATACAATCAAGGGAAGTTCTTTAATTCACCATTTCATGCATATTTGAACTTATTTGAGTGTCCTCAATCATCAATTCATCAAGATATGAGTTGTGGACTTGAGAAGTTGATCAGTCAATTCATTTGACTATTTTGAAATGCACTAAGACCTAACTTTTTATTTGTTGGTCAAATGGAGATGGTTCCAAAAGAAAAAATGTTCTTAAGGACAATATTAACAACTTTCATGTTCATCGAAAATTGATTTGAAGCTTTTAATGCCATCTTCCATTCCAATACATTATAGGTCATTTTGACTAAAACCCTAATTGTGGGTCAACTTCCCAAGGACATAACTCATTCATTTTGTATGATTTTGAGGTGGGATCAAATTCATTAGAAAGCTTAAGATGTCTACTTAAGATTTTATGTTGAACAAAATTTCAAAATCTCAAAGGAAATACATGTGATAATACAAGACATTATAGGTCCTTTTTGACCAAAGGCATTAAAAGGCAAAAAAGTCCAACTTCAAGTGCCCATAACTCTTTCATCAAAAATACAAATGATGCAAAATTAGAGTCCATTTAGATTGTCTTGAAAAGATATACAACTTTTATTTTGGAGGTTTTTCCCATTTGAGGCTTGCATCACCAAAACAGAAGGGCTTGAAAGTTGGCCAATTTTAGAAACCTTGCCTTGACATATCTTGCACCTTGCACTTTAAACTCAAATTTCATAAATTTCCACACTTCAAATGAGTTTTTGTCCAACATAACATTTGTTCCTCATACAAAGACCTTCCCAACCATTACCCACATGCCTATGTTTGGATTTTCTAAATGGTACTTTCGAAGAGATGAATGTTTAGGTACAAATGAGGAATTCACTTGAAATCTTGGTACATGAGCAATTGCCTTGCAAGTCACACGTCCAAATTCATTTGGCTGATGCTCAGAGTTCATTTGGCATTGTTTTTAGGCCTTGTGCATGATCATGCAAGCCCATGCAATGAAGCTTCACATACCATGCACACGGATTGCTCACATTCTCCTTGCCACTTTCTCTATAAATAAAGACTTCATTCCACTCATTTCACACGCCCAATTCAACCTGAAATGCTGCAGAATTCTCTCCATAACCATCACTAAAGAAGCAAGTTCCATTTCTCTTCAAAATTTTCAGATCTAAAATTCAACTTCATCTGGTTGAATTCTTAGATCTAATGCTTCTAGACCTTTATCATTCATCTCATTGAACTTCTGTTTTAGCAAAACAAGCAAGGCATCGTGCTCAAATTACCAGAACTCAAGCTCACACTCCAACTGGTATTTTCTTCGATTCTTATCATCCATGGACCTTTTTGCTTGGATCTAATGTTTTCTGAAGTCCTCACTTGAGAGGCAAGCTAGTGGTAGCTTCAATTTTACTTTTCCTTGATCTGTATTTTTCACACCTGAATCTTCCACCTCAGATTTCTCCATTTATAGGAATCTTGAGTGTGATTCAAGGTTACAGGGGTGATGTACATCACCCCAGCTTCATTTTGGTATAAGGATCGTGCATTTCCATGGAGGTTTGAAAACCTGCAAAGCTGGCCAGAATCTGCAGTCTCACCGGAGAAGAAGGTGGCTCCGGTGGCCGCCTGTTTCCAGTTTAAATCCTGGCCGTGTGATCTTGTTCCCAGATCGAATCCTGATCATCCATTGTTATGACTTTTATTTGTTTCCCATGTGCTTGCATTGACTGTGGACTTCCATGCGCGCGCATCTCCCAGCCTTGTGATCTGCCAACTCAATTAATGAGCTCAGATCCAAGCGCTGTGGATTTTCCTAATTCTTTATTTTCTGATTTTTTTTTCTTTAATTCCTTTTATTTCAAAAATCAATATCTCTTTCATTTTTAATCCAAAAATTATAGGACCAATTGCATTATTTCCCAAATAAATTCTAGTTTCTATTTCTGATTTTTACTATTTTTTATTGTGTCATTTGATATTTTTCATGAATTTTCTCTTTTCTGGTTATTTTTAATTCATTTTAAATAGTTTTTGATATTCAAAAAATGCAAAAATATTTTCCTAACCTATTTGAATGATGATAGATCTATGAAAAATAATCTCATCAATTTTTGAATTGATTTGAGATTTATTTAAGATTTTAGTTCAATTAGGTTATTTTATTCATTTTTAATTGATTAAAAATAGTTTCTGACTTTTAAAAATGATGAATTTTTTTGTCAAACTTTGTTTGACCTTGTTGAACTTGGGATAAATTACTTGGACCTTCCAAGATTGATTTGAAGTAATTTTGAAGTTTGACCTTTTCTTTTATTTTTAATTCAAGTTTATTTCAAATATTAAAAAATGCCAAAAATATTTTATTCATTTCTTGACTTCCAATCTTCATCTCACTTCTGTTTTTGATTGTTTGACCTTGAATTTCAATGTTATTTGTCAACATATGAGGATTAGTACATTGTATTTCATTTAATGCATTTTAATTTTTCCATTTCCATTTCTCTTATCCATCTCCTCCTTCTTCTTCTTCTATTTCTTTTCTTCTTGATCAATGAGTTGAAGGTTGATAAGTTAGCATTGGTTAGGGAGATTTAATCTTCCTTGATTCAAATCTAATTCATCTTGATCAATTGATCAAGTGAATGGCTTTGCATTAAGGATAGGTTGTCTTCTAAATCATGCAAAAGGCTTAAATCAATACAAGATCATTTCTCTTCTTCTTTTTGGCATGGCAAGTTGTTGGGACTTGGTTCACTAATCAAGACTCTTAACTTGTCTTTGTTGCCTACATTATTATTGACCGGCCTCAGATAGTTGTGACTTCTACATAAGTCCAATTACGATTGCTTAACATAGCGCTAAATTTGCCTTATGGCACACTAACTACTAACACTAACTATTGACAATTAACATTTACTTTATGCAATTTACTATTCTTGCCCATATTATCCATTTGCTTTTCTCTTTGCTCATTTGAGCACATGTTTATGTTAATGCCATTTGCCTTTTGATCACTTGAGCACATAATTGTGTATATATTATTATGCTTGTGTTTTTGTTTTGATTGTTGTGGACCAAATGCAAAGAAATGGACTTAGTTTCTAGGACTTTCCCTATGCAAAGAAATGGAGAATTGGACTTAGATTCTAGGACCTCCCTTGTGCAAAAATTAGAATAAAAGGATCTTAATGATGAAGATGGATTGGAAGGACCAAATCTCTAAACTCACTCTTGTCCATTCTTGTTTTACTTCATGGAATCTTTGATGTGTGTGCTTTTGTGCTAGGAGTTTTCATTTGAGCTTAATTTGAGGACCATTGCCATGTACATCCAAGTGGAAGATACAAGTTACATTGAGGATCTCTTATGAGATTTGTTTTGATTGCTTATGCTTTGTGGTTGCTTATTCCAAAGGATGAGAGCTACTTGGATCATCAATATGATCTCAAGAGAGGGACTCTCTTTGTGGTTTTGATTCTTCATCCCTACTCTTTTTGTTTTACTTAGGACTTAGCCCTTCTTCTTCATCTCTCCACTCTAACCCAAGCCAAAACTCTTTGTGCAAACATTTAACCGTTGTTTTTAAACATTAGAAACCTAAGCCTTATGCTTTTGATTTTCAAGCTTTCTTTTCATAACACTTATTTTGAATTGAATCTTTAAGTCAACTTTGACCATTTTTGTACATACTTCTAATTGGTAAATATAACCCATTCAAAGTTCTTTTTGTGGTTCCAATGGCCACTTCTTAATCAAATTTTCCATAACCTTTAGCTATTAGGTTTGAGTTATCTTTGTGGTAGATGTAATACTCACTTATATCCTTAGTGATGGACAATGAGTCTTCCGTGCTTATTATAGGGTTAACCCCTCACTAGCATGTTGAAGCTATCCTTACATGGTGGATTTGTGGTTTGGTTGAGTTTTCTCCCGTTGATAACAAAAGACCTTAAGGCTTTTGGACCATGCAATTCACCAACTTGTTTTGAGATTTTTACCCCAAACTACGAGGTTTTGATCCTAATCTTTTTATAAGATGGTACTTAGGCAATGGGTTTATCCATTCAAACACAAAAATGTAAATAACTTGTATATTCTCTTCTCATCTCTTCAATCATGTTTGCACAAATAAATTTTCACAAAAACAAACAACCTTTACAACAAGTGTGAAAAGGGCTCCTTAGGAGTACCTAGGATGTTTTGGGTGCCTAACACCTTCCCATTGCATAACCAACCCCCTTACCCAGATCTCTGTCTCTTTTACTAGTTTTTGTTAAAACTATTAGGTTTTTGTTCGCTTTCTAACCATTCCTTTGGATAAATAGAAGTGCGGTGGCGACTCGACTTGCATGATTTACCTTGGAGTTAGTCAATATCTCTAAAGGTAACGAATACCCGCTACAGAAAAGTGGAGACTCTGCTGGGGAAGGTAAAATATCCTAGTGGGTTTTGCCACTTTTCATGCTTGTTGTATTGTATTGTTTTGTGACATATTTTTGTGCAATTTGGGATTACTGTATTGTATGTAATGGTTGATTTGCTTGATATTAATTCCTTGTATGCTTGGTGATCTTTGTGAGATGAGTTCTATACCCGGACTCGAGTACACTTAGAATAGGAGAATGGCATAGTCTTGTTGACTTGTGTGGAGTTATTCCTTAGCAAGTTGACTTGCAAGTCCATTCACTTGGTGGAGGTCATGTTGGGATCAATAATGTCACACAAGTAAGTTGTGGATAGACGTTACTCTTTCCAATATAGACCTTAGAAGCCAAGGACCTTAGTTTACCAAGCCCATCTTGGCCTATTCTTAAGATGTAGTGCGAAAGTCGTTCAAGTGTAAGATTTGATACGATTGTTACGCGATACTACACTCATAAGAGTCTCTCTTGAGAATATTTTTGGAATACGAGTAGTCGTTTCTCCGATAATATCCGAAAGATGGGATGATGACTATGGGAACCTTTTGTAGAACATGTTTGGCAGGTTTAAACCCTAGTACACTCCTTTTGGGTGGTTTTTAACCGAGACCCCATGCTCGTGACTTGCAACAAACCCTTGATTCATGGTTGATCCGTTCATGTATCCTTAATATCAATGGAACTTGGGTGTAGATAAGGTGTGAACCATAATCCACCAAAATGGATGATTGATATTAAGGATAACATGATCCATCCCATGACCTTTGTTTGGTGTGCTTTGCTTGATCCTTGAGTGTGATTGTTGCATTCATGCATTCATGCACCCACTTGCATCCATATCATCAATAATGAAGAAACTTTTCAAGGAACTTAAGGGGTTTATTTGCAAAATTTTCAGACATGGAAAGACAAAGAAGGAATACCAAGAAGTACAGCTTCAGACAACCAGATCTGAAAGAGTTAAGGAATTTGATATCCTATGTATTAGATCCTTTAGGTTTTTAAGCTCGTTTTGGGAAGCTTCTTCCTCTTCTGACCACTCAGGTGGATGAAGGGTTGATGAGTGTATTGGTGCAGTTTTATGATCCCTTATACCGTTGCTTCACGTTTCCGGATTTCTAGCTTTTACCTACGCTTGAGGAGTATGTCCATCTTGTGGGTACACCTATTCTAGATCAGTTGCCGTTCAGTGGCTTGGAGAGGGTTCCTACTTCTCAAGAGATAGCTGACATGTTGCACATAGATGAATCTCTGGTTGATGCTCATATGACTACCAAAGGTGGAATTCAAGGTCTCCCTTCTGAGTTCCTCATTGCTCAAGCTACTATATATGGGAAGGCCATGAGTAAGGATGCCTTCGAAGCCATATTTGTACTTCTCATCTATGGATTGGTATTGTTCCCCAACATCGACAAGTTTGTGGATGTGAACGCTATTAGGATCTTTTCTACTCTTAATCTCGTTCTAACTCTGTTGGGTGATGCTTATTTCTCTTTGCATATGAGGAATGCAAAGGGTGGCGGTGCCATTGTATGTTGTTTACCTCTGTTGTATAAGTGGTTTATTTCTCACTTACCGCAGACGGTCGCTTTCAAGGAGAACAAGGGATGTCTACGGTGGTCCACGAGACTTATGTCTCTTACTAATGATGATATCTCTTGGTATAACCGCGTGTATGATGGTGTGCAGATTATCGACTCTTGTGGTGAATTCTCCAATGTGCCTCTCCTTGGTACATGTGGTGGGATTAACTACAACCCTGTTTTAGCACGTCGTCAGCTTGGGTTCCCCCTAAAGGATAAACCCAATAACATTCTGTTAGAGGGTGTGTTCTTTCAGGAGGGTAAAGATCCCCAAAACTTGAAAGCTAGGATGGTCCGCGCTTGGCGCAAGATTCATAGGAAAGGAAGGAAAGAGTTGGGTCCTAAGAATTGTGTTGCTATGGAGCCTTATACTGCCTGGGTGAGGAAGAGAGCGTCTGAATATCTCATGCCTTATGAGTATCCGAGACCTACACCTATGATTATGGCTGGGCCTCCAACCCTCCCTAATCAAGGAGTAGAGGAGTTGAGAGACGAAGACCGTTCACGTGCTTGGATCCGTGAATGCGAAGAGTTGCTTCAGCAGATTAGAGAGAAGGACGCTTTGATAGAGTTCCTCGAACATCAGGTTATTAATGATCCCGATGATGCATGGACTTCTCTACTTCCTCAGTCTTTCAAGTTTTGGAAGAGGAAGTATGATCGACTCGCCAAGGATAAGGCGGATATGGAGGCAGCCTACGAGAGAGAGGTGAAGAGGCTTCGTGCATCCTATCTTCCGGTGTCCCGAGCTTTAGATGATTGTTTCTAGGGATCCATAGGATGATTATTTTCCCTTTCTCTTGTATATGATTGACAATGTTGTACTTCTTTCCCCGATATTATTTGATGAAATATTTCCATATGTGATAAATGTTTAATATTCCCAAAATTTGCAAATAAAACCCTAAAGTTCCTTTGAAATAAAAAACAAATCATATGCACAAGCATTGCATGCATCATGTGCATAAGCAGGTTTTGTTCCCGACTTCTTGTCCTGTGGTCTAACTCTGTGTCCTTCATTTATTTTGAAGACAAGTTGACTCACCGGTACTACACTAGAGCCAACATTTCAAGACTGATGGATCACCTAGAGCAAGAGAACCGTGAGATGAAAGAGGAAGTGGCCAGACTAAGTGCCTTAGTGGAATCATTCTTGGCTGCCCAGAGCCAGCCTTCTCCGACGCCTTCAACTTCTCCCCAGAGGACGGTCATCTCTGAGATTGTCTCCTCAACTGTGCCTGCAGCCAGTGCACATTTTGCTCCAGCGGCCATGCCAGCCAGATTCCCGTGGGGGATGCCTCCCAATTTCATGCCTGAGGGTCCTGCTCCAACCTTTGCTTCTATGCCGACATCTAGCCCGGTCCTTGCTGTTCCTCCTCCTGTCGTGCATACCATACCCAGGGTAGACGACACCATCTATCATTATGAGCCGTCTGAGGGCCCAGATGTCTATGAGAAGATGGACGCTATGAATGATCAATTTCTTGAGCTTCGCAAGGAATTGAAAACTCTTCGAGGAAAGGATCTTTTTGGCAAGTCTGCTGCCGAACTGTGCTTGGTTCCCAATCTGAAGATCCCTGTGAAATTCAAGGTCCCTGACTTTGAAAAGTACAAGGGAAATACTTGTCCTCTCAGCCACCTGGTCATGTATGCCAGGAAAATGTCAACTCAAACCGATAATGACCAGTTGCTCATCCACTACTTTCAGGACAGTTTGTCCGGTGTTGCTCTGCATTGGTATATAGGTTTAGACAGTGCGAACATCCGATCCTTCAACGACCTTGGCGAGGCCTTCGTCAAGTAATACAAGTACAATGTGGATATGGCTCCCGATAGGGATCAACTAAGGGCCATGTCCCAGAAGGACAAGGAAATGACCAAGATCTTTCTGAAGACCTTGAGTTCATTATATTATGAGCGGATGATTTCTAGTGCTCCTTCTGACTTCACCGAGATGGTGAATATGGGGATGCGTCTAGAAGAAGGGGTTAGAGAAGAAGGCTCTTCTGCCAAACGTTATGGGGCGTTTGCAAAGAAGAAATATGGAGAGGCACATGATGTGACCTTCCATATGAAATCTAGAAGACCCTCTGTGAGGAGGAAGACCGTGCATCCCGCCGGTAACCAGCACCAGGTGGACCATATAGCACCTGTTTTCAGAGACAATCAACAGTATCAACAACATAGTAATAATCAGCAACCACATCCGCAATATCAGCATCAACAGCATCGCCCGCAGCAACAGGCCTATCGGCCTCGAAACAGTAATCAAACCAGCACGAGTTACGAGAGGAAAAGGGTCACCTTTGATCCTATTCTAATGACGTATGCAGAATTATGTACCTCTTTGATAGAGAGGATGTTGATTACTCCGAGAGACCCACCAGCTATACCTGCTAACCCCCAGTGGTGGTATAAGCCCGAATTGCATTGTGTTTATCATTCTGGTGCTCCCGGCCATGACGTGGAAAATTGTTACCCTTTGAAGACCAAGGTTCAAGACCTTGTGAGGTGTGGCATTCTGTGTTTCGAGGACGTAGGTCCTAATGTAAAGAAGAACCCATTGCCCGAGCATGGGAAATCTGTCAACATGGTCCAGGGCTGCCCTGGCAAGTACAAAGTCAAATATGTCAGTCATATTCGACAGTCTCTTGTCGAAATGCATCGTCTGCTATGTGATTACAGTCATTATGAGCACAACCATGATAGATGCCGAGTATGCTCTGTTAACCGATTGGGTTGTCGCCAGGTGCGCAAGGATATTCAGGAAATGCTGGATGAAGGAGTCATTGAGATTCTTCAGAATAGGAATGTTGACGAAGATGAGCCTGAGGTCAACGTAATTTCCCCAGTATTCTGGATGCCCGAGCCTGTTATCATCAAATATGATGGTAGCAAGCAGAAGGCTTCTCCTGTTCTTACCATCAAGCCTGCCGGTCCTGTACCGTATTCTTCCGAGAAAGCAATTCCCTTTCGCTACAACGCTGTTTCTGTAGAAAGTGGGAAAGAGATGCCCTTACCATCCTCCTCTGTGGTGAACATTGCTGACGTAAGTGGTTTGACCCGCAGCGGTCGTGTGTTTTCGGCACCTCCCAAGCCCCAGGCTAATGCTGATTTTGTTGAACGCCCGATTGGGAATGCTCTGTGCACTCCGAATCCGGCACCTGTTGTTAAGCCCTCCTTTACATCGATAACTCCTACATCTGTTGGCCCGAGTCGCAATGTGAAAGAAGACTGTGATGAGATGCTGAGACTCATCAAGAAAAGTGAGTACAACGTTGTAGACCAGCTTCTACAAACGCCATCCAAGATATCAGTATTATCTTTGCTCTTGAATTCAGAACCACATAGAGAGGCTATGCAAAAAGTTTTAGATGTGGCATATGTAGATCATGATGTCACAATAGAACAGTTCGATAGCATTGTTGCAAATATTACTGCTTGTAACAACTTGAGTTTCTGTGACTCTGATCTCCCTGAGGAGGGAAGAGACCACAACTTGGCTTTAAACATATCTATGAACTGCAGAGACGACGCCATGTCCAATGTGCTGGTGGACACTGGGTCATCACTGAATGTATTACCAAAAACCACTCTCTCAAAACTATCATATCAAGGGCCTCCCATGAAGCAGAGTGGAATTGTTGTGAAAGCTTTCGATGGGTCGCGTAAAACAGTGATTGGAGAAGTTGATCTCCCAGTCAAAATTGGACCAAGTGATTTCCAGATTACCTTCCAGGTTATGGACATCCACCCATCGTATAGCTGTCTCTTAGGCAGACCATGGATTCATGAGGCGGGCGCCGTGACATCCACCCTACACCAGAAACTGAAATTTGTGAAAAATAAGAAGTTGGTAGTGGTAGGGGGAGAAAAGGCTCTCCTGGTTAGCCATCTGTCTTCCTTCTCGTATATAGATGTTGAGGATGAAGTTGGAACTCCTTTCCAAGCTTTATCTATAGCTGAGCCTATTTTGAGAAGAGAATTCCTTCATTTGCTTCCTACAAAGACGCAAAGTTAGCCATTGAGTGTGGCGCAACTGCTGGTTTAGGAAAAATGATTGAGCTAGAAGACAATAAGTCTCGGGCTGGCATAGGCTTTTCTTCTGGGGTCTTCAATGAGAAAGGGATGTTCAAGAGTGGATGGTTCATCCACACTGGTCAGGATGAAGAAGCTGCTGCTATCTTGGAAGAAGATACAGAGGATTCTGGCAATTTCATCATCCCTTGAGGGGTGTGCAACAATTGGGTCGCTATGGATATTCCTACAGTTATCCACAAGTCAACGTAATGATCACCTTGTTTAAAAACCCTTCTCCCATGCCAAAGGAGGAGTGATGACATTGTTGGCAACATAAATACAATGATATTTTCATTCAATAAATTCATGTTAAATGTTTGTTTTTCCAATCATTTTCCCTTTTTGCTTTTTTGCATGAAATTGGTGATCACATAAAACCCTGAAAAACAAAATAAAATCAATCTTTTCATCTGCATAATGATTTGCCTTGTTTGAATTCTAAAGCTTTTCATATCCAAAATCATTATGCGGGTTGATCAAACCCATTGAACATAATGATCCAACACCATCTCCCAATTTTGAGTTCCCTGTATTTGAGGCGGAAGAAGATGATGTTGAAGAGATTCCTGACGAGATTACCCGTCTACTTGAGCATGAAGAGAAGATCATTCAGCCGCATCTTGAGAATCTGGAAACAGTCAACTTGGGGTCTGAGGATTGTGTGCAAGAAGTGAAGATTGGGGCACTCCTTGAAGAAACTGTTAAGAAGAGGTTGATTGAATTGCTACGAGAATATGTTGACGTCTTTGCTTGGTCGTATGAAGACATGCCCGGTCTAGATACTGATATTGTGCAACATTTCTTACCTCTGAAGCCTGAGTGTGTGCCTGTGAAGCAGAAGCTTAGAAGAACTCATCCTGATATGGCAGTGAAGATCAAAGAGGAAGTTCAGAAGCAAATTGATGCAGGGTTTCTAGTGACTTCTACATATCCTCAATGGGTGGCCAATATTGTGCCCGTGCCTAAGAAAGATGGAAAAGTCCGGATGTGTGTGGACTATAGAGACTTGAATAAAGCTAGTCCGAAAGATGATTTCCCTCTACCACACATTGAAATGTTGTAGACAATACAGCTAAATTCAATGTCTTCTCATTTATGGATGGATTTTCCGGATATAACCAGATCAAGATGGCACCCGAGGATATGGAGAAGACAACATTCATCACACCTTGGGGAACATTCTGTTATCGAGTGATGCCCTTCGGTTTGAAGAACGCCGGAGCCACGTATCAACGAGCTATGACTACCTTGTTTCACGATATGATGCACAAGGAGATCGAGGTATATGTTGACGATATGATTGCTAAGTCAAGAATGGAAGTTGAACATGTAGAGCATTTGTTGAAGCTTTTTCAGCGTTTGAGGAAGTACAAGCTTCGTCTGAATCCCAACAAGTGTACATTTGGAGTCCGTTCTGGCAAGTTATTGGCCTTCATTGTTAGTGAAAGGGGTATTGAGGTTGATCCTGCAAAGGTCAAAGAAATACAAGAGATGCCTGCACCCAAAACTGAGAAACAAGTCTGAGGCTTTCTTGGCCGCCTGAATTATATTTCCAGATTCATATCTCACATGACTGCCACATGTGCGCCAATATTCAAGCTCCTCCGGAAAGATCAGTCTCATGATTGGACCGAGGATTGCCAAAAAGCTTTCGACAGTATTAAAGAGTATCTGTCTGAACCTTCGATTCTATCTCTGCCTGTGGAAGGAAGACCTTTGATCATGTATCTGACTGTTCTTGGAGACTCAATGGGTTGTGTCCTCAGTCAGCAAGACGAATCAGGGAAGAAGGAGTATGCTATTTACTACCTGAGTAAGAAGTTCACTGATTGTGAGTCTCGATACTCAATGCTTGAGAAGACATGATGTGCTTTGGCTTGGGCTGCTAAGCGCTTACGTCAGTATATGTTAAATCATACGACATGGTTGATATCCAGAATGGATCCAATCAAGTACATCTTCGAGAAGCCTGCTTTAACAGGAAGAATTGCCCGTTGGCAGATGTTGTTATCTGAGTATGATATTGAGTATCGAGCTCAGAAGGCTATTAAAGGTAGTATCTTGGCTGACCATTTGGCACATCAGCCTATTGAAGATTATCAGTCAGTTCAGTATGACTTCCCGGATGAGGAAATTCTGTATTTGAAAGTGAAAGATTGCGATGAGCCTACACTCGATGAAGGGCCAGAGCCTGGTTCTAAATGGAGTATGGTATTTGATGGCGCTGTAAATCAGTATGGAAATGGTATTGGGGCAGTGATTATTACTCCTCAGGGCACACATATTCCTTTTACAGCAAGGCTAACTTTCAAATGCACGAATAATATGGCTGAGTATGAGGCCTGTATTATGGGTTTAGAAGAGTGTATTGATCTAAGGATCAAGCACCTTGATGTATATGGTGATTCGGCCCTCGTTGTTAATCAGATTAAGGATGAATGGGAAAAGAATCAGCCTGGTCTCATTCCATATAGAGACTATGCGAGGAGGATTTCAACGTTCTTTACTGAGGTTGAATTTCACCATATTCCTCGAGATGAGAACCGGATGGCAGATGCTCTTGCTACACTTGCTTCGATGATTGTGGTTAAACTTTGGAATGAAGTCCCCAATATCACCGTGATGTGCTTGGACATACCAACTCATGTATTTGCAGTAGAAGAAGCGAAAGATGACAAGCCATGATATTATGACATCAAGTGTTTCCTTCAGAACCAGAGTTACCCGTCTGGGGCATCTGTAAAAGATAGGAAGACTTTGAGGAGATTGTCAGGCAGTTTCTACCTCAACGGCGACGTACTTTTTAAGAGAAATTTTGACATGGTTCTACTCAGATGCGTGGATAGACACGAAGCAGGCCTGTTGATGACTGAAGTCCATGAGGGTTCATTTGGTACTCATTCCAATGGACATGCCATGGCTATAAAGATGTTGAGAGCAGGCTACTATTGGCTGACAATGGAGTCTGACTGCTGCAAATATGTGAAAAGATGCCATAAGTGTCAGATTTATGCGGACAAAATTCATATTCCTCCGACACTTCTGAATGTGATTTCATCACCATGGACTTTCTCTATATGGGGAATTGACATGATTGGCATGATAGAGCCGAAAGCGTCCAATGGACACTGATTCATTCTCGTAGCAATCGATTACTTTACCAAGTGGGTTGAAGCGGCACCGTATGCAAATGTGACCAGGCAGGTGGTCGTGAAGTTTATCAAGAATCAGCTTATATGTCGGTATGGTGTGCCAGATAAGATCATTACTGATAATGGATCTAATTGAATAACAAAATGATGAAAGAGCTGTGTAGTGAGTTCAAGATTGCGCATCATAATTCTTCTCCCTATAGACCCAAGATGAATGGGGCTGTTGAAGCTGCTAATAAGAATATTAAGAAGATTATCCAGAAGATGGTTGTCACGTATAAGGATTGGCATGAGATGTTGCCATTTGCTTTACATGGATATCGGACGTTTGTCTGTACTCCAACAGGGGCAACCCCTTTTTCTCTTGTTTATGGCATGGAGGTTGTACTCCCTGTAGAGGTGGAGATCCCATCAATGAGAGTCTTGATGGAAGCCAAGTTGACTGATGCTGAATGGGTTCAGAGTCGTTATGACCAGCTGAATTTGATAGAAGAGAAGAGATTGACTGTCATGTGCCATGGTCAGTTATATCAGCAGAGAATAAAGAAAGCTTTTGATAAGAAGGTCAAGCCTCGTGTGTTCCAAGAGGGTGACCTTGTGCTCAAGAAAGTCTTGTCTTTCGCGCCCGATTCCAGGGGTAAGTGGACTCCAAACTATGAAGGTCCATATGTTGTTAAGAGAGCCTTTTCAGGCGATGCGTTGATACTTACAACTATGGATGGAGAGGATTTCATTCGTCCTGTGAATTCAGATGCAGTCAAGAAATACTTCGCCTAAAAATAAAAACAAAATAGCTCGCTAAGTTGAAAACCCGAAAGGGCGACTTAGGCAAAAATGAGCGTCTCGGTGGATTGAAAACCCGAAAGGGCGATCCAGGCAAAAGTTAGAGACATAAAAAATGAATATTTGTATCCCGCTAGATTGAGTACCTCATCCTGAGGAAATCTAGGCAAAAATTAGGGATTTGGCAAGTAACTGCATCCTGACAAGACTTTGTTCTACAACTGTCATCCGTTGGGGGATCTTGCTCATTCGTCATCAACCAAAGCTTCAAATACATCGAATTCAGAATTGGTGGAGAAATGGTCATTATGTTCAATGTAGCCCTTTTCCAATATATATCACCAATTTCAAACTTGTAAAGATCTATGGAGTCTTGCCATTTGCAGACTATCATTCCATCAAATAAATTTGAGCCTTTTATCCAATTATTTGCACTCTTATTTGTTTCTATTCAACAAACGTTTTACATGCTTTTAATTGAGAAAATATCATTGTTTTGAAAAAATGAATTTTTCATAACTTGTTTTTAAACAAGGTGAACATTCACAATGATGAAAAGGATACTTAGGAGATCCTCAGTGCTCTCCCAAGGATGGTATGATCTCCAACAGGGTAAGACATTTGTTCATATTCCTGGTATGACTGTATTTTCTTTCTCCGGAACCCGAGTGGTATGTTTGTTGAGATATTTACCACTCTCCCCTTCAGCGAGGTAGCACCCTTTTCTCCTCAGCAGATGTGATCCCCTTGGTGGGTACGGTAGTTGGCGGTTGATCCCCAGAGTCCATTTATCCCCCGGATTGACTCCCCAGTAGAGTTGCTTATGTGGCAGATTCTACTTGTGCAATAAACTCTTTTCCCCAGCTGTGACTGATGACTCATCCCCTGTGGAGATTTTGTTGTTTCCTGGTATCTCTGATTCCTGGAAGATTTGAGACTCTCTGGTGATATGGCTTTCTCTCTTGAGATGTAGTACCGGATGTTTGTATTCCTGTGAAGCCTGTTTGTGTTAGAAATGTTTGTTTGTCAGCATTCGTCAAACATAAACCATGCATGTGTGCATATAATTTTCGAACATTTGGGTATTCATATTGCATTTCTTGCCATATATCTTTTGTTTGTTATCCTCTACTAATTGGTAATATATTTCCAGGCAGATGTCGGTGGCTGATCCCTCAATATAGAGAGTCAACCCATTAAGCAGAAAGTGTTTATCTTTCCTTCCGCATTCCCCACTGAGTTATATCCTCGTGGACGACGGTTGTTTTCGCGTCCTCCCAACACATATATTGGGATGGGTTTCCCTATTGAGTTATATCCTCACTAGGACGAGTCTTGATTCAGTTTGCCTCTTTGGTTTGATCCTAAATTGGCCTCTTGTGACTGTCTCCTGTGTTTCCCTGTGGCATAAATGAATAATTGCTCAGTAATCGGTAATCATTAATCTTATCCCCGGAGGAGCCTATGGTTTACTACCCTTATACCGGTATTTGTAAACCCTATTTTCTCTCTTTTGCAGAGTTAACCTTTTTGTTCATCCTAAGTTGATGACGGTTACTTTTCCGTGGTTTTCTACCTAGTACCCGGTAGATGTAATCCCCTCATAGATGGTTATCATTATCCAATATTTGGTATTGATATTCCCTCCTTCTTTTGGATAATAGCTCTGATTAGGCAATTTATCCCCAGTAGGCCTTCTTTCATTTACCGTTCGTCGGTAATGTTTGTTGCTCTCCTTGATTGGTCATCATTATATACCTAGTGTTGGTATCCCGATGCCTTTCTCTCTCGGTCGATTTATCCTTTATTAACCCAGTAACCGGTTATGGATAATCTTCCATGCGAGTATATTATCTATGTTTTGACGGTAATAGATAATATATCTCATGCACTCTTTGGTCGAAGCCTTTTGTTCTTCCCCAGTTGAGTAAGATTCGCATCCATGTTTCGGAATCGAATGTTCATCCCTTAATCGAGTTTTCTTTTTTCCCTCTTTTCGGATGATGAGTGTTTTGGGAATATTCCCCAATTCACGCTTTGGTCGGTCACCTATTATATGCCCAGTAACCGGTATCCCTGGTGTTCCTTCCTTCTGCTCCCTATTATGACTTTTTGTCCCCTGTGGAGTCAGATTTTCCTGAGTCGAAATATACCTTTTTAGGCCTTCCTCAGATGATTTGGTTGATTGATATCTCTCACCCTTATACCGGTCTTAGATATTCATTCTTCCCGAGCATGTTGTTCTCTCACCCTTATACCGGTGTTCTGATCACACGTCTCTTTGAGCTTATTACCCAGTAACCGGTAATACCTCATCTCGTTGTTTCCCCGGGAGATTCCTTTTTGGATATCCCCAGTGAGGTCCCTTAGTGGATTATCCTCACCTGAGTCCGGATTTTTTATCTGATGTATCCATTGTGGATAATGTTGATGTGTTGGCATATTCCCCAACACATGCACCTTCGAGTCAGCTCGATGTCTTTCCATTGGATTTACTCCCTTTGGAATTCTGTCCCCCAAGCTTTGAGTCGTGCCCTGCTCACACATTTCCTTCTTATCCCCATGAGAGTCCCCGGAGTTTCTGTCCCGTTGGGCGTACTACTCAAATGGATTGTCAAATCCTCCTGATCTTTTCCTTTGTGGATACATATCTCCACAGAGTATTACCTTTTTGCATACATACATTTGCATCATGAGGTCTCTTAGGGACCAAAATTCGTCTATTTATTATTATTTAAGCCCATTCTACCTCGTCGAGACGAAGATTTTAACCTTCCCTTCTCCGGCTAGAATGACCTTAAGAGTGGTTTGGGATCTCTTGTAAATAACTTGTATATTCTCTTCTCATCTCTTCAATCATGTTTGCACAAATAAATTTTCACAAAAACAAACAACCTTTACAACAAGTGTGAAAAGGGCTCCCTAGGAGTGCCTAGGATATTTTGGGTGCCTAACACCTTCCCATTGCATAACCAACCCCCTTACCCAGATCTCTGTCTCTTTTACTAGTTTTTGTTAAAACTATTAGGTTTTTGTTCGCTTTCTAACCATTCCTTTGGATAAATAGAAGTGCGGTGGCGACTCGACTTGTATGATTTACCTTGGATTTAGTCAATATCTCTAATGGTAACGAATACCCCGCTACATTAGCATAAGCAGGTTTTTGCCAGATGTCTTATTGGTGTTTCTTCTGTGCTTCAGCCAAGCTGACTCACCGGTATAATACCCGAGCCAATCATCTGAAAATCATTGAACATCTAGAGCAAGAGAACAGAGAATTGAAGGACGAGATCGCCCGCCTGACTGCCATGATGGAGTCAGTTCTTGCTGCTCATAGTTAATCTTCTCCAACACCTACAACTCCTCATGCGAGGATTGTTATTTCAGAGGTGGCTACCTCTACCATGCCTACTGCTGCCGCCCATTTTGCACCTACTATGCCTGTCGGGTTCCCATGGCGAATGCCATCCAACTTTGTGCTCGAAGGCTTTGCGCCTACCTTTGCTTCCATGCCGGCATCTAGCCCGATCATGTCCGTGCCACCTCCCGTTGCGCACACCCTGCCTCATGTAGAGGGCATCATTTATCACTCCAAGCCGTCTGAGGGTCCGGATGTCTACGAGAAAATGTATGAAATGAAGGATTAGTTTCTTGAGTTACGCAAGGAATTGAAGACGCTAAGAGGTAAGGACTTGTTTGAAAAGAGTGTTGTTGAGTTGTGCTTAGTGCCCAATGTCAAGATTCCGGTGAAGTTCAAAGTGTCTGACTTTGAAAAGTATAAGGGGAACTCTTGTCCACTCAGTCATCTTGTGATGTATGCTCGCAAGATGTCTACTCAGACCGATAATGATCAATTGCTTATTCATTACTTCCAAGATAGTCTGACCGACGCTGCGCTCCGTTGGTACAAGGGATTGGGCAGTGCCAGCATTCACACTTTCAATGACTTGGGGGAGGCTTTTGTCAAGCAGTATAAGTACAATATGGACATGGTGCCTAATAGAGACTTGCTGAGGTATATGTCTCAGAAAGATAATGAGACATTTAAGGAGTACGCGTAGAGATGGAGGGAATTGGCTGCCCAAATCACTCCTCCTTTGGAGGAAAAAGAGATGACAAAGATCTTCTTGAAAACTCTGAGTTCATTTTACTATGAACGAATGATTTCTAGTGCCCCATTGACTTTACCGAAATGGTAAACATGGGGATGAGGCTTGAGGAAGGAGTCCGAGAGGGACGTTTGTCAAGAGATGAGGCATCAACAAGCAAGAGATATGGTAGCAATTTCGGTAAGAAGAAAGACAGTGAGACGAATGCAATAAGCAGTGGGAGGCAGAGGAGGCCTCAGATCAGAAGAAATCCACCATCCCGTCAACATCATCATCAAGTATCTTCCGTTATCCCGGTATTTTCTAATCAACAATCAACACCAGTTCAACAACAACAACGTCAATAGCAACAACCGCAACAACGAGCGAACACCTATAACAACAACAATACCAACAAAAATCATCATCAACAAAACTTTGAGAGGAAGAAGGTCTCTTTCGACCCGATTCCTATGTCTTATGCATAACTCTATCCATCCTTGGTTCTCGAAAACCTGATCCAACCAAGAAACCCGCCACAGATTCCAGAACCACTTCCTTGGTGGTATAAGCCTGAGCTCCGTTGTGCTTTTCATCAAGGAGCACCCGGACATGATATTTAAAATTGTTATCCGCTCAAGTATGAGGTTCAAAAATTGATGAAGAGTGGTAGGGTGTCCTTCGAGGACCGTGCGTCGAATGTGAAAGCGAATTTGTTTCCCGCCCATTGGAACTCTTCTGTGAATATGGTGGATGGTTGTCCTGGCGAGTTTAAAGTTTTTGATGTGCAGTTTGTCGCATCCGCGAAAAACAACCGGTGGGAAAAACAAACAAACAGAGCCGCCACCGTGCGTTATTTATCCCACAAGAGGGAAAGGAAACGCTCGAAGTAAACCTGGAAAAGACATGGTCTCGCGACCAAAGAGAAATGGGATCGGGAGTCGGTTACGCAAGGGGAAGGTATTAGCACCCCTCACGTCCGTCGTACTCGACGGGATCCACGCTCAAAAGAATAGAAGAAAAGTTGCTAAACACTGCTCAAAAGAATGCACACACACACACTGGAATAAAACACAGATGGAAAGAGAGGGGAACGGGCTCGCTAGGATATCGCATCCTATGCCTACGTATCTCATCTGGAATGAGAATCAGAGCTATCGTAGTTCGGCTCACGCACGCCGAAACAAAACACACACAAGAAACCGACTGCCAATCGCTGGGCTTACGTCATACTCCACACAAACAGGCAAACATGGAAACCGAAGCCCAATCACTGGACTTACATCAGACTCCGAACCAACAAACACACTCAGGAAACCGACTGCCAATCGCTGGACTTACGTCAGACTCCACACAAACAAACCACACACAAGAAACCGACTGCCAATCGCTGGACTTACGTCAGACTCCAAGAAACAAGAGGTTAACCGGACGCTGAGTCGTCAAAAGCAACAAAAAAGTTGAACAAACAAGCTAACAGGGAGTCTGGTACTCGAGCCTGCTAGCTGTCAAGCAAACACACACAAAAAAGGAAAAGGGTGCCCGGAGAGATCTCGCACGATCTCCTGCCTATGTACCTCATCTGGTATGAGGATCAGGGCGACGTAGTTCCCCTTAACAGGGGAGAAACTTTCTCCTAACCAGAGACTGGGAAATGACAAACTAAAAGGGAGACTGACTCGAGCCTAATAGTTATCATGCAATCCACAATGGTCCTAGGTTGAGGTTTCTATCTAACTTGCACAGGAAGCAAGCTATCCTAAACAGCTCAGGCAAAGACATACAAGCACAAAAAGCAAGCACACACACTATATGCAAACAATTGGGCTCATACAAGGTTAGGCTGTGAAACACAAGCCAACTGGAATCGGGTGTAGTTAGCTCTTAACCCTAACATTGAGAGTTAGGATGAAGCAGATGAAATGGGAAGTGAGGGTAAGACCTCACAGCTCTTATCCCTGGCCTGGGAGAGCTTCATACAAATGAAAGTGTGGGAGTTCAGAAAGTAGGAACTCTTCTCCACATATGACTGACACAACAAAGATCTTGGGTTAATATCCACAATGCATCAACACAAGGTGTGTGAGCAAAGTGAATGACACACTGAATAGCAGGAGATGGATTGCACATCTCTTTTATCTGCCAATTGCCTCATAAGAGGACTTTTCCTGCTTGGCACAAAAGATAAACATTCACAAGAATTGCCTCTTAAGGAGGGCTTCAGACAGGTGCCTGCCCACATAACAGGACAGGTCTTCCAGACTACATGCAGTCAGAGAATTATACCTCAGTGGTTAAGCAACCAAGCAAAGCAAAGTTCAAAGTGAACTTAAAGCAACTAATGTACCTGTGGAAACATCAGACAAATCAGTACAAAGTTCAGACAATCAAACAACAGTCAATCACACAATCAGACAGATAAGGCATTAAGCAACAATGTGCAAGCCACAAGCCAATGGGCACAACACAAATAACTTGGCATCAACCTACAAAACAACTCAAGGTTAGTCAACATTTAGAGCAAACATTAATGCTCAAGTGAGGAAGCATCATCAACTATGGACTTGGATGTGTAAACCTGAAATCAAAGCTCAATTGTGAGTCACAAACCACTAGGTCAAGGCCTAGGGTCAAAGATGGAGAAACAATTTAAAACAGAAGCTGAAAATTAACATGAATCAACTTCAAACACATCTTGAAACAATCCAAAAGGTCTCATCTCAATATCAATTACCAAATCCATTTCATGAACCAAACATGGCAAGGTATGCAAATTGTGACCACATTGTGACATCAGAAGCAACAAATGCACATTAAATCAAAAATGATTCAAATGATCTTGGAAAAATTCATGAGTAAACAGGACATACAACATGATCATCACACAAAAAATTAGAGGCATTGGACATCATTAGGCATGGCAATCACATAGCATAAGTCAAGACAAGCATAACAAGCACATATGTGACACAAATTGTCACACCAAGTTAGCATAGGCATAAAACAGAAATGGTAATTGGTAAAAACCTCAAACCAAATCCAAAACATCACTCAACATGTCTAGAAATAGTGTGCAAAATTCCACATTCATTGGATAAAGGACAAGCATTTCATGATCAAATGAAGTTCAAGGCAAACCAAAAGCTCACATGTGACCATCCAGAATGCAAAATCTCAATTAAATCAGAAATGATTCCACAAATTCCAACAAAAATCATGCTTATTCACAACATTCATATCAAGCATCATACAAAAAATCAAGGCAATTAGATATCATTTGGCATGGCAAACTCATCAATCAAATTGAACATCATAAGGTGTGACACAAATTGTCACACCTAACTTAGCATGATCATAAAACAGCAATGGAAAATGGTAAAAATACCAAATCAACACCAAAATTTCAAGCAACATGTCTAGTTATAGCATGCAAAATTTCATGAGCATTGGATCAAAAACCAGAATTTCACAAAGGATATGGAAAGGCAAGGTACAAAATGGACATGTATTCAAACATCTTAGCACCAAAAATAATCCAGCCAAGCACAATTTTGGAATTAATGATGATAAAAAAGTAGAGAGCATAAGGATCATAATGCAAAAAACCTGGTATTTTTTGGAGCAATATTCAATTTGTTTGGATTTTTTAAAGATTGAAAATGAAAATAAAAATACATGAAGCCATGGCATATGAACACATGAGAAAATGAGTGAAGAATTTGAACAAATGATGAAGCCAAGGATCGAACCCGGCTTCAATTCAAACGCAGGCGCGCCAAGGCCTAAACGCCGCATTTCATTAAAACGCGTGGCCCAATCATACGCGTGCATGGCTAAACGCATGAGACAATCGCGTTTAAGCCCTAACATGAACATTCAGCCACGCTTTTCTGTGGCAAAAACGCATCAAAACCGTTGCCAAAACTCTGCACTTCATCTTCTTCGTGCGCCACACATGAACAGTTGAAGTTCATCAATCATCAAGAACTTTTTCTCCAGATTTTGAAATTAAAGACACTAACACGTAGATCTCTCATCATACATCACGAATCTAACATAAACTAAGCATGGATCAAAGCACACAAAGAGAATCGAAGCCATTATCATTTGCACATGAAACTTTAAACTACCATAACTCAGTCAAACATGCATGGATTTCAATGATTCAAAGCTCAGCATCATCAGTGTACTTAGATCTACAAGTATATCACAATAAATTTGAGAAATAAGAGGATCGATTTTGGAACCTCTTGAAGAGCAGAATTGGAATTGGACGAATTCAGGCCTTGTGATGCTTCAAAGTTCCTCTGGAATGCTCGTGAAGTTGATTGGATGAAAGCTTGAGGTTCAATTGTGCACGAATCCTCCAGAATTTCAAATCACCATTGATGCTTCATGCTTTGAATGTGCTTCCATGTGCCACGATTTTCATGAATTCTACCTCCACACTTGCTCAATGATGCTTCAGAATGATGAATCAAGCCAAAGAAATGGATGTTGTTTGAGAAAATTTGAAGAAAATTTTAGAGAAAAAGTTTGATGAATTGAGATCTAGATCTGAAATTATGAGTTGTTAATTGAAAAACAGTTATGGTTTAGCTTATATATGCTCCACTAATCATGCTTAATTAAGCTTAAACCATATGCTAATGAAATGAATGAGTTAGGGAGTGTAAGTGCAAAATGAGTTTTCACCCTATGCATGAAAATGCATGGTGAATAGTGCATGAATTTCCCTTCAAATTTACTTCAAATGATGTTTTGGAGCCAAATGCAATGGTAGAATGTTCAAACAATGCCCAAATTTTAAATTCCATATTTTCCCTCCAAAATCAAAGGAAATTCCAAATGCTCATGTGAATGTAATGCATGTCATGTAATGCATGATTTGGAAACTAGAGGTCAAAATAAGAACAATGCAAAAAGAGCCATCCAATTTGGAGTCTTGGTTGAGAAGTTATGTCCATTTGAAGTTCCACGTACACTTTGTCAAGTTTTGATCATACCTCCTTAACCACACATGAGAAATTGATGATCTTGGACTTTTTGGAAATGGGAGAGAAAGATCTACAACTTTCATGTTCAACAAAGTTTCATTTGAATCTTTCTTGAGGATGTAATCTTGAGTTGAAAACCTTTCCATTTTTGGCAAGTTCAAATTATAGGTCACTTTCTATTTTTGGAAAGTTTTGACCTGACTTTAAATTCTTCAAAGTTGATGTTTGAAATGTCAAATGAGGCTTGTTTGAACATGAATGAAGTATTTCTAATCACTTCCCACCTCCAAATCCAACAGTTGACCTTGTAGTTGACTTTTGTGGTTGATAGATGACTTGGTCATGCACAGATGATTTTGAGCCTCAACCACTTGATGAAATAACTCCAACATGAAACCCTAGCTTATACAAGCTCAATAAAATCACATGAGGATCTCCATTTCAATAAAAACCTCATCTCCTTGAAGAGCCTTGACTGGTATAATGCAACTGATTAGGGTTGACCAGAGGTCAAAACCCTAATCCTAAGGAATCTGATTAAGAATAATGAACCTCTTGGTGATGATAAGACCATGATGATGGTGATGTACCATTTCAACCAAGATAATACTCATCCTCCTTGAGGAACCAAAACCTAATTGAAGCACAAACCTCAGATGATTAGTGATCAATTCATGAGACCCTCAAGCTTGAATCTTTTAACCTCTCTATCTTCTGAGAAAGACCTAGGAGGATGACTTGTGTATTTTCCATGCTATGCAATGACTAATGCCCTACAAAATGAAATGCAATATGCTAAGCCAGTCCCAAGAGAGGAGGGCAAATTTTGAGGTGTTACACAGTTTATCCGAAGATCCTTGGTGCAGATGCATAAGGATGTTTGTTTGGTAAGTGAATGTGAGCACGACCATGATGGTTGTGTTGTTTGTAGTGTTAACCCGAGGGGTTGTGAAGTTGTGAAAAGGGACATCCAACGAATGATGGATGAAGGCATGATTCAAATTTTTCAATCCCGTCATGTAGATGACGATGTTAATGTCATAGTGCCTGTTTTCAAGCAGCCTGAGAAGTTGGTAATCCAGTATGATAGCAGTAGCAGTAACAGTAACAGCGTCAGCAACAGGTCAGTATCGACGTTGGTAATACGGTTAGCAAGCCCAGTCCCGTATTCATCTGATAAAGCTGTGTAGTATCAGTATAATGCTACAATGATGAAGGATGGTCAAGAGGTCCCGTTACCTACGACTAGTTCAATAGTAAGCATTGTTGATGTTACTAAGGTGACCCGCAGTGGTCGAGTGTTTGGGCCGGTGTTCCCAAAAGATAAAGAAGAATCAGTTGTGAGTAAGAAGGTGGAAGTGCATATTGAAGACCCAGTTGGCTTTTCAAAAGGTAAGTCTGGTGAATCCAGCAATTTGAAACCCAATGATGATGATGAGGTTCTTCGGTTAATCAAAAGAAGCGAGTTTAATATGGTGGAGCAGTTGCTCCAAACCCCCTCGAAGATCTCAGTGTTGTCTCTTCTCATGAATTCCGAAGCGCACAGAGAAGCACTGCAGAGAGTTCTAGAGCAAGAGTTTGTAGAACATGATGTTACAGTGGATCAATTCGATCATATTGTGGCTAACATCACTTCTTGCAATAATCTTAGCTTCTGTGATGAAGAACTCCCTGAGGAGGGAAGGAATCATAATCTGGCTTTGGACATTTCTATGAATTGTAAAGAGGATTCTTTGTCAAATGTGCTTGTTGACATCGGTTCGTCACTAAATGTGCTTCCGAAGTCAACTTTGGCAAAGCTATCTTACCAAGGAGCGCCCATGAGGTATAGCGGCGTAATCATCAAAGCTTTTGATGGTTCTCGCAAAATGGTTATTGGTGAAGTGGACCTTCCAGTTAAGATAGGTCTGAGTGATTTTCAAATTACTTTCCAAGTAATGGATATCCACCCGGACTACAGTTGCTTGTTGGGAAGGCCATGGATCCAAGAGGCAGGAGCTGTTACTTCAACTTTGCACCAGAAGCTCAAATTTGTGAATAATCGCAAGCTAGTAATTGTTGGTGGAGAGAAAGTGTTGTTGGTTAGCCACTTGTCATCTTTCTCTTACGTCGAAGCTGAGGATGAGGTTGGAACTCCGTTCCAAGCCTTATCTATTGCTGCTGAAAAGATGGTTGGGCACTATGTCCTTATCGAAAGATGCTCAGAAGATTGTGGAAGAAGGCAATGTTGATCAATGGGGGCACATGCTAGAGGTCTCCGACAACAAAGGCAGAACCGGTTTGGGGTTCCAGAAAGGTTCATCAACTGCAAGGACTAAAGATATGCAACTTATCTTCCATAGCGGATGGTTCATTCATGGCAATGAACAACACTTAGCTGTTGTGCTAGAGGATGGCGAAGAGGAAGACTGCACCAATTTTGTGACGCATGGAAAGGCTAGCGACAATTAGACTGTTGTTGATATTCATGTTATTTTGCATCGATCTAAGTAATTGCTTTTATATGTTTTAAAATCCTTCTCCTATGCCTAAGGGAGAAGTGAGCATTGTTTGGGCATTTTCAAATTGATCATCAATAAAGTTAATTCTATTCATCCACATCTATGGTGTTTATTTTTACTTTTTGCTTTATTCTGAAAATGGTAATCACAAAAAACATAAATAAACAATATAATTGTCCATCTGCATAATATTTGGTCACAAATTCACTTCTCTAAAATCAAAATATCAAATCATTATACAGGTTGGTTCCTAACCCCATTGAATACAATGATCCTTCTCCTTCTCCAAATTTTGAATTCCCTGTGTTTGAAGCTGAGGAGGAAAGTGATGTAGAAGTGAGTGATGAATTATCTCGTCTTCTTGAGCAAGATGAAAAGACCATTCAGCCGTACGAAGAGTAGGTCGAGTTAGTCAATTTGGGCTCCGAGGATGATGTGAAGGAAGTCAAGGTCGGGTCTCGCCTGTGTCCAGAAGTTAAGAAGGGGTTGTTTGATCTTCTTCGAGAGTATTTAGATGTGTTTTCTTGGTCCTATCAAGACATGCCTGGTCTGGATTATGAGATTATTTAGCATAGATTGTCGTTGAATCCAGAATGCCCACCAGTCAAGCAGAAGTTGAGAAGAACGCGTCCTGACATGGCTGTGAAGATTAAAGAGGAAGTGCAGAAGCAGATTGATGCCAGTTTCCTTGTAACTGCTGAGTATCCGCAATGGGTGGCCAATATTGTGCTAGTGCCGAAGAAAGATGGAAAAGTCCGCGTGTGTGTTGACTATAGAGATTTGAATAAAGCCATTCCGAAAGATGATTTCCCTCTATCACACATTGATATGTTGGTAGACAATACTGCTAAGTTCAAAGTCTTTTCGTTTATGGATGGATTTTCTAGGTATAATCAGATCAAGATGGCACCCAAAGATATGGAGAAAACCACATTCATTACACCTTGGGGAACATTCTGTTATAGAGTGATGCCTTTCGATCTAAAGAATGTCGGTGCAACTTACCAAAGAGCAATGACTACTCTTTTTCATGATATGATGCATAAAGAGATCGAGATTTATGTCAATGACATGATTTCTAAATCAATTGATGAGAAGGAACATGTTGAGCGTTTGTTGAAGCTATTCCAGCGTTTGAGGAAATATAAACTCCGCTTGAATCCCAATAAGTGTACTTTTGGTGTTCGTTCTGGTAAGTTGTTGGGCTTTATTGTCAGCGAGAAGGGTATTGAAGTTGATCCTGCCAAGGTCAAAACTATACAAAAGATGCATGCGCCCAAAACTGAGAAGCAAGTCAGAGGTTTTCTCGGCCGCTTGAATTATATTTCCAGATTCATTTCCCACATGACTGCCACATGTGCGCCTATATTAAAGCTTCTTTGGAAAGATCAGTCTTGTGATTGGACCGAATACTACCAGAAAGCTTTTGACAGTATCAAGGAATATCTGCTTGAACCTCCGATTTTGTCTCCACCTGTTGAAGGAATACCGTTGATCATGTATTTGACTGTGCTCGAAGATAGTATGGGTTGTGTCCTTGGTCAGCAAGACGAGATTGGAAAGAAAGAATTTTCAATTTACTACCTCAGTAAGAAGTTCACCGACTCTAAGACTCGGTATTCTATGCTTGAGAAGACTTGTTACGTATTGGCTTAGGCTGCTAAGCGTCTGCGCCAGTATATGTTGAATCATACCACTTGGTTGATATCCAAAATGGATCCAATCAAGTATATATTTGAAAAACATGCTTTAACTGGGAGGATCACCCGTTGGCAGATGTTGCTATCAGAGTATGATATCGAGTACCGATCTCAGAAAGCGATCAAAGGTAGTATCTTGGCTGACCATTTGGCTCACCAACCGATTGAAGATTATTAGTCAGTGCAGTATGATTTTCCGGATGAAGAGATTTTGTATTTGAAAATGAAAGATTGTGATAAACCATTGCTTGAAGAAGGGCCAGAACCTGGTTCCCGTTGGGGCATGGTATTTGGTGGAGTTGTTAATCAATATGGAAATGGCATTGGGGCAGTGATTATTACTCCTCAAGGCACGCATCTACCATTTACAGCTAGATTGACTTTCAATTGTACAAACAATATGGCAGAATATGAAGCTTGCTATATGGGGCTTGAAGAAGCCATGAATATCAGAATCAAGTATTTGGATGTCTTCGGTGATTAGGCTTTGGTTGTGAATCAAATCAAAGGAGAATGGGAGACAAATCGACCCGGTTTAGTACCATATAGAGATTATGCGAGGAGGATTTCAACTTTCTTTACAAAGGTTGACTTTCATCATATCCCTCGAGATGAAAATCGGATGGCAAATGCTCTTGCAACGTAGGCATCAATGATTGCGGTAAAATATTGGAATGAAGTTCCCAATTTGTCTATGATGTGTCTTGATAGGCCAGCTCATATGTTTGTTGTGGAAGAGATCAAAGACGAGAAGCCTTGGTATTATGACATCAAATGTTTCCTCCAAAGTCAGATTTACCTGCCTGGGGCATCTTTGAAAGATAAGAAGACTTTAAGAAGATTAGTCGGCAATTTCTTCTTGAATGGTGATATACTATACAAGAGAAACTTCAACATGGTTTTGCTCAGATGCATGGATAGACACGAAGCAGACTTGTTGATGACCGAAGTGCACGAAGGTTCCTTTGGTACTCATTCCACTGGACATGCAATGGCGAACAAGATGTTGCGAGCAGGTTACTATTGGTTGACAATGGAATCTTACTGTTGCAAGTTTGTGAAGAAATGCCACAAGTGTCAAATTTATGCTGATAAGATTCATGTTCCTCCGACACTATTGAATGTTATCTCTTCCCCATGGCTCTTCTCCATGTGGGGAATTGATATGATTGGGATGATTGAACCCAAAGCTTCGAATGGACATCGTTTCATTTTGGTGGCAATTGACTATTTCACAAAATGGGTTGAAGTGGCATCGTATGCAAATGTAACCATGCAAGTGGTTGTAAGGTTTATCAAGAATCAAATCATATGCCGTTATGGTGTGCCAAGCAAGATCATTACTGATAATGGATCAAACTTGAATAACAATATGGTGGAAGCTCTTTGTAAAGACTTCAAGATTGCACGTCATAACTCTTCCTCCTACAGACCCAAGATGAATGGGGTTGTTGAAGCTGCAAACAAGAACATCAAGAAGATTATTCAGAAGATGGTTGTCACATATAAGGATTGGCATGAGATTCTCCCATTTTCTTTGCACGGGTATCGTACATCCATCCGCACTTAAACAGGGGCAACCCCTTTCTCTCTTGTGTATGGTATGGAAGCGGTGCTCCCGGTAGAGGTTGAGATTCCTTCATTGCGTGTGCTCATGGAAGCCAAGTTGACTGAGGCTGAATGGTGTCAGACTAGGTTTGACCAGTTGAATTTGATTGAAGAGAAGAGATTAACTGCCATGTGTCATGGTCAGTTATATCAGCAAAGGATGAAGAAAGCTTTTGATAAGAAGGTCAGACCTCGTGTGTTCAGAGAAGGTGATCTTATGCTCAAGAAGATTTTGACGTTTAAACTAGATTCTAGAGGGAAGTGGACTCCTAATCATGAAGGCCCATATGTTGTTAAAAGAGCCTTTTCAGGCGGCGCATTGATACTTACAACTATGGATGGTGAAGAGTTCACTCGTCATGTGAACGCAGATGTAGTCAAGAAATACTTCGCCTAAAAAGAAAAGAACAACTCGCTAAGTTGAAAACCCGAAAGGGCGGCTTAGGTAAAAATGAGCGTCTCGGTGGATTGAAAACCTGAAAGGGCGATCCAGGAAAAAATTAGAGACATAAAACAGAAAGAATTTCCTGATAAGTTGAGTACCCCACCTTGGGGCAACTTATGCAAAAATTAGGGATTATGGCAAGTAATTGCATTCTGCTGATCTTCAATGTTTTGAAGACTTGATTGAGCACAAGGATTGACATCAATTTATCACCCCGGCAGCGGTCAAGAGCATCGCGGATATCAATAGTTGATAGAAGGATTAAGGATCATTTGTATTCAATGTAACCCTTTTCCATGTAAATTACCATTTTCACATTTTGTAAAAATCTATGGAGTCTTGTCATTTACAGACTACCATTCTATCAAAGAAAGTTGAGATTTTATCCAATTGTTTCTACTCTTATTTACTTCATCCAATAGTTTTAAATTTTATTATGATCATTTTTGAAAAATTTTAAAAATTTTAATCAAAATCTCTTTTTCTTAAAACATATAAAAGCAAGAATTTTCCAAAGCAATTGAAAAGAAATATCAACAGCATTTCGATGGAAAACAAGTCCTTGAGTGCGAAACATCAGAGGTTCCCCAAGCAGTTAAATCTTCGGGTATCCCTAGAAGATTGTATTGATTCAGTTCCTCGGCGGAGTTTTTGATTCCATTGTGGAGTTTTGTTCCTTTTCCCTAGCTGATTTGGTTGATTCAGGTTCCCTGCGGCTTGTCTTCCTCAACAGAGTTTCTGCCCTCCCCGGTGGAGTTTGTGTTCCTTCAGCATTGGCTTATCCAAAATTTGAAGATCAGCAGAATGCAGTTACTTGCCATAATCCCTAATTTTTGCATAAGTTGCCCCAAGGTGTGGTACTCAACTTATCGGGAATTTTTTTCTATTTTTATGTCTCTAATTTTTGCCTGGATCTCCCTTTCGGGTCTTCAATCCACCGAGATGCTCATTTTTGCCTAAGCCACCCTTTAGAGTTTTCAACTTAGCGAGTTGTTCTTTTCTTTTTTAGGCGAAGTATTTCTTGACTGCATCTGCGTTCACAGGACGAGTGAACTCTTCACCATCTATAGTTGTAAGAATCAAAGCTCCGCCTGAAAAGGCTCTCTTAACAACATATGGGCCTTCATAATTAGGAGTCCATTTTCCCCTAGAATCTGGTTTGAACGATATAATCTTCTTGAGCACAAGGTCACCTATTCTGAACACACGAGGTTTGACCTTCTTATCAAAAGCTTTCTTCAGCCTTTGCTGATACAACTGACCATGACACATGGCAGTTAATCTCTTCTCTTCTATCAAATTCAACTGATCATACCTGGTATGACACCATTCAGCCTCAGTCAACTTGGCTTCCATGAGCACACGCAATGAAGGAATCTTAACTTCTACGAGGAGTACTGCTTCCATGCCATATACAAGAGAGAAAGGGATTGCCCCTGTTGAGGTGCGGATGGATGTACGATACTCGTGTAAAGTAAATGGGAGCATCTCATGCCAATCCTTATATGTGACAACCATCTTCTGAATAATCTTCTTGATGTTCTTGTTCGCAGCTTCAACAGCCTCATTCATCTTCGGTTTGTAGGGAGAAGAATTATGATGTGCAATCTTGAAGTCTTTACAAAGAGCTTCCACTATATTGTTATTCAAGTTCGATCCATTATTAGTAATGATCTTACTTGGCACACCATAACGGTATATGATCTTATTCTTGATAAACCTCACAACCACTTGCTTGGTTACATTTGCATATGATGTCGCTTCAGCCTATTTTGTGAAGTAATCAACTGCCACTAAAATGAAACGATGTCCATTCGAAGTTTTAGGCTCAATCATCCCAATCATATCAATTCCCCACATGGAGAAGGGCCATGGGGAAGAAATAACATTCAATAGTGTGGGAGGAACATGAATCTTATCAGCATATATTTGACATTTTTGGCACTTCTTCACAAACTTGCAACAGTCATATTCCATTGTCAACCAATAGTAACTTGCTCGCAACATCTTCTTCGCCATTGCATGTCCATTGGAATGAGTACCAAAGGAACCTTCATGCACTTCAGTCATCAACAAGTCTGCTTCGTGTCTATCCACACATTTGAGCAAAACCATGTCGAAGTTTCTCTTGTACAGTATATCATCATTCAAGTAAAACTTACCGGCTAATCTTCTCAAAGTCTTCTTATCTTTCAAAGATGTCCCAGACAGGTAAATATGACTTTGGAGGAAACATTTGATGTCGTAATACCACAACTTCTCATCTTTGACTTCTTCAACAGCAAACACATGTGTTGGCCCATCAAGATGCATTATAGTCAAATTGGGAACTTCATTCCAATATTTTACTACAATCATTGATGTCGTTGTTGCAAGAGCATATGCCATCTGGTTTTCATCTCGAGGGATATGATGAAACACAACTTTTGTAAAGAAAGTCGAAATCATCCTCGCATAATCTCTATATGGTATCAGACCGGGTTGATTTGTCTCCCATTCACCTTTGATCTGATTCACAACCAAATCCGAATCTCTAAAGACATCTAAATGCTTGATTCTGAGATCGATGGCCTCTTCAGGCCCCATGATGCAAGCTTCTTATTCTGCCATATTGTTTGTACACTTTAAAGTCAATCTAGTTGTAAATGGAAAATGTGTGCCTTGATGATTAATAATCATTGCCCCAATACCATTACCATATTGATTAACAGCTCCATCAAATACCATGCCCCAACGGGAACCAGGTTCTGGCCCTTCTTCAAGCAATGGTTCATTACAATCTTTCATTTTCAAGTACAAGATCTCTTCATCAGGAAAATCATATTGCACTGACTGGTAATCTTCACGTGGAGTGATCAGCTTCCTTTCAATCAGTGAAGGATATAGCTCTGCATAAGTCATCGGAATAGGATCAAAACTGGCCCTCTTTCTATCATAGCTTGTACTGGTCTGATTGTTATTTTGAGGTTGGTAGGCCTGCTGTTGAGGACGGTGATGTTGTTGTTGATACTGTTGATGTTGTTGTTGTTGATATTGCTGGTTCTCTCTGAAGACAGGTGCTATATGAGCCACCTGATGCTGGTTATTGTCGCATCCACGAAAAACAACCGGCGGGCTAAAACAAAACAAACAGAGCCGCCACTGTGCGTTATTTATCCCAAAGGAGGGAAAGGAAACGCTCGAAGTAAACCTGGAAAAGACATGGTCTCGCGACCAAAGAGAATGGGATCGGGAGTCGGTTATGCGAAGGGAAGGTATTAGCACCCCTACGCATCCGTCGTACTCGACGGGATCCACGCTCAAAAGGAAAGAACAAGGTTGCTAAAACTGCTCACAAACATCACACACACACACTGGAAACAACACAGGTGGGATAAGAGGGGAAAGGGCTCGCTAGGATATCGCATCCTATGCCTACGTATCTCATCTGGAATGAGAATCAGAGCTACCGTAGTTCGGCTCACGCACGCCGAAACAAGACACACATAAACAAGCAAACATGGAAACCGAATGCCAATCGCTGGACTTACATCGGACTCCGAACCAACAAACACACACGGGAAACCAACTGCCAATCGCTGGACTTACGTCAGACTCCACACCGGCAAACACTGATAGGATACGGACTGCCAATCGCTGGTCTTACATCCATATCCTAACACACAAGAGGGTTAACAAACAACAAGTTACTAAGGAGTCTGGCACTCGAGCCTAGCAACTGTCAAGCAAACACACACAAAAAGAAAAAGGGTGCCCGGAGAGATCTCGTACGACCTCCTGCCTACGTACCTCATCTGGTATGAGGATCAGGGAAACGTAGTTCCCCTTAACAGGGGAGAAACTTTCTCCTAACCAGAGACTGGGAAATGACTAACTAGAAGGGAGACTGACTCGAGCCTAATAGTTATCATGTATTCCACAATGGTCCTAGGTTGAGTTTTCTATCTAACTTGCACAAGCAGCAAGCTATCCTAAACAGGCAAAGCAAAACATACAAGCACAATAAACAATCACACAATTAGCACACACTATATACAAACAAAGTGGGCTCACACAAGGGTTAGGCTGTGAAACACAAGCCAACTGTAATCGGGTGATGTTAGCTCTTAACCCTAACATTGAGAGTTAGGGTGAAGCAGATGAAATGGGAAGTGAGGGTAAGACCTCACAGCTCTTATCCCTGGCCAGGGAGAGCTTCAGACAAAGGAAAGTGTGGGTTCGGAAAGTTGGAACCCTTCTACACTTATGACTGACTCAATAAGGATCTTGGGTTAATATCCACAATGCATCAACACCAGTTGTGTGAGCAAATGGATGACTCAACTGAATAGCAGGAGATGGATTACACATCTCTTTTATCTGCCAATGCCTTATCAAAGGACTTTTCCTGCTTGGCACAAAGATAAACATTCACAAGCATTGCCTCTTAAGGAGGACTTCAGACAGGTGCCTGCCCAAGTAACAGGACAGGTCTTCCAGACTACATGAAGTCAGTGGGTTATACCTCAATTGGTTAAGCAACCAAGCAACAGCAAAAGCAAGTTCAAAAGAACTTAAGCAACTAATGTACCTGAAAACAATCTAACTCAGTCAGTTTACAACTCAAAAAGTCAAACAGACAAGCTAATGGTCAACAGTTAACTGTACACAGTCAAACAACAATGCAAGTCACAAGCCAATGTGCTCAACACAAATGACTTGGCATCAACCTACAAAACAAACTCAAGATTAGTTCAACATTGACCAATTAGTCAACTCAAGCAAGTGAATCAATTCCCTCATAGCCATATGCTTCTTAACCTGCAAACCAAGCTCAAACATGAGAAGCAAACCACTAGGACAAGGCCTAGGCTCAAAGAGGGAGAAATAATTCAAAACAGAACATGAAAATTGACATGAATCAAGTTCAATCAAATTAGAACATCATCCAATTGGTCCCGTGTCAATATCATCAACCAAAATCATTTCACAAAGCAAATGAGGCAAAGCATGCAAGTTCAAAGCTAATTGAAGCAAACAGAATGAACCAATCCACATCAACTCAAAAATAATTCAATAAATTCCAAGAAAAATCATGGCTAAACATAACACATCACATGATCCACATACCAAAAATCAAGGCATTTGGACAAGTGGAAGCATGGCAATTAAATTCCCTAAGGCAAGGCAAGGCAAAATAGGCTCAAATGAGGCACAATTTCATACATCAACTTCACACAAGCCTAAAACAGAACCCGCACATGATAAATGTCTCAAAACAAAGCCAAGATAAACTTCAAAGTGTCTAGAATCAATGTGAAAAATTCCAAGTTCATATGATAAACATCAAGCATTTCACAAATCATCTAAGTTCATGACTATCAAAAAGTCCACAAATGACTAATCAGCAAAGAAAATACCAAACAAATTAAAAATGCATCCAAAAATTCTACACAAATTCATGAGTAATCCTAACATCCATAAGTAGCATCATGCAAAAATTCATATCATTTGGCATTTATATGGCATGGTAAATAAAATCCACAAGTCAAGCAAGCAATGGTGTGACACACATTGTCACACCCACATTAATTAGATCATATCTCATCAACCAGAAATGAGAAAAATGAAAACTCTATACCAAAATGACCAGCAAGGTGTCTATTTTAAGCATGCACAATTTCACAATCATTGGATTAAAATCCATCATTTCACAATCAAAATGGCAAAGGAGGTACAAGATAACACATGTATGAACATTCCCTAAGCAAAATAAAAATCCATGCTTGCACAATTTCTGGAAAAATCACCATAAAATACTAGACATCATGAGGAACATCATGCAAAAAATCCCAGGCCAATTGGATCATTATTCATTGAGTTATGGTTTTTTGAATGAATGAAAAAATTAAAAATCACATGAGCAAGCATACATGAATAGCATGGTGAAAATGAACTAAAATGCAAAACCAAATGTGGAATGTCCCTCAGCTGGAATCGAAGGGAGTGGATATATTTGAACTAGCGCACCTTACAAATGAAACTCTGCGTTTCATTAAAGTGACGTGGCATTGTGAGGCGCGCTGAACCAATCAAAGTGCCACGCCAGGGACACGCTGTACCAGTACATGCACATAAACATGGAATCGCATGCAAAACAGATGATGAAGGATCAAACACGTTCTTTCAAGCTAAAACCCTAAGTGTTCATGCGTGTTCATCACAAATCCCAGGTCAAGAACGAATTGTCACAGAAATGCACAAGACCTATACCATTGGCTTCATCTTTCAATGTACATCATCAATCTAAACTCAATTTAACCTAACTCAAACCACATCAAAAGATTCACACGCAAGAACATTCATGCATCAAACTTAAAATCAAACTAACTTGCTCATTTCTTAATGGAATTCGATGATCTAAAGCTCAAACTACTCAGTGTTGGAAGATCTATCACATGCATATCATAATTTCATGAATTGTGAGATTCGAATCCTAACCTTCAATGATATACAGAAGTGGAATCGGTTGTTTCAGGCTTGGCAAGGTCAAAACAGATGCGCTCCAATGCTCATGTGAATGAATGGATGAAGATTCAATGCTCAATTGTGCACGATCTAGCTCAAATCCTCAACTGCCATTGATGAATGCTTGCTTCAACAGTTCCCAAAACAGCTCAAAAATGGATGGATCTTGCTTCCAACACTCTCAATTATGCTTGTAGATGATGATTTGATCCAAAACAAAGCAATGTTTATGAAGAAAATTGGAGAAAAGTTGAGAGGAAAAAATGTGAAGTTTTTGGATCTAGATCTAGATTTCAGAATTCTGTTATGCTAATCACAAAAACAGTTATGATTTGCCTTTTATATGTTCTGTTAATGATGTTGCTAATCATGATTAGCCAAAATGCAAATGGATTAAGGAAATGAAGTATTATGCCAAATTATCCAATTCACCCTATATGCATGAAAGCAATGGAATAGTGCAAGTTTTCTGAGTTAAATCCACTTGAAATGATGATTCTAAGCCAAGGCAAATGATACCATGTGAAAACAATGCCTATTTTTCAAATTGACATTTTCCCTCCAAAATTCAAATGGAAATTCAAATATTTTTATGATCAAAATGCATGGCTTATGATGTATAATTTGGATAGCACATGTCAAAAAAAGAATGTGGCAAAAAATCCCACTCCATTTGGCCTTATGGTTCAAAAGTTATGCACTTGTGAAGTTCAAATTTGCTTGACCAAGATTTGACCATATCTTCTCAACCATACATGAGAAATTCATGTTCTTGGACTTTTTGGAAATGGGAGAACAAGATCTACAACTTTCATGTTGGACAAAATTTCATTTGAAGCATTCTTGGACATGTAATTTTGAGGAGAAAACCTTTCCATTTTTGGCAATTTTGAATTACAAGTCACTTTCTATTTTTGGAAAGTTTTGTCCTGACTTTATTTTCTTCAATCTTGATGTTTGAAATGTCAAATGAGACTCATTTGAACATGAATGAAGTATTTCTAACCCTCTCCCACCTCCAAATCCATGAGTTAACTTGTGGTTGACTTTTTCAGTTGATAGATGAATTTCAGCTTGACTGTTGAGCTTGAGCCTCAATCTCCTGATGAAATGGCTCCAAGAATGAAAACCTCATCTCCTTGACAAAACCCTGATTGGCATGATACTACTGATTAGGGTTGACAAGAGGTCAAAACCCTAATCCCAAGTGTAAGACCCCAATTTTGGCCCTAAGATCCCTCATGGCCCATATCATATCATATCATGGCCTCAAGGATCATTGCATGCCCTAGCTTCCCTCCTAGTGGGTAGGTTGCCTTGTGAGTTGGTTCTTGATCACCAAGCATGTTTTGCATTTGTATATCATTGCTTTTCATATGTTTACTAACCAAAAAGTACAAAAATATTGTCATCTAACCATGTTACTTGCAGATGAAGCAATCTACAGTCAAACAGTCAAATCAGTCATTAAGCAGTGGATGGTGGCCATTCTTGAAGAATTTGGGCACCATGATCAATAATCAAGAGTTCACATGAGTTGTGACATCATTTGGAATCAAGATCTCAAGGGATTAGGGTTTGGAATTCATCAGAACATGGTTCAGTCAAGCAAAACCCTAGAAAAGTCAACTGAAGTCAAACTTGGTCAATTGTCCATTTAATCAGTGATTTGATGATGGGAATTGGTCTGAGAGGTCTCATTCATGTCTATACAAGCCTCATATAACATGTCAAGCATCCAAAGTGAAGAAAATAAAGTCAGACAAGAAATTTCCAGAAATAGAAAGTTGACCTGTAATTGGAATTTGCCAAAAATGGAAACTTCTTGATCCTCAACTTACATCATCATACAAGCTTCAAATGAATTTTTGCCCAACATGAAAGTTGAAGATCTTGTTCTCCCATTTCCAAAAAGTCCAAGAACACTCAATTCCCATGTATGGTTGGCAAGTTATGATCAATTCATTCTCCAAAATTTTTGAACTTCAAAAGGCCATATCTCTCAAACCAATTGGCCAAATTGGGTGGGGTTTTTTGCAACAAGTCACATTTCATCCCCTCTTTCCAAATATGTCATCATCATTCACCAAAACTTCACAAATCAAAATGGCCTTTTTGGACTTGCATGAATTAATTTCAAGTGAGGTTGAAAAATGAATTTTCAAATTAACCACTTCCAACACATTTTGCCATTTGGATAAGTTCAGAAATGATGTTTAAGGCATGTTTGAGGCCCATTTCGTGCAGACTCATACACCTCATTCAAGCTTGGTTGTTTTTAGCAATTTTGTCATTTTAACCAAATTTGAATTACCACTTGAACTAATCATGCTTAGCAACATAAACAGCATATATATTCAACAATTTCTCTCTGACAGAACCCTAGCAGCCAACATTCAAAACCAGAAAAACTCATTTCTCTCAATATCTCTTTTTTTCACTTTTGAGATTTTACTGAAAATTTGCAAAAGAACTCGAGCCCTGGTTCTTGGCTTCATCATTTACCATCATCTTGAGCTGATTGCAAGCCTCATATACCATCTGGAAGCAAGGATTTCACAACTGTTTTAACAACCCTCTCTCATGGCAGAACTAGTGTGGAGCTTTCTCAAGGACTCTTGAGCTAAAATCACTTGACCATTCAGCATTCGGAAGCTTTGTGTGCATCTGTTTTGAGCTTGCATCACCAAACAACAATTGTTTCTCCATTTTCTTCAAGAACAAGTAAGAATTCGACCTCCTTATTTCACTAAATTATGACATGCTTCTTATAGATCCTTGCATGCTGATTCTTTTGAGCTTTGAATCGTGTTGAATGGTTGCCTGTGCTGAAAGATATGTTGATTTGAAATATGATGTGTGAATATGTTTATGTTCGATTCATTCTTGTTAGTTTGTTTTAAGGAAAATGAATGCCATATTCTTGATGTGCTTGGTCTGATGATTCTAATGGTATGCCTATTTTTCATTTCTGGGAAAATCGATTTGAACAAGTGATGAAGATGATACACTGTACACTAAACCCTAATTCCATGGCTGCCCAGATTTCCTGTTCACGTGCTGCTTGGTCTCATTAGTTCATGTTATTTTCATTTTTTTTTCATTTGAATGCTCAATCTTACAAAAATCATATCTCATCCATTGTTAATCCAAAATTCATGGGCTTTTTTGCATCATGTTCATCACAATCTCTAGTTTTTTATCATGTATTTTCCAGAATTTTTGCATGAGTGGATTTTTAATGGTGCTAGGGTTTTGTTCATGTGCTCATATTTTGTACACTTTGCCAAAACATTTGTGAAATGATGATGCTTTGTCCAATGGCTTTGAAATTTTTTGTGCATAAACTAGACACATTCATGGTGATTTTGGTGTAGAGTTTATGAATTTATCATCTCTGGTTGTTGAGTTATGATTTTTTGAAGTAGGGTGTGACAATTTGTGTCACACCAATGATGTGCAACTTGATGATTTTCAATACCATGCTTCTTGAACTCCAATTTCTTTGAATTTTTGCATGATTGAACTTGTGTATGTCTAGTTTACATGTGATTTTTCTTGGAATAATTTGTGGCATTTTCTAATTGTTTGAGATTTTTCTCCCCTGTTTGGTCATATGTTGACTTTTTGTGACACATGTTCCCATTTCATTTGTGAAATTCTCATACTTTATTGGATGAACATGAAATTTGATATGTGATTAGTAGACATCTTAAGCTTTGTCATGGTTTTGATCCCATTCATTTCTCATATGTTGTCACTGATTTATGATTTTTTCAAGTTGGTACATGTTTGGTTGACTTCTTTGAGCATGCTTAAACTTGCTTTGAATTTCTGATTTTCATTGACCAACTTCCCTTGATCCAAATGAGCTGAAATTTGATATGCTTATCATGCTATGGATTATGATTGATCATGAATTATTTGATGATTTATTGAAATGTTTATGATTGGTTTTGAGTTAAGTCTTGCTGTTGACTTCCATGAGCTTCTATATGCCATGCCTTGACCTAATTTGTTTATGAAATCATGATAATGAATGATATGAATGTGGAACCAATTGAGTTTGTTTCTTGATTGTTTAAACTTGATTTTGGTTGAATTTCATTTGCTGTTTTGACTTTCTCATCCCTTTTTGACCCTAGGCTTGTCCTAGTGGTCCTGTTGCTCATGTTTGAGTTCATGTTTTCAGGTTAAGCAACAAATGCTTCAAAGAGAACAATACAAATTGATTGAGCTTGATTGTTTATCATGACTAACCTATTTGTTTTGTAGGTTGCTTGGCTCACAAGCTTTGAGCCTTGTGCATTGCACATTTAACTGATTGTGTTGACTGTTGACCTTTATCTCATTTTGGTTTAACTTTGAGTTGTGTACTGATTCTGTTTGACTGTTTTAGGTACCTTTAGTTGCTTAGTTCTTTAAGAACTTGCTTTGCTTTGCTTTATAGCAATTTGCATTGAGGTATAATCCCTTTTCTTCATGTAGTCTGGAAGACCTGGCCTGTTACTTGGCCAGGCAACTGTCTGAAGTCCTCCTTAAGAGGCAATGCTTGTGTGTGTTTACATTTGTCCCAAGCAGGAAAAGTCCTTCAAATAAGGCAATTGGTAGATCAAAGAGATAAGCAACCTATCTCCTACTATTCTGTGAGTCTTCTCCTTGCTCCCATTACATGGTTGTAGCATTGAGATCCAAACCCAAGATCTATAGAGTCTAATATGTGGAGAGAGTTCCTACTTTCTGAATTCCCACACCTTCTGATATTCAAATGCTCTCCCTAACCAGGGATAAGAGCAATGAGGCACACCCCTCATCTCCTTTCATCTGCTTCACCTTAGCCCCTCAATGGCAAGGTTAAGAGCACCATTAACCCTATTCCAGTTGGCTTCAATGCCTAACCCTTTTGTGTGAGCCTCATTGTGTGGTTATAGTGTGTGCTGATTGACTTTATTGATTGATCACTTACTTCATATACACATGTTTGCTTGCATGCTTTGTGCACTCATCATTATTTATTGCTCATTAATGCATAACCATTTCATTTGTCTTTATGACTTATTATTGTTGTTTACCCATTGAGGACAATTGTAAGACCATCCTTTGGCCATTGCTCCTAGGATATGGAAGTGAGTATAAGACCATCACATTGGCCACTCATCATCTCTTTGCTTGATGCATTTGCATTTGTTTGATTTATGTGAGGATGCAATTGTAAGTCCCTGCAAGTTGGCATTTGTATTCCTAGGACCATACTATGGAGGTTAGAGTAAGCCCAGATAGATTGGCATCTGACATCCATGTTTTGCTTTTGTTTATGTGAGGATGCAATTGTAAGTCCCTGCAAGTTGGCATTTGCTTTCCTATGATCATATGTTGAATATTGGTATAAGCCCAGACAGATTGGCATCTGGTATCCAAGTTTCATTTTGTTTTAGGAGATTAGTATAAGTCCATTCAGTGGCCTCTGATATCCATTTCTGTTTAGGAGATTGGTGTAAATCCATCTATTGGTATCTGGTATCCGCTTTTGTTTGTGAGATTGGAGTAAGACCATTGAGTGGCATCCGGTATCATTTGTTTTCTTATTTTGCTCATTGCTTATTCCAAAGGACGCACTTGAATCATCTCCTATATGATCTCAAGAGGTGAACCTTCTAAGAAGTTTTACAATCCATCTTCATCCATTCATCCTCATTATGTCCTAAACCTTTTCACACATTACTTTCAAACTTGAGATAGATATTGTGCAAACATCTTCATGCTTTTAAACTAAAAACCTGGACCCCAAGTCCTTCACTTTTTCAAACTCCATTTTCATAATACTTCTTTTGAATCAATCTTAATCATACTTTGACCCTACTTTCATAATCACAATCAATTAACTTCACCCATTCACCTGTTTTGGCTTTGTCCATTGTTAATCTTGTCACACATTAGCCATAGGTTTCAATTATCATTGTGGTTGATGTAAACCTCACCCTATCCTTAGTGAGTCGACTATAAGACTTCCGTACTGAAAACAGGGTTAACCCCTCTAGTACGTCGAAGCTATCCTCGCATGGTGGATGTTGGTCTTGGTCGAGTTTTCTCCCATTGATAATGAAGAGCCTCAGTGCTATTGTTTAAAATTGAATCCACCAACTTTTGGAAATCTTTTAGCCGAACTACGGCGTTTTGATCCTTACCTTTGATGGAAGGTACGTAGGCAACGGGTTCATCCGTTCGAACACAAAAACAATAAAAATTGTATATTCTTTTCTCATCATCCCAATCATGTTTGCACAATAAATATTTCATAACAAATAACAATTTTATACAACAAGTGTGAAAAGGGCTCCCTAGGAGTACCTAGGACGTAGTGGGTGCCTAACACCTTCCCATTGCGTAATTTACCCCTTACCCAGACTCTCTGATCTTTTTATTAGTTTTCTACGCGTAAAACTTCTTAGGCTTTTGTTCGCTTTTTAGCCAGTCCTTTGGATAAATAAAAGTGCGGTGGCGACTCGAATTCATTGTATGCTTTGCTTATGATTTAACCAATAGATCATATAGCGACGAATACACCGCTACAGAAAAGTGGCGACTCTGCTGGGGAACCAATCGATCCTTGGTTGTATTGCCTACTTTTCACCCTTGTTGTGCTATATTGTTATTTGTTATATGACATATTTTTGTACCATTTGGGATCACTGTATTGATTGTAATGTTTGAATTGCTTGATATACAATTGCTGTTTGCTTTGGTGATCTGTGAGATGAGTTCTATACCCGAACTCGAGTGCACTCTAGGATAGGAGAATGGCATAGTCTTGTTGACTGGTGTGGAGTATTCCTTAGCCAGTTGACTTGCGAGTCCATTCACTTGGTGGAGGTCATGTTGGATTAATAATGTCACACAAGTTATTTGTGGTTAGGCATTATTCTTTCAATCATGTGCCGCAGAAGCCAAGGGCCGTAGTTTACCAAACCCATCTTGGCCTATTTTTTAGGAACGTAGTGCGGAGGTCGTTCAGATGTAAGTTCTGATACGATTGTTACGCGATACTACACTCATAAGAGTTTCTCTTGAGAATATTCTTAGAATACGAGTATTCGTTCCTCCGATAATATTCGAAAGATGGAACGATGATTATGGGAACCTTTGATAGAACATGTCTGGCAGGTTTAAACCCTAGTACACTCCCTTTGGGTGGTTCTTAACCGAGACTCCATGCTCGTGACTCTCAACAAACCCGTGATTCGTGGTTGAGTCGTTCAAACATTGTTAATATCAATGGAACCCGGATCAGGTGTAAAACCTAAAAATCCACCAAAGCGGCTGGTTGATATTAAGGATGTCCGAACCGGTTCATGTACCGTTAATATCAATGGAACTTGGGTGTCGATAAGGTGAAAACCTAAATCCACCAAAATGGATGATTGATATTAGGGATACATTGAGCTTTCCCACGACCTTTGTTTGGTGTGCCTTGCTTGATCCTTGAGTGTGATTGTTGCATTCATGCATTCATACATTCATCTGCATCCATGTCATCAGAAAAAAGAAAATTTTCAAGGAACTCAAAGGAATTTATTTGCAAAAAATTCTCAAACATGAAAAAACCGGGAAAATTTTTTCACCTGATATGTCTGATGAGATATTCTCATGTATGATCAAAATGCTTAAATATTTCAAAGTTTGCAAATAAAACCCTCGAGTTCCTTTGATATAAAAACAAGCATATGCATAAACACTTCATGCATCATTTGCATAAACAGGTGTTTTGTTCCGGTCTCCCGTCCTGTGGTCTGACCCTGCGATCTTCATTTATTTTGAAGACGCACTTCGCCGGTACTATACCAGAGCCGATTCTGCCAGATTGATGGATCATCCTGAGCAAGAGAATTGTGGACTCAGATGGAATTTGCCAGACTAAGTGTTGTTGATGGATTTGTTCCTGGTTAACCAATCCCGGGCTGGCATTGGCTACTGTTCTGGGGCACTGAAGGAGCAAGGTTTGTTCAAGAATGAAGGATTCATCCATAACGATCAACCTGAAGAAGAGGCTGCTGCTATCTTGGAAGAGGATGCAGAAGATCTGAACAATTTCATCATACCGGGTGGTGTCTGCCACAATTGGGTCGCTGTGGATGTTCCTATGGTCATTCATAAGTCAACGTGATTTGTTCACTTTGTTTGAAACCCTTCTCCCATGCCAAAAGGAGAAGTGATGACATTATTGGTAGCATTTAATACAATGATGTTTTCATTCAATTAATGCATTGTCAAACATTTGTTTTTCCATTTGTTTTCACTTTTTGCTTTTTGCATGAAATCAGTGATCACAAAAAACCCTGAAAAACAAGAAAACAGCTTTTTCATTTGCATAAATGATTTGCTTGTTTAAATATCAAAAGCTTTTCATTATCCAGAATCATTATGCAGGGATTTCTAAACCCATTGAACATAATGATCCAACGCCATCTCCCAATCTTGAATTCCTTGTATTTGAGGCAGAAGAAGATGATGTTGAAGGGGATTCCTGACGAGATTACCCGCCTTCTTGAGCACAAAGAGGAGCTCATTCAGCTGTATCATGAGAATCAGCAAGACAGTTAAACTGGGGCATTACAAATGCAATCAAAATCAAAAAAAAAAAAAAAAAAAAGAAAAAAGAGAAGAGGGTGAAAAAAGATGAAAAATTCAAAAATCAGCAAAAAATTTTCAAGATTTTTCAAAAGAAAAAAGAAAAATTATACCCTCAAGTCCCTAGTTGACTGATGCTGAATGGATTCAGAGTCGTTACGACCAACTGAATTTAATCAAAGAGAAGCGATTAACTGCCATGTGCCATGGTCAGCTATATCAGCAGAGAATGAAGAAAGCATTCGATAAGAAGGTCAAGCCTCGTGTGTTCCGAGAAGGTGACCTCGTGCTCAAGAAAGTCTTGTCTTTCGCGCCCGATTCCAGGGGCAAGTGGACTCCAAACTACGAGGGTCCATATGTTGTTAAGAGAGCCTTTTCAGGCGGTGCTTTGATGCTTACAACAATGGATGGGGAGGATTTCACTCGTTCTGTGAATTCAGATGCAGTCAAGAGATACTTTGCCTAAAAAAAATATAAAAAAAAAGTATATGCAAATGAAAAAACAGAATAACTCGCTAAGTTGAAAACCTGAAAGGGCGGCTTAGGCAAAAATGAGCGTCTCGGTGGAGAACCCGCAAGGGTAATCCAGGCAAAAATTAGAGACTTGAAAAAAAGAGAATATTTGCATCCCGCTAGATTGAGTACGTCACCCTGGGGCAATCTAGGCAAAAATTAGGGATTTGGCAAGTAACTGCATCCTGACAAGACTTTCTGTTCCACAGTCGTCATTTCGTCAGAGGATTCTCGATTCGTCGTCAACCGAAGCTTCGGATACATCGAGATTCAAATTGGTAGAGAAAGGATCATTATGTTCAATGTAGCCCTCTTCCAATATATATCACTGATTTCAAATTTGTACAAATCTATGGAGTCTTGCCATTTGCAGGCTACCAGTCCATCAAATCAATTTGAGCTTTTTATCCAATTATTTGCACTCTTATTTGTTTCAACTCAACAAATGTTTTGCATGTTTTAAATTGATAAAATATCATTGTTTTAAATCAAATTTTTCAAAAAAATTGTTTTAAACGAAATGAACATTCACAAGATTGAAAGGATACTCAAGAATATCTCAGTGCTCTCCCGAGGGTGGCATGATTTCCAACAGGTAAGACATTCGTTCATATTCCTGGTTTGGTTGTATCTTCTTTCTTCAGATCTTTGTTGGGGTTGTTCCTCAAACAGAGTTGTTGTTGGGGTTGTTCCCCAGTATAGTCGCAAGCAGAGTGTTGTTGAAGACTTCGTTTTCTCCAGCAACAATTTTCCCCAGCATGGGTGTTTCCTTGTGAGTTTCGGCGGTTGATTGGTTTGTCATCTTGGTGCCCCGTCACTTTCTCCAGTGGGTCGCCTGCCCCAGACTTTATTTGTCTCCTCAGCACAGTCATGAGTAGAGCTGTTATTGATATCCCCATCGGAGTCGCGAGCAGAGTTGTTGTCACTCTTCCCAGTGCAGTTGCCAGCGGAATTGTCTGCTTCCTCAGCACGATCGCTTTCTTTTTGAAAGACTCGGTAAGTCAGCGGTTTGATACCCAGTACTTTACCTTTTCCCCGGCGAAGTCGTCTGCGGAATTGTTGTTATCTCTCCATCAGAGTTTTTCTCTTCAGCAGAGCAGGAATTATTTTCCTATTCAGTGGTTGATTGGGTTGACATCCCAGTATATTGCATCCATCTTTTCCTCAGCGTAGTCTGCAGAACGTTTGTTGTGGCAGTTTCGCCCGTTGAATACTCCTTCAATCCCCATTATGGTCGGATGATGGCTTTAGCATTCAGAGAACGGATTGATTTCCTGACTGTTTGTGATCCCCAGTAGAGTGGCTTATATTGCAGAATCTACTTGTTGTGATCAGTTTGCTATGTATATTCTCCCCAAGTGGAGTGGTTCGTTGCAGAATCTACTTGTTTGATCTGTCCTCCCTCAGTGGTTTGTTCCCCAAGAGAGTAGCCGACAGTTTTCCCTAGTAGAGTTGCTTATGCAGTTAGATTCTATTTGGATGATATCATTCTCCTTCAGTGGGTTTGTCCCCCAGCGGAGTTGTGTGGAGTTGCTTCTACAGCAGTTCGTGCTTGTGCAACGCACTTTTTGTTTCTCAGTTGACACTGGGATCCCCTGCAGATATCTTGGGTCTTCTCTTGTTCCCCTACAGATTCGTCTTGGTGGCTTTTGCCCGTTGTGACTTTCTGTACCCTGATTGGGTTGTTTCCTGATATCTCTGATCCTCTGCTTCTCCAGCAGTACCCGCAGATCTTTGCTTTACAGCATGTAGATCTCCGCAGATTGACTTTCAAGTTGGTTTTCCCCTGGAAGTATAATACCGGGCGTTTGGTTCCTGGACCTGTTGTGTTAGAATTGTTTGTTTTGTCAGCATTCATCAAACATAAATCACGCATATTCATGCATATTCATAAAACATTCAGATATTCATGTCGCATTTCTTGCCATATATCCTTTGTTTGTTGTTCCCTGCTTTAGGGTGATATAGATCTCTTTATAGATCTCCCCAAGCAGATGTCGGGTGTCAAAATCTCTCCATATAGAGTCAGCCCCATAAGCAGAAAATGTTTGTTGTCTTTCCTTCTGCAGTTCCCCACCGAGATATATCCTCGTGGATGACGGTTTCTTTCGTTTCCTCCCAACACATATATTGGGATGGATTTTCCTACTTGAGTTATATCCTCATTAGGACGTGTCTTGATTCAGTCTGTCTTTTCGGATTATTCCCGAATTGGCTATTTGTCGAATGTCTTGTGCTTCCCAGTGGGTTGTTCCCCAGCGGAGTAGTTTTGGGCCTCTACCCTCATACCGGTAGTTATAAGTCCTATTTTTCCTGGCTTTCTTGACAGAATTTGTGGTTATACACCTTTTATTCCCCAGCCAGAGTTGTTGGTTTTCTACCCTCATACCGGTAGTTGTAAATCCTATTTTCCTGCTCTCCAGCAGTTTGTGGTTTGTTATAAACCCTATCTTGGTTTCCCGTGCGGATTTGTGATTTGTTCTATCCCCACGCAGAGTTGTTGGTCTTCTACCCCGTATTCGGTAGATGTAAACCCTAATTTTGTGGTTATCCCCACCAAAGTTTGGCCTTCTGCCTACAAACCAGCAGTCGTAAGTCCTATCTTTGCGGTTTTTTTTTTCTACCTACAAACCGGTAGTCATAAACCCTGTTTTCTCCACTTGCAGAGTTAACTTTGTTGTTCATCCCAACCGATGACAATTTCCCCCTTGTGGTTATCTTCATCTAGTTCTTGATGTTGATCTTCCTTTTGCTTGGATAAGTTGCTCAGATCAGCACTTATATCCCCAGCAAGTTTTTTGTGGATAATTGCCGTATGCTAGCAATTTTATCCCCAGCGGGTCCTTTCACCTTTTGACAGTGATTGTGTTCCCCGGATCATTGATTGTCATCAATGCATCCCAGTGAGTCTTCTTTCACTTACCCTCTTGTCGGTAATGTCTGTTGCTCCCTTTGATTGGTCATCATTATATACCTAGTTTGGTATCCCGATGCCTTTCTTTTCGGTTGATTTATCCTTTATTAACCCAGTAACCGGTTGTGGATAATCTTCCATGCGAGTATATTATTCACGGTCTGCCGGTAATGAATAATATATCTCATGCACTCTTCAGTCGAAGCCTTTTGTGTTTTCTTAGTTGAGTAAGATTCGTTATTTCCCTTCGCGGAGTCGAATATTTCTTTGTTGTCGGATAATTGCCGGATGCTTGCAATTTATCCCTTTGAGTTGTCTTTCGTTTACCCGTATGCTTGGTATCGATTGTCTCTCTTTCTGGTTAGTCACCTATTATATACTTCGGTATCTCTGGTGTCTTTTCCTTTCGAGTATATTATTCACGGTCTGCCGGTAATGAATAATATGTCTCATGCGCTCTTTGGTTGGAGTCCTTTGTTGATCTTCCCCAGTCGAGTAAGATTCGTATTCTTTGTAGAATCGAATGTCCATCCTTTAACCAGTTTGTGTTTTGGATGATGTGTGTTTTGGCATATATACCAACGCACGTTTTCGGTAGATCACCTATTATATACTTCGGTATCTCTGGTGTTTCTTACCATGCGAGTTTATTATCTACGTTCTGACGGTAATAGATAATAAATCTCATGCGAGTATTCTTATCCACGGTCTGCCGGTAATGGATATTGTATCTCATGCACTCTTTGGGTTTGTGTCCCCAGTTGAGTAAGATTCGTTTTCCCGTTGTGGATTCGAATGTCCATCCTGTAAGTCGATTTGCTTTTTCAAGCCCTCCTTTCGGATGATGAGTGTTTTGGCATATATACCAATTCACGTCTTTGGTTAGTCACCTATTATATACTTCGGTATCTTTGGTGTCTTTTCCTTTCGAGTATATTATTCACGGTCTTCCGGTAATGAATAATATGTCTCATGCACTCTTGGATTAATCTTTTGATTGTTTTCTCCGCAGAGTAAGATTCATATTCCTTGTGGAATTGAATATCCATCCTATAAACAAGTCTGCTGTTCTAGCTTTCTTCAGGATGATGAGTGTCTTGGAACACAAACCAATTCACGTCTTCGGATTTTATCCTATAAACAACCTACAACCCGGTTCAGGATAATCTTCCATGTGAGTATTCTATCCATGTTCTGACGGCAATGGATATTATATCTCGTTCACTCTTGGGTCAATCTTTTGATTGTTTTCTCCGCAGAGTAAGATTCGTATTCCTTGTGGAATCGAATATCCGTCCTATAAACAAGTCTGCTGTTCTAGCTTTCTTCAGGATGATGAGTGTTTTGGAACACAAACCAATTCACGATTTCGGATCTTATCCTATAAACAACCTACAACCCGGTTCAGGATAATTTTCCATGCGAGTACATTATCTACGTTTTGACGGCTATAGATAATATATCTCATGCACTCTCTTGTCGAACACTTTGTTTGTTTCCCCAACTGAGTAAGATTTGCATTCTTTACAGAATCAAATATCCATCCTATAAACAAGTTTGCTTTCGCTCTCTTCAGGATGATGAGTGTTTTGGAACACACACCAATTTACGTCTTTGGTCGGTCACCTGTTGCATACCTACAACCCGGTATCCTTGGTGTTCCTTCCTTTCTGCTCCCTATTATGACCTCGGTCCCTTGTGGAGTCAGATTTTCCTGAGTTCATGTACCTTTTTCAGGTCTTTCTCAGATGTTTGGTTGATTGATATCTCTCACCCTTATACCGGTCTTAGATATTCATTCTTCCTGAGTTTGTTACCCTTATACCGGTAACATCTCATTTCTTTGATGCTTCCTCAGTGAAGTTTCCTGTTGCTTCTCTCCACGAGTCAGCTTGTGTCTCTCCAATGGATTTATTTTCCTTTGGAATTTTCTTTTCCTCAGTGTGAGTCCTTCATTCCCCAGTGAGTTCTCCAGTCTGATTTCTGTTATTACCCTAATCAGAGTCGTGTCGTTCACACTGTGTCAGTTTTGTCTCTCCCCAACTTGGAGTCGTGCCCTGCTCACGCATTTTTCTTTTACTATCCCCAACAAGAGTCTTGTTAGAGTCTCTGTTCCTGGTGAGTGTATTACTCCGATGGATCGTCTTTTCTTCTGTGTGAACCATATTCCCCACAGAATTTGTGTCTTTTGCATGCATACACTTGCATCATGAGGTCTCTTAGGGACCAAAATTCGTCTCATTACTGTTATTTAAGCCCATTCTACCGCGTCGAGATGAAGATTTCTAAACTTCACTGCTCCGGCTAGAATGACCTTAAATAGGGGCATCTGTAAGACCCCAATTTTGGCCCTAAGATCCCTCATGGCCCATATCATATCATATCATGGCCTCAAGGATCATTGCATGCCCTAGCTTCCCTCCTAGTGGGTAGGTTGCCTTGTGAGTTGGTTCTTGATCACCAAGCATGTTTTGCATTTGTATATCATTGCTTTTCATATGTTTACTAACCAAAAAGTACAAAAATATTGTCATCTAACCATGTTACTTGCAGATGAAGCAATCTACAGTCAAACAGTCAAATCAGTCATTAAGCAGTGGATGGTGGCCATTCTTGAAGAATTTGGGCACCATGATCAATAATCAAGAGTTCACATGAGTTGTGACATCATTTGGAATCAAGATCTCAAGGGATTAGGGTTTGGAATTCATCAGAACATGGTTCAGTCAAGCAAAACCCTAGAAAAGTCAACTGAAGTCAAACTTGGTCAATTGTCCATTTAATCAGTGATTTGATGATGGGAATTGGTCTGAGAGGTCTCATTCATGTCTATACAAGCCTCATATAACATGTCAAGCATCCACAGTGAAGAAAATAAAGTCAGACAAGAAATTTCCAGAAATAGAAAGTTGACCTGTAATTAGAATTTGCCAAAAATGGAAACTTCTTGATCCTCAACTTACATCATCATACAAGCTTCAAATGAATTTTTGCCCAACATGAAAGTTGAAGATCTTGTTCTCCCATTTCCAAAAAGTCCAAGAACACTCAATTCCCATGTATGGTTGGCAAGTTATGATCAATTCATTCTCCAAAATTTTTGAACTTCAAAAGGCCATATCTCTCAAACCAATTGGCCAAATTGGGTGGGGTTTTTTGCAACAAGTCACATTTGATCCCCTCTTTCCAAATATGTCATCATCATTCACCAAAACTTCACAAATAAAAATGGCCTTTTTGGACTTGCATGAATTAATTTCAAGTGAGGTTGAAAAATGAATTTTCAAATTAACCACTTCCAACACATTTTGCCATTTGGATAAGTTCAGAAATGATGTTTAAGGCATGTTTGAGGCCCATTTCGTGCAGACTCATACACCTCATGCAAGCTTGGTTGTTTTTAGCAATTTTGTCATTTTAACCAAATTTGAATTACCACTTGAACTAATCATGCTTAGCAACATAAACAGCATATATATTCAACAATTTCTCTCTGACAGAACCCTAGCAGCCAACATTCAAAACCAGAAAAACTCATTTCTCTCAATTTCTCTTTTTTTCACTTTTGAGATTTTACTGAAAATTTGCAAAAGAACTCGAGCCCTGGTTCTTGGCTTCATCATTTACCATCATCTTGAGCTGATTGCAAGCCTCATATACCATCTGGAAGCAAGGATTTCACAACTGTTTTAACAACCCTCTCTCATGGCAGAACTAGTGTGGAGCTTTCTCAAGGACTCTTGAGCTAAAATCACTTGACCATTCAGCATTCGGAAGCTTTGTGTGCATCTGTTTTGAGCTTGCATCACCAAACAACAATTGTTTCTCCATTTTCTTCAAGAACAAGTAAGAATTCGACCTCCTTATTTCACTAAATTATGACATGCTTCTTATAGATCCTTGCATGCTGATTCTTTTGAGCTTTGAATCGTGTTGAATGGTTGCCTGTGCTGAAAGATATGTTGATTTGAAATATGATATGTGAATATGTTTATGTTCGATTCATTCTTGTTAGTTTGTTTTAAGGAAAATGAATGCCATATTCTTGATGTGCTTGGTCTGATGATTCTAATGGTATGCCTATTTTTCATTTCTGGGAAAATCGATTTGAACAAGTGATGAAGATGATACACTGTACACTAAACCCTAATTCCATGGCTGCCCAGATTTCCTGTTCACGTGATGCATGCTCTTGTTACTGTTTCATTCCCATACGACCAATCACAACATTTCCTCCTCATGTGTAATGCGCAGCGTTTTGTTAAGTTGGCCAAATAATTACAAAATTGCCACTCCCGTGCCACTTGGTCTCATTAGTTCATGTTATTTTCATTTTTTTTTCATTTGAATGCTCAATCTTACAAAAATCATATCTCATCCATTGTTAATCCAAAATTCATGGGCTTTTTTGCATCATGTTCATCACAATCTCTAGTTTTTTATCATGTATTTTCCAGAATTTTTGCATGAGTGGATTTTTAATGGTGCTAGGGTTTTGTTCATGTGCTCATATTTTGTACACTTTGCCAAAACATTTGTGAAATGATGATGCTTTGTCCAATGGCTTTGAAATTTTTTGTGCATAAACTAGACACATTCATGGTGATTTTGGTGTAGAGTTTATGAATTTATCATCTCTGGTTGTTGAGTTATGATTTTTTGAAGTAGGGTGTGACAATTTGTGTCACACCAATGATGTGCAACTTGATGATTTTCAATACCATGCTTCTTGAACTCCAATTGCTTTGAATTTTTGCATGATTGAACTTGTGTATGTCTAGTTTACATGTGATTTTTCTTGGAATAATTTGTGGCATTTTCTAATTGTTTGAGATTTTTCTCCCCTGTTTGGTCATATGTTGACTTTTTGTGACACATGTTCCCATTTCATTTGTGAAATTCTCATACTTTATTGGATGAACATGAAATTTGATATGTGATTAGTAGACATCTTAAGCTTTGTCATGGTTTTGATCCCATTCATTTCTCATATGTTGTCACTGATTTATGATTTTTTCAAGTTGGTACATGTTTGGTTGACTTCTTTGAGCATGCTTAAACTTGCTTTGACTTTCTGATTTTCATTGACCAACTTCCCTTGATCCAAATGAGCTGAAATTTGATATGCTTATCATGCTATGGATTATGATTGATCATGAATTATTTGATGATTTATTGAAATGTTTATGATTGGTTTTGAGTTAAGTCTTGCTGTTGACTTCCATGAGCTTCTATATGCCATGCCTTGACCTAATTTGTTTATGAAATCATGATAATGAATGATATGAATGTGGAACCAATTGAGTTTGTTTCTTGATTGTTTAAACTTGATTTTGGTTGAATTTCATTTGCTGTTTTGACTTTCTCATCCCTTTTTGACCCTAGGCTTGTCCTAGTGGTCCTGTTGCTCATGTTTGAGTTCATGTTTTCAGGTTAAGCAACAAATGCTTCAAAGAGAACAATACAAATTGATTGAGCTTGATTGTTTATCATGACTAACCTATTTGTTTTGTAGGTTGCTTGGCTCACAAGCTTTGAGCCTTGTGCATTGCACATTTAACTGATTGTGTTGACTGTTGACCTTTATCTCATTTTGGTTTAACTTTGAGTTGTGTACTGATTCTGTTTGACTGTTTCAGGTACCTTTAGTTGCTTAGTTCTTTAAGAACTTGCTTTGCTTTGCTTTATAGCAATTTTCATTGAGGTATAATCCCTTTTCTTCATGTAGTCTGGAAGACCTGGCCTGTTACTTGGCCAGGCAACTGTCTGAAGTCCTCCTTAAGAGGCAATGCTTGTGTGTGTTTACATTTGTCCCAAGCAGGAAAAGTCCTTCAAATAAGGCAATTGGTAGATCAAAGAGATAAGCAACCTATCTCCTACTATTCTGTGAGTCTTCTCCTTGCTCCCATTACATGGTTGTAGCATTGAGATCCAAACCCAAGATCTATAGAGTCTAATATGTGGAGAGAGTTCCTACTTTCTGAATTCCCACACCTTCTGATATTCAAATGCTCTCCCTGACCAGGGATAAGAGCAATGAGGCACACCCCTCATCTCCTTTCATCTGCTTCACCTTAGCCCCTCAATGGCAAGGTTAAGAGCACCATTAACCCTATTCCAGTTGGCTTCAATGCCTAACCCTTTTGTGTGAGCCTCATTGTGTGGTTATAGTGTGTGCTGATTGACTTTATTGATTGATCACTTACTTCATATACACATGTTTGCTTGCATGCTTTGTGCACTCATCATTATTTATTGCTCATTAATGCATAACCATTTCATTTGTCTTTATGACTTATTATTGTTGTTTACCCATTGAGGACAATTGTAAGACCATCCTTTGGCCATTGCTCCTAGGATATGGAAGTGAGTATAAGACCATCACATTGGCCACTCATCATCTCTTTGCTTGATGCATTTGCATTTGTTTGATTTATGTGAGGATGCAATTGTAAGTCCCTGCAAGTTGGCATTTGTATTCCTAGGACCATACTATGGAGGTTAGAGTAAGCCCAGATAGATTGGCATCTGACATCCATGTTTTGCTTTTGTTTATGTGAGGATGCAATTGTAAGTCCCTGTAAGTTGGCATTTGCTTTCCTATGATCATATGTTGAATATTGGTATAAGCCCAGACAGATTGGCATCCGGTATCCAAGTTTCATTTTGTTTTAGGAGATTAGTATAAGTCCATTGAGTGGCCTCTGATATCCATTTCTGTTTAGGAGATTGGTGTAAATCCATCTATTGGTATCTGGTATCCGCTTTTGTTTGTGAGATTGGAGTAAGACCATTGAGTGGCATCCGGTATCATTTGTTTTCTTATTTTGCTCATTGCTTATTCCAAAGGACGCACTTGAATCATCTCCTATATGATCTCAAGAGGTGAACCTTTTAAGAAGTTTTACAATCCATCTTCATCCATTCATCCTCATTATGTCCTAAACCTTTTCACACATTACTTTCAAACTTGAGATAGATATTGTGCAAACATCTTCATGCTTTTAAACTAAAAACCTGGACCCCAAGTCCTTCACTTTTTCAAACTCCATTTTCATAATACTTCTTTTGAATCAATCTTAATCATACTTTGACCCTACTTTCATAATCACAATCAATTAACTTCACCCGTTCACTTGTTTTGGCTTTGTCCATTGTTAATCTTGTCACACATTAGCCATAGGTTTCAATTATCATTGTGGTTGATGTAAACCTCACCCTATCCTTAGTGAGTCGACTATAAGACTTCCGTACTGAAAACAGGGTTAACCCCTCTAGTACGTCGAAGCTATCCTCGCATGGTGGATGTTGGTCTTGGTCGAGTTTTCTCCCATTGATAATGAAGAGCCTCAGTGCTATTGTTTAAAATTGAATCCACCAACTTTTGGAAATCTTTTAGCCGAACTACGGCGTTTTGATCCTTACCTTTGATGGAAGGTACGTAGGCAACGGGTTCATCCGTTCGAACACAAAAACAATAAAAATTGTATATTCTTTTCTCATCATCCCAATCATGTTTGCACAATAAATATTTCATAACAAATAACAATTTTATACAACAAGTGTGAAAAGGGCTCCCTAGGAGTACCTAGGATGTAGTGGGTGCCTAACACCTTCCCATTGCGTAATTTACCCCTTACCCAGACTCTCTGATCTTTTTATTAGTTTTCTACGCGTAAAACTTCTTAGGCTTTTGTTCGCTTTTTAGCCAGTCCTTTGGATAAATAAAAGTGCGGTGGCGACTCGAATTCATTGTATGCTTTGCTTATGATTTAACCAATAGATCATATAGCGACGAATACACCGCTACACCAAGGAACTGATCAAGCACAATGAACCTCTTGGTGATGATAAGACCATGATGATGGTGATGTACCATTGCCAATAAGATAATGATCAATCTCCTTGAGGAACCAATAAACCCTAATTGAAGCACAAACCTTCAGATGGCTAGTGATCAATTCATGAAACCCTCAAGCTTGAATCTTTTAACCTCCTCATCTTCTGAGCAAGACTTAGAAGGATGACTTGCTCATTGTTTCCACATGATATGCAAAGATGCAATGACTAATGTCCTAAAAAATGAAATGCAATATGTTGAGCTAGTCCCAAGAGAAGAGGGCAAATTTTGAGGTGTTACAGTTACCGGCGGGACGCACGGTCTTCCTCTTCACAAAGGGTCTTCTAGATTTGACATGGGAGGTCACAGCATGTGCCTCACCATCTTTCTTCTTCCCAAACTCCCCATAACGTTTGGAAGAAGAGCCGTCTTCTCTAGTCAGGCGCCCTTCCCTGACTCATTCTTCCAGACGCATCCCCATATTCACCATCTCGGTGAAGTTAGAAGGAGCGCTGGCAATCATCCGCTCATAATAGAATGAGCTCAAGGTATTCAGAAAGATCTTGGTCATTTCTTTCTCTTCCAGCGGGGGCACAATCTGTGCAGCTAATTTTCACCACCTCTGGGCGTACTCCTTAAAAGTTTCCTTGTCCTTCTGGGACATGGCCCTCAATTGATCCCTATCGGGAGCCATATCCATGTTATATTTCTATTGCTTGACGAAGGCTTCACCAAGGTCGTTGAAGGATCGGATGTTCGCGCTGTCCAAACCCATGTACCATCTCAGGGCGGCATCAGACAAGTTGTCCTAGAAATAATGAATTAGGAGTTGATCATTGTCGGTCTGAGTCGACATTTTTCTTACATACATAACCAAGTGGCTGAGAGGGAAGGTATTTCCCTTGTACTTTTCAAAGTCAGGCACTTTGAATTTTACAGGGATCTTGACATTCGGAACAAGGAAAGGTTCAGCAGCAGACTTGCCAAAGAGGTCCTTCCCTCTGAGAGTTTTGAGTTCCTGGCGAGCTCAAGGAACTGATCATTCATAGTGTCCATCTTTTCATACACGTCTGGGCCCTCAAACGGCTCAGAGTGATAAATGGTGTCATCTACTCTCGGCATAGTATGCACGACCGAAGGTGGCACAGCAAGGACCGGGCTAGATGCCGGTAGAGAAGCAAACGTTGGGGCGAGACCCTCGGGAAAAAAATTCGCAGGCACTCCCCAGGGAAACCCGGCTGGCATAGCAGTAGGCGCGAAGTGGGAACTGGCAGCAGGCACTGTTGAAGAGGAAATCTTGGAAATGACTGTCCTCTAGGGAGGAGTTGAAGGCGTTGGAGTAGACTGGCTTTGGGCGGCCAAGAAAGACTCCATCAGGGTAGTCAGTCTTGTCACTTCCTCCTTCAATTCTCTGTTTTCTTGCTCTAGGTGACCCATTAGTCTTGAAGAGTTGGCTCTGGTGTAGTACCGGTGCATCAGCTTGTCTTTAAAATAAATGAAGAACACAGAGTTAGACCACTGAACAAGAAGCCTGGAGCAAAACCTGCTTATGCACATGATGCATGCAATGCTCGTGCATATGATTTATTATTTTTTCCTCAGAGGAACTTTTAGAGTTCTATTTGCAAATATTGAAAATATTAATCATTTAGGCATTCATGGAAATATCATATCAATAATATCTGGAAAATATTTTACACCAAAGAAGTACAGTCTTGGTAACCAAATACAATACAAGAGAGAAGGAAAATGAACATCCTATGGAACCCTAAAAACAATCGGCTAAAGCTCTTGAGACCGGAAGATAAGCTGCACGAAGCCTCTTCACCTCTCTCTCATAGGCTGCCTCCATATTTGCCTTCTCTTTGGCGAGTCGATCATACTTCCTCTTCCAAAACTTGGAAGACTGAGGAAGAAGAGAAGTCACCACATCATCAGGCTCATCGATAACCTGATGCTCAAGAAACTCTATCAATGCATCCTTATCTCTAAGTTGTTGAAGTAGCTCCTCTCGCTCACGGACCCAAGCACGTGAACGGTCTTCGTCTCTCAACTCCTATACTCCTTGGTCAGGGAGGGTTGAAGGCCCATCCATAACCATAGGTGTAGGTCTTGGATAATCATAAGGCATAAGGTACTCAGAAGCTCTCCTCCTAACCCATGAGGTATAGGGTTCCAAAGCAATACAATTCTTCGGACCAAGCTCTTTCCTTCCCTTCCTATGAATCTTGCGCCAAGCGCGGACCATCCGACCCTTCATGTTTTAGGGATCTTTACCCTCTTGAAAGAACACACCTTCTAACATAATGTTATTAGGTTTATCCTTTAAGGGGAACCCAAGCTGACGACGTGCTAAAACAGGGTTGTAGTTAATCCCACCACATGTACCAAGAAGAGTGTTAGATACCCAAAAGTGCTTACTTGAGCTATCAAATATGGGCATCTTTCACTCCGTTTCCTTGCTAATGTGTTCAAAACCACCTTTGTTTTTGATGAATTGCAATACAATGATAAACGATCTTGGTACCTTTGATTTGTGTGTTATTGTGCAGGAATTAGGCATGAAATAATAGAAAATGAAGCCACAAGAAAGTTGGCAAAGGGACCAAAGAAAAGATGCATTCATCAGCTTGCTCCCTAGGCGAGGGCTGTGGCGAAGGGCTTGCTAGGCGAGCGCCCAGCGAGAACCCAGCGAAAAGCTCCAGTATTTTACAGTGGCAAACATCTACAAACTCGCTAGGCGAGCTGCCAGCGAGGTGTGTAGCGAACACGTCCAGACTTGGTGAAAAGCGCAGTCAGCACTCACTCGCTAGGCGAGCCATTAGCGAGCTCCCAGCGAGCATTCCAGTAGCAAAACCTCTCAAGCTCGCTGGAGCGAAGGTTGAAGCGTGGGCTTCGCCTAGCGAACATGCCAGTTGGCAAAGGTTATTTCTCTGGGCGTAGGTGCCTCAGGTGCCTCATTTAGGGGCTCGCTAGGCGAGCCATTCTGCTCGCCTAGCGAGCATGACAGCTCAGTAGCAGCTCTATAAGTAGCAAGGGCTACTTTTGGAGCCATACTTTTGCACCTCCATACTTTTGTACTTTTTAGATATTTTCCAGCATTGCTCTTGGGATCTTTTGTGACCTAGAAATCATTTCTCTTCATCTCTTAACAATCTTTCACAAAAAGAAGGTGGATTCCCATCCAATCTCGATTATTCGACTCGGATGTTGATCAACCTTCTTCCGAAACTTGTTGACCAAGCTACCATGAAAATGAGTAGCTAAGTCCTTCATTTTGTCAAGGTTAGATGTAGATGATCATTAGCTTTGTGTATAAATGGGATGATCTTCATTTGTAAACTCTTTAATGGTGAATATATGGTGAAAACTTTGTTCTTATTCAAAACTCTTTATGTTGGTTTATGATCGAGAGATGTTTACCAACTCTTAACCTAGGTTTTCATCCAATCTTGTTTGTTAGCTAGAGATAGTAATGAATGATTTTGTTCACCATAAGGTTGAACCAAAAAGTTGTCATTTTGATAGATTGTGTTAGAGATAAACAATGGATCAAAATGGGAAAACTCACAATGTGTGTTAGAGATAAACACGTTGGGAGGACTTTGTGAAATAGTTTATCATCTAAAGGAGTTTATAAGTTTTGTTGATCGAACATATACATGCAAAGTGATCGTCGAACCCTAACTTTGGCAATATTTCTCAAATATTAAAACCAAAACTTTTACCGCATTTTATTACACTTTTATGCAAGATACCGTGACAAATACCAAAACCCCATTGTTACCTTAAGCTAAGAATTAAAACAACTGTCGAAAGGCGGTGATATCTCAGAATCCCTGTGGAGACGATAACAAAAACCCGACACTTAAAATCACATTCAACAAAATGGCGCCGTTGCCGGGGATTGTGAATTGATATTGCGAGCATCGCAATGGTTGCTTAATTTTTAGCTTTCGAATTTTTGACTTGTGCTTGTAATTTGTTTGGTTTAGTGTGCAGCTTACATTTTATGCGAGGGCAGATCCCTGTGGACGAACTTCTTTTTGATCCCGAGATCGAGAGAACCGCAAGGAGGCTTAATAGCAAAACGAGACGAAGGAGGCAACAGGCTAGACAGCGACAAGAACAAGGAGAAAGTTCTTCTACCACACATCCACCACCGTTCATACCAATCATGGAACCACCACCACCGCCCATTTCCACTCCATGTGTAAACAGTCCAAGGAACACTGCTCAGTTTGCCAACCACACGGGAAGGCAAGCCGAGATGAAAACGGGAACTCTCAATTTATTATATGGAAGTCCATTCACCGGAATGGACCATGAAGATCCCTTTTCTTTTCTCACCAAATTTTATGAGATAGCATTGGCGGCCGGAGTGGATCAGGCTTAGGAGCTACCGTTGTTCAGAAGATTATTTCCCCACGCTTTGCTCGGCAAAGCAAAAGATTGGTACTTAGATCAAACACCAACCATCATGACAGACTGGAACGTGTTGGAAGAGAAGTTCATCGAAAGATTCTTCTCCCATAACCGGTTCATGGAATCCAAGACGGCCATCTCAGTGTCTTCACAAGGAATCAATGAATCATTAAATGAGGCGTGGGAAAGATTCAAATCCATGCTTCGGAAGTGTAAAGGGCATGGATTTGATGAATTGACTCAAATCCATATTTTCAAAAATGGACTTCAACCAAATTGCAAGACGTTGTTGGATGCTACCTCGGGTGGCTCTTTATTGTCAAAAAGTGCCGAAGAAGCTACAAATATCATAAATCGAATGGCTCTAAATGATCTTCAGAGTCAAAGTAGAGGAAACTCTTTGAAGAAGCCGGGAGTGCTTGAACTTAGGAAGAACGATGCCATCCTTGCCCAAAATAAACTCATCTCACAACAAGTGGAACTCTTAACGCAGCAAATAAAAGAGTTGAGAGAACCTTCTAAAGCTAAACAAATAGCTTGTTGTGAGCTTTGCAAAGGTGAGCATGACACCGGATTCTGTCCACCTCCCGGGTTCGAAGAAGTAAACTACATGGCAAACCAACGGGACTACCAACCGAGACAACAACAACAACAACCTTATCAACCACACCCTCAAAATCAACAACAACATTTCCAAGGGAATCAAGGGTTCCAACCTAGGAGTAACTATTATCATAACCAAGGTTATGGAGGTGGTTCTTCTAGCCGTCAAAACCCTCCCCAAAATCCTTATCAACCTCAACAACCGTCGGTCGTAACTTCTAAGTTGGAAGAGACATTGACACAATTCATGCAAATGTCAATGGCTAATCAAAAGAGCAACGACGCGGCTATAAAAAATCTCGAGACTCAAGTTGGGCAACTTGCTAAGCAAATCGCGGAACAACAAACCGGTCCTTCCTTTTCGGCAAACACGCAAACAAATCCTAAGGAACATTGTAAAGCAATCATGACGAGAAGTGGGAGGGAGTTGATTAGTGAGAATAAAAAAAGAGATGAGAAAGAACAAAGAAAGGAAAAGAAAGAAAATGAGGAGGAAATAGTGGAGGAAAATATTGATGGTGAAGTGGGGGAGTGAAGTGAGGAGCAAGAAGTTGAAAAGAACGAAAAGAATGGTGAAGTTGAAAAGAAAGAAAGTGTGGAAATTGAGAAAAATACGAGTGGTGAAGTAATGGGGGAGGAAGTGAAAAAGAAAAGAGCGAGAAGTTCTCGAGTTGCTAAGGGAAAGGAGGTAGTGAGCGTTACTCCAATCTAAAACCTTCCTTATCCTCATGCTCCGTCCAAAAGGGAGAATGAACGGCATTACGCCCGGTTCATGGATATTTTTAAACAACTGCAAATCAACATTCCGTTTGCCGAAGCCTTGGAGCAAATGCCTAAGTATGCCAAATTCATGAAGGACATACTAACAAAAAAGCGGAGGTATACGGAACCGGAGACCATTGTCTTAGATGCGAGCTGTAGTGCAATTATTCAAAGGACGCTTCCGAAAAAAGAGGTTGATCCGGGAAGAGTTACTTTGCCGGTTAAAATTGGTGATATCTATGTCGGGAAAGGACTAATTGACTTGGGGTCAAGCATTAATCTTATACCTTTGTCTATTATAAAGAGGCTTGGCAACATTGAAATTAAGTCCATCCGAATGACGTTGCAATTGGCAGATAAGTCGACTACCCATCCTCATGGCGTAGCCCAAGATGTTTTGGTTAAAGTCGACAAATTCTTTTTCCCGGTCGATTTTATTGTTATTGATATGGAATAAGATGATGATGCTCCGCTCATCCTGGGCCGACCGTTCATGAAAACCGCGCGAATGATGATAGACGTTGATGACGGTTTGATGAAGGTGAGAGTCCAAAATGAGGAAGTTACATTCGATTTATTCGAAGCAATGAAGCATTCAAAAGATAGAAATGATAGCTTTCGCATCGATGTGATTGAAGAGGCAATTTTGGAGGTTTCTAAGCATATTCATGAGATATCTCCTATGGAGTTAGCTCTTGACGACTCATTTGAAGTTTTCACAGCTGAAAAAGAGCAAGCTCTTGATGAATGCTTAAGGGAACTTGATGGTTTAAACGAACTACAACCGTGGGAAGTTGAGGAGGAAGACTTGAAGAAGGAGGTTAATGACGAAAAAGCGCCTATTGAATTGAAAATGTTACCTTCTACTTTGAAGTATGTATTCCTAGATGAGACCGAAGCAAAGTCGGTCATCATAAGCAACCTTTTGTCAAATGATGAAGAAGCCCTTTTGATCAATGTGCTAAAAAAAAATCAAGAAGCCATGGGTTGGACTCTTTCCGATCTAAAAGGAATTAGTCCTTCTTATTGCATGCACAAGATCTTGATGGAAGAGGATTTTAAGCCGGTAGCTCAACCACAACGCCGCTTAAATCCTATTATGAAGGAGGTTGTTAGAAAGGAATTTGTAAAGTTGTTGGATGCGAGAATGATTTACCCGATTTCGGATAGTCCATGGGTTAGTCCTGTGCATGTGGTTCCGAAGAAAGGTGGAATTACCGTGATCCGCAATGACAAGGATGAGTTGATCCCTACTAAAATTGCAACAGGGTGGCGAATGTGTATTGATTATAGGCGGTTGAATACCGCAACTCGAAAAGATCATTTTCCACTCCCGTTCATGGATCAAATGCTCGAAAGACTCTCGGGGCAACAATATTATTGTTTCTTGGATGGCTATTCCGGGTATAACCAAATTGCGGTTGACCCGGCCGATCATGAAAAGACGGCTTTCACATGTCCGTTTGGAGTTTTCGCATACCGAAAAATGCCCTTTGGGTTGTGCAATGCACCAGCGACTTTCCAACGATGTGTGCAAGCCATTTTTGCCGACCTTATTGAGAAAACAATGGAAGTCTTCATGGATGACTTCTCGGTATTTGGTGGTTCCTTTAGTCTATGCTTGGCAAACTTGAAAACGGTGCTTGAAAGATGTGTGAAGACCAATCTTGTGCTTAATTGGGAGAAGTGTCACTTCATGGTGACCGAGGGGATAGTGTTTGGCCATAAAGTCTCTTCAAGAGGGCTTGAAGTTGATCGAGCTAAGGTTGAAGTGATTGAAAAGTTACCTCCTCCGGTGAATGTGAAGGGAATCCGAAGCTTTTTGGGGCACGTCGGGTTCTATCGGCGCTTTATCAAAGACTTCTCAAAGGTGGCTAAGCCTTTGAGTAATTTGCTAGCTAAGGACCAGGTATTTCTCTTAACCGATGAATGTTTGCAAGCTTTTGAAACTTTGAAAGAAAAATTGGTTACCGCTCCAATTATAGTCGCTCCAAATTGGAATTTAAATTTTGAGTTAATGTGTGACGCGAGCGACTATGCAATCGGAGCGGTATTAGGCCAAAGAAAAGAAAAAAAAATTTATGCGATACATTACGCAAGTAAAGTTCTTAATGAGGCTCAAATTAACTATGCCACCACTGAAAAAGAATTACTTGCGATAGTGTATGCGCTTGAAAAGTTTAGGTCTTATCTTATAGGGTCTAAAGTCGTAGTGTATACCGACCACTCGGCGATTAAATATTTGCTCACCAAATCGGATTCGAAGCAAAGGCTCATCCGTTGGATCCTCTTGTTGCAAGAATTTGATGTTGAAATCAAAGACAAGAAAGGATCGGAAAATTTGGTGGCGGATCATTTATCCCGCTTAGTTAATGTGGAGGTTACCGCGTCAGAGAAGGAAATCCGGGAAGAATTTCCTGATGAAAAACTGTTCAAAGTTCAAGTTAGGTCGTGGTTTGCAGACTTTGCGAACCACAAGGCTAGTGGTTTTGTGCCTCCCGACCTAACTTCGAACCAAAAAAGGAAGTTTCTTTCGGATGCCAAGTATTACGTATGGGATGACCCCTACTTGTTTAAGTTGGGTAGTGATAACCTTTTAAGGAGATGCGTTACTGGAGATGAAGCGCAGAGCATCCTTTGGCATTGTCACAACTCGCCTTACGGCGGACACTATAATGGGGTGAGAACGGCCACTAAAATCCTTCAGTCAGGATTTTATTGGCCCACTATTTTCAAAGACGCACATACCCATGCGCAAAGTTGTGATAGTTGCCAGAGAAGCGGTGGGATTGGTAAGAGAGACGAGATGCCTCTCCAAAACATCCAAGAGGTCAAAGTATTTTATTGTTGGGGTATCGATTTTGTAGGACCATTCCCACCCTCTTATGGTAACGAGTATACGCTTGTCGCAGTTGATTACGTTTCTAAGTGGGTTGAGGCGATTGCCTCACCTCGGGCGGATGCGAAAACGGTAATAAATTTTTTGAAGAAAAACATATTTTCCCGTTTCGGAACCCCCCGAGTGTTGATAAGTGACGGAGGGTCACACTTTTGTAATGCACCGTTGGAAAGCATTTTAAAACATTACGGTGTATCACACAGAGTGGCAACTCCGTATCACCCACAGGCTAATGGGCAAGCCGAGGTCTCTAATCGTGAGATTAAGAGAATCCTCGAAAAAACTGTGTCAAATTCGAAAAAAGAGTGGTCACAAAAATTGGATGAAGCGTTATGGGCATACCGTACCGCCTTTAAAGCTCCAATTGGCCTAACTCCTTTTCAATTGATGTTTGGTAAAACTTGCCATTTGTCGGTCGAATTGGAGCACAAAGCCTTGTGGGCTCTGAAATTTTTAAATTTTGAAAATGATTTGGCCGGTGAGAAAAGGAAGGTGCAACTGCTTGAGTTGGAAGAAATGCGCAATGTCGCATATCACTCAAGTTGGTTGTACAAAGAAAAGGTAAAAAAATATCATGACAAAAAGCTTCGAAAGAAAGAATTCGTGCCCGGACAGTTGGTCCTACTGTTCAATTCCAGGTTGAAGTTATTCCCCGGAAAGTTGAAATCAAAATGGTCCGGGCCATTTCGGGTCAAAGAAGTTAAGGAGTACGGAGCTATTGTCATTGAGGACCTGGAAAAGAAGGACAGTTGGACCGTTAATGGCCAACGTTTGAAGGTTTATCTAGGCGGTCATGTGGATCGCGAGAGCTGTGCTATTCTTTTGGATGCTCTTCTGTGAGCATCGCACCGTCGAGCTTATCCGACGTTAAACAAGCGCTTGTTGGGAGGCACCCCAACATTGTAAGTATTTACAGTTTTTCGGTTGTGTCGTATTGGGATTCCAATTGTTAAAACTTGCTGAATGTACCAGGAATACTATTTTTGAAAAAGCAAATGCTGTCATGCTCGCTAGATGCTCGCTAGGCGAAGCAGTAGCGAGCAGATTCGCTAGCTGCTTGCTAGGCGAAGCAGAGGCGAGCGCTGCGTGGCAGCACTAATTTAATTCTTAGCAGGCCACTCACTTTGGGCCCAAAAACAATTTTCCTTTTCATAACTCTGAACCGAACACTCACAAGCACTCTCTCACATTTCATCTCTCTCACAAACACTCAAACCCTAAACTGAAGCATTGCAAACCTCACTGCATTTCAAATTCAATCAATCTCTTTCACTAAGGTTTGCCCTAATTCCATTTCTTTATGTTTGAACTTTGTAAATTTCTTATTTGCATGTCATTTAGGGTGAATTTGGGGGAATGGGTACTTTAGGTTTTGCATGTGGGAAACTTTAGGTTTTGCATGTGGGTTTCGAATTACATGTATCCTAGAACGATTCTTTTCTTGATAGATCATTTTGTTCTAAAATAGATACCATGAGAACTTGGGTTTTGCCAAAATTTCACTGTAAACATTGCAGAACCCAAAAACCCGTAAAGTTCGCTAGCAACTCGCTAGGCGAACCAGTGGCGAGCTTTCGCTACCACTTCGCTAGGCGAAGCAGCAGCGAGCATGACAGTAGTTGGAATTCTGGTTTTGCTTTCTAATCTGTTTTGTGTTTGTGTTGCCTCCTCTCTATGTTTTGCAGATGGAATCCAGATCCGGAGCTTCGAAAAAGAGAAAGGGCATGAACACTTCCCGTCCCGTACCAATACAATTCGACACTGACAAATTTGTCGGGCCAAAGCAAGTCGCAAGATATATTGCTTTGGAAAAGAGAAAGATTCTTCCGGAAAAGAGATTTTTAATCAACCCTGAAGGCACGAACCGAACATTCGCCAGGTTGATTAACAGCAAAAAATGGGACCGGTTAATTTCCCCTCTGGAGCATTATGATATCGCAACGGTGCGTGAATTTTATTCGAACGCACTTCTGGATGATGACGAGCCATTCACATGGACGTCTAGAGTGTCAGGCCGTCCTGTTGCGTTCGATCGGGATGCAATTAACCGTGTCCTGGGTGAACCGCTCCAACTGGGAGCCGAGGAGAGAGACACCTACCACCATGAATTAAGGCTTCACCGGGATACTGATGCAATTTCTGTTACCCTGCTTTTGAGAGGGAAATCAGTTGAGCTGAACCCATCTGGGGTTCCCATGAGATACCATAGGGAGGACATGACTCCCTTGGCTCAACTGATCCTTTTGTTGGTTCTTACAAACATCACACCCAAGTCTCATACTTCTACAGTGTCGATCCCAGTGGCACACTTGGTACACAACATCCTCACTAACGTCCAGATTGATATGGCGAGGATTATTGCTTATGAGCTGAAGTCCGTGATTGAAAGCGGGCTAAAGTCGGGGGCACGAGTGAATTGTCCCCTGGCTTTCCCTTGCCTAATCATGAGTTTGTGCATGCAAGCGAGGGTGAGGCTACCCTCTAGGGGTCAAGTAAGGATCCCGCCACCCATTGATGATCGATACATGGCCAAGTTTTGCAAACCGAAGAATGTACGAGGTAGTTCAGCTGCTGAGGTTACCGGGGCTTCTGATGGTCCTGGTACTTCTACTCTAGGATCCGATCCTTTCCAGCAGGCTGTCTGCAACTACAACTGGGATTGGATGGCGGCAACTCAGCGCGCCATGCTCGATATGCACGATTCTATGCAGCTGTTACAGCTGCAGGCACGTGACCCCTCAGGTGATCACTCATTGATGAAGCGTGAGCAGTTTCTGCAAAACGCTAGCTGGCCTGTGGACAGGCCTGTGTTTGGAGAGGGGGCGGGTGCTGGTGCGTCTTCTGGTGCTGCTGATGGAGATGATGATGATGAGGCTACCGGTTCTGAAGCCGGTAGTGATGAGGGTTCTGAGTCCTTGGAGGGCTAAGTTATTTTATTTTTCATATTATGTTTTATTTCTATTGTATTTTCAGAATTGTGTATTTTGATTTTGGCTATGTACTTTTGGGGTGTTTTGTCCCCCATGAACAAATTTAAATTTTGAATTAATGTTATTATTTATGTTTTAAATTTCTTCTGTTTTAATAAATTTTTGGTTGGTTGAGTGTCAAACCTTCTAGATTGGTTGCTCCTCAAAGAAGTATCCAATGAAGGTGCATCCGAGCTTGGATGGCAATGATAAAAATAAACAAGTGAATAATGCTAAGGTACATGGTTACCTCCGGCTAGAATTTTAGAATGCACTAAGAACTTTACTCTTTTGTTTGTAATTAAGTATTGTCTTTTTGCAACATAATTGAATGAATGTTTCATCTAGGACTTAAAACCACAAATTGTGAGGAAACCTCCATTTTACACTTAAATGCTGGATTCTAATAAGCTTTGTTGATTCATTTGGTTCATGCTTGTCTTTTATTATTGTGAATATGTGGAAGCAATTAGAAATGATCAAGGCACTTGTTTTCTATCGAGCACAACCAGTTCCAAATACAACTTACCTGTGAGCAGAGAGAGTATTCGTTAACCCCTTTGAGCTTAAACAGTTGAATCTTAGCTTGAAATAAAGCGAGATTTCAAAAAATCTTTTTCTTGAAACCCGAAAATTTTTTATAATTGTTCTTTTGCCGTAAAAAGTCAAGAGCATTCACTTAGGGTGAGTAAGAAATAAGTCGGGGAGAACAAAAATGAGAATCGGTAAGTGCCACAACTCTTGAAAAACCGAGCAAGCATAAAAAAAGAAAAAAAAAAAAAATATATATATATATATATATATATATATATATATATATATATATATATAACATAGAAAAGAGAAACATCTGTTTTGTAAATATGATGTGAAAGAAAAAAAAATATAGAGAAAATAAAAATGAATGCTTGCTTGGAAGAAAAATTGTGAAAAACAAAAATTGAGTTGTGAAATAAGAGTTGTGAAGGTTTCAAATGAGAAATAAATGGAACGAAGTTGAGATGTGTGAATAATGTACAGTGAATGTCTCTTTTGCATCGGCAATTTCGTTTTCAATGGCCTTAGAAATGACCCTTGTTTGTTAACCTAACCAAGCTTCAACCGAAAAGCCCTTAGTGATCTTCGTGCTTCCACATTACCATTTATAATTGTTAGACATTGTATGAATTGAATTGATTTCTTCATTGTTTGTTAGAGAGTGAGATTATTCCTGCGGCTGCGAACGCGTAATTTCTTCAATCCTTATTCGAAGAGGAGAGATAGGGTGATTCATTCAAGATAATATTGTTGTAGATAGATACATATTTCGCATTGCTACTAAGTCTTAGTTCTTGTGTATTATTTTATTCTAACCATTGGAAATTTGTATCTGCTGATTCGCTTGTGTTTGAGCCGTTTTATCCGATTTCGGAGAAACCTTTTTCTTAATGCAAATCCTCTTGTCCTTCAAGAGGCATACTTTGCTTGAGGACAAGCAAGAATCTAGTTGGAAAGAGTTGTTAGATACCCAAAAGTGCTTATTTGAGCTATCAAATATGGGCATCTTTCACTCCGTTTCCTTGCTAATGTGTTCAAAACCACCTTTGTTTTTGATGAATTGCAATACAATGATAAACGATCTTGGTACCTTTGATTTGTGTGTTATTGTGCAGGAATTAGGCATGAAATAATAGAAAATGAAGCCATAAGAAAGTTGGCAAAGGGACCAAAGAAAAGATGCATTCATCAGCTTGCTCGCTAAGCGAGGGATGTGGCAAAGGGCTCGCTAGGCGAGCGCTCAGCGAGAACCCAGCGAAAAGCTCCAGTATTTTACAGTGGCAAACATCTACAAACTCGCTAGGCGAGCTGCCAGCGAGGTGTGTAGCGAACACGTCCAGACTTGGTGAAAAGCGCAGCCAGCACTCACTCGCTAGGCGAGCCATTAGCGAGCTCCCAACGAGCATTCCAGTAGCAAAACATCTCAAGCTCGCTGGAGCGAAGGTTGAAGCGTGGGCTTCACCTAGCGAACATGCCAGTTGGCAAAGGTTATTTCTCTGGGCGCAGGTGCCTCAGGTGCCTCATTTAGGGGCTCGCTAGGCGAGCCATTCTGCTCGCCTAGCGAGCATGACAGCTCAGTAGCAGCTCTATAAGTAGCAAGGGCTACTTTTTGGAGCCATACTTTTGCACCTCCATACTTTTGTACTTTTTAGATATTTTCCAGCATTGCTCTTGTGATCTTTTGTGACCTAGAAATCATTTCTCTTCATCTCTTAACAATCTTTCACAAAAAGAAGGTGGATTCCCATCCAATCTCGATTATTCGACTCGGATGTTGATCAACCTTCTTCCGAAACTTGTTGACCAAGCTACCATGAAAATGAGTAGCTAAGTCCTTCATTTTGTCAAGGTTAGATGTAGATGATCATTAGCTTTGTGTGTAAATGGGATGATCTTCATTTGTAAACTCTTTAATGGTGAATATATGGTGAAAACTTTGTTCTTATTCAAAACTCTTTGTGTTGGTTTATGATCGAGAGATGTTTACCAACTCTTAACCTAGGTTTTCATCCAATCTTGTTTGTTAGCTAGAGATAGTAATGAATGATTTTGTTCACCATAAGGTTGAACCAAAAAGTTGTCATTTTGATAGATTGTGTTAGAGATAAACAATGGATCAAAATGGGAAAACTCACAATGTGTGTTAGAGATAAACACATTGGGAGGACTTTGTGAAATAGTTTGTCATCTAAAGGAGTTTATAAGTTTTGTTGATCGAACATATACATGCAAAGTGATCGTCGAACCCTAACTTTTGCAATATTTCTCAAATATTAAAACCAAAACTTTTACCGCATTTTATTACACTTTTATGCAAGATACCGTGACAAATACCAAAACCCCATTGTTACCTTAAGCTAAGAATTAAAACAACTGTCGAAAGGCAATGATATCTCACAATCCCTGTGGAGACGATAACAAAAACCCAACACTTAAAATCACATTCAACAAAGAGGCACATTGGAGAATTCACCACAAGAGTCAATAATCTGCACACCATCATACACACGGTTGTACCAAAAGATATCATCATTAGTGAGAGACATAAGTCTCGTGGACCACCGTAGACATCCTTTGTTCTCCTTGAAGGCGACCGTCTATGGCAAGTGAGAAACAAACCACTTGTACAACAGAGGCAAATAGCACACAATGGTACCACCACCCTTTACATTCCTCATATGCAAAGAGAAATAAGTGTCACCCAACAGAGTCAGAATGGGATTAAGAGTAGAGAAAATCCTAATAGCGTTCACATCCACAAATTTGTCGATGTTGGGGAATAACACTAGCCCATAGATGAGAAGTACAAATATGGCCTCAAAGGCGTCCTCACTCATGGCCTTCCCATACATAGTAGCTTGAGCAATGAGGAAATCAGATGGGAGACCTTGAATTCCACCTTTGGTAGTCATATGAGCACCCACAATAGATTCATCTATATGCAACAGATCAGCAATCTCTTAAGAAGTATGAACCCTCTCCAATCCACTGAACGGCAACTGATCTAGAATAGGTATACCCACAAGATAGGCATACTCCTCAAGCGTGGGCAAAAGCTGGAAATCCGGAAATGTGAAGCAACGGTACAAGGGATCATAGAACTGCACCAATACACTCATCAGACCTTCATCCACTTGAGTAGCAAGAATAGACAGAAGCTTCCCATGACGAGCCTTGAACTCCAAGGGATCTAATACATAGGATGTCAAACTCATTAACTCTTTCAAGTCGGGTTGTCTGAAACTGTACTTCTTCGTATTCCTTCTTTGTCTATCCATGTCTGAAAATTTTCAAATAGACCTCTTAAGTTCCTTGAAAATTTTCTCATTGTTGATAATATGGATGTATATGAATGCATGAATGCATGGATGCAACAATCACACTCAAGGATCAAGAAAATCACACCACACAAAGGTCATGGGATGGATCAAGTCATCCTTAATATCAATCATCCATTTTGGTGGATTATGGTTTACACCTTATCAACACCCAAGTTCCATTGATATTAAGGATACACAAGAACGGATCAACCATGAATCATAGGGTTGTTGCAAGTCACGAGCATGGAGTCTCGGTTAAGAACCACCCAAAGGGAGTGTACTATGGTTTAAACCTGCCAATCATGTTCTACAAGAGGTTCCCATAGTCATCATCCCATCTTTCGGATATTATCGGATAAACGACTACTCATATTCCAAAAATATTCTCAAGAGACACTCTTATGAGTGTAGTATCGTGTAACAATCGTATCAAACCTTACACTTGAATGACCTTCGCACTACGTCCTAGAATTAGGCCAAGATGAGCTTAGTAAACTAAGGTCCTTGGCTTCTAAGGTCTATATTGGAAAGAGTAATGTCTAAACACGACTACTCGTGTGACATTATTGATCCCAACATGACCTCCACCAAGTGAATGGGCTTGCAAGTCAACTTGCTAAGGAATAACTCCACACAAGTTGACAAGACTATGCCATTCTCCTATCCTAAGTGCACTCAAGTTCGGGTATAGAACTCATCTCACAAAGATCATCAAGCATACAAGCAATTAATATATCAAGCAGTTCATGCATTACATACAATACAATAATCCCAAATTTGCACAAAAATATGTCACAAAATAATATACACAATACAATACAACAAATGTGAAAAGTAGGCAAAATCCACTAGGCAAAGATCCCCAGTAGAGTCGCCACTTTTCTGTAGCGGGGTATTCGTTACCTTTAGATTTATTGACTAAATCAAAAGTAAATCATACAAATCGAGTCGCCGCCGCACTTCTATTTATCCAAAGGAAAGGCTAGAAAGCGAACAAAAACCGAGAAGTTTTATCGAATCAAAAACTAATAAAAATGTCAGAGATCGGGGTAAGGGGGTTGGTTATGCAATGGGAAGGTTTTAAGCACCCAAAATATCCTAGGTACTCCTAAGGAGCCCTTTTCACAATTTGTTGTAAGGTAGGTTGGTATTTGTGAAAATTATTTGTGCAAACATGATTGGGGAGATGAGAGAAGAATGTACAAATTATTTACAATTTTGTGTTTGAATGGATAAACCCACTGCCTACGTACCATCTTAAAAAAGATTAGGATCAAAACCTCGTAGTTCGGGGTAAAAATATCAAAAGAAGTTGGTGAATTAATTGTTTCAAAAGCCTTAAGGTCTTTTGTTATCAAAGGGAGAAAACTCAACCTAAAACCACAAATCCACCATGTGAGGATAGCTTCAACATGCTAGTGAGGGGTTAACCCTATAATAAGCATGGAAGACTTATTGTCCATCACTAAGGATATAGGTGAGTATTATATCAACCTCAAGGATAACTCAAACCTAATAGCTAATGTTTATGAAAAGCTTTGGTAAGAAGTGGCCATTGAAACCACAAAAACAATTGAGTGAGTTGTGTTTACCAATGAAAAGTATTTATAAAGTATGGTCAAAGTTGACTTAGAATTCAATTCAAAATAAGTGTTATGAAAAGAAGTTTTGAAAATCAAAAGCATAATGCTTAGGTTTCTAATTTTGAAAACAATGTTAATGTTTGCACAAAAGTTTTGGCTTGGGTTAGAGTGGAGGGAAGAAGAAGAATGGCTAAGTCCTAAACATACAAAGATGAAGGAAGAGAAATAAAACCACAAATGGAGTTCCCTTCTTGAGATCATAGTGATGATCCAAGTAGCTCCCATCCTTTGGAATAAGCAAGCAAGTAAGCAAATACTCAAGCAATCAAGCACACAATCAAACAAGCTCCTAGGAATCTTCCAATGGCTTTTGTATCTCTCGCTTTAGGTGCTCATGACAATGGTTCTTCAATTTGGCTCAATGTTTGGGATCCCTAGCACAAGAACACACACATCAAAAAGTTCTATAATACAAACAAATAATGGACAAGAGTGAGTTTAGAAATGAGGATCCTTTCAAGTTCATCTTCAAGATTAAGCATTCTAAAGGCATGAGGCCTAGTTTCTCTTTGACATTATTTCTTCTTTTATAGCATTCTAAAGGCATGAGGCCCAGTTGCTCTTTGACTCCAATTTGCATAGGGAATGTCCTAAAGTCTAAGTCCTTTTGTCCATTTGCATTTGGTTCACAACAATCAAAACAAAACACAAGCACAATAGTATATACACAATTATATGCTCAAGTTTGCAAAGGGCAAATTGCATTAACATAAACATGTGCTCAAGTGAGCAAAGGGCAGAAGCAAATGAATAATGTACAAGAATATTAAATTGCATTAATGTAAAGTGCAAGAATTAAAAGTTAGTGGTCAATAGTTAGAGTTAGTATGCCATAAGGCAATTTAGCGTTATGTTAAGTGTCATACGGTGAACTGGACTTTTTGTTTTTTAATCGCGATGTCGCGGTTAGCAAGAGTCGCCACCGACTTTTCTTATCCCATAAGGAAAGGTGGAAAAGAACAGGAAAGACCTTAATTTAGATTCTTAGGTTCGGGAGGTACTTTATACAAAGGGAAGGTATTAGCACCCTTTATATCCATGGTTATCCATGGGCTCTTAATTGCTCAATCATTTATGTTTTCTAGTTTGAAAAAGGTGGTTGAGAAATGTGTGAAGGATGTTTTGAAAAGGGAGAATTTAACTTTGTAATGATTCTTGCATGAATGTATACAAAGTGGTTATCTCGTTTAGTGTTTTGAAAGTAGTTTAGAGAAATATAACTCGGCAATGATCCTAGTACGGATGTATGCTAAGTGGTGATTTTCCAAAAGGATGTTTGAAAGGTGTGAGGTGTGAAAAGTATTTTTTAGGTTATGAATGAGCAATTAAGGTTATACCTGTCCGAGGTCTTTCCGGGCATTTCCTATCCTTATGAGGGTAAAACTGTCCTTACTATTGAGAAGTAAGTAGTTTATCCTTTGGATGTTAAAGGGTCATCGTAGGGTCATCGATTGGTCATTGAAGGCAACAATTGTGAGGATACCTTAGCATTCGAAGGGACTATCATCATTTAACCGTAGGCTACACCGAAGGGTCATCGAGGGACAAAATCGTATTTCCGAAGGCAACATCCGAGGGACCATGATTTATTTTATGATGATTTAATCGAAGGGCCATTGCTAAGTATATCCCCACATTCGCGGGACATGACCGTATTACGTAATCGTGGGGTAATAAAGAGAGGTCCGGTATGGTTTATTTAAAGTCCATATTTTAAGTTCATTAGGTAATTATGATGATTCCGCATTAAATCGATACATTAAAATCAATACATTAAGAATCAATACATTAAAATTGATTAGGCAATCAATATGAATTTTCACGTTAAAGTGAAATAATTTAGAATCCATCTCCATGAAAGTCTTCCATACATAAAGTGGAGTACCTAGACAGCCACTTCCTTGAGAATATGCGAGCTTTAACACAAATTAAACACACGGGTGAGAATACCAAGTTAAAGTGCAATTGAAAATTGCACTACAGAATGAACACAATAGTCACAAGGCCAAATAATGCATGATTACAATAAGACAAACATAAAACGAAACATGAGAACAGCTACTGGTACGTTCGCCTCTGCTTCGCCTAGCGAAGGCTTAGCGAATATTCGCTCCAGGCTCGCTTAGCGATGTGCTAGCGAGCGGCCACAGATTTTGAATTTTGGCAATCGTACCGTCTCCGGAACCTTGAATTATGACATTAAATTACAGGCACAGCATGGATAGCATTCATGATGTTCAAGCATACTTAAATTTGCATGTGAAATCAGGTTACATATCAAAATTTAATCATGATGCATTATGTAGGTAACGGTTATCAATCGGAAACATATAACAGCGATAATACGCAAACCTGTTTGCAATTGCTATGTTGAACTGATCACTCTAGGTATCGGATTGAGCTGGGCGGTGGTAGCTTCGAGGCGGGTGAGCGGCCTTCAGGGTTTCCGTCTTCCGAATTCTCTGGATCAGCAGGGTTTCTGTGTTTCTCCCTCTGGGTCTGTGTGTTATTTTCGTGGCTGAGGAGCTGGTATTTATAGTAGTAGTGGTGGTGACCTAATGGGCTTAAAATGAGGTCCAAAACTTCAGATTTTCGCAAGCTTCGCTAGGCGAAGGAATTGCTCGCCTAGCGAGCAAGCTAGTTCTGGGCTTTTTCCTGGATCTGATGCTTCGCTGGGCGAGTGTCATGATGAAATGTTCGCTAGGCGAAGGGACTGCTCGCCTAGCGAGCAAGCTATTTTGGGCCGCCTTTGGACTGGGCCTGTTGTGAGCTGGGCTTTTGTCCATTTGATATCAGTGCCTTGCAGAGCAAGTCAGAGGGTCTTGAGGAATACTTTGAAATATCGACGGGCAAATTTTGGGGTATGACAGCTGCCCCTGTTCAATATTCTTGAACCGAGAGAGTAGAATGGTATGTGTCGTTCGTGGTCTGGAGGTGAAAGATTATTGAACACTAGAATGCCCCAAAAATTTGCGCCTATCCATTAGTCTTGATGGGGATGGGCTTAGAGATGCCATCCAGGAAGTTTGATGACGAGCTTCCGATTGTGTCGTACATTAGACGATGTCTGAAGACATGGATGTCATACCGGGTCATACGCTAGACCGTATAATGAATCATCCATCATGCTGTTGCCTTCGCTGGGGAGTCAGCATGAGCTATATACTGCTGGGGATGAGGGATCAGAAATGTACCTGTCCGAAGGTAGCATCTGAGTAACAGAATGCGCCGTTCGTTAGGCTGAATCTGCTTTAAAAGGGAGTAGTCGTATACTAGACTACCATTCAGAAATGAACCTGTCCGAAGGTAGCATCTGAGTAACAGAATGAGCCGTCCGTTAGGCTGTACCTGCTTTAAAGGGAGTAGTCGCATACTAGACTACCATTCAGAAATGTACCTGTCCGAAGGTAGCATCTGAGGGGATGAAGGTCTAACTTGGTCGTACATTAAACCATATCTGAGCAGAATGAGCCGTCCGTTAGGCTGAATCTGCTGAAAAGGGAGTAGTCGTATACTAGACTACCATTCAGAAATGTACCTGTCCGAAGGTAGCATCTAAGTAAGGGAGTAGCCGTATACTAGACCACCATTCAGAAATGTACCTGTCCGAAGGTAGCATCTGAGTAAGGGAGTAGCCGTATACTAGACCACCATTCAGAAATGTACCTGTCCGAAGGTAGCATCTGAGTAAGGGAGTAGCCGTATACTAGACTACCATTCAGAAATGTACCTGTCCGAAGGTAGCATCTGAGGAGATAAAGGTCTAACTTGGTCGTACATTAAACCTTACTTGAGTTGTTGAAGATCAGAGTGGATCGTACGTTAGATCGTATCTGAGCTGGAGGTCCAAACGGGTCGTACGTTAGACCGTATTGGAGTTGCAGAATGAGCCGTACGTTAGGCTGTATCTGAAGAAGAAAGTAGTCGTACGCTAGACTACACCCCGGAATATACCGTACGCTAGGCAGCATCCGAGGATTTGAAGATCCAAATGGGTCGTACGTTAGACCGTATTGGAGTTGCTAAAAGCCAGAATGGATCGTACGTTAGATCGTATCTGAGCTGAAGGAGTCATATGTTGGGCTGAATCAGAATGAACCGTATGTTAGGCTGTATCTGATAATATTTGTTGTATTTGCAGTGAATATCTGGGGTGGGCTTAGAGATGCCACCATTGGGAAGATGTCAGAACGTTCGTCAGATGGATTATATCTGAGAGATGTATTCGAATCTTGAATGCGATCAGAAGGATAATCAGCCTGAAAAATAAAGTTAGTTTCATGCAATGTCATGATGCATGCGTGTGCCGTGATATGATGTGATGGATGAATTATGCGTCCGGAATAAATGCGGGCATTGTATGCATGTATATGTTATGAAATGATGCGGAATGAAAATTGTATGTAGGTGTGTAATATGAAATGATGTAATGAATGCATTAGGCGTCTGAACATTCTTCCAGGGAACACTACTGGGGAGATAAATCTCAGTCTGCCGGTCGGAGACATTGGTATTGATGACCCTGTCTCGGCTGGGGGATGCTTGATTTCTGTCTGACGGTGAAAACACTCCACAGAGCCTGGCTGGGGATGGAAAAGATGACCCATTTGTCTAGTAATGCCACTCTCTTCTGGGGAATAATTGGCGTTGCCGGGGAATCGAATTAGCAACGGATTCATTGGAAAGCATGGTTAGACCTTCTCCTTGGTCCTGAAGTCTCGTAGTAATTGCAATTTCCATTTTAGGCATGTATTTTTGATAAACATTGATCATATTCAAATGCATATATCAATTCAAATTAAATCAATGGACGTTTATGCAAACAAAACAGAAAAGTAAAATAACAACATTTTTTCCGAAATGAAGTGGTATTGATTTTGAAAGAGGGCCTATAAACAGGCAATTTGTGTACAAGGAGACAGAAATCCTAGTAAGAGGAAATTGTCAAGAAAACAAAGAGAAAGCTATGCAGAAAAAGTCCTATTGATTCTAATTCCACTACTGTCATCATGTCTTCAGGCATCTCATCTCCTGCTGTCGGATAGAGGTGATTGGCTTGTTCAGTCCCTTGAACTTGGTTGAAGCTGACAGAAAACGGGACATAGTCATACGCTTTAATCCCTAATTTTTGCCTGGACCGCCTTTTCAGGTTTTCAGTCCACCGGGATACCCCTTTTTGCCCAAGCCGCCTTTTCAGGTTTTCGACTTGCCGGGTGCACGTCTTTATATGTTTATCCCTAATTTTTGCCCGAACCCTTTTGGTTCGCCGGGATGCCCTTACTTTTGCCTAGGTACGTCGACCTAGCGGGTCTCTGTTATGCGTAGTATTTTTTAACTATGTCCGCGTTCACAGGATGCGGGAAGTCTTCGCCATCCATTGTAGCAAGTATCATGGCTCCACCGGAGAATACCTTCTTAACCACAAATGGCCCTTCGTATGTGGGAGTCCACTTGCCTCTGGGATCACCCTGTGGTAGCATGATACGCTTTATCACCAAGTCGCCAATTTGATACCTCTGTCTCTTGACTCTTTTGTTAAATGCCTGGGTCATGCGCTTCTGATATATCTGTCCATGACAAACAGCCGCAAGTCTTTTCTCATCAATCAGATTTATCTGATCGAGTCGAGTCTGAATCCATTCATCTTCCTCTAAGCCCGCCTCTTTCATGATTCTTAAAGAGGGAATCTGAACTTCCACTGGTAAAACGGCTTCCATTCCATAGACTAAAGAGAAAGGGGTTGCCCCTGTCGAAGTGCAGTAACCATGAAGAGCAAGAGGTAACATCTCATGCCAGTCTTTGTACGTTATGTCGTTTTTTGTATGATCTTCTTGATATTGTTATTAGCAGTCTCCACGGCGCCGTTCGTCTTTGGCCGGTACGGAGAAGAGTCATGGTGCTTTATTTTGAACTGCGTGTAGAGTTCAGTTTAGTACCATTATCAGTGATAACTCTCTCAGGAGACAGCAGGTTTCTCGGATGTATGTTTGATAGAATCCATCTTAGAAATAAATAAAGTGGTATGATTCAACATATACTGTCTTAGTCGGCGAGCAGCCTAGGCCAAAGCGTAGCAAGCTTTCTCGAGTTGTGAGTATCTTGTTTCACAGTCGGTACCTTTTGCTAAGGCAGTGTATGACATGCTCTTTTCGACCAGACTCGTCATGTTGCCCCAGCACACCCTATTGAATTTTCTAACACGGTCAAATACATGATTAGAGGTCTTCCTTCGACTGGTAGCATTAGAATTGGAGGTTCTTGGAGATATTTCTTGATTTTGTCATTCATCATTCCATACCATCTCTTGATTTTTCTTTTTTAGTAATTTGAAGATGGGTTTGCAAGTTGCAGTCAAATGCGGGATGAATCGGGCAATGTAATTCGAGTGCCCCAAGAAACCTCTGACTTCTTTCTTGTCTATTTCCGTACCCATTGCAATTTCAATTGACTCCTCCTGCGGCTGTATGGTCTTTTCTTCTTGTAGTAACAGTCTGGCAAGTTCTCCAGGGACTTCACAATCTTCCTCACTTCCATCCTCGGCTTGGTAGATCGGATTTTCAAAGTCATAATGAACAGTAGCAGAGTCATTACCAACAGGATCCAGAGTGGATATGGATCGGCAAATTGTTACGTGAGTGTGTGCAAGAAAACATAGCTTGTTTGAAAAATGACAGGAAGGATAAAGAGCGCAATATTTGAATGCAAAAAGTCCATTGATTTATTGAATATGAATATGCTTATGAAAATGACAAACCCTTGAAATTAGCTATTATGCCCCGGGTATAGACACAATGCTTTTGAAATACTAAAATAACAATAACAATTACTCCTGACTAAAGGAAATCAGGATAGTGTCTTCAGCCTTCAAATTATCGAGTCTGTCACCAATTGTTGGGGAAATCCAGCTATCCAAGTCACAATCGTTATCAGTATCTTCCACGGCGTTGACAGTCTCGCCCTGATTAGGCGGAGGGGCAGTGATGCCATTAGGAGTCTCCGGAGGATCAAATGTAGTCGCCTGTATCTTCCCACTTCGAATGCCACTTTCAACATGTTCACCTGTTAATATAAGTTTAGTGAAACCCAATGAGGAACTCCTCAATAGATGGCTGTAGAATGGGCCAGTCAGTGTGCTCATGAACATGTCCACCAATTCTCGATCGGTCATAGGGGGTTTGACTCTGCCAGCCAAATCTCTCCATTTTTGAGCATATTCTTTGAAACTTTCTTTAGATCCCATAGTCATATTCTGCAACTGTAGCCGAGTAGGCGCTAGTTCAGAGTTATACTGGTACTGTTTATAGAAAGTTGTCGCTAAATCAGTCCATGTGTGAATGTTAGAGCTCTCGAGCTGATAATACCACTCCAACTGTGTGCCAGACAAACTCTCTTGGAAGAAATGGATCCATAGCTTTCTATCAGTGGTGTGCGGCTGAATCTTTCTCACGTAAGCTCTCAGATGCATCTGAGGACAAGATGCCCCATCATACTGAGTGAAAGCGGGGACCTTGAATTTGCGAGGAATGATCACATCGGAGACCAGACCCAAACTTTCGAAATCCAGACCGGGTGCCTTCTGACCCTCCATAGCTAGCATGCGTTCTTCCAACAACTTGTACTTGTCATCTTTTGGAGAGTACTGTTCATTCTCATAATCTTCATCGTCATCCTCAGGGTTGAAGAGATCAACATTCTCATCTTCTGAATCTGTCTCTGTTTCCTCTTCTTGATCCTTCAGGATTCTAGTCTTGACTCCTGCAGTCTGTCCTTTACGCCTTCTTCCCGGGTTAATGTAACTCACAGGTTTCTTATCTTTCTTCTTTTCGAGCAAGAGAGCCTTCAGTTCCTCCTGCCCCCTGGATAAGTTCAAGATCATCTTCTGGAGTTGAGCATTCTGAGCCTGGAGATCTTTGACAATTTGTTCGAGGTCCATTTTTCTGTTTGCAGGAAAACCGTGAGAACATTGATCCCTTTAGAGTACCTGTTATGCGATGTTATGTTATGCTATGCAATGTATGAAATGTTTTCAAGGACTTTTGGAATTTAACGTTGCGTAAACCACCAAAAAAGGAAACTTTTGTTTTTCTCTTTTTTTTCTTTTTTTTCTTTTTTTTTTTTTTTTTTTTTTTTTTTTTTTTTTTTTACGAAACAGGGCAAAGTTAAATTCCTAAGTCCTCGAAATGGTTAGTATAATGCCATGATGTTATGATGTTATGATATTATGAGGTTAAATAAATAACAAGCACAAGCAAGTCACACAACCATCATTCCTAGGTTTTAAGGCTTGCATGAGTTCCATAGGTAAGTACCCTCCCCACTGAAGTTTGGTTGGTTCAACCTGTCCTAGAATAGTAACCGGGTTCTAAAAGGATCTCAAATCATTGACCTTTCTTTAAGTCCACTTCAGTGCAACACCAAGTGGTTGACCAAAGCTTCCCTAAAGTCCAATCTCAAAGAGTGTAGTATCGAGTATCAACCAACCCCAGTCGGAACCGAAGCCAGTTATCTCACTACTTTCTAATGGCTAGGATGAGTCAATTAGGGTTCTAAAGGTCTGGTTAATGCTTTGATGACACCACGCGAATGCCAAATTTTTCCTCAAGTAAACATGAGGAACATCAGGACATCCAAAGTGTCACATTAACCGTAGCCATCATTTTAACCATTCCAGTATACGCCGGATAGTCGCGATGATCTATTGCTACTTACCTAAGGTACACTAGATCCGGGTGTAGGATCTTTCACTCAACAATACCCTTAAAAGAAGGAACAATTTGAAAACATAAATGATTTTTTAAGGTGACCTCTCTTTGTATTCCCCAGCAGAGTCGCCAGTTCTGTCATACGGTGAACTGGACTTTTTGTTTTTTAATCGCGATGTCGCGGTTAGCAAGAGTCGCCACCGACTTTTCTTTTATCCCATAAGGAAAGGTGGAAAAGAACAGGAAAGACCTTAATTTAGATTCTTAGGTTCGGGAGGTACTTTATACAAAGGGAAGGTATTAGCACCCTTTATATCCATGGTTATCCATGGGCTCTTAATTGCTCAATCATTTATGTTTTCTAGTTTGAAAAAGGTGGTTGAGAAATGTGTGAAGGATGTTTTGAAAAGGGAGAATTTAACTTTGTAATGATTCTTGCATGAATGTATACAAAGTGGTTATCTCGTTTAGTATTTTGAAAGTAGTTTAGAGAAATATAACTCGGCAATGATCCTAGTACGGATGTATGCTAAGTGGTGATTTTCCAAAAGGATGTTTGAAAGGTGTGAGGTGTGAAAAGTATTTTTTAGGTTATGAATGAGCAATTAAGGTTATACCTGTCCGAGGTCTTTCCGGGCATTTCCTATCCTTATGAGGGTAAAACTGTCCTTACTATTGAGAAGTAAGTAGTTTATCCTTTGGATGTTAAAGGGTCATCGTAGGGTCATCGATTGGTCATTGAAGGCAACAGTTGTGAGGATACCTTAGCATTCGAAGGGACTATCATCATTTAACCGTAGGCTACACCGAAGGGTCATCGAGGGACAAAATCGTATTTCCGAAGGCAACATCCGAGGGACCATGATTTATTTTATGATGATTTAATCGAAGGGCCATTGCTAAGTATATCCCCACATTCGCGGGACATGACCGTATTACGTAATCGTGGGGTAATAAAGAGAGGTCCGGTATGGTTTATTTAAAGTCCATATTTTAAGTTCATTAGGTAATTATGATGATTCCGCATTAAATCGATACATTAAAATCAATACATTAAGAATCAATACATTAAAATTGGTTAGGCAATCAATATGAATTTTCACGTTAAAGTGAAATAATTTAGAATCCATCTCCATGAAAGTCTTCCACACATAAAGTGGAGTACCTAGCCAGCCACTTCCTTGAGAATATGCGAGCTTTAACACAAATTAAACACACGGGTGAGAATACCAAGTTAAAGTGCAATTGAAAATTGCACTACAGAATGAACACAATAGTCACAAGGCCAAATAATGCATGATTACAATAAGACAAACATAAAACGAAACATGAGAACAACTACTGGTACGTTCGCCTCTGCTTCGCCTAGCGAAGGCTTAGCGAATATTCGCTCCAGGCTCGCTTAGCGATGTGCTAGCGAGCGGCCACAGATTTTGAATTTTGGCAATCGTACCGTCTCCGGAACCTTGAATTATGACATTAAATTACAGGCACAGCATGGATAGCATTCATGATGTTCAAGCATACTTAAATTTGCATGTGAAATCAGATTACATATCAAAATTTAATCATGATGCATTATGTAGGTAACGGTTATCAATTGGAAACATATAACAGCGATAATACGCAAACCTGTTTGCAATTGCTATGTTGAACTGATCACTCTAGGTATCGGATTGAGCTGGGCGGTGGTAGCTTCGAGGCGGGTGAGCGGCCTTCAGGGTTTCCGTCTTCCGAATTCTCTGGATCAGCAGGGTTTCTGTGTTTCTCCCTCTGGGTCTGTGTGTTATTTTCGTGGCTGAGGAGCTGGTATTTATAGTAGTAGTGGTGGTGACCTAATGGGCTTAAAATGAGGTCCAAAACTTCAGATTTTCGCAAGCTTCGCTAGGCGAAGGAATTGCTCGCCTAGCGAGCAAGCTAGTTCTGGGCTTTTTCCTGGATCTGATGCTTCGCTGGGCGAGTGTCATGATGAAATGTTCGCTAGGCGAAGGGACTGCTCGCCTAGCGAGCAAGCTATTTTGGGCCGCCTTTGGACTGGGCCTGTTGTGAGCTGGGCTTTTGTCTATTTGATATCAGTGCCTTGCAGAGCAAGTCAGAGGGTCTTGAGGAATACTTTGAAATATCGACGGGCAAATTTTGGGGTATGACATTAAGCAATCGTAAGTGGACTAATGTAGTAGTCACACCAATCTGAGGCCGATCAATAAAAATATAGGCAACAAACACAAGTTAGAGACCTTGACTAGTAAGCCAAGCTCCTACAACTTGTCATGCCAAAAGAAAAGAAGAATGATCTTGTATTGATTTAGGTTTTTTGCTTGATCAAGAAGCAACCTATCTTTAATGCAAAGCCATTCACTTGATCTTTGATCAAGATGAATTAGATTTGAATCAAGGAAGGTTAAACCTCCCATATATCAAGGTTAACCATCAATCTTTAACTCATTGATCAAAAAGAAAAAAGATGAAGAAGAAGATGAATAAGAATATGCATGAATTGAAATTCAAATGAAATAAGCAAAGTACATTGACCAAAGATAAATGGAATCTAGGTCAAACCATAGTAAACAGAAGCAAAATGAAACTTAGAAGTCAAGAAACAAATAAAGTATTTTTGGTATTTTTCAAAATTAAAATAATACTTGAATTAAAATAAACAATTAAAGTTCAAACTTCAAATCCATTTCAAATCAACTTTCAAAAGTCCAAATGGATCATCCTAAGTTCAACAAGGTCAAACAAAGTTTGACAAAAAATTTCAACATTTTTAGAAACCAGGAACTATTTTTAGACAATTAAAAATGAATAAAAAATAACCTAATTGAACTAAAATCTCAAATAAATCTCAAATCAATAAATAGATTGATGAGAATATTTTTCATAGATTCATCATCATTCAAAGAGGTTAAGAAAATATTTTTGTATTTTTTGAATATTGGAAACTATTTAAAATAAATTAAAAATAACCAGAAAAGAGAAAATTCATAAAAAATATCAAATGACAAAATAAAAAATATTAAAAACCATTTTCAGAAACTAGAATTAAAAAGGAAAATAATGCAATTGGTCCCATATTTTTTGGAATTAAAATGAGAGAGATGTGATTTTTTGAAATAAAAGGAAATAAACAAAATAAAAGTGGAAAATCAGAAATTAGGAAAATCATGGCGCGTTGGATTCATTTCATTAAATGACCTGGCAGATCTAAGGGTAATGGAGTGCGCACGCATCATGAGTCCAAGTCAACTAAGCCATACAAGGAATTAATAAAAGTCATAACATCTGGTGGCCATGATTTAAACTGGAGATCAGATCCAAGGGTCCACATTCAATCTGGCGCTGGGGACGGTGGTGTACACCACCGTCTTCTCCGGCGAGCATGAAGATTCCGGTGGAAGTTGCAGACATGGAAACTTAACCAAATGAAGCGATCCTCATATCATTGGAAAGCTGGGGTGATGTACATCACCCCTTGTAGCACCTCAAATTTGCACCTATCATTGTACATATCATTTCATGTTAGGACATAGCATAACATAACTCATTGCATAGCATTTGCATTGTCCCCAGTTGCCTCAAGAGCAAGCAGGCAAGAATTAGGTCAAACTGATCAGGAGATCAGTCCACCAATCAAGCAAAGGTCCTAGGGTTTGTCCTACAAGGTCACATGCCTTGGGGGTCTTTTTGAAGTGTTCAAGTCAAGGGTTGAAGGCTCAGAGGTCAGCAGTCAATGCCCAGCCAGGCACAAAACCCTAGATAATCAACAATCAATCAAAACAGTGGATGGTGGCCATTCTTGTGGAATTTGGGCACCATGGTCAATATTCAAGAGTTCATATGTCTTGGGACATCATTTGAAGTCAAGGTCTCGAGGAACTGGGGTTTGGAATTCATCAGAAGTGCACAGTCAAGTCCAAAACCCTAGAAAGTCAAAGTTGGTCAACTGTGGTTGATTCTTTGGCTTTGATGGATGGAAATGGTTTGAAGGAGCTTATTCATGTCCTAGTAGGTCTCATATGTCATGGGAATCAACATCATGGAAGAATATCAAGCCAATCAGAAAATTTCCCAAAATAGAAACTGGACCTGTAATTTTAACTGCCAAAAATAGAAACTTCTTGATCCTCACCTTGCATCATGATACAAGCTCCAAATGAATTTTTGCCCAACATGAAAGTTGAAGATCTTGTTCTCCCATTTTCAAAAAGTCCAAGAACTCTCAAATCCCATGTATGGTTGTCAAGATATGATCCAATCATTTTCATCAATTTGTGAACTTCAACTGAGCATATCTCCCAAACCATGAGGCCAAATTTGGTGGGGTTTTTTCCTACAAACCACATTTTTCACCCTCTTTCCAAAAATATAAATTTCATGACCTAACACCTTGCCAATCAAAATGGCATTTTTGGACCTTTCTCATTTAAATTCAAAGTTTGACCAAACTTTGACTTTTTGAGTTTTTGACTTTTTTTTGATTTGGCCAATTGGGAAATGTTCCACATCACATTTGAAACTTGCCTCAAGTCCTAATTCATGCATATTCCATCATCCTACCACTATTTTGGCCAAAATGCAAATATGGTATTCCTTAGCAAATGGAAGTATGAAAGCAAGGCAATGTTAGTAAACCACAAGCAGAGTACAAACAGCATTTTGCACAGTCTGTACAGCCTGTGCCCAGCCCAAACTTGCGCAGCTTTGTACCTCCATTCCCACTTATGCACCAACTTGGAAATTTTGCAAGAAGCTTCACAAAAATAAAACCAGTACAGCTTTTCACATGTACATTCAAAACAGCAAGACTTGGTCTGTTTCCAGCCTTGCCAAAGCCCAAATCATGGCAGACTTGCACCCTCCATATTCATTTATTGCCAACTTAGCAAAAGTGCAAATCACTTCATTAAGTTAAACTTGGTTTAGCATTTCATTAGTGGAGTCTAAACAGCAAATAAAAGGGCATTTCTCTGACATTGGTAAACCCTAGCAAGCAGACTCAGCAGCCACACGACCAAATTCCTCCTTTTGCTTTCAATTGATTTTTGACCAAATAGAAAAATCCTGCTAAAACACTCAAAACCCTGGAATCCCCTTCATTGTTTCTCCACAAAAACACCTTGGTGAGCTCTCTTGAACCATCAAATATCATCTGTCCAGCCTTCATCATTTCCTGTTTTCCAAAGCATCTCAAATGGCAGTTAGAGCTGTGAGGTTTTCCATGCACCATTGAGCCAAAAGACCTCAAGCTTCCATCATTGCAAGGCATTGTGGACATCTGTATCGGGCTGCAACATCAAAACCAGCACTGCATCTCACTTGACTTCAAAATCAAGTAAGTAATTGACCCTTTCCTTTCACCAAATCATGCTAGGTTTAGAATAGAACATGGTATGCTAGTGTTATTACAACTGGAATCGTGGCAAATGGTTGTGTGTGTTTGAAGATATGCTGACCTGAAGTTTTGTACACCATTGTTTCTTTGCTCGAATCTCACTCTATAGTGTGATATACTGAAAACCATTGCTGGATTTGTGTTGATGGATGTTTAATGATGATGTTAGTATGTGTGATTTTGTTTTCTGAGCATCTCGAATTTACGAGCTCAGAATGATGTTGTTGCTGCTGTTCATGAAAACTAATATATTTTCCCAGAAAACCATATGATTTATGTTGACTGCTTGCTAATACCATGTTGATGTATGTTAGGTCAAGTTATTTTGTTCTAATGTTGGTGACAACATGAATGTGCCCTGCTGCAGTTTGTTCTTAAACCTTAAACTGTCCAGGAATTATACTTGTTGGTTGATTATTTGTTGCTGAATAATGTATTGTATGTTGGGTCAAGTCACTTTGTTTTAATGTTGGTGATACCATGTTGAGCACCATGCTATTTGATTGCTGTTGTTTGGATGATTACATGATGATGATGAATATGCCTTGCTGTCTATTTGTTGGTGTTGGCTGCAATTGCCCCATTTCTAAAAACCTACCACTGATGAAACCATTACTGATAAACCCTGCTGATAAACCCTGTTACCGTTTTTTTTCAGAAATCCAGCTCATGTTGTTGTTTTGCTGTTTGCTATATGAGCATCATGAATGTGTGTTGCCATTTGGTTTCCATATTTTTGTTTGGTTTGACATTGATGAAGTTGAATGATGAGTGCCATAGCCATGAACAAATGTTACATATGCCATGCTGTTGTAATGGTTTAATAGAAGCTGGTTTATTTGATGCTGTTTGCATGAACCTTGGCTGTTTGAAACCCGACATCTTTTACAAAATTTTTCCATAATGATGTTTGTTTTGATGATTAGCCGATGCTGCTTAATGTTGATGTTCCATGGCCACACTTGTTTGTTGATATTATTGCTTATGGTTTGATGATAAATGCATGCTGTTTGTGTTAAACATAACTTTGCCCAGTACATGAATTCGTGATATTACTTGGTCTGTTGGCAGTTGATGTACATGTTAGTGGTGTTTCATAGAGCATGAGTGTTGATGATTCTGCTTATATTTTGGTTGTTCACAATTTTTGATTAATGTTGAAACCATGTTGCTGTCGATGCCAAACCCTAGCTTATGCATGAGAAGCCCAGAACATGAACATTGTTGTTGCCTGTACTATTACCATGCTGCTGTTGTGCTGGTCGAATTTCGTAGTTGATGTTGGAAATACCATGAACATGTTGCCAATGCCCTGCTGTTTTGCAACTTCAACATTGCCCAGGAAAATCCATTCGAATATGTTGTATGCTGTTACTTGTTTTGTTTGATTTGATGATATTAATGAACCAAGTTTCAAGACCATGTTGCTAAACCATGCCGTGACAAACCCTGTTATTCTTATTAGAAAATCCAGCTCATGTATGTTTTGGTTGCTGTTTGATTATTGTGTGAGCATCATGAGAGTGTTATCATGTAGTTACCATGCTATTGTCTGATTTTGATTTGTTAATGAACATGAAGATAATGCCATGCTGTTACTGTGCTATTGAAATATCAGTTGATTGATTACATGATGATGATGGTTGTATGCTGTTTTTTTTTAAACCATAGAACAGAACCCTTCCCAGAATTTCCCATGAGTGCTTGTTCTAATGTTGGTCGACATTGCATGATGATGATGTTTCGTGCCATGATTCACTTTGATGCTGTTTGTCGATTGTTGTCCATGAATATGAGTCCATTTGCCTTGGCCATGCTGTTAGAAACCTTAGGGTTTTTTCTTAAAACCCAGAGTTTGAGTTGATTGGCTCGGTCACTATTCCATTGGCTGAGAGCCAATCAGATTATTTCATTGCCATGCATCAAAACGCTGTAGTTTTGTTTAATGAATCCAGAATTACTAGTTTGCCACTGCGTTGACTCATGTTGACCCCATTTGCCATGCCTTGTGTTCATATTTCATCCATATTTTCATCCAATTTCCACAATTTATTTCTCACTCAATTTTCATCAAAAAATCTTGAAATTTTTTCCACATGTTCATGAATGTGTTCTTTATTTAATCATGATTTTTAATTAATTTTCCATGGTCTGGATTTTAAATGACAAATATTTTCTTGACATGTATGCCAAAATGACACCCTTTGCCATTTCAATTGTGAAATTGTCATGTTATGTCCATTGCCTTTGAAATTTTTTGTGATGAAACTAGACACTTTGACCTTTGTCTCCATATAGACTTTGTGCATTTATCATTTGTGGATTGGGAGTTATGATTTTCTGAAGTCATGTGTTACAATTGTTGCTATACCATGAACATGCATCTTCACAAATTATGTTCACATGCTTCCCTACATCCAATTGACCCCAAATTTTGCATGAATGATCCCTTGTATGTCTAATTGATGTATGAATTTTCTTGGAATTAATCTTGTTGTTTTCCATTTGATTGAGAATTTTCTTCCATACCTAGTCATTTGTTGACTTTTTGTGCTATGCCTTGCCAAATCTTTTGTGAAATTCTCAAATCATATTGTATATCCATGAAATTTCATATATGAAAACTAGACTCTTTGAGCTTTGCATTGGCGTTAATCTCATTCATTTCTCTTCTGTTTTCAAATTGATATGATTTTTTGAAGTTGACCCATGCTTGTTGACTTTCACCATGCTTACTTGAACTTTGTATGACTTCATGATTTTAATTGCCTGCCTTCCTCTCATCCAAATGCCATGAAATTTTACATGTATACCATGTTAGATGTTAGGATTGAGTGTGATTTATTTCATGATTTTTGAGATTGCTTAGGTTGACTTTTGATGCAAGTCATTCTGTTGACTTTTGTATGCTTTCTTTGCCTTACTTTGACTTCAAATGTTCATGTAATGATCATAATGCATGATATGATTGTGGGCCCAAGGGTGATTGCTTTCTAATTGGTTGACTTTGACTTTGAGTTGACTTTTCCTTGCTGCCTTGACTTTTTCTTTCATGTTTGACCCTAGGTTAGTCCTAGTGGTCCTTTGGACTTATGTTGAGTTCATCTGTTTCAGGTTAAGCCAATGCTTCAAAAGATCACTCAGTTTTGATTGAGTTTGGTTATGTACATCATGTTGCTAACCTTTTGTTTTGCAGATGGTTTGACTCATAACTTGAGTCTTATGCTTTGCTCAGTTGATCCCCTGTGTTGACTGTTTGCCATTTCTTTTGATTTAAACTTTTGACTTGTTTACTAATAAGTTTGACTTTTTCAGGTACTTTAGTTGCTTAAGTTCTCTGAACTTGCTTGCTTTGCTATTTTAGCATTTGCTTTTGAGGTATAAACCTTTCTTTCTTCATGTAGTCTGGAGACCCGGTCTGTTATTTGACCGGGCAAACTGTCTGAAGTCCTCCTTAAGAGGCAATGCTTGTGTATGTTTACTTTGTCCCTGTACAGAGTCAAAGACCTCCTAAGTGAAGAGGCAATTGGTGGAAGGTAGGGATATGCAGTCTATCCCCCACTATTCAGTGTGTCTTCTGTCTTGCTCACACCACTGTGTTGATGCATTTCAGATAAAAACCCAAGATCTTGTGCAATTGCACAGTTGAGTCAGTTTTAAATGTGTAGAAGGGTTCCCACTTTCTGAACCCACGCATTCTTGTCAAATGCTCTCCCAGGCCAGGGATAGAAGCAATGAGGCACACCCCTCATCTCCTTTCATCTGCTTCACCTTAGCCTCTCAATGGCAAGGTTAAGAGCAACACTGACCCCATTCCAGTTGGCCCTAGTGCCTAACCTTTGATGTTTGAGCCCCCTTGTTGGTGTGTTTATTCTTATGCTGTATGTGTTTGTGATTGCCTTGTTTGCTTCCTTAGGCTTTAGTTTGTGCTTGCCCTTGTGCAATAGCTTTGTGCTTGACTTGCTTCCTGTGCAAGTCAAGTCTGTGTGGCTTAACCCTTGTGTGAGCCATGATTAGAGTTGTTTGGCCGAACTACGGCAACTCTGATTCTCACGTTCAGGTGAGATACGTAGGCACGAGACGCGATGTCTTGCCGAGTTTGACTAACCACTAACACTAATTCTCTTCTCTCACCCCTGTTGTGATTGAGATATCCCTTTTCTCTTGCCCTAGTTGCAATCGAGACCCTTGCTTCCTGTGCAAGCCTTGTTTAGGATAGGTTGGCTCGCGTGCCATTTAGCTAGAAACCTTAACTTAGGGTTGACTTTGCATGACAACATCTAGGCTCGAGTCGTAGTCTCCCTAGAGTTGTGTCTCCCTCTGTTATCTGGTTAGACTAGATCCTTGTCCCTGCGTAGGGGAACTACATCGCCCTGATCTTCATACCAGATGAAGTATGTAGGCAGGAGATTGAGCTGATCTCTCCGGGCGCCTTTTCTTTTCTTTTGTGTTTGTTTGACAGTTGTAGGCTGAGGCCCTGACTCCCTATTAACTCGTTGTGTTGTTGTGTGCTTGGAAGCCGATGTAAGTCCATCGAGTGGCATTTGGGTTCCAGTGTGCGTGTGTTTAGGTTCGGATGCTGATGTAAGTCCAGTGATTGGCAGTCGGGCTCCACGTTTGCCTGTGTTTTGTTTTGTTTGCGTGCGTGTCAGCCGAGCTACGAATGCTCTGATTCTTCTCTCGTCCGAGAAGATACGTATGCATAGGATGCGATATCCTAGCGAGCATGTTTCGTCTCCCCAGTCCGAACTACTTCGACTCTGATGTCTATGCCTGATAGACTAAGTAGGCCCAGGATACGATATCCTGCCGAGTCAGTTTCAGTCAGTTTCTTTTGTCTCTTTCAGCCAGTGTGTGTGAGTTTGAGCAGCGTGTTAGCAACCAATTTTCCTTCCTTTTGTGCGTGGATCCCGTAGAGTACTACGGATGCGTAGGGTGCCTAACACCTTCCCTTCGCATAACCGACTCCCGAACCCTTTCTCTTTGGTCGCGAGATCATGTTCTTTCCTAGGTTTACTTCGAGCGTTTCCTTTCCCTCTTTTGGGATAAATAACGCACGGTGGCGGCTCTGTTGTTTCTTTCTTTTCCCGCCGGTTTTTCGCGCGATGCGACAGCTGGCGACTCTGCTGGGGACTAGAAGAAGTTGACCTGTGCTGGTCCATCTTCCCTGAGCGAGTCTCTCCTAGCGCTCTCTAGGATTAGGGTTTTGGTTGCTTTTTGCTTGTTATATTTTATTGCATTCATTGTATATATGTACATTTATTGTTTGCATTGATTGTGTGCATTGATGTTTGCATTTCATATTCATTATTCATTGTTGGCTGGCTGTCTGTTTTCTCTGTGTGGGGGGGAGTCAGTCGAGGTAAAAGGTCCAATACCCAGACCATGAGTGAAAATCCAGGATGATTAGGAATAGAGTGATTCATGGGAAGCGGGTGGTATGGCGCCACTTAGCGGAACATTGATATCACGAGCAGTTCAGACCCTGGTGGGGTACTATCGTTACATACTTCCGGTGTGTATATGATAGTATTTCTGCGAAAGGTTATTTATGCTGCGTTTCTCTCAGCTTTACCCTGGCCTAGACTACACCCGTGAGTGGGGAAGGGTTATTTCATTACAGGTACCGTTGGTGACTTTGGTTCTGTTGGTGACTTTATGTTCAGACAGTGTGATCAGTTTGACCTTAAGATTGGATTTAAGTTCCGAGTTTTGACTGAAGTTTCGACCCAGCAATCAGAGTTTGCGCAACCAGCCAGCCGTGTCTGCATCATGTGCATCATAGCATATTTATTTTTCAAAAGAAACGCATTGAAAAAAAAATCAAAAAAAAAAATCAAAAAAAAAGAAGAGAAAAAGAAACTAATCTCTGCATGCATATCATTTCTCAGGTACATTCCCGAGTCTGTCTACTGATAGAGATGACAACAGTTCCCGAGTTGAAGAGGAAGACCTGCTCCTACAGTTTCCATCGTGAGCCGTTGACTCCGCTAGTTGAGTTGGGTAGCCTTGTGAAGGATGATCGACTGAAGGGTTTTGTTGGGCGGTATGGAGATGTCTTGGCAGTGTTGAAGACGGTAGTAGATCCAGTGCCTCTGCAGACACTACTCCAGTTCTATGATCCAGAGCTCAGATGCTTCACCTTCCAGGATTATCAGCTTGCACCCACCCTTGAGGAGTACTCTATCCTGTTGAGTATCCCCGTTCAGCATCAGATTCCCTTCTTGGACGTCCCCAAGGAGGTCGACTTCAGATTGATTGCCAGAGCTCTCCGGTTGAGTGTTGAGGAGGTTGGTAAGAATTGGAAGCCCTGTGGGGAAGTTGTTGGACTGCCGTTGAAATTTCTGTTGAGGGTAGCCAGAGATGAAGCAGAGAAGGGGAATTGGGAAGTTTTTCACGCACAGCTAGCTGCCATGATTTATGGGATCGTCCTATTTCCTAGTATGCCGAACTTCATTGACTATGCTGCCATCAGCATTCTCATCAGAGGGAATCCAGTCCCCACTCTCTTAGCAGATACTTACTATGCCATCCACAGTAGGCATGGTAAGGGTGGAGCCATCAGGTGCTGCCTACCTCTCCTGTTCAGATGGTTCATGTCTCTTCTGCCAGTCAGTGGACCGTTTGTAGACACCCAGAGCACTCTGAAGTGGACTCAGAGGATCATGTCGCTCACCTCCTACGACATCAGGTGGCAGTCATACCGGATGGACGTGAAAGATGTTATCTTGAGTTGTGGTGAATTCCGGGGCGTACCACTCATAGGGACCAAGGGTTGCATCAATTACAACCCAGTTCTCTCCCTTCGCCAGCTAGGGTTTGTCATGAGTAAAAGACCACTCGAAGCTGAGATAGCTGAGAGTTTCTGTTTTGAGAAGAAGGATGACCCTGTTAGGTTGGAGCAGATTGGAAAAGCCTGGAGAGATGTTGGAGTGAAAGATGGATCCGTTTTAGGGAAGAAGTTTGCCATTGCCATGACCGATTACACCGATTGGGTAAAGAAGAGAGTGGAAACTTTGCTGCTTCCCTACGATAGGATGGAGCCGTTGCAAGAGCAACCACCCTTGGTACTTGCTGATAGTGTGCCTGCTGAGCACTATAAGCAAGCCTTGATGGAGAGTCGTCGTCTGAGGGAGAAGGAGCAAGACACTCAGATGGAGTTGTACAAAGCTCAGGCCGATAAGCTGCATTTGGCCCATCAACTCAGGGAAGTGCAAGGAGAGGATGCTGGTAGAGCAAGGGGTAAAAAGAGATCATATGAGGAGATGGAATCCCTGATGGATGCAGAACATAGGGAGTGTATGAGGCTACAGAGAGCAGAGGTCAACTATCAGAAGAAAATCAGAGACTTGGAGAAGCAACTCAAGGACAAAGATAGTCAGTTGAAGAAGGAGATGGATTTGAGACAGAAGTCAGAGGAGTATCTTGGAGGAGAAGTCTTGGAGCTGAGGAGACAATTGAAAGAGAAGATCACTCCGCTACCAGATTGTTCAGAATGTTCACTGTTGATAGACCAGTGTCATTACCTGAAGACCCTCATCCCAGAAGACCGTCTGCCATAGACTGCATCCTTGTTTTGTATTTTGTTGCTGAATCACCTCCAGACTTGTTGGATGGGGTTCATTTGTTTGTAATCCATCTCTGTTGGATCTTTTTATTGAGAATCACCTCCAGGCTTGTTGGATGGGATTCTTTTTCTTTGTACTCTGTTTTCGAGTGTTCAGTTGTATGACTTCTCTTGTACCCTTATTCATATATAAGGCTGTGGATTTTCTCTGTTGCTCTCATTTTTCCCCGTATCTGTTTATCTCTTGTTGCTGCAGGTTGCCATCTTTTCCAGAATGGGTCAGGCTCTTTGAATGCCTGAGAAATGAGCATCTCATGTGCATCATGCATATCATTAGACATCATAATCATATCATTTGCATAACAGGTGTTCTTGTGCAGTCTTCTTACTGTGGGTTCCTGTGTTCAGGCAGGATAGCTGATCAAAGACAACACCGCTACTCAACGAGGCTCAACCATCAACGCAACATGGATCAAGTACAAGCCGAGTTGGCAGAGATGAGGGCAAGCATGGCCCAATTCATTCACATGATGCAAGGGGTCGCACAAGGCCAAGAAGAGCTACGAGCAATGGTCCAGAGGCAAGAAGCTACATTGCCACCGCCCAACCAGCCTCTGCAAGAAGGAAACCCAGTTCCTGAAGTCCCTGCCGCTGCTATTCCCGTCAACAACTACGCTGTGGGTGAAGAGTTGAGGGGTATCCGAGTCGACGGTCAACCGATTGCTCCGGATGTTGTTAGTCCCAGAGTCATCCATGCTCCGGTCCGTAACAGAATTCCAATTGTTGACAGACAAGAGGATTTGTTTACTATGCTCAGTGAAGATGACAACATCTTGGGTAGAAATGATGCGAGAGATCGCAAAGTTGAGGCCCTTGCTGAGAAAATCAGGGCGATGGAATGTCAAAACTCCCTCGGTTTTGACGTTACGAACATGGGATTGGTTGAAGGACTTAGAATCCCGCACAAATTCAAGGCGCCGTCATTCGACAAATACAACGGTACCTCTTGCCCTCGCACCCATGTGCAGGCATACTATAGAAAGATATCCGCATATACAGACGATGAGAAGATGTGGATGTATTTCTTCCAGGATAGTCTATCTGGGGCATCCTTGGATTGGTACATGGAATTGAAGCGGGATTCAATTCGGTGCTGGAGAGACCTGGGTGAGGCCTTCCTCAGGCAGTACAAGCACAATATGGACATGGCTCCAACCAGAACTCAGTTACAAAGCTTATGTCAGAAGAACAATGAAAGTTTTAAAGAGTACGCCCAGAGATGGCGCGAACTAGCTGCGAGAGTTCAACCCCCTATGCTGGAAAGGGAGTTGACTGACATGTTCATTAGCACTCTACAAGGTGTCTACATGGACCGGATGGGAAGCTGCCCATTCGGAAGCTTTTCTGACGTCGTGATCTGCGGCGAAAGAACTGAGAGCTTGATCAAAGCTGGGAGGATCCACGATACTGGTTCTTCGTCTTCCTCCAAGAAACCCTTCTCTGGGGCACCTCGCCGTAGAGAAGGAGAAACCAATGCTGTACAGCACAGAGGGAGTGCTTACAGAGCCAACAACAGGGACCAGTATCGTCCAATCGCCGCAGTGACTATTCCTGCACCTCAACCACGTCCACAACAACAACAAAGAGTTCAACAACAACCACAACAGCCGCAACGACCTCAACAACAGCAGCAACAGCAGCAACGTCCTTTTCAGCAGAGACAGAGGTTGAATCCTGATAGAAGATTTGATCCTTTGCCTATGTCGTACGCAGAGCTACTACCCGAACTACTCCGGTTAGGGTTTGTAGAGTTGCGTACGATGGCAACTCCTACCGTACTGCCACCCGGTTACGATGCAAATGTAAGATGTGACTTTCACTCTGGGGCACCAGGCCACCATACTGAAAGATGCCGGGCGTTTCAGCACAAGGTCCAGGACTTGATTGATTCCAAGACAATCAACTTCTCTCCGGTTCCGAATGTGGTAAACAATCCTATGCCGCAACATGGGGGGCATAGGGTTAATAACATTGAAGATGGGGAAGCTGAAGACCTGATAGTGAATGTCGAAGATGTTCAGACGTCTCTGTTGGTCGTCAAGGGCCGATTGTTAAAGGGGGGTGTTGACCCAGGTTGTTCAGAAGGTTGTTTGGGCTGTTCAGAGGCCATGGATGGTTGTGACCAGCTGAAGACTGGTGTTCAAAGGTTAATGGACGAAGGCTGTCTACAGTTTAGCCGTGCTACCAGAGATAATGGGGCAGTGTCTACTGTCACCATTTTTTATAAGCCAGCTGAAGGAAGAGGACGTGGGGCTGTCAGTACACCCACCACCAGCAATACTCCGGTTACCATTTCTGCTCCGGTAACCATCCGTGCACCAGTTACTATTGTTGCGCCTGGCAGAAGGCAGAATGAAAATAGTAGGGCCGTGCCCTGGAGTTATGACAACGCCTATCGCCGAGATAGGAGGGCTGGTAACCAGACAAGACCAGTTGCTCAAACACCAGTTACGATCAGTGCTCCTGTGAGGATCCCTGCTGTTACAAGTCCTGTGGTGGACAATGTCGGAGGACAGGGAGGCTTCACAAGGAGTGGACGACTGTTTGCGCCTCAGCCTGTGAGGGATGCTGCTGCTGAGTCATCCGCAAGAGCTAAGGGCAAACAGGCAGTGGTTGATGAAGAACCGGCTCAGAAGGATGCTGAGGGTTCTTTCCAGAAAGATGTCGAGGAGTTCATGAAAATCATAAAGAAGAGTGATTACAAGATTGTTGATCAACTCAACCAAACTCCGTCGAAGATCTCGATACTCTCTTTGCTGATGTGTTCTGAGGCACATCGGGACGCTCTGTTGAAAATGCTGAATATGGCATACGTCCCGCAAGAGATATCTGTCAACCAGCTGGAAGGTGTTCTAGCAAACGTGAGTACCAGGCATGGTGTAGGTTTCACTGACCTAGACCTAACGCCTGAGGGCCGTAATCACAACAAGGCCTTGCACATCACTATGGAGTGCAAGGGCGCAGTATTATCTCACGTGCTAGTGGACACCGGGTCGTCCCTGAATGTCCTTCCAAAGCAAATACTGAAGAAGATAGATGTCGAGGGAGTCGTGCTCACTCCCAGTGACCTGATCGTGCGTGCATTCGACGGATCCAAACGTTCTGTGTTTGGTGAAGTCACCTTGCCAGTGAAGATAGGTCCTGAAGTCTTCGACATCGTATTTTATGTGATGGACATTCAGCCTGCTTATAGCTGTTTGTTGGGGCGTCCTTGGATTCACGCCGCTGGAGCAGTCTCGTCAACTCTCCATCAGAAGCTCAAGTATGTCTGGAACGGTCAGATTGTGACCGTCTGCGGTGAAGAGGAGATTCTGGTGAGTCATCTCTCCTCATTCAAGTATGTTGAGGTGGATGGCGAAATCCACGAAACCCTGTGCCAGGCGTTTGAGACTGTGGCGTTGGAAGGTGTAGCTTGTGCAGAGCAGAGGAAGCCAGGTGCTTCAATATCATCGTACAAGCAAGCCAAAGAGGTTGTTGACTCCGGTAAGGCTGAAGGCTGGGGCAAGATGGTTGACTTGCCTGTAAAAGAAGACAAGTTCGGCATTGGGTACGAGCCTCTCGCAGCAGAGCAGCATGTACAAGCAGGTCCGAGCACCTTCACCAGCGCTGGGCTGATGAACCATGGAGACGTCTTTGCTACTGATGGTGAAGATAGTGGTTGTGATTTGGATGTCTGGGTCCGCCCTTGTGCACCAGGCGAGGTCATCAACAATTGGACGGCAGAAGATGTAGTCCAAGTTACTCTACTGACAGAGTAATTTTCTTTTGTTTTTATCATTTTGCATGAAAACCCTACGTTCTGCCCAAGGCGTAGTGGTTCATTGTAGGGCCACATCATGTTCAATGTTTATAAATAAAGGACGTTTTTTTCAATCAAATTTTGAGATCTTTGTCTTTCTATTTTCGGTTTTCCACTTTTTTCAAAAAAATAAAATGGCAATGTTTTTGTTTTTGTGACTTTATTGAAATCTTTTTCTAAAAAAAAACAAAACATTAAACATGCAGAAGTGATCTTTTGGCACCCACTGTGAACGACTCTGTTATGGCTCAGTATGATTTCAACAATCCCATCTACCAAGCTGAAGAGGAGAGTGAGGAAGACTGTGAACTCCCTGCAGAATTGGTCAGACTACTGAAGCAAGAGGAAAGGATTATCCAACCTCACCAGGAAGAGTTGGAGGTCGTCAATTTGGGTACTGAGGACGCCAGAAAGGAGATCAAGATTGGGGCGGCTTTAGAAGACTCTGTCAAGAGGAGGCTAATCGAGATGCTGAAAGAATATGTGGAAATATTCGCCTGGTCATACCAAGATATGCCTGGGCTGGATACAGACATTGTGATGCATCGGTTACCTCTCCGAGAAGAGTGCCCGTCGGTCAAGCAGAAGCTTCGTAGAACTAGTCCTGATATGGCTGTCAAGATTAAAGAAGAGGTTCAGAAGCAGTGGGACGCAGGTTTCCTGGCTGTTACCAGTTACCCGCCGTGGGTTGCCAACATCGTTCCCGTGCCGAAGAAGGATGGCAAAGTCAGGATGTGTGTCGATTACCGAGATCTGAATAGGGCGAGTCCGAAAGATGATTTCCCATTACCTCACATCGATGTATTGGTGGATAATACGGCTCAGTCTTCGGTATTCTCTTTCATGGACGGTTTCTCAGGCTACAACCAGATCAAGATGGCGCCAGAGGACATGGAAAAGACGACATTCATTACACCTTGGGGCACGTTTTGCTATAAGGTTATGCCGTTTGGGCTGAAGAATGCCGGTGCTACCTATCAGAGGGCAATGACGACTCTCTTTCATGACATGATGCACAACGAAATCGAAGTGTACGTGGATGATATGATTGCGAAGTCGCAGACAGAGGAGGAGCACTTGGTAAATCTGCAGAAGTTGTTTGACAGACTAGTCAAATTCAAACTGAGGCTGAATCCGAACAAGTGCACGTTTGGAGTAAGATCCGGGAAGCTCTTAGGCTTCATTGTCAATGAGAAAGGGATTGAGGTAGATCCAGCTAAAGTCAAAGCTATTCAAGAGATGCCTGAACCGAAGACGGAAAAGCAAGTCCGTGGGTTTTTAGGGAGGTTGAACTACATTGCAAGGTTCATATCTCATCTAACTGCCACATGCGAACCAATTTTCAAACTGCTCAGAAAGAATCAGGCGATCAAATGGAATGACGACTGTCAGGAAGCTTTTGACAAAATCAAAGAATACTTGCAAAACCCTCCAATCCTTATCCCTCCAGTTCCAGGGAGACCACTGATCATGTACCTATCAGTCACCGAGACTTCGATGGGGTGTGTATTGGGTCAGCATGACGAGTCTGGTCGAAAAGAGCATGCCATATACTACCTGAGCAAAAAGTTTACCGACTGTGAAACAAGATATTCACTGCTCGAGAAAACTTGCTGTGCTTTGGCCTGGGCTGCTCGCCGACTAAGGCAGTATATGTTGAACCATACTACTCTGTTGATTTCAAGGATGGATCCAGTCAAATACATCTTTGAGAAGCCAGCTCTCACCGGACGTGTTGCTCGTTGGCAGATGATCTTAACGGAGTATGACATTCAGTACACGTCGCAGAAGGCCATCAAGGGTAGTATTCTGTCAGACTATCTCGCCGAGCAACCGATCGACGACTATCAGCCTATGATGTTTGAATTCCCTGATGAAGACATCATGTATCTGAAGACAAAAGACTGTGAAGAGCCACCTGTCGAGGAAGGACCGGATCCTGATGACAAGTGGACACTGATGTTTGATGGGGCTGTGAATATGAACGGTAATGGTGTTGGCGCAGTGCTAATCAATCCCAAAGGTGCTCATATACCTTTTTCTGCCAGATTGACATTCGACGTCACCAACAATGAAGCTGAGTATGAGGCTTGTATCATGGGGATAGAAGAAGCCATTGATCTGAGGGTCAAAACACTCGACATATTTGGAGATTCAGCTCTAGTGATCAATCAGGTCAATGGAGATTGGAATACGAACCAGCCGCATCTGATTCCCTATAGAGATTACACCAGAAGAATACTGACATTCTTCAAGAAGGTGAAGTTGTATCACGTCCCCCGAGACGAAAATCAGATGGCTGATGCCTTGGCTACTTTATCCTCCATGATAAAGGTTCATTGGTGGAATCATGTGCCACATGTTGCTGTGAATCGACTTGAGAGGCCTGCATATGTGTTTGCAGCCGAGTCTGTTAATGCTATTGATGATAAGCCGTGGTATTATGACATCAAGAACTTCCTCAAGACTCAAGAGTATCCTGAGGGTGCGTCGAAGAATGATAAGAAGACCCTGAGAAGGCTTGCTGGGAGCTTTTATCTGAATCAGGATGATGTGCTATACAAGCGGAACTTTGACATGGTCTTGCTCAGATGCGTGGATAGACACGAAGCAGACATGTTGATGCAAGAAGTGCACGAGGGTTCGTTCGGTACCCACGCTGGTGGTCATGCAATGTCGAAGAAATTGCTGAGAGCCGGATATTACTGGATGACTATGGAATCCGATTGCTTCAAATATGCTCGGAAATGCCATAAGTGTCAAATCTATGCTGATAAGGTGCATGTACCACCAAGCCCATTGAATGTCATGAACTCGCCTTGGCCGTTCGCCATGTGGGGCATTGACATGATTGGAAGGATTGAGCCTACTGCTTCTAATGGACATCGCTTCATCTTGGTCGCGATTGATTACTTCACCAAGTGGGTGGAAGCAGCTTCCTATGCCAACGTCACCAAACAAGTGGTTGCCCGGTTCATCAAGAAGGAAATCATCTGTCGTTATGGAGTTCCCGAGAGAATCATCACTGACAATGGTTCGAATCTCAATAACAAAATGATGAAAGACTTATGCAGAGATTTCAAGATTGAACATCACAACTCTTCTCCTTACAGACCGAAGATGAATGGTGCTGTAGAGGCAGCTAACAAGAATATCAAGAAGATTGTGCAGAAGATGGTCGTTACGTACAAGGATTGGCATGAGATGTTGCCTTTCGCTTTGCATGGATACCGTACCTCAGTACGTACGTCGACCGGGGCAACCCCCTACTCCCTTGTGTATGGTATGGAAGCAGTCCTACCAGTTGAAGTGGAAATCCCTTCTCTGAGGGTATTATTGGATGTCAAGCTGGACGAAGCCGAGTGGATTCGTACAAGGTTTAATGAGTTAAGCCTTATCGAAGAAAGACGGTTAGCAGCTGTATGCCATGGGCAGTTGTATCAGAGAAGGATGAAGCGAGCCTTTGATCAGAAAGTGCGTCCTCGGACATTTCAAACTGGCGATCTAGTTTTGAAGAGGATCCTTCCTCCCGGTACAGATAACAGGGGCAAGTGGACTCCTAACTACGAAGGTCCATATGTTGTGAAGAAGGTCTTCTCCGGTGGAGCCTTGATGCTTACAACTATGGACGGTGAAGATTTTCCTTCCCCTGTCAACTCAGACGTAGTCAAAAAATACTTCGCGTAAATTGACCTGCTGGACAAAAAGAACAAAATAGTCCAGGCAAAAATGGGCATCCCGGCGAACCAAAAAACAGAAAAGGTTCGGGCAAAAGTTAGGGATAAAAAATGAAAAATTGTACACCCGGTAAGTTGAAAACCCGCAAGGGCGGCTTAGGCAAAAATGGATATCCCGGTGGATTGAAAACCCGAAAGGGCGATCCAGCCAAAAGAGGGATTAAAGCGAAGACTACATTCTGAGTCATCTGCACTTCGTCATGCTTCGTCAGCTGCCATCTCCAAAGATGTGATCGGTCCAGTCATTCTTTTCAGAAAGCAAGGAATTGGGAGGAAACTGGTGATCTATGAGTTATAACAGAGTTGGGAAACAGTGGATGCCGTGTTCACATTGCCATTAGGATAGTTTATTTTCCTTTTGTGCGCAATTACCTCTTTCTAGGAATTGCTTCCCAATGTACTTGCCTTTTCAGGCACATTTTCAATCAATAAAAGTCGTTATTCAGATAAATTGCTCTCTTGTTTTTACTTTTACTGTTTTGTTTGCAAAAACGTCCGATTTTTGATAAACATTGCATATAAAAACATGAAGGCTAAACAATGACGTGCAGAAAGATTAAAACATTTGAAAATCATTTTGAATGTTGAGGACACTTGAGCGTATCTTGTCCATGTACCCCCTGGGGCATCTTTTGTTCCGATGGGCAGGTCGTCACCTGTGAGTATTTTCCCCAGTAAGGTCGTCGCCTGTGAGCATTCTCCAGCAGTGTTTTCCCCAGACAGAATCATTATCCTGATCTATGTTTTGTTTAAAGTCTTCCCCAGCAAAGCAGTTACTTCTCTAGCAGAGTTTATCCTACCAGAGGATTGGGTGAGTTATCGTGGCAGATCGATATCCGCATCCCCAGCTGAGTTGTTTTTACTCGTGAATTATGTGGGTCGTCCCCAGCGAAGTAACGAGTTATTCCCCAAAGCAGAGTTTATTGTATCTGAGGTTTGTGTGGGCCTTATCCCCAGAGAGTCTCTTAGTTTATCTCCCCCAGCGGGATAGTGATTTCCTCAGCAGAGCGGTTATTTCCCCAAGCGGAATTTTTGTGGGTTTGATTGGTCTACCCCCAGCAGGTTACCTTTGTTTTCTCCCTAGCAGAGTTGATTCATTTCTCCCCAGCAAGTTGCCTTGTCTTCCCCTAGTGGAATGGTATTGTTGGTTCCCCCAGCAGCGGTTTGTATTGCTTCCCCCAGTAGATTTCATCTTGAAGATTTCTCAGCACAGTCGACCTGTGTATCTCTCCCCGCAGAGTTCTCATCATATTGCATTGCATATAGTAATCATTGCATCCTCAAAATTGCGTAACATTTCCATTCCAATATGGAGCATTACGCCATAGAAAAATTCAAACATATGCATTCATGTGTTCGAAACCACATCAGACCGTATTCCCGGCAGAGGCGGATCATTTTGTTCAAAATCAACACAGCAAATCAGCTACAGTTACTTCGACAGCATTCAGATTTGTTTATCCCCACAGAGGTTTATTTCCTCACCCGATAGTGACAGAAGTTTGTTTCTCCCCAGTGAGACTCCCAGCAAGTGATCAGCCTTGCTTCAACTTATCCCAGATTCCATTCTTGTGATATCAGTAAGTGTCACGTCAACACCCGCGTGTGTCTTCTTTGTCTTGGTGTCGGTAAACGCCATTGTTTCGGTGTCGGTAAACATCGAGTTCCACCCAGTCATCGGTAAATGTCTGGTCATTTTTGGTGTCGGTAAACGCCATTGCTTCGGTGTCGGTAAACATCGAGTATTTCTTTCAGTCATCGGTAAATGTCTGATAATCCCCAACAGAAATCCCCAGTAGAGTCATCGGTAAATGTCCTATCTGGTTTTCAGTTGCAAATTTTTGTTTGTCTCTTACCATAAATGCCCCATCCCAGTCATCGGTAAATGTCTGGTCATTTCTTTTTGATGTCGGTAAACATCATCTTTCGATGTCGGTAAACATCGTGTCTCACCCCAGTCATCGGTAAATGTCTGGTCATTCTTTTTGATGTCGGTAAACATCATCTTTCGATGTCGGTAAACATCGTGTCTCACCCCAGTCATCGGTAAATGTCTGGTCATTCTTTGTTCTCTTATCAATAAAATCAAAATCCCCAGAAGTCGTCGGTAAACGGTTTGTCTGGTTTCATCACAAAGATTCTGTTCCTCCCCAAGCGGAGATGCCATCGGTAAATGGCCCAGTTTTCTTCGATATCGGTAAATATCGAATTCCCAGTTGCAGCAACCATCGGTAAATGGTTTTGCTGAAGTTGATATCGGCAAATATCAAGTTTTTAACCATCGGTAAATGGTTCTGTTTTTCAGAAGTGGTTTCCCCAGCCGCCATCGGTAAATGGTCGTGCTGAAGTTGATATCGGTAAATATCAAGGTCCCAGTTTTAACCATCGGTAAATGGTTTGGTTTCAGAAGTTTGCTTTCCCAGCAGCCATCGGTAAATGGTCTCGCTGAAGTTGATGTCGGTAAATATCAAAGTTCCAGTTCTTCAACCATCGGTAAATGGTTTTGCTTTTCTGAAGTGGTCATGCAGTTTGTCATCGGTAAATGACGTGGTTCTCCTGTATTATATCCAGTCGGTGCAAATTTCTACGGTTCTTTTGTATTCAATCCCTGTTTACCCTGAAGGTCTGACAGCCGTTGCTATCATCCGTTCGGGTTCCCAGCTGATTGAATAGGGGCAGCTGTAGCACCTCAAATTTGCACCTATCATTGTACATATCATTTCATGTTAGGACATAGCATAACATAACTCATTGCATAGCATTTGCATTGTCCCCAGTTGCCTCAAGAGCAAGCAGGCAAGAATTAGGTCAAACTGATCAGGAGATCAGTCCACCAATCAAGCAAAGGTCCTAGGGTTTGTCCTACAAGGTCACATGCCTTGGGGGTCTTTTTGAAGTGTTCAAGTCAAGGGTTGAAGGCTCAGAGGTCAGCAGTCAATGCCCAGCCAGGCACAAAACCCTAGATAATCAACAATCAATCAAAACAGTGGATGGTGGCCATTCTTGTGGAATTTGGGCACCATGGTCAATATTCAAGAGTTCATATGTCTTGGGACATCATTTGAAGTCAAGGTCTCGAGGAACTGGGGTTTGGAATTCATCAGAAGTGCACAGTCAAGTCCAAAACCCTAGAAAGTCAAAGTTGGTCAACTGTGGTTGATTCTTTGGTTTTGATGGATGGAAATGGTTTGAAGGAGCTTATTCATGTCCTAGTAGGTCTCATATGACATGGGAATCAACATCATGGAAGAATATCAAGCCAATCAGAAAATTTCCCAAAATAGAAACTGGACCTGTAATTTTAACTGCCAAAAATAGAAACTTCTTGATCCTCACCTTGCATCATGATACAAGCTCCAAATGAATTTTTGCCCAACATGAAAGTTGAAGATCTTGTTCTCCCATTTTCAAAAAGTCCAAGAACTCTCAAATCCCATGTATGGTTGTCAAGATATGATCCAATCATTTTCATCAATTTGTGAACTTCAACTGAGCATATCTCCCAAACCATGAGGCCAAATTTGGTGGGGTTTTTTCCTACAAACCACATTTTTCACCCTCTTTCCAAAAATATAAATTTCATGACCTAACACCTTGCCAATCAAAATGGCATTTTTGGACCTTTCTCATTTAAATTCAAAGTTTGACCAAACTTTGACTTTTTGAGTTTTTGACTTTTTTTTGATTTGGCCAATTGGGAAATGTTCCACATCACATTTGAAACTTGCCTCAAGTCCTAATTCATGCATATTCCATCATCCTACCACTATTTTGGCCAAAATGCAAATATGGTATTCCTTAGCAAATGGAAGTATGAAAGCAAGGCAATGTTAGTAAACCACAAGCAGAGTACAAACAGCATTTTGCACAGTCTGTACAGCCTGTGCCCAGCCCAAACTTGCGCAGCTTTGTACCTCCATTCCCACTTATGCACCAACTTGGAAATTTTGCAAGAAGCTTCACAAAAATAAAACCAGTACAGCTTTTCACATGTACATTCAAAACAGCAAGACTTGGTCTGTTTCCAGCCTTGCCAAAGCCCAAATCATGGCAGACTTGCACCCTCCATATTCATTTATTGCCAACTTAGCAAAAGTGCAAATCACTTCATTAAGTTAAACTTGGTTTAGCATTTCATTAGTGGAGTCTAAACAGCAAATAAAAGGGCATTTCTCTGACATTGGTAAACCCTAGCAAGCAGACTCAGCAGCCACACGACCAAATTCCTCCTTTTGCTTTCAATTGATTTTTGACCAAATAGCAAAATCCTGCTAAAACACTCAAAACCCTGGAATCCCCTTCATTGTTTCTCCACAAAAACACCTTGGTGAGCTCTCTTGAACCATCAAATATCATCTGTCCAGCCTTCATCATTTCCTGTTTTCCAAAGCATCTCAAATGGCAGTTAGAGCTGTGAGGTTTTCCATGCACCATTGAGCCAAAAGACCTCAAGCTTCCATCATTGCAAGGCATTGTGGACATCTGTATCGGGCTGCAACATCAAAACCAGCACTGCATCTCACTTGACTTCAAAATCAAGTAAGTAATTGACCCTTTCCTTTCACCAAATCATGCTAGGTTTAGAATAGAACATGGTATGCTAGTGTTATTACAACTGGAATCGTGGCAAATGGTTGTGTGTGTTTGAAGATATGCTGACCTGAAGTTTTGTACACCATTGTTTCTTTGCTCGAATCTCACTCTATAGTGTGATATACTGAAAACCATTGCTGGATTTGTGTTGATGGATGTTTAATGATGATGTTAGTATGTGTGATTTTGTTTTCTGAGCATCTCGAATTTACGAGCTCAGAATGATGTTGTTGCTGCTGTTCATGAAAACTAATATATTTTCCCAGAAAACCATATGATTTATGTTGACTGCTTGCTAATACCATGCTGATGTATGTTAGGTCAAGTTATTTTGTTCTAATGTTGGTGACAACATGAATGTGCCCTGCTGCAGTTTGTTCTTAAACCTTAAACTGTCCAGGAATTATACTTGTTGGTTGATTATTTGTTGCTGAATAATGTATTGTATGTTGGGTCAAGTCACTTTGTTTTAATGTTGGTGATACCATGTTGAGCACCATGCTATTTGATTGCTGTTGTTTGGATGATTACATGATGATGATGAATATGCCTTGCTGTCTATTTGTTGGTGTTGGCTGCAATTGCCCCATTTCTAAAAACCTACCACTGATGAAACCATTACTGATAAACCCTGCTGATAAACCCTGTTACCGTTTTTTTTCAGAAATCCAGCTCATGTTGTTGTTTTGCTGTTTGCTATATGAGCATCATGAATGTGTGTTGCCATTTGGTTTCCATATTTTTGTTTGGTTTGACATTGATGAAGTTGAATGATGAGTGCCATAGCCATGAACAAATGTTACATATGCCATGCTGTTGTAATGGTTTAATAGAAGCTGGTTTATTTGATGCTGTTTGCATGAACCTTGGCTGTTTGAAACCCGACATCTTTTACAAAATTTTTCCATAATGATGTTTGTTTTGATGATTAGCCGATGCTGCTTAATGTTGATGTTCCATGGCCACACTTGTTTGTTGATATTATTGCTTATGGTTTGATGATAAATGCATGCTGTTTGTGTTAAACATAACTTTGCCCAGTACATGAATTCGTGATATTACTTGGTCTGTTGGCAGTTGATGTACATGTTAGTGGTGTTTCATAGAGCATGAGTGTTGATGATTCTGCTTATATTTTGGTTGTTCACAATTTTTGATTAATGTTGAAACCATGTTGCTGTCGATGCCAAACCCTAGCTTATGCATGAGAAGCCCAGAACATGAACATTGTTGTTGCCTGTACTATTACCATGCTGCTGTTGTGCTGGTCGAATTTCGTAGTTGATGTTGGAAATACCATGAACATGTTGCCAATGCCCTGCTGTTTTGCAACTTCAACATTGCCCAGGAAAATCCATTCGAATATGTTGTATGCTGTTACTTGTTTTGTTTGATTTGATGATATTAATGAACCAAGTTTCAAGACCATGTTGCTAAACCATGCCGTGACAAACCCTGTTATTCTTATTAGAAAATCCAGCTCATGTATGTTTTGGTTGCTGTTTGATTATTGTGTGAGCATCATGAGAGTGTTATCATGTAGTTACCATGCTATTGTCTGATTTTGATTTGTTAATGAACATGAAGATAATGCCATGCTGTTACTGTGCTATTGAAATATCAGTTGATTGATTACATGATGATGATGGTTGTATGCTGTTTTTTTTTAAACCATAGAACAGAACCCTTCCCAGAATTTCCCATGAGTGCTTGTTCTAATGTTGGTCGACATTGCATGATGATGATGTTTCGTGCCATGATTCACTTTGATGCTGTTTGTCGATTGTTGTCCATGAATATGAGTCCATTTGCCTTGGCCATGCTGTTAGAAACCTTAGGGTTTTTTCTTAAAACCCAGAGTTTGAGTTGATTGGCTCGGTCACTATTCCATTGGCTGAGAGCCAATCAGATTATTTCATTGCCATGCATCAAAACGCTGTAGTTTTGTTTAATGAATCCAGAATTACTAGTTTGCCACTGCGTTGACTCATGTTGACCCCATTTGCCATGCCTTGTGTTCATATTTCATCCATATTTTCATCCAATTTCCACAATTTATTTCTCACTCAATTTTCATCAAAAAATCTTGAAATTTTTTCCACATGTTCATGAATGTGTTCTTTATTTAATCATGATTTTTAATTAATTTTCCATGGTCTGGATTTTAAATGACAAATATTTTCTTGACATGTATGCCAAAATGACACCCTTTGCCATTTCAATTGTGAAATTGTCATGTTATGTCCATTGCCTTTGAAATTTTTTGTGATGAAACTAGACACTTTGACCTTTGTCTCCATATAGACTTTGTGCATTTATCATTTGTGGATTGGGAGTTATGATTTTCTGAAGTCATGTGTTACAATTGTTGCTATACCATGAACATGCATCTTCACAAATTATGTTCACATGCTTCCCTACATCCAATTGACCCCAAATTTTGCATGAATGATCCCTTGTATGTCTAATTGATGTATGAATTTTCTTGGAATTAATCTTGCTGTTTTCCATTTGATTGAGAATTTTCTTCCATACCTAGTCATTTGTTGACTTTTTGTGCTATGCCTTGCCAAATCTTTTGTGAAATTCTCAAATCATATTGTATATCCATGAAATTTCATATATGAAAACTAGACTCTTTGAGCTTTGCATTGGCGTTAATCTCATTCATTTCTCTTCTGTTTTCAAATTGATATGATTTTTTGAAGTTGACCCATGCTTGTTGACTTTCACCATGCTTACTTGAACTTTGTATGACTTCATGATTTTAATTGCCTGCCTTCCTCTCATCCAAATGCCATGAAATTTTACATGTATACCATGTTAGATGTTAGGATTGAGTGTGATTTATTTCATGATTTTTGAGATTGCTTAGGTTGACTTTTGATGCAAGTCATTCTGTTGACTTTTGTATGCTTTCTTTGCCTTACTTTGACTTCAAATGTTCATGTAATGATCATAATGCATGATATGATTGTGGGCCCAAGGGTGATTGCTTTCTAATTGGTTGACTTTGACTTTGAGTTGACTTTTCCTTGCTGCCTTGACTTTTTCTTTCATGTTTGACCCTAGGTTAGTCCTAGTGGTCCTTTGGACTTATGTTGAGTTCATCTGTTTCAGGTTAAGCCAATGCTTCAAAAGATCACTCAGTTTTGATTGAGTTTGGTTATGTACATCATGTTGCTAACCTTTTGTTTTGCAGATGGTTTGACTCATAACTTGAGTCTTATGCTTTGCTCAGTTGATCCCCTGTGTTGACTGTTTGCCATTTCTTTTGATTTAAACTTTTGACTTGTTTACTAATAAGTTTGACTTTTTCAGGTACTTTAGTTGCTTAAGTTCTCTGAACTTGCTTGCTTTGCTATTTTAGCATTTGCTTTTGAGGTATAAACCTTTCTTTCTTCATGTAGTCTGGAGACCCGGTCTGTTATTTGACCGGGCAAACTGTCTGAAGTCCTCCTTAAGAGGCAATGCTTGTGTATGTTTACTTTGTCCCTGTACAGAGTCAAAGACCTCCTAAGTGAAGAGGCAATTGGTGGAAGGTAGGGATATGCAGTCTATCCCCCACTATTCAGTGTGTCTTCTGTCTTGCTCACACCACTGTGTTGATGCATTTCAGATAAAAACCCAAGATCTTGTGCAATTGCACAGTTGAGTCAGTTTTAAATGTGTAGAAGGGTTCCCACTTTCTGAACCCACGCATTCTTGTCAAATGCTCTCCCAGGCCAGGGATAGAAGCAATGAGGCACACCCCTCATCTCCTTTCATCTGCTTCACCTTAGCCTCTCAATGGCAAGGTTAAGAGCAACACTGACCCCATTCCAGTTGGCCCTAGTGCCTAACCTTTGATGTTTGAGCCCCCTTGTTGGTGTGTTTATTCTTATGCTGTATGTGTTTGTGATTGCCTTGTTTGCTTCCTTAGGCTTTAGTTTGTGCTTGCCCTTGTGCAATAGCTTTGTGCTTGACTTGCTTCCTGTGCAAGTCAAGTCTGTGTGGCTTAACCCTTGTGTGAGCCATGATTAGAGTTGTTTGGCCGAACTACGGCAACTCTGATTCTCACGTTCAGGTGAGATACGTAGGCACGAGACGCGATGTCTTGCCGAGTTTGACTAACCACTAACACTAATTCTCTTCTCTCACCCCTGTTGTGATTGAGATATCCCTTTTCTCTTGCCCTAGTTGCAATCGAGACCCTTGCTTCCTGTGCAAGCCTTGTTTAGGATAGGTTGGCTCGCGTGCCATTTAGCTAGAAACCTTAACTTAGGGTTGACTTTGCATGACAACATCTAGGCTCGAGTCGTAGTCTCCCTAGAGTTGTGTCTCCCTCTGTTATCTGGTTAGACTAGATCCTTGTCCCTGCGTAGGGGAACTACATCGCCCTGATCTTCATACCAGATGAAGTATGTAGGCAGGAGATTGAGCTGATCTCTCCGGGCGCCTTTTCTTTTCTTTTGTGTTTGTTTGACAGTTGTAGGCTGAGGCCCTGACTCCCTATTAACTCGTTGTGTTGTTGTGTGCTTGGAAGCCGATGTAAGTCCATCGAGTGGCATTTGGGTTCCAGTGTGCGTGTGTTTAGGTTCGGATGCTGATGTAAGTCCAGTGATTGGCAGTCGGGCTCCACGTTTGCCTGTGTTTTGTTTTGTTTGCGTGCGTGTCAGCCGAGCTACGAATGCTCTGATTCTTCTCTCGTCCGAGAAGATACGTATGCATAGGATGCGATATCCTAGCGAGCATGTTTCGTCTCCCCAGTCCGAACTACTTCGACTCTGATGTCTATGCCTGATAGACTAAGTAGGCCCAGGATACGATATCCTGCCGAGTCAGTTTCAGTCAGTTTCTTTTGTCTCTTTCAGCCAGTGTGTGTGAGTTTGAGCAGCGTGTTAGCAACCAATTTTCCTTCCTTTTGTGCGTGGATCCCGTAGAGTACTACGGATGCGTAGGGTGCCTAACACCTTCCCTTCGCATAACCGACTCCCGAACCCTTTCTCTTTGGTCGCGAGATCATGTTCTTTCCTAGGTTTACTTCGAGCGTTTCCTTTCCCTCTTTTGGGATAAATAACGCACGGTGGCGGCTCTGTTGTTTCTTTCTTTTCCCGCCGGTTTTTCGCGCGATGCGACACCCCTGTACCATTGGTTTCTCCTCTAGACTCTCATATGAAGAGAAATCAGAGAGAGGAAATCATGGTGTTCAATCTGAACTTCATGGATTTGCAAAATTAAAGACACAATTCAAATGCCTCTGATGAGAGGACTTCAGCCAAGCCAATAAACACAAGAAATAAGCAATAATCGGTGAGTTTCGATTGAAAAAAGTGTGAACATCCACCTCTGAAATGTAGATCTATGGAGCACGATTATTCACAATTCTTGATTGTAGTTTGCTCTTGAGATGAAGATGAAGCAAGGCCAAGGAATTTTAAGTCCAACAATCAACCAATAAAGTTGAGAATTGGATCTGAAAAATGAAAGTGAAATTGCACAATTCCTTTAAAGTGAGGTTTGGATGGAGTTTTGCAGCATATCAGGCGCCTTAAGGTTGGTTTATGGTGAAGGTAAGCACTTGTATTTATAGCAAGGCAAGCTGCAAGCATGGGATTTTCATATGCATGAGTGATGAGGGCCTCCATGCATGGGTCTGTACAGGCGCATGGAGGGCCCAAATCCAATTGGAAATGCAAGCTGGGATGTAATTGAACTGAAATGGACGTGCAAATGTGAATGATTTGGCTTGTGCATGAAGTTTGAACATGGTTTCCATAAATGCACCAAAATCTTCTCCTCTTCGAAAATGCATATTCCCAAAATGAAACATGGCCTTGTGGGTAATGGTTGGAAAGGTCTTGACATGAGGATCAATTGTTATGTTGAACAAAACTCCATTTGGAATTGGTAAATTAGTGAAAATTGGTCATAAAGTTCAAGGTGCAAAACATGTGCATGTGAAATTTTCCAAAATGGACCAATTTCAAGCCCTTCTGAATCAATGATGAAAGCCTCAAATGACAAAACCTTAAACATCAAATTTGTAGATAGTTTCAATAAAATAAATTTTGACTTAAATTTTGCATCATTTGGATTTTTAATGAGAAAGTTATGGGCACTTGAAGTTGGACTTTTTCACATTTCAATGCCTTTGGTCCAAAGTGACCTATAATGTTTTGCATTGTCACATGTATTTATTTTAGGATTATGAAACTTTGTTCAACATAACAAATTAATTAGACATCTTAAAAATTCCAATGAATTTGATCCCACCTCAAAATCACAAAAAATGAGTGAGTTAGGTCATTGGGAACTTGACCCAAAATTAGGGTTTCAGTCAAAATGACCTATAATGTTTTGAAATGGATGATGACCTTGCAAGCTTCAAATTAATTGTTTATGAACATGAAAGTTGTTCATATGGTTATTAAGAACATTTTTGCTCTGTGGGTCATCTTCATTTGGCAAACACATTAAAAGTCAGGTCTCAGTGGATTCCAAAATAGTCAGATGAATTGATTGATCAACTTCTCAAGTCCAAACTTCCAATCTTGATGAATTGATGATTGAGGATAATCAAATAAGCTCAAATATGAATGAATTGATGAATTAAATAACTTCCCTTGATTGTATTTTATCATGGGTTGAGGTTGCTTCATGAGCAAGGCACAATTGATGCATAGATGAATTAGGGTTTCCTTGGGAAACAAGCCTCAAGCCCTTTGGTTTGCTTTGATCAAATTGACAAATTGAGATACTTGGGAGGCATATATGATGAATGAGAGGTTTGGGAACCATTGTCATGCTTGCTTCCACCTTCACCTGGCCATATCAATGAGCATAGGGTCTCCTAGGAGCCTTGGATCTTATGATTGCTCAAGCTACAAAACAAAAGATGTTAGTGACATATTTTTGTGATTTTGGTTATTAAACAAAAGAAGAAAAGCAATAATATACAATTAAAGCATGCTTGGTGGTCTCAAACCAACTCACACAAGTCCCACCCTAGGGTTAAAGAGCCAAGATGCTATGATCCTTGAGGCAAATGCAATGTGCAATGATATGATGCCATGAGGGATCTTAGGGTAGGGTCTTATAGATGCCCCTATTTAAGGTCATTCTAGCCGGAGATATGAAGGTTAAAATCTTCGTCTCGACGAGGTAGAATGGGCTTAAATAATAACTAAGAGACCTCATGATGCAAATGTATGTATGAAAAAGGGAATACTCTGTGGGGATATATGTCCACAAAGGAAAAAGAAATGAGGAGAAACTGAAAATCCATATGAGTAATACGCTCATAAATGGGACAGAGACTCTGGGGAGTAAAAGAGAATAAAATGCGTGAGCAGGTCACAACTTAAAACTTGCTGAGAGACACGAGAGGGATTCCACGAAAATAAATCAATGGAAAGACTTGAGCTGACGCAAAGATGCACGTATTAGGGAATATGCCAATACAGCAAGACTATCCACAAGGGATACTTCGGATAAAAATCCGGACTCAGGTGGGGAAAATCCACTAAGGGACTTAGCTGGGGAAAATCCATGAAGGAGCCAGCTGAGGAAGAGGTAAATGAGGTATTACCGGTTACTGGGTAATAAGCTCAAGGAGACATGTGACCAAAACATCGGTATAAGAGTGAGAGAACAACACGCTCAGGGAGAATGAATATCTAAGACCGGTATAAGGGTGAGAGATATCAATCATCCAAAACATCTGAGGAAGACCCAAAGAGGTACATTTCAACTCAGGGAAATCTGACTCCACAGGGGACAAAAGTCATAATAGGGAGCAGAAGGAAGGAACACCAGGGATACTAGTTACTGGGCATATAATAGGTGATCAACCAAGGCGTGAATTGGGGAATATTTCCAAAACACTCATCATCTGAAAGGAGGACTTGGAAAAGCAAACTCGATTACAGGATAGACATTCGATTCCATAAGGAAATACGAATCTTACTCGACTGAGGAAGAAAAAGACTTTGACTGAAGAGTGCATGATATATATTATCTATTACCGTCAGAACGTAGATAACATACTCGCATGGAAGATTATCCACAACCGGTTACTGGGTTAATAAAGGATAAATCGACCGAAAAGAAAGGACATCGGGATACTGGTTATTGGGTATAAAATGATGACCAATCACATGAGAGAAACGATCATTACCAACAAAAAAAAGGTAAATGAAAGATGACCCGCTGGGGATAAATTGCTTTATCAGAGCAATTATCCAAGATATATATCACCGGTTACTGGGAGATTTACTCAAACAGGTGAAGGAATATCAATACCGAATATTGGATAAAGATAACCAACAAATAGGGGATTACATCTACCGGATACGGGGTAGAAAACCACTGAAGAGAGTAACCGTCATCGATTAGGATGAACAAAATCAAGGGTTAACTCTGCAAGGGGATAAAAAATAGGGTTTATAACTACCAGTTACTGGGTAGAAAACCACAGAAATAGGACTTACAACTACCGGTTACTGGGTAGAAGGCCACAGACTCCGCCGGGGAAATGATGGACAATTACTGGTTATTGAGCAATCATTCATCTAAACCACGGGGAAGTGCAAAGGGAAATAACAAGAGGAGTCAATCTAGGAACGAACTAGAGAGACATAATGAACAAGACTCAACCCAATGAGGATATAACTCAGGGGAGCAATTCCATCCCAATACATATTTTGGGAGGAAACAAAAATAATAATCATCCACGAGGACATAACTCAGTGGGGAATATGGAAGAAAGGGTAGACACTTTCTGCCTATATGGCTGACTCTATATGGAGAGATCAATCACCAATATCTGCTTGGGGAAATATATATCACCAAATAGAAGGAGACAACAAACAAAGATATGTGGCAAAGAATGCAACATGAATATCTGAATGTTATAATTATGCATGTATATGTGTGGTTCATGTATGATTAATGCTGACAAACAGACATATCTAACGCAAACAGGTCCAGGAATCAATGGATAAACATCCGGTACTATGTTTTTCAAAAGAGAAAGCCAGGCCCGCTGGGGAAACTCCCAATCTAATGGGGGCGACAGATACCAGGAAACACCAATCTCTGCAGGGGGACAAGGCCAATGCTAAGGATCAAATGGAGTCACTGCTGGGAACAAAGACTACTACTAGGGAAACAAGCAGGATCACCGGGGATCAGAGACTACTGTCGGGAATAGGCAAGGGATCACAATCACCAAATCTAGGGATCTTCCAACAGTATGCAGAGATAAGGATAAGATTAGTCAGAGAAGAAACTATTGGGGACTTATCAGGGGATAACGTGGAATTCCCTGGGGATTAACCACCAAAAAGAAGCACATCAAACAACATTGACTTCTAATTATGGAAGGAAATATCTCTGCTAAGGAGAAGGAGAACCAGTCACTCCGTTGGGGAAAGAATCAACACCTCTTCCTCAGAAGTTCCAACGCCAAACTGCAATCAGAAGAAGTCTCGGCTGGGGAACCTACTCAAACACCATTAGGGAGCTTAACACAAGTGGGGTCCACTATAGAAGTAACTCTACTGGGGAAATTATCAAGGAGAGAAACGAAACTCTGTGGGAATAACTACCAAATCAAAGTTCCAAAACCAACACATTTCCTCGCGCTACTGGAGAAACAATCTCTGCCGAGGAGAATAGAAACAACACTCCGCTGGGGATAGAAAATAAACATTTTCATCACCCACTCTGCTCAGGAGGAATCAACAAATAGGCTCTGATCAGACAACTCCACTGGGGAAACACTGTTGATGACTGAACCGGGAACAACCTGTAGGCAATCCGCTGGAGATAACCTGTTGGTGACCGTATTGGGGAGTTAGATTGGGGATCAACCCTAATGAGAATGATCAAGAGGAAAACTGCTGGAGATCAATGTAGGCGAATCCACAGGGGATAAGCTACAAACCAAACTATTGATAATTCCATTCATGCTGGGGATTTCCTGCTCACTCTGCGGGAGAATTCCAATCTGAATGAGGGAAAGCCAACTTCCTCGAAACGATAGCATGTCAATTTATCAATTTATAAGGGATTTTAGGTCAATCCACACAAGAGATGACAACCATATAACTGATAACACAAATGCTAGATCCAGCCTCAATTGAGGAGCCAGAAAACCAAGGCCAAACTCTAAACACCCTGGGGATTTGGTGGGGTGTTAGAGATATACTCCTCCAAACAAACTGGGGCCAAAACTCCAGACTCCCTGGGAAATTTGGTGATGCATAACTTTCTTCTGCGCTCGCGAAGGGGGACAACCTGAAAGATAATGAAGAGGATACAAGTATGCTGGGAATATGAACAAATGTCTTACCCTTTTGGAGATCATACTATCCTTGGGAGAGCACTGAAGACGTCCCATTATCCTTTTTGTCATTGTGAATGTTCACTTTGTTTAAAAACATTTATGAAAATTTAATTTATTTAAAACAATGATATTTATCAATTAAAACATGAAAATATTTGTTGAACAAAAACAAATAAGAGTGCAAAGAATTGGATAAAGGCTCAAATTTATTTGATAGAATGGTAGTCTGCAAATGGCAAGACTCCATGGATCTTTACAAATTTGAAATTGGTGATATATATTGGAAAAGGGCTACATTGAACATAATGACCATTTCTCCACCAATTCTGAATCCAATGTATTTGAAGCTTCAGTTGACGATTACTGAGCGAAATTCTTTGACAGATGACAGTTGTAGAACAAAGTCTTGTCAGGATGCAGTTACTTGCCAAATCCCTAATTTTTGCCTAGATTGCCCCAGGATGAGGTACTCAATCTAGCAGGATATATATTCATTTTTTATGTCTCAAACTTTTGCCTGGATCGCCCTTTCGGGTTTTCAATCCACCGAGACGCTCATTTTTGCCTAAGCCGCCCTTTCGGATTTTCAACTTAGCGAGCTATTCTGTTTTTATTTTAGGCGAAGTATTTCTTGACTGCATCTGAATTCACAGGACGGGTGAAATCCTCTCCATCCATAGTTGTAAGTATCAAAGCACCGATGAAAAGGCTCTTTTAACAACATATGGACCTTTATAGTTTGGAGTCCACTTGCCCCTAGAATCGGGCACGAAAGACAAAACTTTCTTGAGAACAAGGTCACCTTCTTGGAACACACGAGGCTTGACCTTCTTATCAAAGGCTTTCTTCATCCTTTGCTGATATAACTGACCATGACACATGGCAGTCAATCTCTTCTCTTCAATTAAGTCCAACTGGTCATAACGACTCTGAACCCATTCAGCCTCGGTCAACTTGGCTTCCATCAAGACTCTCATTGATGGGATCTCCACCTCTACTGGGAGCACGACCTCCATGCCGTAAACAAGAGAGAAAGGGGTTGCCCCTGTTGAAGTGCGGACAGATGTACGATAGCCATGCAAAGCAAATGGCAGCATCTCATGCCAATCTTTGTACATAACAACCATCTTCTGGATAATCTTCTTGATATTCTTATTAGCAACTTCAACAGCCCCATTCATCTTGGGTCTATAAGGAGAAGAATTATGATGTGCAATCTTGAACTCACTACAAAGCTCTTTCATCATCTTGTTGTTCAAGTTAGATCCATTATCAGTAATGATCTTATCTGGCACACCATAACGGCATATGAGTTTATTCTTGATAAACTTCACAACCACCTGCCTGGTCACGTTTTCATATGACGCTGCTTCAACCCATTTGGTGAAGTAATCAATTGCTACGAGAATAAATCTGTGATCGTTGGACACTTTCGGCTCTATCATGCCAATCATGTCAATTCCCCACATAGAGAAAGGCCATGGTGATGAAATCACATTCAGAAGTGTCGGGGGAATATGAATCTTATCCGCATAAATCTGACACTTATGGCATTTCTTCACATATTTGCAGCAGTCATACTCCATTGTCAACCAATAGTAGCCTGCTCTCAACATCTTCTTTGTCATGACATGTCCATTGGAATGAGTACCAAATGAACCCTCATGGACTTCAGTCATCAACAGGTCTGCTTCGTGTCTATCCACGCATCTGAGCAAAACCATGTCGAAATTCCTCTTATAAAGTACATCGCCATTGAGGTAGAAACTGCCAGATAATCTCCTCAAAGTCTTCTTATCTTTAACAGATGCCCCAGGCGGGTAAATCTGACTCTGAAGAAAACATTTGATGTCATAATACCAAGGCTTATCATCTTTCACTTCTTCAACTGCAAATATATGAGTTGGTCTATCCAAGCGCATCAAAGTGATATTGGGGACTTCATTCCAGAACTTCACCACAATCATAGAAGCAAGTGTAGCAAGCGCATCTGCCATCTGATTCTCATCTCGAGGAATATGATGGAAGTCAACCTCAGTAAAGAAAGTTGAAATCCTCCTCGCATAATCTCTGTATGGGATGAGGCCAGGCTGATTCGTCTCCCATTCACCCTTAATTTGATTAACAACAAGGGTCGAATCACCATAAACATCAAGATGCTTGATCCTAAGATCAATACACTCTTCCAAACCCATAATACATGCCTCATACTCTGCCATATTATTCGTGCATTTGAAAGTTAGCCATGCTGTAAAAGGAAAATGTGTACCCTGAGGAGTAATAATCACTGCCCCAATACCATTTCCATATTGATTTACAACGCCATCAAACACCATGCTCCATCGGGAACCATGCTCTGGCCCTTCATCGAGCGTAGCCTCATCGCAATCCTTCATTTTCAAATACAGAATCTCCTCATCCGGGAAGTCATACTGAACTGACTGATAATCCTCAATTGGTTGATGTGCCAAGCGGTCAGCCAAGATACTACCTTTAATAGCTTTCTGAGCTCGATACTCCATATCATACTCAGACAACAGCATCTGCCAACGGGCAATCCTCCCAGTTAAAGCAGGCTTCTCAAAGATATACTTGATTGGATCCATTTTGGATATCAACCAAGTCGTATGATTCAACATATATTGGCGTAAGCGCTTAGCAGCCCAAGCCAAAGCACAACATGTTTTCTCAAGCATTGAGTATCGAGACTCACAATCAGTCAACTTCTTACTCAGGTAGTAGATAGCATATTCTTTTTTTCCTGATTCATCTTGCTGACCAAGGACACAACCCATAGAGTCTTCAAGAACTGTCAGATACATAATCAATGGTCTCCCTTCCACAGGTGGAGACAGAATCGGAGGCTCGGACAGATATTCTTTGATACTATCAAAGGCATTTTGGCAATCCTCGGTCCAATCATGACGTTGATCTTTCCGGAGGAGCTTGAATATTGGCGCACATGTGGCAGTCATGTGGGATATAAATCTGGAGATATAAATCAAGCGGCCAAGAAAACCTCGGACTTGCTTCTCAGTTTGGGGCGCAGGCATCTCTTGTATTGCTTTGACCTTGGCAGGGTCAACCTCAATACCTCTCTCACTGACAATAAAGCCCAATAACTTGCCGTAACGGACTCCAAATGTACACTTGTTAGGATTCAGACGAAGCTTATACTTCCTTAAACACTGAAAAAGCTTCAACAAGTGTTCTACATGTTCAACTTCCGTTCTTGACTTTGCAATCATATCATCAATATATACCTCGATCTCCTTGTGCATCATATCATGAAACAAGGTAGTCATAGCTCGTTGATACGTGGCTCCGGCGCTCTTCAGACCGAAGGGCATCACTCGATAACAGAATGTTCCCCAAGGTTTGATGAATGTTGTCTTCTCCATATCCTCGGGTGCCATTTTGATCTGATTATATCCGGAAAATCCGTCCATAAACGAGAAGACATTGAATTTAGCCGTATTATCTACCAACATATCGATATGTGGTAGAGGAAAATCATCTTTTGGACTAGCTTTATTCAAGTCTCTATAGTCCACATACATTCGGACTTTTCCATCTCTCTTAGGCACGGGCACAATATTGGCCACCCATTGAGGATATGTAGAAGTCACTAGAAACCCCGCATCAATTTGCTTATGAACTTCCTCTTTGATCTTCACTGCCATATCGGGATGAGTTCTTCTGAGCTTGTGCTTCACAGGCACATACTCAAGCTTCAAAGGCAGGAAATGTTGCACGATATCAATATCTAGACTAGGCATGTCTTCATATGACCAGGAAAAAACGTAGATATATTCTCGTAGCAACTCAATCAACCCCTTCTTCACAGATTCTTCAAGGAGTGCCCCAATCTTCACCTCACGAACACAATCTTCAGACCCCAAGTTGACTGGTTCCAGATTCTTAAGATGTGGCTGAATGATCTTCTCTTCGTGCTCAAGCAGACGGGTAATCTCATCAGGAATCTCTTCAACATCATCTTCTTCGGCCTCAAATACAGGGAACTCAAAGTTGGGAGATGGTGTTGGATCATTATGTTCAATGGGTTTGATCAACCTGCATAATGATTTTGGATATAAAAGAGATTTTAGAATTCAAGCAAGGAAAATCGTTATGCAGATGAAAAGATTGATTTTATTTTATTTTTGGGGTTTTATGGTGATCACCAATTCATGCAAAAAGCAAAAAGTGAAAAATAATTTGGAAAAAACAAACATTTAACATGAATTATTGAATGAATATCATTGTATTTATGGGCCAACAATGTCATCACTCCTCCTTTTGGCATGGGAGAAGGGTTTTTAAACAAAATGAACATTACGTTGACGTATGGACAACTGTTGGAACATCAACAGCGACCCAGTTATTGCAGACCCCTCCAGGGATGACAAAGTTTCCAGAATCTTCCTCTGCATTATCTTCCACAACAGCAACAGCTTCCTGATCTTCAACAGTGTGGATGAAACCACCACTCTGAAACAGCCCATACTTGTTGAAAGTGCCCGAAGAATACCCTATGCCAGCCCGGGATTTATTGTCCTCCAGCTTGATCATTTGTCCTAAACCAGTAGTTGCGCCATGCTCAATGGCCAACTTCGCATCATTGTAGGACGCAAATGAAGAAGTTCCTTTCTTAGAAGGCTTAGCAATAGACAACGCTTGGAACAGCGTCCCAACTTCGTCCTCAGCATCAATATAAGAAAAGGAAGACAGATGGCTAACCAAGAGAGCCTTCTCTCCCCCTACCACCACCAACTTTTTGTTCTTGACAAATTTCAACTTTTGGTGTAGGGTGGATGTCACAGCGCCTACCTCGTGAATCCATGGTCTGCCCAACAAACAGCTATATGATGGGTGGATATCCATGACCTGAAAAGTGATCTGGAAATCACTTGGTCCAATCTTGACTGGGAGCTCAACCTCGCCAATCACAGTTTTGCGCGATCCATCAAAAGCTTTTACAACCACTCCACTCTGCCTCATGGGAGGCCCCTGATATAAAAGTCTAGCGAGAGTGGATTTTGGCAACACATTCAATGATGATCCAGTGTCTACCAGCACATTAGACATGGCATCATCTTTACAGTTCATTGAAATGTGAAGTGACAAATTATGGTCTCTTCCCTCCTCGGGGAGATCAACATCACAGAAACTCAGATTGTTACAAGCAGTAATGTTTGCAACAATGCTATCGAATTGTTCTATTGTGACGTCATGATCTACATACGCCACGTCCAACACCTTTTGCAGAGCTTCTCAGTGTAGCTCAGAATTCATTAACAAAGATAGCACAAAGATCTTTGATGGCGTTTGTAGAAGCTGATCTACAACATTGTATTCACTCCTCTTGATGAGCCTCAGCATCTCATCGCAGTCCTCTTTCATCATGCCATTCTGGCCAGCAGGGACAAAAGTCTTAACAACAGTGGCGGCAGGTCTATTAATAACAAGTGTCGGATTCGGAGAATTGGAAGAATTTCCCACATGACGAACGACACTATCAGCAGTATCAACCCTTCTGGTGTCAGCCTGGGGTTTCGGCGGCGCCGAGAAAACATGACCACTACGGGTCAGGCCACTAACATCAGCAATGTTAACAATAGAAATGGGGGGTAGAGACACCTCCTTCCCATCTTCCAATGCCACAGCATTATAACGATAGGGAACAGCTTTGTCAGAAGAGTATGGCACACGGCCAGCTGGCTTGATTATGAGAGTAGGAGAAGCCTTCTGCTTGTTGTCATCGTATCGGATGACAACAGGCTCGAGAATCCTGAATACTGGTGATATCACATTAACTTCATCATCCTCGTCGCGATTCTGAAGTATTTCAATTACACCTTGATCCAGCATTTCTTGGATGTCTTTTCTAACTTGACGACATCCCCTCTCGTTGACAGTGCAAACACGGCAACTGTCATGGTCATGCTCGTAATGATTGTATTCACACAACAGTCTGTGCATCTCGACCAAAGATTGTCGGATATGGCTGACATATCAGACCTTATATTTACCAGGGCAACCCTGAACCATGTTGACAGCAGATTTCCCATGCTCGGGTAATGGGTTCTTCTTGACGTTAGGACCTACGTCCTCGAAAAACAATATACCGCTCCTCACAAGGTCTTGAACCTTGGTCTTCAGCGGGTAACAGTTCTCCACATCATATCCGGTAGCACTGGAATGATAAACACAGTGAAGCTCGGGCTTGTACCACCACTGAGGGTTGGTTGGTACAGCAGGTGAGTCACGTGGAGTGATCAGCTTCCTTTCAATCAATGAAGGATATAGCTCTGCATAAGTCATCGAAATAGGATCAAAACTGACCTTTTTCCTATCATAGCTTGTACTAGTCTGATTGTTGTTTTGAGGCTGGTAGGCCTTGTAACACCCCGATAATAATATGCTCATTATTTAAATTAAGTTAATAATAGATTTATTAATTTAATTAGATAATTGGATTATTATTATTATTATTATTTTTGGAATTATTGAATTATTATTATTATTGGAATAATAATATAATTTGGAAAATATATATAAGTTGGAATTTAGAAAAATCCCATTTTTTGGTAAAAAGGTTATTTTCACGTGAAAAGGGAAAGGAGACAGAAAAGGGAAAAAAAGGGCAAAGAGCCAGAGAACGAAGGTTGAAGGAAGGAAAAGCTTGGAGCTCAGAGATTGCCAGATTAACTCAGGTAAGGGAGGTTTATCATCGATTAATGGGTATTATGGGATAATATGTGATGGGTAGTGAGAAACCATGGATTTTGACTCTGATTTGAATGATGCATGCTGAAATTGTGAAATATTTGATGAACGAATTTGGATGATAATTGACGAAAACTCGTAGGAATTAGAGGTAGTAAGGTTAGCGATTCGGGAAGCCGAATGTGTATGATCTGTAATTGATAAAACGAACGAACATGTATGAAAATTGGACTGTAGAAGGTTGGAATTGGATAGATCTCGTAGCAGAGAAAGCCATAGCAGATCTGGGAATTCTGGGTTCTGGTCATACGCGTATGGCACTAGGCAATACGCGTATGAGATGGCTGGTACGCGTATGGATGAGGCCTTACGCGTATGAGTGAAAAAGATGATATTTTGAACGTAGATTTGTCTCTGTTGGTACGCGTATGGGAGAGTGGTACGCGTAGCATACGCGTATGAGGCAGATGATACGCGTATGGGTTGGGCGAGGAAACGCGCCATACGCGTATGGGCATAGGCAGTACGCGTATGGATTTGGTCAGGAATGGGCAATACGCGTATGAGCATAGGCAATACGCGTATGGGCAGACTTGTGGTTTTTCTGAACTGTTGTTGTGCAGTTTTTGGTTGTTTAGGCTGAGTGCTGTAACTTAGCTGATGTATGACGTAGTGGGGATTATTTCCCGTTGTTTTGAGTAGTATAGGTATTAGTAGAGTGTGCTAATACTGTGTTTGATTATGCGGCATGATATGATATGCTTTTGTGATAAAATGTGTTGATGATGTGTGATGGTATGCATGATGCTGTGAATGTATCAGTTATGTATGCATTTGTGAATAGACTGTTTTATGGCTTAGAGTGTGAGCATATGTCTATTCTTGAGTTGTTGTTGTTGTTGCATTGCTAGGTGATTAGCATGCACATTGTGGCCCATTTGGGGTGGTAGCTAATTCCCATGGTGAGGAATTAGTGAGTAAATCATTTTGATTGTTGTTGATGTTTGCATGCTAGGTGATTAGCGTGCATAGCATGGCCCATTTGGGGTGGTAGCTAATTCCCATGGTGAGGAATTAGTGAGTGAGTCACTATGTCTCAAATGAGTGGGACTAGTGAGCTTGGTAGCCGTGCCTGGATTTGGACGGTGAGGTTGAACTATATGTTCACAAATAGTCGGTACCGCATGCATGGAGTCTCATTGCATAATATATGTATGGCGTATAATATGAATGGATGTATTCCAATATTATACGTGTGTTTGTGTTGGTGTTGAGTATTATGTTGAGTTGATGTGCTGTTACTGAATGTATGTTTGGATTAGGGTGATGAAGTGTGTTAAAATTACTTAGCATTACATAATGTTTTATAATGCTTATTATATTGATTGAGGAACTCACCCTTACAACTATTTTTCAGGTAACGAGCAATGAGTTGAGTAGAAGTTAATGCTTGGAGTCTAGTGTAGTCTCCTTAGTGGGTCGTGCTCTGATAGATGTGACATCGGGATGGGTTGTTTAACTTGTTTTAAACGTTTTGTTGTTGGTTGATAACCATTTTACATGTAATGTTTTACATGATTGATGAAATTATATCCGCTGTGTTTTATGCAAATGTTTAAGTTTTAAATTAATAAAAGAGCATGACCGTTATACTGTTGAATGGTGTGGAATATTGTGTGACACCCTTAAATGGCATAATTACTCTGATGTTGTATTTGATATTTAATTAAATATTTGGGGTATTTTAGAAGGGTGTTACATTAGTGGTATCAGAGCATAGTCGGTCGAGTCGAGTCGTAATTATTCTGTTTCCCCTGTACGAGATGGGTGTTGTGTAACCCTATCAGTACTTATTGTTTTAGTTGTTGGGTTTTCAGAATAGAGATGGCTGGAAGAGGTAGAGATGATGCTGCGATTGCTAAGGCTCTGGGTATGCTAGCTGGAGTACTTGGAGGAAATCTGAATGTTGTGGGAATGGGAGCTGCTCGTCAATTGAGTGAGTTCCAGAAGAACAATCCTCCAATGTTCAAGGGAGCATACGATCTAGATGGCGCTCAGAAGTGGTTGAAGGAGATAGAGAGAATCTTCTGAGTGACCGAGTGTGCCGATAACCAGAAGGTCAGGTTCGGTACGCATATGCTGTCAGAGGAGGCAGATGATTGGTGGGTTGCTACCCGCACTGAGTTGGAATCTGCTGGAAATGCTGAGATCACTTGGGCTGTGTTCAGAGAGAGATTCCTGAGGAAGTATTTTCCAGAGGATGTCAGAGGAAAGAAAGAGATAGAGTTCTTGGAATTGAAGCAGGGCAATCGGTCGGTTACTGAGTATGCTGCTAAGTTCACAGAGCTGTCAAAGTATTACACTCCCTATGCTGAGGCTGCTGGGGAATTTTCGAAATGTGTGAAGTTTGAGAACGGGTTACGTCCCGAGATCAAGCAGGCTATTGGATATCAACGGATCAGAGTGTTTTCTGACTTGGTTGACTGTTGCAGGATTTTTGAACAGGATTCCAAAGCCAGAGCAGAGAGCTATCAGCAAAGGGTTGATAGGAAAGGCAAGAATCAGAATGATCGTGGAAAACCGTATGCAGCTGGCAAAGGTTTTCAGAGACAGAGTGGGATGAAGAGGCCTAGTGGGGGAGACTCTAGTGCTCCTGCTAAGTGTTATAGATGTGGTCAGGCTGGACATCGTATCCATGAGTGTACCAGTAATGAGAAGAAGTGTTTCAAGTGTGGAAAAGGTGGTCATTTGGCTGCAGACTGCCGGTTGAAGACTGTGACTTGTTTCAACTGTGGAGAGTTGGGTCATATCAGTCCACAGTGTCCTAAGCCGAAGAAGGAGAATCAGTCGGGAGGCAAGGTCTTTGCTTTATCGGGTTCTGAGACATCTGCAGATGATCGTTTGATCCGAGGTACGTGTTATATTAATGGCTTTCCTCTTGTAGCTATTATTGACACCGGTGCTACTCATTCCTTTATATCTTTGGATTGTGCTGTGAAACTTAAGTTAGAGATATCTGAGATGCTTGGAAGTATGGTGATTGATACTCCTGCGAAGGGTTCAGTGACTACTACTTCAGTTTGTTTGAATTGTCCTTTGAGTATTTTTGGTAGAGACTTTGGGATGGACCTTGTGTGTCTTCCACTAGTACAGGTTGATGTTATCTTGGGTATGAACTGGTTGGTGTTTAACCGCGTCTATATCAACTGTTTTGATAAGACTGTGATTTTTCCTGAGATTGAGGAAGGAAAGAATTTGTTTCTATCTGCAAGGCAGGTGAATGAGGAAGTGGCAGATGGGGCAGAGTTGTTTATGCTGTTAGCGACTTTGGAGGCTAAAGATAAACTGGTGATCGGTGATCTAGCCGTGGTGTGTGATTTTCCTGATGTGTTTCCGGAAGAAGTGAATGAATTGCCACCAGAGCGTGAAGTTGAGTTCTCGATTGATTTAGTACCTGGTACTAGACCGATATCGATGGCTCCGTACCGTATGTCTGCTGTTGAGTTAGCTGAATTGAAGAGTCAGTTGGAAGATCTGTTGGATAAGAAATTTATTCGTCCGAGTGTGTCACCGTGGGGTGCACCAGTGTTGCTGGTTAAGAAGAAAGAAGGTACTATGAGGTTGTGTGTGGACTACAGGCAACTGAATAAAGTGACGATCAAGAATCGGTATCCTTTGCCGAGGATTGATGATTTGATGGATCAATTGGTTGGTGCGAGTGTGTTCAGCAAAATAGATTTGAGGTCGGGATATCATCAGATACGTGTGAAAACTGAGGATATTCAGAAGACTGCTTTCAGAACAAGGTATGGACATTATGAGTATTCTGTAATGCCTTTTGGTGTGACTAATGCGCCTGGAGTATTTATGGAGTATATGAATAGGATTTTCCATCCGTACCTAGATAAGTTTGTTGTGGTGTTTATTGATGACATTTTGGTGTATTCGAAATCTGAAGAAGAGCATGCTGAGCATTTGAGAGTGGTTTTAGAAGTTCTAAGAGAAAAGAGGTTATTTGCTAAACTGTCCAAATGTGAATTTTGGTTAGAAGAGGTTAGTTTTCTTGGTCATGTGATTTCAAGAGGTGGTGTCGCTGTTGATCCTTCTAAGATAGAAGCGGTATCTAAGTGGGAAGCTCCTAAGTCTGTTGCTGAGATTCGAAGTTTCCTTGGTTTGGCAGGTTATTATAGGAAGTTCATTGAGGGATTTTCTAAGTTGGCGTTACCGTTAACGATGTTGACTAGAAAGGGACAAGCGTTTGTTTGGGATTCAAAATGTGAAGAAGGTTTCCAAGAGTTAAAGAGAAGGTTGACTACTGCTCCTATTCTGATATTACCGAGTTCGTCGGAATCATTTGAGGTTTACTGTGATGCTTCATTGTTGGGTTTGGGTGGTGTGTTGATGCAGAATAAGCAGGTTATAGCTTATGCTTCGAGACAACTGAGAGTTCATGAGAGGAACTATCCGACACACGATTTAGAGTTGGCAGCCGTGGTATTTGTTCTGAAGTTATGGAGGCATTACTTGTATGGGTCACGATTTGAGGTTTTCAGTGACCATAAAAGTTTAAAGTATTTGTTTGATCAGAAAGAGCTGAATATGAGACAGAGGAGATGGTTAGAATTTCTGAAGGATTATGATTTTGGTTTGAATTACCATCCGGGTAAAGCAAACGTAGTAGCTGATGCACTGAGTCGGAAATCATTGCATATGTCTATGTTAATGGTTAAAGAATTGGATTTAATTGAGCAGTTTAGGGATTTGAGTTTGGTGTGTGAGAGTACTCACAATAGTGTTAAATTGGGAATGTTGAAGTTAACGAGTAATATTTTGGATGAGATTAGAGAGGGTCAGAAATCCGATATGCTTTTGGTTGATAAGTTGACTTTAGTGAATCAAGGTCAAGGTGGTGAATTCAGAGTTGATGAGAATGGTGTTTTGAAATTTGGTAATCGGGTGTGTATTCCGGATGTTACCGAACTTAAGAAGAGTACCCTGGAGGAAGGACATCGTAGTGGCTTGAGTATTCATCCGGGAGCCACGAAAATGTATCATGATTTGAAAAAGTTATTTTGGTGGCCTGGAATGAAAAAGGGAATTGCGAGTTTTGTTTATTCTTGTTTGACTTGTCAGAAGTCAAAGATTGAGCATCAGAAGCCGTCTGGGCTAATGCAACCGTTGGCTATTCCAGAGTGGAAGTGGGATAGTATCAGTATGGATTTTGTTTCTGGTTTGCCGAGGACAAGTAAGAATTTTGAAGCTGTTTGGGTCATTGTGGATAGGTTGACGAAGTCGGCTCATTTCATTCCGATCAGAATGGATTATCCGTTAGAAAGATTGGCCGAGTTGTATATCGAGAAGATTGTAAGTTTGCATGGTATTCCGTCTAGTATTGTTTCGGACAGAGATCCTAGATTTACATCGAAGTTCTGGGAAGGTTTGCAGAGGGCTTTGGGAACTAAGCTGAGATTGAGTTCTGCATATCATCCGCAGACTGATGGTCAGACTGAGAGGACGATTCAGTCACTAGAGGATCTGTTGAGGGCTTGTGTTTTGGAAAAAGGAGGTGCTTGGGATGGTTATTTGTCTTTGATTGAGTTTACCTACAACAATAGTTTTCATTCGAGCATTGGTGTGGCACCGTTTGAAGCTTTGTATGGTAGGAGATGTCGGACACCGTTATGTTGGTATGAGTCCGGTGAGAGTGCTGTGGTTGGACTGGAGATTGTTCAACAGACTACAAAAAAGATTAAGATGATTCAGGAGAAGATGAGAATTGCTCAGAGTCGTCAGAAGAGTTATCATGATAAGAGGAGGAAATCACTTGAGTTCCAAGAGGGAGACCATGTGTTTCTTCGTGTTACTCCGATAACTGGTGTTGGGCGAGCTTTGAAGTCGAAGAAGTTGACACCTCGATTTATTGGTCCTTATCAGATTTTAGAGAGGATAGGAGAGGTAGCCTATCGTGTCGCTTTACCGCCGTCGCTTGCGAATTTGCATGAGGTTTTTCATGTGTCTCAGTTGAGGAGGTACATTCATGATCCGTCGCATGTAGTCCAAATAGATGATGTACAGGTGAGAGATAACCTGACTGTTGAAACATCACCTATGAGGATCGAGGATCGAGAGTTGAAGCAGTTGCGGGGTAAAGAGTTTGCCTTGGTGAAGGTAGCTTGGGGAGGACCAGCAGGTGGCAATGTGACTTGGGAACTGGAGAGTAAGATGAAGGAGTCTTACCCAGAGTTGTTCACTTGAGGTATGTTTTCGAGGACGAAAACTCTTTTAGTGGGGGAGAGTTGTAACACCCCGATAATAATATGCTCATTATTTAAATTAAGTTAATAATAGATTTATTAATTTAATTAGATAATTGGATTATTATTATTATTATTATTTTTGGAATTATTGAATTATTATTATTATTGGAATAATAATATAATTTGGAAAATATATATAAGTTGGAATTTAGAAAAATCCCATTTTTTGGTAAAAAGGTTATTTTCACGTGAAAAGGGAAAGGAGACAGAAAAGGAAAAAAAAGGGCAAAGAGCCAGAGAACGAAGGTTGAAGGAAGGAAAAGCTTGGAGCTCAGAGATTGCCGGATTAACTCAGGTAAGGGGGGTTTATCATCGATTAATGGGTATTATGGGATAATATGTGATGGGTAGTGAGAAACCATGGATTTTGACTCTGATTTGAATGATGCATGCTGAAATTGTGAAATATTTGATGAACGAATTTGGATGATAATTGACGAAAACTCGTAGGAATTAGAGGTAGTAAGGTTAGCGATTCGGGAAGCCGAATGTGTATGATCTGTAATTGATAAAACGAACGAACATGTATGAAAATTGGACTGTAGAAGGTTGGAATTGGATAGATCTCGTAGCAGAGAAAGCCATAGCAGATCTGGGAATTCTGGGTTCTGGTCATACGCGTATGGCACTAGGCAATACGTGTATGAGATGGCTGGTACGCGTATGGATGAGGCCTTACGCGTATGAGTGAAAAAGATGATATTTTGAACGTAGATTTGTCTCTGTTGGTACGCGTATGGGAGAGTGGTACGCGTAGCATACGCGTATGAGGCAGATGATACGCGTATGGGTTGGGCGAGGAAACGCGCCATACGCGTATGGGCATAGGCAGTACGCGTATGGATTTGGTCAGGAATGGGCAATACGCGTATGAGCATAGGCAATACGCGTATGGGCAGACTTGTGGTTTTTCTGAACTGTTGTTGTGCAGTTTTTGGTTGTTTAGGCTGAGTGCTGTAACTTAGCTGATGTATGACGTAGTGGGGATTATTTCCCGTTGTTTTGAGTAGTATAGGTATTAGTAGAGTGTGCTAATACTGTGTTTGATTATGCGGCATGATATGATATGCTTTTGTGATAAAATGTGTTGATGATGTGTGATGGTATGCATGATGCTGTGAATGTATCAGTTATGTATGCATTTGTGAATAGACTGTTTTATGGCTTAGAGTGTGAGCATATGTCTATTCTTGAGTTGTTGTTGTTGTTGCATTGCTAGGTGATTAGCATGCACATTGTGGCCCATTTGGGGTGGTAGCTAATTCCCATGGTGAGGAATTAGTGAGTAAATCATTTTGATTGTTGTTGATGTTTGCATGCTAGGTGATTAGCGTGCATAGCATGGCCCATTTGGGGTGGTAGCTAATTCCCATGGTGAGGAATTAGTGAGTGAGTCACTATGTCTCAAATGAGTGGGACTAGTGAGCTTGGTAGCCGTGCCTGGATTTGGACGGTGAGGTTGAACTATATGTTCACAAATAGTCGGTACCGCATGCATGGAGTCTCATTGCATAATATATGTATGGCGTATAATATGAATGGATGTATTCCAATATTATACGTGTGTTTGTGTTGGTGTTGAGTATTATGTTGAGTTGATGTGCTGTTACTGAATGTATGTTTGGATTAGGGTGATGAAGTGTGTTAAAATTACTTAGCATTACATAATGTTTTATAATGCTTATTATATTGATTGAGGAACTCACCCTTACAACTATTTTTCAGGTAACGAGCAATGAGTTGAGTAGAAGTTAATGCTTGGAGTCTAGTGTAGTCTCCTTAGTGGGTCGTGCTCTGATAGATGTGACATCGGGATGGGTTGTTTAACTTGTTTTAAACGTTTTGTTGTTGGTTGATAACCATTTTACATGTAATGTTTTACATGATTGATGAAATTATATCCGCTGTGTTTTATGCAAATGTTTAAGTTTTAAATTAATAAAAGAGCATGACCGTTATACTGTTGAATGGTGTGGAATATTGTGTGACACCCTTAAATGGCATAATTACTCTGATGTTGTATTTGATATTTAATTAAATATTTGGGGTATTTTAGAAGGGTGTTACAGGCCTGCTATTGAGGACGGTGTTGTTGTTGTTGATATTGTTGATGTTGATGTTGCTGGTTCTGATTGTGATGTTGATATTGTTGGTTCTCTCTGAAGACAGGTGCTATATGAGCCACCTGATGCTGGTTACCGGCGGGACGCACTGTCTTCCTCTTCACAGAGGGTCTTCTAGATATGACATGGGAGGTCACAGCATGTGCCTCACCATCTTTCTTCTTCCCAAACGCCCCATAACGTTTGGCAAAAGAGCCTTCTTCTCTAGTCAGGCGCCCTTCCCTGACTCCTTCTTCCAGACGCATCCCCATATTCACCATCTCAATGAAGTCAGAAGGAGCGCTGGCAATCATCTGCTCATAATAGAATGAGCTCAAGGTCTTCAGAAACACCTTGGTCATTTCTTTCTCTTCCAGTGGGGGCACAGTCTGTGCAGCTAATTCTCGCCACCTCTAGGCGTACTCCTTAAAAGTTTCCTTGTCCTTCTGGGACATGGCCCTCAATTGATCCCTATCGGGAGCCATATCCATGTTATATTTCTATTGCTTGACGAAGGCTTCGCCAAGGTCGGTGAAGGATCGGATGTTCGCACTGTCCAAACCCATGTACCATCTCAGGGCGGCACCAGACAGGTTGTCCTGGAAACAATGAATTAGGAGTTGATCATTGTCGGTCTGAGTCGACCTTTTATTGCATACATAACCAAGTGGCTGAGAGGGCAGGCATTTCCCTTGTACTTTTCAAAGTTAGGCACTTTGAATTTTACAGGGATCTTGACATTCGAAACAAGGTAAAGTTCAGCAGTAGACTTGCCAAAGAGGTCCTTCCCTCTTAGAGTTTTGAGTTCCTTGCGAAGCTCAAGGAACTGATCATTCATAGCGTCCATCTTTTCATACACGTCTGGGCCCTCAGACGGCTCAGAGTGATAAATGGTGTCATCTACTCTCGGTATAGTATGCACGACCGGAGGTGGCATAGCAAGGACCGGGCTAGATGTCGGTACAGAAGCAAACGTTGGGGCGAGACCCTCAGGAACAAAATTCGCGGGCATTCCCCAGGGAAACCCGGCCGGCATAGTAGTAGGCGCGAAGTGGGCACTGGCAGTAGGCATTATTAAAGAGGCAATCTCAAAAATGACTGTCCTCTGGGGAAGAGTTGAAGGCGTTGGAGTAGACTAGCTTTAGGCGGCCAAGAAAGACTTCATCAGGGCAGTGAGTCTTGCCACTTCCTCCTTCAATTCTCTATTTTCTTGCTCTAGGTGATCCATTAGTCTTGAAGAGTTGGCTCTGGTGTAGTACCGGTGCGTCAGCTTGTCTTTAAAATAAATGAAGGACACAGAGTTAGACCACTGAACAAGAAGCCTGGAGCAAAAGTTGCTTATGCACATGATGCATGCAATGCTCGTGCATATGATTTATTATTTTTTCCTCAGATGAACTTTTAGAGTTCTATTTGCAAATATTGAAAATATTAATCATTTAGGCATTCATGGAAATATCATATCAATAATATCTGGAAAATATTTTACACCAAAGAAGTACAGTCTTGGTAACCAAATACAATACAAGAGAGAAGGAAAATGAACATCCTATGGAACCCTAGAAACAATCGTCTAAAGCTCTTGAGACCGGAAGATAAGATGCACAAAGCCTCTTCACCTCTCTTTCATAGGCTGCCTCCATATCTGCCTTCTCTTTGGCGAGTCGATCATACTTCCTCTTCCAAAACTTGGAAGACTGAGGAAGAAGAGAAGTCACCACATCATCAGGCTCATCGATAACCTGATGCTCAAGAAACTCTATCAATGCATCCTTATCTCTAAGCTGCTGAGGTAGCTCCACTCGCTCATGGACCCAAGCACGTGAACGATCTTCGTCTCTCAACTCCTCTACTCCTCGGTCGGGGAGGGTTGAAGGCCCAGCCATAACCATAGGTGTAGGTCTTGGATAATCATAAGGCATAAGGTACTCAGAAGCTCTCCTCCTAACCCATGAGGTATAGGGCTCCAAAGCAATACAAATCTTCGGACAAAGCTCTTTCCTTCCCTTCCTATGAATCTTGCACCAAGCGCGGACCATCCTGCCCTTCATGTTTTGGGGATCTTTACCCTCTTGAAAGAACACACCTTCTAACAGAATGTTATTAGGTTTATCCTTTAAGGGGAACCCAAGTTGACGACGTGCTAAAACAGGGCTGTAGTTAATCCCACCACATGTACCAAGAAGAGGCACATTGGAGAATTCACCACAAAAGTTAATAATTTGCACACCATCATACACACGGTTGTACCAAAATATATCATCATTAGTGAGATACATAAGTCTCGTGGACCATCGTAGACATCCTTTGTTCTCCTTGAAGGCGATCGTCTGTGGCAAGTGCGAAATAAACCACTTGTACAACAGAGGCAAACAGCACACAATGGTACCAACACCCTTTGCATTCCTCATATGCAAAGAGAAATAAGTGTCACCCAACAGAGTCGAAACGGGATTAAGAGTAGAGAAAATCCTAATAGCGTTCACATCCACAAATTTGTCGATGTTGGGGAATAACACTAGCCCATAAATGAAAAGTACAAATATGGCCTCAAAGGCGTCCTCACTCATGGCCTTCCCATACATAGTAGCTTGAGCAATGAGGAAATCATATGGGAGACCTTGAATTCCACCTTTGGTAGTCATATGAGCACCCATAGTAGATTCATCTATATGCAACAGATCAGCAATCTCTTGAGAAGTAGGAACCCTCTCCAAGATAGGCATACTCCTCAAGCGTGGGCAAAAGCTGGAAATCCGGAAATGTGAAGAAACGGTACAAGGGATCATAGAACTGCACCAATACACTCATCAGACCTTCATCCACTTGAGTAGCAAGAATAGACAGAAGCTTCCCATGACGAGCCTTGAACTCCAAGGGATCTAATACATAGGATGTCAAACTCATTAACTCTTTCAAGTCGGGTTGTCTGAAACTGTACTTCTTTGTATTCCTTCTTTATCTATCCATGTCTAAAAATTTGCGAATAGACCTCTTAAGTTCCTTGAAAATTTTCTCATTGTTGATGATATGGATGTATATGAATGCATGAATTCATGGATGCAACAATCACACTCAAGGATCAAGCAAATCACACCACACAAAGGTCATGGGATGGATCAAGTCATCCTTAATATCAATCATCCATTTTGGTGGATTATGGTTTACACCTTATCAACACCCAAGTTCCATTGATATTAAGGATACACAAGAATGGATCAACCATGAATCAAGGGTTGTTGCAAGTCGCGAGCATGGAGTCTCGGTTAAGAACCACCCAAAGGGAGTGTACTATGGTTTAAACCTGCCAATCATGTTCTACAAGAGGTTCCCATAGTCATCATCCCATCTTTTGGATATTATCGGATAAACGACTACTCGTATTCCAAAAATATTCTCAAGAGAGACTCTTATGAGTGTAGTATCGTGTAACAATCGTATCAAACCTTACACTTGAATAACCTTCGCACTACGTCCTAGAATTAGGCCAAGATGGGCTTGGTAAACTACGGTCTTTGGCTTCTAAGGTCTATATTTGGAAAGAGTAATGCCTAACCACGACTACTCGTGTGACATTATTGATCCCAACATGACCTCTACCAAGTGAATGGGCTTGCAATTGCTAAGGAATAACTCCACACAAGTTGACAAGACTATGCCATTCTCATATCCTAAGTGCACTCGAGTTCGAGTATAGAACTCATCTCACAAAGATCATCAAGCATACAAGCAATAAATATATCAAGCAATTCATGCATTACATACAATACAGTAATCCCAAATTTGCACAAAAATATGTCACAAAATAATATACACAATACAATACAACAAATGTGAAAAGTAGGCAAAACCCACTAGGCAAAGATCCCCAGCAGAGTCGCCACTTTTCTGTAGCGGGGTATTCGTTACCTTTAGATTTATTGACTAAATCAAAAGTAAATCATACAAATCGAGTCGCCACCGCACTTCTATTTATCCAAAGGAAAGGCTAGAAAGCGAACAAAAACCGAGAAGTTTTATCGAATCAAAAACTAATAAAAATGTCAGAGATCGGGGTAAGGGGGTTGGTTATGCAATGGGAAGGTTTTAAGCACCCAAAACATCCTAGGTACTCCTAGGGAGCCCTTTTCACAATTTGTTGTAAGGTAGGTTGGTATTTGTGAAAATTATTTGTGCAAACATGATTGGGGAGATGAGAGAAGAATGTACAAATTATTTACAATTTTGTGTTTGAATGGATAAACCCACTGCCTACGTACCATCTTAAAAAAGATTAGGATCAAAACCTCGTAGTTTGGGGTAAAATTATCAAAAGAAGTTGGTGAATTAATTGTTTCAAAAGCCTTAAGGTCTTTTGTTATCAAAGGGAGAAAACTCAACCTAAAACCACAAATCCACCATGTGAGGATAGCTTCAACATGCTAGTGAGGGGTTAACCCTATAATAAGCATGGAAGACTTATTGTCCATCACTAAGGATATAGGTGAGTATTATATCAACCTCAAGTATAACTCAAACCTAATAGCTAATTTTTATGAAAAGCTTTGGTAAGAAGTGGCCATTGAAACCACAAAAATAATTGAGTGAGTTGTGTTTACCAATGAAAAGTATTTATAAAGTATGGTCAAAGTTAACTTAGAATTCAATTCAAAATAAGTGTTATGAAAAGAAGTTTTGAAAATCAAAAGCATAATGCTTTGGTTTCTAATTTTGAAAACAATGTTAATGTTTGCACAAAACTTTTGGCTTGGGTTAGAGTGGAGGGAAGAAGAAGAATGGCTAAGTCCTAAACATACAAAGATGAAGGAAGAGAAATAAAACCACAAATGGAGTTCCCTTCTTGAGATCATAGTGATGATCCAAGTAGATCCCATCCTTTGGAATAAGCAAGCAAATAAGCAAATACTCAAGCTGTTGGTGTAAGCCCTAGAGGCCAATACTTTTGGTACTTGTATCGAATTATTTATTAATAATAAAAGGCATTTTCTTTATTATGGTTGATTAATAAAGTCCCTAGAATAGATAGTCTGTTTAATGTATTAAGTGTGACTTAATCATGAGAACACATTAAACATAAGGGCACTGTTCTTAAAGTATCCGTAGTCGAGCTTTAATGTGAAGTGGGATAACATTAAAGCATTAAGACTATTATGTTTGTAGACTGATGATTACATCTCATGGATCATGGATAAAGAGTTATCAAGTCTTAAACATAGGTATGAATATTAGGAGTAATATTTATACCGGATTGACCCGCTATGAGAATACTATATAGAAAGTTATGCAAAGTGTCATAAGTTATTCTCATGGTGATAATAGTGTATATCACTCTTCGACCTGAAACCACTATGGATCTTAGATGTAGAGTTGAGTGCTTTATTGCTGACCCAACGTTGTCCGTAACTGGATGACCATAAAGACAGTTGATGGGTACTCCACGAAGCATGCTGAGGGACATGAGTGTCCTAGATGGAATTTGCCAATCCTGCGTAACAGGATAAATGTCTATGGGCCCAATATTGAACTAGTCAAGGGTGACACGGTCTATACCTTGTGTTCAATATAGACATATGGGCAAAGGGGTAATTATACACATAATTATTATCATAGGAGGTTTTGTCAGATCACATGACATTTTCGTGACTTGGGTAACAGTGATGTGTTGCTAGATACCGCTCACTGTTTATTATGTTAAATGCGTGATTTAATATAATTGCCAACGCCGCGAAAACCTATAGGGTCACACACAAAGGACGGATTGATGAGAGATAGAGTAACTAAGGAACACCGTAAGGTACGGTGCACTTAAGTGGGAGACAAAATATGGTAAGGTACCAAATACTTAAGTGATTTTGGGCATATTATAAGATATGGGCCAAAATACACTTAAGTGGGCTTTTTAGCTTGAAGCCCACACAAGTGGTTCTATAAATAGAACCCCTTGAGTAGAAGCATTGTCACTCCAATCCACTCAGACAAAAATTCAAGTAGAGACTTGGAATTTTGTTTCCCTCTTTCTCTCACTCAAAGCCTTCATTCATAACAGCTAGCACTGCGATTGAAGGAATCCGTTCGTGTGGACTGAGTAGAGACGTTGTCATCGTTCAACGTTCGTGATCGCCCCGTGGATCTGTATCAAAGGTTTTGATCATTATCAGAGATCTGCACCAAAGGTTTGAATCGCCACAAGAGGTAACGATTCTATCACTGATCATGCCCATTCGTAAGGATCACTAAATGGAGAAATTTTTAAATTCCGCTGCGCCTTGGATGGCAATTCTCCAACAGTGGTATCAGAGCCACTTACGAAACCATGAATCTGATATTTGTTTTTGTTCTGTAATAATATGATTAAAGACAGAATGAATCAAAGGTTAAATTGAGATCGATCAAGTTACATATATGTGATATATGTAATCCTTATGCAAAATACATTATATATGATATAGTGTTCTCGTTTCGTTCATTCAAACCCTCGATGATTGTTTTCCTTTGAGCGATCAATGGTCGTTTGCTTCTTGATCCGACATTAGTATGGTGAAGCAATGACGTGTTGATCAATCATACTGAATTAACAATCGAGATGTGTTTGACGGTCTGAAATTGGTGCATCAGGGTTAGTGACGGCACAAGGGTTGTGTTGTCAAAGAGTTATGCGATTGGGGTTTGAACGCACAAGAGTTGTGCTTCCTAAACACTTTTTGGAACAGTGTTAACCGGTTAACGCGTATGGTTAACCGGTTAACGGAATGCGAAATAAAATTTTTGAGGTTTTCAAACAGTGTTAACCGGTTAACGCATTTGGTTAACCGGTTAACGCAAGGCGGAAAACAGTTTTCCAAGACATTTTCAAACAGTGTTAACCGGTTAACGCATATGGTTAACCGGTTAACGCAAGGCAGAAAACAATTTTTTCAGATTTCAAAACAGTGTTAACCGGTTAACGCAAGGAAATTTTCACCCATTCGGCTAACTCAGTGCTTTAAAAGTGTCAAGTGTTGATACGAAAAGTGACATCGATTTTAAATGAATTGTTCATTAAAATGTGATGATTGGTCTTCGAAATTTAATTTGATTTTAATTAATTAAAGGAATTAATAATAATAATAATAAAGTGTTTATTATTGTCTTGTGGTTATCGGTTATGGCCTTAGTTTTCCTTTGTTTTGTTTTGGGTTTTTAAAATACGACCTGCGTGTCGTGCCTCTCTCTTAATCTCCCAAATGTAACTTCTTTTCTCATCTCACTCCCTCGTATGTAAAACGAGTTTCTTTCATGTAATGTAATGATATGAAGAAAGCAAAGAAGTCAGTGCCAAAGGAGGACAACCTTGAAGATCTTGCTTGGAGAAGCTTAGATCGTTGTAGGTTAGCTTAGGTTCTCTCATTGGCTTGGGAGAACAATTGCGCTAGGGGCCATAACTGTTTCATTTTGTTTGTATGTATGTTGATGCATGTGAATGTATGTTGATGCATGCGAGAGACGGTTTATATGATAAACAAGCCGGTGAGATCAGAAAAATTGCAATTCCCTCAAATTAAATATTAAGTTTATGCTTTCCAAGTTTTAACACTCATCAAGACTAGTAATGGATAATGTAGGTTTCGCCTACGCGAGGTGCATGATCTATATATTAGTAAGGTGCGATGGGATAATTGTAATATCCAACTGTTAAAACAATGGGTCAAACTTAACTAAACAAATTATAATAAGATTATATATGTTTAGAAGCAAGAGTTGGGAATAATCCATATGATGGATTAGAATAAGGAGTTATTCACCCAACTGAAATTTTCGAGAGTTGTATGAGATACAATTGGAAGGAGTTCCTACTTAAAATAACCTAGTTTTGTGTAATCCGCTTACGCGGACTTAGAACGAAGTGAAATATGGATCTCGACCCACTAGAAAATCTTCCAACGGGATTTTCCGAATCAAATGATGAGGGTCATTTGTTTTGAGTAAAATAGTGGGAGCATATTTAATTAAAGGCCTAATTGAATATGTCAATGATACTTATATTTTCATTAATCCTTGTGTAGATTACCATGACAACAAACACCTCTAACAACATATTGCGATCAAACCTTGACAAAGAAAAGTTGTCTGGGACAAATTTTCTGGATTGGTACCGAAACGTGAGGATTATCCTCAAACATGATAAAGGGAAAGGCAAGGAAGTTGCCAAACCCAAACCCACTAGTGCTGCTTTGAAGCCTAGTGGAAGCATAGAAAAGGAAGGCACCTGCTTCCATTGCGGTAAGACCGCACACTGGAAGAGGAACTGCCCAAAGTACCTGGAAGATAGGAAGAATGGAGTAGAGACTCCAACTTCAGGTATTTTTGTTATTGAAATTAATTTATCTACTTCTGCATCATGGGTATTAGATACTGGATGCGGTTCTCACATTTGTACAAATGTGCAAGAACTAAAAGGGAGTAGAAAATTGGCAAAAGGTGAAGTCGACCTACGAGTTGGTAATGGAGCAAAGGTTGCTGCCTTAGTCGTAGGAACTTATGAATTGACTTTACCTAGTGGTTTAATAATTCAATTAGAGAGTTGTTATTATGTACCAGCAATTAGCAGGAATATTATTTCCGTTTCTTGTTTGGACAAGTTCGGTTTTTCATTCATAATAAAGAACAATTGTTGTTCAATTTATTTGAATGATATATTCTATACAACTGCACAAATGAACAATGGACTATATGTCATTGATCTTGAAATGCCTATTTATAACATTAATACTAAAAGGATGAAACCTAATGAGTTAAATCCAACTTACCTTTGGCATTGTCGATTAGGCCACACAAATGAGAAACGCATTTTAACACTCCATAAAGATGGATTGTTGGACTCTTTTGATTATGAATCATATGAGACATGCAGATCTTGTTTAATTGGAAAGATGACAAAGTCTCCATTCACAGGAAAAGGTGAAAGAGCTAATGATCTTTTGGCCCTCATACATACTGATGTATGTGGTCCACTGAACATATCATCCAGAGGAGGTTTTCAGTACTTCATCACATTCACTGATGATTTCAGTAGATATGGTTATGTGTATTTAATGAAACACAAATCAGAGTCCTTTGAAAAGTTCAAAGAATTCAAGAATGAAGTACAAAACCAATTAGGTAAGAATATTAAAGCTCTTCGATCAGATCGAGGTGGTGAATATTTAAGCCTAGAGTTTGATGACCATCTGAAAGAGTGTGGGATCCTATCCCAACTCACTCCTCCTGGAACACCCCAATGGAATGGTGTGTCTGAGAGAAGAAATTGAACCCTGTTGGACATGGTCCGATCCATGATGAGTCAAGCCGATCTTCCAAACTCCTTTTGGGGACATGCGTTGTTGACCGCAGCTTACACACTTAACCGTGTTCCATCCAAAAAGTTTGATAAGACACCATATGAGATATGGAGTGGTAAGAGACCACATATGTCTTACATGAAGATTTGGGGTTGCGAAGTTTATGTGAAACGACAAATTTCAACTAAGCTTGAGCCCAAATCTGACAAATGCTTATTTGTGGGGTATCCTAAAGAAACAAGAGGATATTATTTCTACAATCCTTCTGAGGGCAAAGTGTTTGTCGCTCGAACTGGAGTTTTCCTAGAAAAGGATTTTATTTTCAAAGGAACCAGTGGGAGGAAAGTAGAGCTTGAAGAAATTCAAGAATCACAAAGCATCGATACACCTATGGAGGAATTAGAGCAGGAAACACAAATGGTTGTGGAAGAGCAACCTGCTCAAGTAGAACAAGACCAACGTAGGTCAGGCAGGATACGTCGCCTACCTGAGAGATATGGATATCTCATAACAGATCAAGGTGATGTATTACTCATGGATCAAGATGAGCCTGTGACCTACCAAGAGGCCATAACTGGTCCTGAGTCTGAGAAGTGGCTAGAGGCCATGAAATCCGAAATAGATTCCATGTACACTAACCAAGTTTGGAACTGTAACACCTCAAAATTTGCCCTCCTCTCTTGGGACTAGCTTAACATATTGCATATCATTTGTAGGACATTAGGCATTGCATATTGCATATCATGTGGTTACATTGTGCAAGTCATCCTCCTAAGTCTTGATCAGAAGATGGAGAGGTTATGTGCAAGCTAGGGTTTCATTGGATTGGATCACTAATCATCTGAGGATATGGTAGTCCAAATTAGGGTTTCATAGTTCTCAAGAGGGATTGATCTGCATCTTGTTTGCAATGATACATCATCATTATCATGGTCTTGATATCATCCAAGAGATTCAAGTGTTTGATCATATACCTTGAGATTAGGGTTTTGACCACTGGTCAACCCTAATCAATTGCATTGGGCCAATCAGGGTTTGTGCAGGAGATGGGGTCTATAATGGATATGGGGATCATCACATAATTATATTGAGCTTATTGAGGCTAGGGTTTCACCATTGAACCATTTCATCAGAGGATTGGGGCTCAGATTGATCAGTGCATTGCCAAATTCATCTATTAGTTGAAAAAGTCAATTGTGGTCAACTGTGCTTGATTTTATGGATTTGGAGGTAGGAGAGAGTTGGATACACTTCATTCATGTTGAAACAAGCTTCATTTGACATGTCAAATCTCAAGAATGAAGAAAATAAAGTCAAGACAAAAATTGCCAAAAATGGAAAGTGACTTGTAATGGAAGTTTCCAAAAATGGAAAGTTTTTCATCACAAAATTACGTGTCCAAAAAAGATTCAAATGAAACTTTGTCCAACATGAAAGTTGTAGATCTTGTTCTCACCTTTCCAAAAAGTCCAGGAACTTGACATTCCCATGTAGGGTTGGCAAGTTATGGTCCATTCAATTTCAAAAAAGACCTATAATCAAAGTGGCATAACTTCCACATGGAATGTCCAAAATGGTTGATCTTTTTATGAGCAAACTCCATTTCACATGTACTTTCATGGTGCATAATCAAAATTCATCAAAATTGGTCAATGCAAAAGGTCAATTTTCAAGTGCACTAATTAAAATCCAAGGGCAAAATGGTCCAACTTGCAAAATAATTGGAATTTTGACATGAGGGTTTTTGCAACGCATTCCAAATGCAAATTGAAGCTTGTTCCAACTGTCATGAGCTGTCATATGGTGATATTTGGCAAGGTCATTTTGGAACTTTCATTAAAAGTGCAATTAGGCTAATTTCATTTCTTATTGCTAATTGGTGATTAAGAAAGTGATTAAGCTGGGGTATAAAGTTCTAATTGTAACAGAATTGCAAATCATAATCACAATTCTCAAGAATCCTAACCAACTTTCCCTCCACTTTCTCCATTTTCTCTCAAATTTCATCAAGCAATTTTTGATCAAAACTTCATCAATTCTTCACCAAATTGAACAATTCTTTTTGATTCGTGCTCCATGAACATCAATCTCCAACTGTTTTGGTGAATCCATGCCATAACCTTGCTAAATCTCAACTGTCCTAAGCTTGGTCATCAATGGAGTTTTCATCATCCTTGCACATGGAACCGTTTTGAGCTAGGCTAATTGCTTCATTCAACTTCCTCATCAGTATACTTCACCTGTTTGTGGCTTTTGCACGTGGAAATGCAAGGTTTAGCTTCTGCCATCACAACAAGGTTAGAAATCAAACTCAACGATTCTCAAAATTGTGATGTGGTTTCTGTAGTTCATTCATTGTTGAGCATGCTGCAACTCATAGTTTTTGATTTGGTTAATTATTGAGAAAGATATATCGATTTGAAGTTTGATGTGCTTAACTTTAATTGATCGATCCCTTCGCTACAGTGAGAGTTAGGAGAAATCATTAGCATATTTGTGATTTAGGTTGAGAGACGGTTCCAACGGTACCTCATTTGTCCATTTTCGTTGAGATTAGTTCATGACCAAATTTGGAGTTTGAATGAAGAACACGCGAGGAAGAACGAACAAATCTGGAAATATTTGGTGTTTGATCCGTTGCCTTGCGCATTCATTTGAAATTTCTGTTTAGCGCCAAATTCGTCCAATTAACACGCGACACCGATTAAATAAAACGCATGCGTTTTGGCCAGGCGGTGGATATTTACGCTTCTGCCACTGCTTCATTTAATTAAATATTTATTTCATTTCTTTTTCTTTTGGTTATTTCATTTTGTTACATGATCTTTATAAATTCATATCTCACTCAAAACTCATCCAAATTGAGTGAGACTTTTTGCATTGTTCTCATGATGATGTGTAGAATTTGATTATGATTTTTGTGAAATTTTTGCACGTGTGGAAATTTAATTGGCCTAGGGTTTGTTTCAATATGCTCATTTTGTACACACCTTACCAAAACCTTCATGAAATAGTGATGCTTGCAAATAAATGGATGAAACTTTTTGTGCTTGTTCTGGACATGTTGATGGTGATTTCCATGTATAGTTTATGAATTTTGGATCTCTGGTTGATTAGATATGATATTTTGAATAGAGGTGTGACAATTTGTGTCACACCAAGCTAGGTCAACTTTATGATTTTATTTTCCTGGCTTAGGAATGTTTGATGGTTCCAATTTTTTGTGTGGATGATCATTGATATGTCAAGATAACATGAGAATTTTCCTGAATTTATTGGTTGCATTTTCTAATTGATTGATAATTTTCTTCTCTGTGTGCTCATTTTGTGACATTGTGTGACACATGTTGGCATTTTGCTTGTGAAATTCTCATATGGTATTGGATGAAGATGAAATTTAGTGTGAGCATTGTAGACACATTATAGGACATTATGGTTTTGATCCCATTCATTTCTTAATTGTTGTCACTGTTTTATGAATTATTGAAATTGATGCTTGTTTGGATGCCTTGAATTGGTTTGTATAAATGTGTTTGGACTTCTTGATTTTCATTGACCTACTTTCTTTTGTCCAATTGAGCTGAAAATTGGCATGCTATACACTGAATGTGTCCTGTTTAGGTGTGAATTTTTGTGGAATTAATTGAATTGTTTTGATATGCTTTTGATTGAGATAGTTCTGTTTGGTCTTTTGGAGTTGCAAATTGCATGTTTGATGTTAAATTGTGCATGAAATGATAATGGTGAATGATATGAGCATGGGACCAATTGCATTTGCTTTTGAATTGTTTTAATGTGATTTTGAATGAATTTCACTTGCTGTTTAGAATTTTTTATCCCCTTTGGACCCTAGGCTTGGCCTAGTGGTCTAGTTTCTCACATTTGGTTTGGATTTTCAGGTTGAAATGCAAAAGGCTTAAGGGAAAAAGTGCAAGTTGATTAAATTGAGTTTTGTTTGATGTTGTGAACTAACATTGGCTTTGTGTTGTAGGTTTGATGCTTGAGCTTGAGCTCATGGCTTGCACTTATGTGCATTAACTTGTGTTGTCTGTACTGTTTGACTTTTGCTGTTTATTGTTGGTTTGTCTGAGTACTGATGATACTTGATTGATTTCAGGTACATTTAGTCGCTTACAGTTCTTTAAGAACTTGCTTGCTGCTGCTTGGTTGTATAAACCAGTTGAGGTAGACTCTCTTGTCTTCATGTAGTCTGGAAGACCTGGCCTGTTACTTGGCCAGGCAACTGTCTGAAGTCCTCCTTAAGAGGCGATGTCTGTGATTGTTTACTTTTGTGCCAAGCAGGTGAAGACCTCTATGAGGCAATTGGCGGAACCCAAGGGATATGCAATCTATCCCCCGCTATTCTGTTGAGTCGTCCCTCTGCTCACACCACTGTGTTGACGCATTGGGACACAAACCCAAGATCTTGTACTTTGTACAGTTGTGTCAGAGTCTTGAGCGTAGAAGGGTCCCTCCATTCTGGACCCACGCTCCTTTGTCTGAAGCTCTCCCTGGACATGGATAAGAGCTGTGAAGTCTAATCTTCACTCACCTTTCATCAGCTTCACCTTAGCCCCTCAATGGCAAGGTTAAGAGCTAATACTACCTCTGTACAGATGACTTGCCTCGGCAGTCCACCCTTGTTTGAGCCTCACTTGACTGGATATAGTGTGTGCTATGTGAATATTTGCTTGAAATGATTGTTTTGATTTGTTGATGCTTGCATGCTTGCTTTCTTCCTGGATAGGATTAGCTTGCTGTTGCGCAAGTAGGTAGAAACCACAACATAGGGCAATGATGCATGATAACACTAGGCTCGAGTGCAGCTCCCTGGTAGTGTGTCTCCCCTTGGTTTCTGGCTAGATTTTCTTTCCCTTTCAGGGGAACTACATCGCCCTGATCCTCGTTCCAGACGAGGTATGTAGGCAGGAGACCGTGCGAGGTCTCTCCGGGCACTTTTTTTTCTTTTTGTGTGTGTTTGCTTGTTATCTGATTGTGTGTTTGGTTCGGATGCCGATGTAAGTCCAGTGATTGGCGGTCGGGCTCCACGTTTGCCTTCTTGTGTGCGTTTTGGTTCGGATGCTGATGTAAGTCCAGTGATTGGCATTCAGGCTCCATGCTTGCCTGTGTTTGTGTTTGCTTATTTGGCGTGCGTGAGCCAAACTACGGCAGCTCTGATTCTCGTTCCAGACGAGATACGTAGGCATAGGATGCGATGTCCTATCGAGCTCTCTTTCTCTTAACCCCACATGTGTTGTCTTCGGTGCGTGTGTGTGTGGTGTTTTAGCAACCTTTTCTTTTCTTAGAGCGTGGATCCCGTCGAGTACGACGGACGTGAGGGGTGCTAATACCTTCCCCTTGCGTAACCGACTCCCTTACCCTTTCTCTTTGGTCGCGAGACCATGCTTTTTCCAGGTTTCTCTGAGCGTTTCCTTTCCCTATCTTGGGATAAATAATGCGCAGTGGCGGCTCTGTGTTGTTTTTGTTTCAGCCCGCCGGTTGTTTTTCGCGGATGCGACAGCTGGCGACTCTGCTGGGGAACTTACAAGATGTTGACCTGTGCTGGTCCATCTTCCCTAAGCGAGTTCTTCCTAGCGTTCTAGGATAGTTTAGGTTGCTTGTTTTGCGGTATTTATTGCATTGATTATTCTAACAGTGTATATATTTGCATAAATATTTGCATGCATCATACTATCATGTTGTCGTCCTCTGTGCAGGTGGTTCCTCTGTTTGGGGTGGGTGTTCTGAGTGGGGGTAAAACCCAGGCCCGAGTATACACCTAGGACTAGTGTGGTCTCATGTTGCCTCCTTCATGTTAGGTCAATATGTGCCTGGCAACGTGATGTACCACAAGCCGGACGAGGTTCATTTGATAGTGCTTGCCTCTGTGGAGTATCCACTTTGGTTGAGTTACTTCATTTGAGCTGTTGACTCTGGTGACCGATCATTTCCCGGATCTTTGGTTTAGACGATCTTAAGGGAGCTACAATGGCACACCCGAAAGGGCAAACCCATTGAGTATCTCCGCCCGATTGTCGAGACTATTATCCGCCTTAGGGTGACCTGATTAGAATTTACCTGTGAGGGGAGGGTGATTCTTTCAGATGCATGTTCAGATGGTGACTTTTGGTTCCGTGGATCAGAGTCCTATTTATAAGTCGGATTTATGGCCGTTTATTTCCGAGACGCCGGAGTGCTGTCCGTGTTATTTATCAGTGGGGATCCGTTTATTTCAGGATTCCCCAGGCCGATTCAGATGGTTATGGGTATCTGCTCAGAGTTTATCTGGTGATGATGATGATGATGTATCTGTCTTCCGTTTATTTCGGAACCCTTGAGATGGACTTGTGGTGAATCAGTACCTCAGATGGTTGTGATCGGTTCAGAGATCAGGGCTGTGATTCAGAGCAACCAATGATCAGAGGACTTGGAGGATGGCACATTGCATTGCAATTCATACATCTACATCATTCTCATTTTGCATTCATCTGCATCAAGCCTATGTCTAGCCATATGGGGAGTATGATGGATTGAGAATCTGGTTGAGAGACATCTGGATGTCAAAATGTTATTGGTGAAATATTATCTGTCTCGATGAAACCAGAATCAAAGGACGGAATGTTCCTCATATGAATAGACATTGCATTCATGCATATTAACCTGTTTGCTGTTTTGTAGGTGTCGGGTTCTAACGTGCTTGACTGTTTCAGGAACCATTGCTCGCGCTCGTAGAACTGTACCTTTGCACTCAACCCGTCCTCACAGATACTTCACCAGACGCAATACTCGCAGACTGATGGATCTCCCAAACACAGATATCCTCGAGCTGAAGGACAAGATGACTGAGCTGATCAACATCATGCAGGGTTTTGCAGTTGGTCAGAAGGCTCTGGCTGATAAGGTTGAGAAGCTCGAGCGAGCTTCAGCTGCTAACAGTGTGGTTAACCTGGATGGTGTCTCCAACCAGGGGCTGGGTGGATCCAGAGACGGTGAAAAAAGAGCAACCGTAGGTATGGTGAACAACAATGCTGGTGGTTTTGGCGCTGCTACAGGGGGTCAACCTGGTCCGATGGGTCCTAATCTGAAGGATAGCCTGTTTCCTCCATTCTGCGGGTTTGATGACGATAGAGAGGAAGATAGAGAAGATGATCAATTCTCCATGCTGAATGAGCCATTCGGTCAATATGGTGTCCAGCCACAGAGCAAAGAAATTCAGTTGCTGGCAGAAAAGATCAGAGCTCTTGAAAGCTATGCCACTCCTGGGGTTGTCAACATGTCAAACATGGGGCTAGTTGAGGGGATTGTGATCCCGCAGAAATTCAAAGCGCCTGCGTTTGACAAATACAATGGGAGTTCCTGCCCGGAGACTCACCTTCAAGCTTTCGTTCGCAAGATTTCTGCCTATACGACAGATCAGAAGCTCTGGATGTATTTCTTCCAGGACAGTCTGTCCGGAGGATCCCTGGAATGGTATACCAAGCTGAAATCTGCCGACATCAAGAGTTGGCAAGATCTTGGCGATGCCTTCTTTAAACAGTACCAATTCAATGCTGACATGGCTCCGAGTCGTACCCAGCTGCAGGGTATGTCTCAGAAGTCAAGTGAAGGGTTTAAAGAGTATGCACAACGGTGGAGGGAGTTGGCTGCCAGAGTTCAACCTCCGCTGGTGGATCGGGAGATGTCTGATCTATTCATGGGTACCCTGCAGGGGGTTTTTGCTGAAAGAATGGTGGGTTGTCCCGTCACCAACTTTGCAGACATTGTGGTGGCAGGGGAGAGAATTGAAAGTTGGCTGAAAATGGGGAAGATACAAGGAAATGCTCCGTCATCTGGAGTAAAGAAGCCATTTGGGAACGGCCAAAGGAAGAATGACGGTGAATCAAGTGTTGTGTGTGCCCAAAGGGGGCACGGTAGGGATCGTTACTACCAGCACACTGCTGCGGTAACCATCCCTGCGGGTAATCAGTCTGCACGACAGCAACGTCAGCCACCTCAACAGAGAGCTGGGTATCAGGTGAGGGGAAAAGGGGTTGATCGCCATTTTGATAAGCCGCCCGTGACATATGATGTTCTGTTCAAAAAGCTGATGGATCTTGGGTTGGTGCAGCCGAGGGAGATGGTTCCGATGAGATCAGATCAGAGGCCTCCTAACTATGATGAGAACGCCCAGTGCGAATTTCATTCTGGAACACCGGGGCATAACATTGAGGGTTGTAGAGCATTCAAGAATGTGGTCCAGGATCTGGTAGACTTCAAGGCTATCAATTTTGCGCCGTCTCCAAATGTTAATGCTAATCCCATGCCGGCACATGGTCAGGCAATGGTGAGTGCAATTGCTGAAGATTCGGATCACGCCTGTGGGATGGGTGAAGAGACTGATGGTAACTGCAAGTTTGATGGTTGGATAAAGCCGTGCGTACCAGGGATGGAAGTCCAGAACTGGAAGGCTTAAAAAGATCATCACTGTCACTCGTCCTGAAGAGTAATAATTTTGTTTTCAGTTTTTATCTGCATGAAAGCCATACGTGTTGCCCGACACGTAATGGTCCATTGTAAGGGCCACCTCATGTTTCATTTTGCAACATTTCTGCATCATTAATAAATGGATGTTTTTCAGTCAAAAAGCGGTGTTCCCTGTTTTTCATTTATTTTTGCAGTTTAAAAACAAATAAAAATGGCAATGTTTATTTTCATTTTTCTCTTTTTTTTGATTTGTCTCGTTCCGAATTCAAAAATAATTCTCCGGATCTCGTTGATAACAATTTGGTTACACCTCATATGACTTCGACAAACCGATCTATCATGCCGAAGAAGAAGACGAAGAAGATTGTGATCTGTTGGAATTAGCCAGGATGTCAAAACAAGAGGAGAAGGTGATTCAGCCGCACGAGGAGCGGGTTGAGGTTGTTATTCCAAGCACCGCCGAGGTCAGGGAGGAAAAAATTGGGGCCGCTTCAGAGGCGAGTCGAGAGCAGAATGGTAGTCCTGTTTGAAGGGACATGTGGATACCTTCGCCTGGTCATGTCAGGATATGCCAGGGTCGGATACCGATGTCATTGTGCACAAGCTGCCATGGAGAGAAGATTGTCCTCTAAAGAAGCAGAACGCCAGTGCCTGTATCAGAGAGCCATGGTGACTTTGTTTCATGATATGATTCATCATGAAGTTGAATGCTATGCTATGACATGATAGCAAAGTCCCAAACAGAAGAGGGGCATCTGGCAGACCGGGGCCAGTCATTTGACCAGTCGAGACAATTCAAACTGGGGTTGAATTCAAATAAGTGCACTATCAGAGTGCGGTCTGGTAAGCTGTTGGGGTTCATTGTAAGAGAGGAATCGAGGTTGAGCCTGCTTAAAAAAAAAAAAAAAAAAAAAAAAAGAAAAGAAAATAAGAGAAGTGCCTGAACCGAAAACAGAAAGAGGTTCGTGGTCTATTAGGTAGATTGAGCTACATGTCATGGTTCACATCTCATCTGACAGCCACGTGTGAACCTATACTCAAGCTGTTGAAAGAAAAAACGGATTAAACGGTCAGGTGAAATAATGAGTGCCAAGGGGCATTGAAAGAATAAAAGGATAAGTTGTAGGAACCTCTGATTCCGATGCCTCCTATGGAAAGAGACCATCAATTCTGTACTTGATAGCCCTCGAGGGGTCTATGGGGTGTATTGGGTCGGCATGACGAGTCTTGTTGAAAAGAGCATGCAATTTACCTTAGCAAAAAGTTTACCGACTGTGAAACAATACATTCACTGCTCGAAAAAAACTTGCTGTACTTTGGCATAGGTTGCTCGCCGACTGAGACAGTATATGCTGGTTCATACCACTTTGTGGATTTCGAGATGGATCTGATCAGGTAGATTTTTGAAGAGCCAGCAATGACCGGACGGGTTGCGAAAGGGCCAATGATTTTGATTATATAAGATATTCGATATACCTCTCAGAAAGCAATCAAGGGGAGTGTATTGCCTGATTACCTCGCCCAACAACCCGTGGAGAATTATCAACTGATGAGGTTTGAGTTCCCTGATGAGGATGTCTCGAGGTGCTCTAATCGAAAGATTGAGAGTAACCGATCCCGGAGGAGGGGCCTGACCCCGAATCCGAACGGATTCTGATGTCTGATGGGGTTAGAGTGAAGGAGTTAGTACTGCTTTGGTTACGCCAACAGGATCTCACGTTCCTTTTGTTGCCCGGATGATATTTGAATGCACCAATGAGGGTGACTGAGTACGAAGTATGTATCCTGGGTATCGAACTTCGATGCGCACATCTACTGGGGCAACGCCTTTCTCGGTGGTATATGGAATGGAGGCTGTATTACCTGTTGAAGTTCAGATTCCCTCTTTGAGAGTCCTGATGGACGTGAAGTTGCAAGAGGCTGAATGGGTAAGGACCCGGTATGAAGAGTTGAGCCTAATTGAAGAAAAGAGGCTAGCAGCCATCTGTCATGGGCAGTTATACCAACAAAGGATGAAGCGTGCTTTTGACAAGAAGGTGCGACCTCGGGTATATCACGTGGGTGATATGGTGCTGAAAAGGATCCTTCCTCCTCAAAACGATCGAAGGGGCAAATGGACGCCGAATTATGAAGGTCCATTCGTGGTCAAGAAGGTTTTCTCTGGCGGAGCCTTGTTGCTAACAACCATGGATGGCGAAGATTTTCCATTCCCTGTGAATGCGGACGCAGTTAAAAAATACTTCGTATAAAGAGACCCGCTGGACGAAAAGAATAAAATAGTCCAGGCAAAAATGGGCATCCCGGCGAACCAAAAAACAGAAAAGAAAAGGTTCGGGAAAAAATTAGGGATAAAAAGAAAAATGTACACCCGGCAAGTCGAAAACCTGAAAAGGCGACTTGGGCAAGAAGGGGTATCCTGGTGGACTGAAAACCCGAAAGGGCGGTCCAGGCAAAAGAGGGATTGAAACGAACAACTGCGTCTAGCATGATCGTTTGCGCTCTGGTTAAGGCATCATGGATAATACCCGGTGGGGATCAATCAGAATCGTCTTGTTCAGAAGGCAGAAAGCACGGGGAGTCTGAGGACATATGGGGTGTAACTGAGTTGGAACTCGATGAGATTACGGGTTTCACATTGCCATTAGGATAGATTTTTCCTTTTGTGCGCAATTACCTCTTTTCAGGAATTGCTTCCTTTGTATTGCTCAATTTGAGCCACACTTTTTCAAATCAATAAAATGCATATTCAGTCAAATAATTTTGTTTTTGTTTTTCATTACCGCTTTGATTGCAAAAACATCCGATTATTTTGATAAAGAATCTTGCATTTTAAGATATACAGGTCCCTTCCAATGCATGTTTATAAGATTGAAAGCTTGAAATCTTATTCGGAAGGTTGAGTGACCCAAGTGTTGAAATCTTGACACGCCTGGGGCACGGTTTTATCTAACGATCTGTTTTGCAGGAACTGTTAGATATTTTTCACTCACCTGCAGGTTGTGATGAGGAAGCGGTTACAAAACAAATCCCTATGGAGTCCAATCTGGGACGAATGAATATGAAGGGATGACGGGAAAACGTTGAGACGTACGACGATCCTTGATTTTAATCAAGAAGACTCTTCAAAATCGGAAGATTGGAAAGTCTGTAGAAATTCCCCGCGGAGTCCGGTCAGGGACGAATGAATGGGTAGAGAAGCGACGATGAGAAGACGACGAGATGTACGACGACCCTTGGAATTAATCAAGAAGACTCTTCAAATTCGGAAAATTGAAAGTCTGTATAATCCCCAGGAGTTCGCTCTCCGTCGAGCGCGGAGCGATTGGGAATACAAGATGATGGAGCAGAAAAGGTCCAGACGAGTCTGGGAGTTCTCAAAAGTGGAAAGCCGATACGAGATTGGGAGGTGGATACCATGGTTCGACGAGTCGACGGGTGTTCTGTACCAACTTTTCTCATTTCCCCAGCTATATCCCCAAGCAGAGTTGTGAGGGATAACTCCCCAGCAGATCCAAGGTCTGTGGATCCCTTAGCCGAGCCATGATGATTATCCCCGGCAGGTTTAAAACGATGTCTCCTCAGCAGCCAGGCCTGAAGGTTGTTATTCCCCGAGTGGAGCAGGTTTCAATGAAATATATCTCCAGCAGTGTTCATCCTACCAGTGGATTGGATGAGTTTCCGTAGCAGATTGATATTTGCATCCCCAGCTGGGTTGATTCTATCTATGGATTGCATGGGTTGTCCCCAGCGGAGTGGCATTCGCTTCCCTAACAGGGTCAGGATGGTTATCCCCAGCAGGTATCAAATCAATGCTTTCCCAGGCGCCAGGCCTGGAGGTTGCTGTTTCTCCAGCAGAGCTATCGGTGAGCATTTCCCCGGTGAAGTCGACAGGTATCTGTGAGGGTTCTCCAAGCAGAGTCGGGATTGATATCCCCAGCAAGTCGAAGACCGTTGTATCCCCACAGAGTGTTGGTGGTTATTATCCCCAGCAGTTTCCCGAGCGGATTGGGTGCAAAGGAGGTTCTTCCCCAGCAAGGGTTACCTTTTCCCAGCAGCAGTGCTATTCCCCAGCAGGGTGGTGATCGGAGTATTGTCGAGTTCCTTTCGGCAGAGTGCCTTGTGCTCCCCGGAGGAGTCCCTTGAGGGGGATACTTTTTATGCATTCATCATGTAGAATAGCATAGCATGTTGCATAGAAAAAATAAATAATCGCGTAGCATTTCCATAATTATGGAGCATTACGCAGAAAAAGTCATGCATCATATTGCAAGCATAGGCTAGTCTCAAGCTGTGGTTATTATTTGAGAGGTGGTTTCAACAGAAGTTGGAAGATGTTACTCTGATGGGTTTAGCATCATGATGTCAGATCAGCAATATTCCCCAGTAGTGCGATGCTGGAGGAAACTTTTTTTTCGGACAGAGATGGAAATGTTACGCGATCAGCGCGACTCGAGCCGTGGTTACCGCTTGAGATTTGGTTTTGCCGGACAGTGAAGACGATACTCCGAGGAGTTCAGCATTGTGAGTTTGGAGCAACAGTATTTCCCAGTCATCAGTAAGTGTCTGGTCGAGTTCTCTTTGGTGTCAGTAAACATCATCATTCGATGTCCAGTAAACGTCGAGTTATTTCCCAGTCATTGTTTAATGTCTGGTCAATCCTTGTTTGATGCCTGTAAACATCATTGTTTGATGCCTGTAAACATCATTGTTCAATGCCTGTCAACATCATTGTTTGATGCCTGTAAACATCATTGTTTGATGCCTGTCAACATCATTGTTCGATGTCCTGTCAACATCATTGTTCGATGTCCTGTCAACATCATTGTTTGATGCCTGTCAACATCATTGTTCGATGTCCTGTCAACATCATTGTTTGATGCCTGTCAACATCATTGTTCGATGTCCTGTCAACATCATTGTTCGATGTCCTGTCAACCTCATTGTTTGATGCCTATAAACATCATCGTTCGATGTCCAGTAAACGTCGAGTTTTCTCCCAGTCATCAGTAAGTGTCTGGTCGAGTTTTCTTTGGTGCTTGTAAACATCATCTTTCGATGTCCAGTAAACGTCGAGTTTCTTCCCAGTCATCAGTCAGTGTCTGGTTGAAGGTGTACCCTCTGATATGTCGCCCTCAGAGTGATGATTGGTGTTATTTCCGACGTTGTCAGCGGAATTATCACAAGGAAACAAGATTGTCGGGGTTCAAATGCGGTGATCTGGGATCACTGGCGCGAAGAAAAATTTTCGGGGTTCAAGAAAAACATAATAAAAAGAAGAGTAATGATAATCCCCAGCGGATGTGGTGTTCAGGCCATGGTTATCCCTGTGTTACCATTTATTTTGGTATCCAGGTCGACGTTGTTGTTTCGGTGATCAGGCCGATTTCTCCGTACCAGACGGATTTTTGTTTCAAGATTGTTCTTCGCCGATTCTGACAGGCGTTGTTAATTATTTTCCCATCAGAGTGCAAATTGTTCGTCTGTTCTTGGTATTCAATCACTCTTCATCCTGATCATCTGAAAGCCGAGGCTATTCATATCGACAGGTTCACAGTGGATTGAATAGGGGCAGCTGTAACACCTCAAAATTTGCCCTCCTCTCTTGGGACTAGCTTAACATATTGCATATCATTTGTAGGACATTAGGCATTGCATATTGCATATCATGTGGTTACATTGTGCAAGTCATCCTCCTAAGTCTTGATCAGAAGATGGAGAGGTTATGTGCAAGCTAGGGTTTCATTGGATTGGATCACTAATCATCTGAGGATATGGTAGTCCAAATTAGGGTTTCATAGTTCTCAAGAGGGATTGATTTGCATCTTATTTGCAATGATACATCATCATTATCATGGTCTTGATATCATCCAAGAGATTCAAGTGTTTGATCATATACCTTGAGATTAGGGTTTTGACCACTGGTCAACCCTAATCAATTGCATTGGGCCAATCAGGGTTTGTGCAGGAGATGGGGTCTATAATGGATATGGGGATCATCACATAATTATATTGAGCTTATTGAGGCTAGGGTTTCACCATTGAACCATTTCATCAGAGGATTGGGGCTCAGATTGATCAGTGCATTGCCAAATTCATCTATCAGTTGAAAAAGTCAATTGTGGTCAACTGTGCTTGATTTTATGGATTTGGAGGTAGGAGAGAGTTGGATACACTTCATTCATGTTGAAACAAGCTTCATTTGACATGTCAAAGCTCAAGAATGAAGAAAATAAAGTCAGGACAAAAATTGCCAAAAATGGAAAGTGACTTGTAATGGAAGTTTCCAAAAATGGAAAGTTTTTCATCACAAAATTACGTGTCCAAAAAAGCTTCAAATGAAAATTTGTCCAACATGAAAGTTGTAGATCTTGTTCTCACATTTCCAAAAAGTCCAGGAACTTGAAATTCCCATGTAGGGTTGGCAAGTTATGGTCCATTCAATTTCAAAAAAGACCTATAATCAAAGTGGCATAACTTCCACATGGAATGTCCAAAATGGTTGATCTTTTTATGAGCAAACTCCATTTCACATGTAATTTCATGGTGCATAATCAAAATTCATCAAAATTGGTCAATGCAAAAGGTCAATTTTCAAGTGCACTAATTAAAATCCAAGGGCAAAATGGTCCAACTTGCAAAATAATTGGAATTTTGACATGAGGGTTTTTGCAACACATTCCAAATGCAAATTGAAGCTTGTTCCAACTGTCATGAGCTGTCATATGGTGATATTTGGCAAGGTCATTTTGGAACTTTCATTAAAAGTGCAATTAAGCTAATTTCATTTCTTATTGCTAATTGGTGATTAAGAAAGTGATTAAGCTGGGGTATAAAGTTCTAATTGTAACAGAATTGCAAATCATAATCACAATTCTCAAGAATCCTAACCAACTTTCCCTCCATTTTCTCCATTTTCTCTCAAATTTCATCAAGCAATTTTTGATCAAAACTTCATCAATTCTTCACCAAATTGAACAATTCTTTTTGATTCGTGCTCCATGAACATCAATCTCCAACTGTTTTGGTGAATCCATGCCATAACCTTGCTAAATCTCAACTATCCTAAGCTTGGTCATCAATGGAGTTTTCATCATCCTTGCACATGGAACCGTTTTGAGCTAGGCTAATTGCTTCATTCAACTTCCTCATCAGTATACTTCACCTGTTTGTGGCTTTTGCACGTGGAAACGCAAGGTTTAGCTTCTGCCATCACAACAAGGTTAAAAATCAAACTCAATGATTCTCAAAATTGTGATGTGGTTTCTGTAGTTCATTCATTGCTGAGCATGCTGCAACTCATAGTTTTTGATTTGGTTAATTATTGAGAAAGATATATCGATTTGAAGTTTGATGTGCTTAACTTTAATTGATCGATCCCTTCGCTACAGTGAGAGTTAGGAGAAATCATTAGCATATTTGTGATCTAGGTTGAGAGACGGTTCCAACGGTACCTCATTTGTCCATTTTCGTTGAGATTAGTTCATGACCAAATCTGGAGTTTGAATGAAGAACACGCGAGGAAGAACGAACAAATCTGGAAATATTTGGTGTTTGATCCGTTGCCTTGCGCTTTCATTTGAAATTTCTGTTTAGCGCCAAATTCGTCCAATTAACACGCGACACCGATTAAATAAAACGCATGCGTTTTGGCCAGGCGGTGGATATTTACGCTTCTGCCACTGCTTCATTTAATTAAATATTTATTTCATTTCTTTTTCTTTTGGTTATTTCATTTTGTTACATGATCTTTATAAATTCATATCTCACTCAAAACTCATCCAAATTGAGTGAGACTTTTTGCATTGTTCTCATGATGATGTGTAGAATTTTATTATGATTTTTGTGAAATTTTTGCACGTGTGGAAATTTAATTGGCCTAGGGTTTGTTTCAATATGCTCATTTTGTACACACCTTACCAAAACCTTCATGAAATAGTGATGCTTGCAAATAAATGGATGAAACTTTTTGTGCTTGTTCTGGACATGTTGATGGTGATTTCCATGTATAGTTTGTGAATTTTGGATCTCTGGTTGATTAGATATGATTTTTTGAATAGAGGTGTGACAATTTGTGTCACACCAAGCTAGGTCAACTTTCTGATTTTATTTGCCTGGCTTAGGAATGTTTGATGGTTCCAATTTTTTGTGTGGATGATCATTGATATGTCAAGATAACATGAGAATTTTCCTGAATTTATTGGTTGCATTTTCTAATTGATTGATAATTTTCTTCTCTGTGTGCTCATTTTGTGACATTGTGTGACACATGTTGGCATTTTGCTTGTGAAATTCTCATATGGTATTGGATGAAGATGAAATTTAGTGTGAGCATTGTAGACACATTATAGGACATTATGGTTTTGATCCCATTCATTTCTTAATTGTTGTCACTGTTTTATGAATTATTGAAATTGATGCTTGTTTGGATGCCTTGAATTGGTTTGTATAAATGTGTCTGGACTTCTTGATTTTCATTGACCTACTTTCTTTTGTCCAATTGAGCTGAAAATTGGCATGCTATACACTGAATGTGTCCTGTTTAGGTGTGAGTTTTTGTGGAATTAATTGAATTGTTTTGATATGCTTTTGATTGAGATAGTTCTGTTTGGTCTTTTGGAGTTGCAAATTGCATGTTTGATGTTAAATTGTGCATGAAATGATAATGGTGAATGATATGAGCATGGGACCAATTGCATTTGCTTTTGAATTGTTTGAATGTGATTTTGAACGAATTTCACTTGCTGTTTAGAATTTTTTATCCCCTTTGGACCCTAGGCTTGGCCTAGTGGTCTAGTTTCTCACATTTGGTTTGGATTTTCAGGTTGAAATGAAAAGGCTTAAGGGAAAAAGTGCAAGTTGATTAAATTGAGTTTTGTTTGATCTTGTGAACTAACATTGGCTTTGTGTTGTAGGTTTGATGCTTGAGCTTGAGCTCATGGCTTGCACTTATGTGCATTAACTTGTGTTGTCTGTACTGTTTGACTTTTGCTGTTTATTATTGGTTTGTTTGAGTACTGATGATACTTGATTGATTTCAGGTACATTTAGTCGCTTACAGTTCTTTAAGAACTTGCTTGCTGCTGCTTGGTTGTATAAACCAGTTGAGGTAGACTCTCTTGTCTTCATGTAGTCTGGAAGACCTGGCCTGTTACTTGGCCAGGCAACTGTCTGAAGTCCTCCTTAAGAGGCGATGTCTGTGATTGTTTACTTTTGTGCCAAGCAGGTGAAGACCTCTATGAGGCAATTGGCGGAACCCAAGGGATATGCAATCTATCCCCCGCTATTCTGTTGAGTCGTCCCTCTGCTCACACCACTGTGTTGACGCATTGGGACACAAACCCAAGATCTTGTACTTTGTACAGTTGTGTCAGAGTCTTGAGCGTAGAAGGGTCCCTCCATTCTGGACCCACGCTCCTTTGTCTGAAGCTCTCCCTGGACAGGGATAAGAGCTGTGAAGTCTAATCTTCACTCACCTTTCATCAGCTTCACCTTAGCCCCTCAATGGCAAGGTTAAGAGCTAATACTACCTCTGTACATATGACTTGCCTCGGCAGTCCACCCTTGTTTGAGCCTCACTTGACTGGATATAGTGTGTGCTATGTGAATATTTGCTTGAAATGATTGTTTTGATTTGTTGATGCTTGCATGCTTGCTTTCTTCCTGGATAGGATTAGCTTGCTGTTGCGCAAGTAGGTAGAAACCACAACATAGGGCAATGATGCATGATAACACTAGGCTCGAGTGCAGCTCCCTGGTAGTGTGTCTCCCCTTGGTTTTTGCTAGATTTTCTTTCCCTTTCAGGGGAACTACATCGCCCTGATCCTCGTTCCAGACGAGGTATGTAGGCAGGAGACCGTGCGAGGTCTCTCCGGGCACTTTTTTTTCTTTTTGTGTGTGTTTGCTTGTTATCTGATTGTGTGTTTGGTTCGGATGCCGATGTAAGTCCAGTGATTGGCGGTCGGGCTCCACGTTTGCCTTCTTGTGTGCGTTTTGGTTCGGATGCTGATGTAAGTCCAGTGATTGGCATTCAGGCTCCATGTTTGCCTGTGTTTGTGTTTGCTTGTTTGGCGTGCGTGAGCCGAACTACGGCAGCTCTGATTCTCGTTCCAGACGAGATACGTAGGCATAGGATGCGATGTCCTATCGAGCTCTCTTTCTCTTAACCCCACCTGTGTTGTCTTCGGTGCGTGTGTGTGTGGTGTTTTAGCAACATTTTCTTTTCTTAGAGCGTGGATCCCGTCGAGTACGACGGACGTGAGGGGTGCTAATACCTTCCCCTTGCGTAACCGACTCCCTTACCCTTTCTCTTTGGTCGCGAGACCATGCTTTTTCCAGGTTTCTCTGAGCGTTTCCTTTCCCTATCTTGGGATAAATAACGCGCAGTGGCGGCTCTGTGTTGTTTTTGTTTCAGCCCGCCGGTTGTTTTTTCGCGGATGCGACAGGAACTTGGTAGAGCCTTCTGTAGGAGTTAATCCTATAGGATGCAAGTGGGTCTTCAAAAATAAGACTGACATGGATGGTAAGGTACATACCTATAAAGCAAGACTGGTTGCAAAAGGATATAAACAAATTCATGGGGTTGACTATGATGAAACCTTTTCACCAGTTGCAATGCTTAAATCTGTTCGGATTTTACTTGCTATTGCTGCATATCATGATTATGAAATATGGCAGATGGATGTCAAAACTGCTTTCCTTAACGGGAATCTTCTTGAGGATGTGTACATGACACAGCCTGAAGGATTTGACATACCAGAAGAAGCCCATAAGATATGTAAGCTACAAAGATCAATCTATGGATTGAAGCAAGCTTCCAGAAGCTGGAATCTTCGTTTTGATGAAACGGTAAAACAATATGGATTCATCAAGAACGAAGATGAGCCTTGTGTCTACAAGAAGGTTAGTGGGAGCATGATCGTGTTCCTGGTGTTATATGTAGATGACATATTACTCATTAGAAACGATATCCCTACCCTGCAACAAGTAAAGACTTGGTTGGGGAAATTCTTTTCTATGAAGGACCTAGGTGAAGCAGCCTATATATTAGGAATCAGAATCTATAGAGATAGATCACAAAAACTGCTTGGCCTAAGTCAGAGTACATACATAGACAAAGTGCTGAGACGCTTTAATATGCATGATTCCAAGAAAGGATTCATACCTATGCAACATGGCATGTGTCTATCAAAAACACAATCCCCTTCAACTAAGGAAGAAAGGGAACGCATGAATAAGACTCCATATGCATCTGTAATAGGATCTATCATGTATGCCATGTTATGTACTCGACCAGATGTCTCGTATGCTTTAAGTGCAACGAGTAGGTACCAATCTGATCCTGGTGATGCCCATTGGGTACCTGTTAAGAATATCCTTAAGTGCTTGAGAAGGACTAAGGAATCGTTCTTGATATATGGAGGTCAGGAAGAGTTGGCTGTAATTGGTTACACTGATGCTAGCTTCCAGACAGATAAGGATGACTTTAGATCGCAATCTGGTTATGTGTTTTGCTTGAACGGTGGCGCTGTGAGCTGGAAAAGTTCAAAGCAAGATACAGTTGTTGATTCTACGACCAAGGCCGAGTATATTGTTGCCTCAAGTGCAGCAAAGGAAGCTGTTTGGATCAGGAAGTTCATTAGTGAACTTGGCATAGTCCCTAGCATTGTGGATCCCATTGGTCTCTATTGTGATAACAATGGTGTTATCGCACAAGCTAAGGAGCCTAGATCTCACCAATGATCCAAACACATACTTAGGCGTTATCATCTCATTCGAGAGATAATAGATAGAGGAGATGTGAAAATATGTAAAGTACCTACACCAGACAATATAGCTGACCCACTGACAAAGCCTCTTGCGCAGCAGAAGCATGATGGCCATACTAGATCAATGGGCATACGGGGTATGTCTGATTGACTCTAGTGCTAGTGGGAGATTGTTGGTGTAAGCCCTAGAGGCCAATACTTTTGGTACTTGTATCGAATTATTTATTAATAATAAAAGGCATTTTCTTTATTATGGTTGATTAATAAAGTCCCTAGAATAGATAGTCCGTTTAATGTATTAAGTGTGACTTAATCATGAGAACACATTAAACATAAGGGCACTGTTCTTAAAGTATCCGTAGTCGAGCTTTAATGTGAAGTGGGATAACATTAAAGCATTAAGACTATTATGTTTGTAGACTGATGATCACATCTCATGGATCATGGATAAAGAGTTATCAAGTCTTAAACATAGGTATGAATATTAGGAGTAATATTTATACCGGATTGATCCGCTATGAGAATACTATATAGAAAGTTATGCAAAGTGTCATAAGTTATTCTCATGGTGATAATAGTGTATACCACTCTTCGACCTGAAACCACTATGGATCCTAGATGTAGAGTTGAGTGCTTTATTGCTGACCCAACATTGTCCGTAACTGAATGACCATAAAGGCAGTTGATGGGTACTCCACGAAGCATGCTGAGGGACATGAGTGTCCTAGATGGAATTTGCCAATCCTGCGTAACAGGATAAATGTCTATGGGCCCAATATTGAACTGGACAAGGGTGACATGGTCTATACCTTGTGTTCAATATAGACATATTGGCAAAGGGGTAATTATACACATAATTATTATCACAGGAGGTTTTGTCAGATCACATGACATTTTCGTGACTTGGGTAGCAGTGATGTGTTGCTAGATACCGCTCACTGTTTATTATGTTAAATGCGTGATTTAATATAACTGCCAACGCCGCGAAAACCTATAGGGTCACACACAAAGGACGGATTGATGAGAGATAGAGTAACTAAGGAACACCGTAAGGTACGGTGCACTTAAGTGGGAGACGAAATATGGTAAGGTACCAAATACTTAAGTGATTTTGGGCATATTATAAGATATGGGCCAAAATACACTTAAGTGGGCTTTTTAGCTTGAAGCCCACACAAGTGGTTCTATAAATAGAACCCCTTGGATAGAAGCATTGTCACTCCAATCCACTCAGACAGAAATTCAAGTAGAGACTTGGAATTTTGTTTCCCTCTTTCTCTCACTCAAAGCCTTCATTCATAACAGCTAGCACTGCGATTGAAGGAATCCGTTCGTGTGGACTGAGTAGAGACGTTGTCATCGTTCAACGTTCGTGATCGCCCCGTGGATCTGTATCAAAGGTTTTGATCATTATCAGAGATCTGCACCAAAGGTTTGAATCGCCACAAGAGGTAACGATTCTATCACTGATCATGCCCACTCGTAAGGATCACTAAATGGAGAAATTTTTAAATTCCGCTGCGCCTTGGATGGCAATTCTCCAAGTCAAGCAATCAAGCACACAATCAAACAAGCTCCTAGGAATCTTCCAATGGCTTTTGTATCTCTCGCTTTAGGTGCTCATGACAATGGTTCTTCAATTTGGCTCAATGTTTGGGATCCCTAGCACAAGAACACACACATCAAAAAGTTCTATAATACAAACAAAGAATGGACAAGAGTGAGTTTAGAAATTAGGATCCTTTCAAGTTCATCTTCAAGATTAAGCATTCTAAAGGCATGAGGCCTAGTTGCTCTTTGACATTATTTCTTCTTTTATAGCATTCTAAAGGCATGAGGCCTAGTTGCTCTTTGACTCCATTTTGCATAGGGAATGTCCTAAAGTCTAAGTCCTTTTGTCCATTTGCATTTGGTTCACAACAATCAAAACAAAACACAAGCACAATAGTATATACACAATTATATGCTCAAGTGAGCAAAGGGCAAATTGCATTAACATAAACATGTGCTCAAGTGAGCAAAGGGCAGAAGCAAATGAATAATGTACAAGAATATTAAATTACATTAATGTAAAGTGCAAGAATTAAAAGTTAGTGGTCAATAGTTAGAGTTAGTGTGCCATAAGGCAATTTAGCGCTATGTTAAGCAATCGTAAGTGGACTAATATAGTAGTCACACCTATCTGAGGCCAGTCAATAAAAATATAGGCAACAAACACAAGTTAGAGACCTTGACTAGTAAGCCAAGCTCCTACAACTTTCCATGCCAAAAGAAAAGAAGAATGATCTTGTATTGATTTAGGTTTTTTGCTTGATCAAGAAGCAACCTATCCTTAATGCAAAGCCATTCACTTGATCTTTGATCAAGATGAATTAGATTTGAATCAAGGAAGGTTAAACCTCTCATATATCAAGGCTAACCATCAATCTTTAACTCATTGATCAAATGAAATAAGCAAAGTACATTGACCAAATATAAATGGAATCAAGGTCAAACCATAGTAAATAAAAGCAAAATTAAACTTAGAAGTCAAGAACAAATAAAATATTTTTCGTATTTTTCAAAATTAAAATAATACTTGAATTAAAATAAACAATTAAAGGTCAAACTTCAAATCCATTTCAAGTCAACTTTGAAAAGTCCAAATGGATCATCCTAAGTTCAACAAGGTCAAACAAAGTTTGATAAAAAATTTCAGCATTTTTAGAAACCAGGAACTATTTTTAAACAATTAAAAATGAATAAAAAATAACCTAATTGAACTAAAATCTCAAATCAATTAATAAATTGATGAGAATATTTTTCATAGATTCATCATCATTCAAAGAGGTTAAGAAAATATTTTTGTATTTTTTGAATATTGGAAACTATTTAAAATGAATTAAAAATAACCAGAAAAGAGAAAATTCATAAAAAATATCAAATGAAAAAATAAAAAATATTAAAAATCATTTTCAGAAACTAGAATTAAAAAGGGAAATAATGCAATTGGTCCCATATTTTTTGGAATTAAAATGAGAGAGATATGATTTTTTGAAATAAAAGGAAATAAACAAAATTAAAGTGGAAAATCAGAAATTAGGAAAATCATGGCGCGTTGGATTCATTTCATTAAATGACCTGGCAGATCCAAGGGTAATGGAGTGCGCGCGCATCATGAGTCCAAGTCAACTAAGCCACACAAGGAATTAATAAAAGTCATAACATTTGGTGGCCATGATTTAAACTGGAGATCAGATCCAAGGGTCCACGTTCAATCTGGCGCTGGGGACGGTGGTGTACACCACCGTCTTCTCCGGCGAGCATGAAGATTCCGGTGGAAGTTGCAGACATGGAAACTTAACCAAATGAAGCGATCCTCATATCATTGGAAAGCCGGAGTGATGTACATCACCCCTGTACCATTGATTTCTCCTCTAGACTCTCATATGAAGAGAAATCAGAGAGAGAAAATCATGGTGTTCAATATGAACTTCATGGATTCGCAAAGTTAAAGACATAATTCAAATGCCTCTGATGAGAGGACTTCAGCCAAGCCAATAAACACGAGAAATAAGCAATAATCAGTGAGTTTCGATTGAAAAAAGTGTGAATATCCACCTCTGAAATGTAGATCTATGGAGCACGATTCTTAACAATTCTTGATTACAATTTGCTCTTGAGATGAAGATGAAGCAAGGCCAAGGAATTTTAAGTCCAACAATCAACCAATGAAGTTGAGAATTGGATCTGAAAAATGAAAGTGAAATTGCACAATTCCTTTAAAGTGAGGTTTGGGTAGAGTTTTGCAGCATATCAGGCGCCTTAAGGTTGGTTTATGATGAATGTAAGCACCTGTATTTATAGCAAGGGAAGCTGCAAGCATGGGATTTTCATGTGCATGAGTGATGAGGGCCTCCATGCATGGGCCTGTACAGGCGCATGGAGGGCCCAAATCCAATTGGAAATGCAAGCTGGGATGTAATTGAACTGAAATGGACGTGCAGATGTGAATGATTTGGCTTGTGCATGAAGTTTGAACATGGTTTCCATAAATGCACCAAAATCTTCTCCTCTTCGAAAATGCATATTCCCAAAATGAAACATGGCCTTGTGGGTAATGGTTGGAAAGGTCTTTACATGAGGATCAATTGTTATGTTGAACAAAACTCCATTTGGAATTGGGAAATTAGTGAAAATTGGTCATAAAGTTCAAGGTGCAAAACATGTGCATGTGAAATTTTCCAAAACGGACCAACTTCAAGCCCTTCTGATTCAATGGTGCAAGCCTCAAATGACAAAACCTTAAACATAAAAGTTGTATATATTTTCAAGACAATAAATGTGGACTTAAAGTTTGCATAATTTAGATTTTTAATGAGAAAGTTATGGGCACTTGAAGTTGGACTTTTTCACATTTCAATGCCTTTGGTCCAAAGTGACCTATAATGTTTTGCATTATCACATGTATTTATTTTATGATTATGAAACTTTCTTCAACATAACAAATGAAGAAGACACCTTAAACGTTCCAATTCATTTTATCCCACCTCAAAATAACAAAAATGAGTGAGTTAGGTCCTTGGGAAGTTGACCCAAAATTAGGGTTTCAGTCAAAATGACCTATAATGTTTTGAAATGGATGATGACCTTCAAAGCTTCAAATCAATTGTTTATGAACATGAAAGTTGTTAATATGGTTCTTACTAACATTTTTTATCTTGGGGTCATCTTCATTTTACAAACACATTAAAAGTTAGGTCTTAATGGATTCCAAAATAGTCAGATGAATTGACTGATCAACTTCTCAAGTCCAAACTTCCAATCTTGATGAATTGATGATTGAGGACACTCAAATAAGCTCAAATATGCATGAATTTATGAATGAAAGAACTTCCCTTGATTGTATTTGATCATGGGTTGAGGTTGCTTCATGAGCAAGGCATAGTTGATGCACAGATGAATTAGGGTTTCCTTGGGAAACAAGCCTCGAGCCCTTTGGTTTGCGTTGATCAAATTGACAAATTGAGATACTTGGGAGGCATATATGATGAATGAGAGCTTTGGGAACCATTGTCATGCTTGCTTCCACCTTCACCTGGCCATATCAATGAGCATAGGGTCTCCTAGGAGCCTTGGATCTTATGATTGCTCAAGCTACAAAACAAAAGATGTTAGTGACATATTTTTGTGCTTTTAGTTAGTAAACAAAAGAAGAAAAGCAATAATATGCAATTCAAGCATGCTTGGTGGTCTCAAACCGACTCACACAAGTCCCACCCTATGGTTAAGGAGCCAAGATGTTATGATCCTTGAGGCAAATGCAATGTGCAATGATATGATGCCATGAGGGATCTTAGGGTCTTACACTCTTCATAAATTGATTTAGCAATGATGTCATCGACATAAACTCCAATCTCTTTATGCATCATATCATGAAAAAGGGTAGTCATTGCTCTTTGGTAAGTTGCACCGGCATTCTTTAAACCGAAAGGCATCACTCTATAACAGAATGTTCCCCAAGGCGTAATGAATGTGGTCTTCTCCATATCTTAGGGTGCCATCTTGATCTGATTATATCCGAAAAATCCATCCATAAACGAAAAGACTTTGAATTTAGCAGTATTGTCTACCAACATATCAATGTGTGGCAGAGGGAAATCATCTTTCGGACTGGCTTTATTCAAATCTCTATAATCGACACACATGCGGACTTTTCCATCTTTCTTCGGTACAGGAACAATATTGGCCACCCATTGTGGATACTCAGCAGTCACAAGGAAACCGGCGTCAATCTGTTTCTTCACTTCTTCTTTGATCTTCATAGCCATATCAGGATGCGTTCTTCTCAATTTTTGCTTGACTGACGGGCATTCTGGCTTCAACGGCAATCTATGCTCCACAATCTCATAATCCAAACCAGGCATGTCTGATAGGACCAAGCAAACACATTTGAATACTCTCGAAGAAGATCAATCAACCCCTTCTTCGCATTTGGACACAGTCGAGACCCAATCTTGACTTCCTTCACATCATCCTTAGAACCCAAGTTGACTAGCTCAATCTGCTCTTCGAACGGTGTAACATCTCAAAATTTGCCCTCCTCTCTTGGGACTAGCTTAGCATATTGCATTTCATTTTGTAGGTCATTAGTCATTGCATCTTGGCATATCATGTGGCAACAATAAGCAAGTCATCCTCCTAGGTCTTGGTCAGAAGGTAAAGAGGTCAAAAGATTCAAGCTTGAGGGTCCTATTGAATTGATCATTAATCATCTGAGGGTTTGTGTTTCAAATTAGGGTTTCTTGGTTCCTCAAGGAGATTGATCATCATCTTGGTTGAAATGTTACATCATCATCATCATGGTCTTATCATCATCAAGAGATTCATTATGCTTGATCAGTTCCTTGAGATTAGGGTTTTGACCTCTGGTCAACCCTAATCATCTACATTGTGCCATTCAGGGTTTGTCAAGGAGATGAGGTCTTGCATGGAAATAGGGATCATCATATGGTTTTATTGAGCTTATGGAAGCTAGGGTTTCATTGTGGAGCCATGTCATCAGGAGATTGAGGCTCAAGCTCAACAGTCAAGCTGAAATTCATCTATCAATCAACAAAAGTCAACCACAAGTCAATTGATGGATTTGGAGGTGGGAGAGGGTTAGAAACACTTCATTCATGTCCAAACGAGTTTCATTTGACATTTCAAGGATCAACATTGAAGAAAATAAAGTCAGATGAAAACTTTCCAAAAATAGAAAGTGACTTGTAATTCAAAATTGCCAAAAATGGAAAGGTTTTCTCCTTAAGATTACATGTCCAAAAATGATTCAAATGAAATTTTGTCCAACATGAAAGTTGTAGATCTTGTTCTCCCATTTTCAAAAAGTCCAAGAACATTAATTTCTCATGTGTGGTTGGGAAGTTATGGATCAATCTTGGTCAAGAAAATTTGAATTTCAAAAGTGGATAACTTTCACACCAAAAGGCCAAATGAAGTGGGATATTTTGCCATATTCTTCTTTTGTCATGTACTATCCAAATTACACATCATAACTCATGCATTTTGCTCACAAAAATATTGAACTTTTCATGTGAATTCCATTTGAAAATTGGAGGGAAAAAGGCAATTTGAAAAATATTCATTGTATTCACTTGATTTCACTTGCCTTGGCCTCTAAACATCATTTCCAAGTGAATTGAGACAGAAATTGCACTGTTACATTGGTATACACATGTGAAGGGTGAATTGGTCAATTTAGCATAACACTTGCATTTTCACTAATTACTTTGGTTTGGCCTAATCATGATTAGCAAACATGCTTAACAAAACATATATAACCATAATCATAATTGCTTTTGGTCTAATCATAACAGAATTGAGATCTAGATCTAGAAATCCAAAAATTCTTCAACTTCTTCTCTCAACTTTTCTCCATTTTTCTGCATAAACATTGCCTTTTGCTTTGATCAATCCTTCATCCATGCGCATTATTGAGGCTATTGGAAGCAAGATCATAAGGTTTTCAAGCTGATTCAAGAACTGTTGCAAGTGTGTTCATCAATGGCAGTTTGAGTTTTCAACAAGATCGTGCATGATTAACATCAGAGCCTTCATCCAAAGCATCATATGAGAGCTGGAGAACATCTGTTTCACTGTGCCAAGGCTTGAAAGCATCGAAATCACCACTGAAATCTCTTGAAGGTCAGTTTTCGAGCATCATAATTCTTGAAATTAATGCATGCTTTTGATAGATCCTTGGATGTAGAGTACACTGCAAGTTGAATCATTGAATTTCATGGAGAAATGAGGTAGTTACATGGATTAGAAGATTGATGCATAGAAATGATTTTCTTCGAAACTTTGAATCTAGGAAGAATTAGGATAAATTGATTTGAGATTGTTGTTGTACGTTGGAAGAGGATTTCAATGATATAATGTTTGTTAATTTTGGTGATGAAATGTTCTTGAGCCATGAATTTGTGAAGAACACGTATAAACCCTAGGATTTTTTCCAGAAACCTTGTTTGATCTTCATTGCCTCGCGTTTGCATGCGCTCATGTGTTATCGCACCATGCATTGGACCACGTGTCCTGGTCCACTACTGTAGCGCGCGCCAAGTTTAAAATGCTACTCCCTTCGATTCCGGTTGTGGACATATTCCAAATGAACCTTTTGCATTTTTCATCTTTAACCATGCTATTCCATGTATACTTCATCATGTGATTTTTATTTTTTCCTTTCATTCCAAAATTCATAACTTCATGAATATTAATCCAAATAATGTGTGGTTTTTTTTGGTGTTTTCCTCATGATCTCTAGAATTTAATGACTATTTTTTCATGATTTGTGCCTGGACGAATTTTATTCTTGCCTAGGGTTTGTTCATGTGTGTATTTTCTTGACATGTTTTGCCATATCCTTCATGAAATAATGACATTTTATCCAACATTCTTGAAATTTTTCATGCTCAAAATAGATATCTCAAGGAACATTTTAGTATAGAGTTTGCATTTTTCCCATTCCTGGTTGATGAGATATGATATGTTGAATGTAGGTGTGACAATTTGTGTCACACCTTTGCTTGCTTAACTTGAGGAATTTATTTGCCATGCTAATTCATTGCCAAATGATGTGAATTTTTGCATGATACTACTTCTGGATGTTCGGATTGCTTGTGAATTTTTATGGAGTTTTTGGATGCAATTTGGATTTGTTTGAGATTTTCTTTGTTGATTGGTCATATTTGGACTTTTTGATAGTCATGAACTTAGATGATTTGTGAAATTTTTGATATGTATCACATGAACTTGAAATTTTGTGGAGTGATTCTATACACATTGAAGGTTACCATGGCTTTGGTTTGATTCATTTATCATGTGTAGATTCTGTTTTAGGCTTGTGTGAAGTTGATGCATGAATTTGTGCTTCCTTTGAGCTTGTTTTGCCTTGCCTTGACTTAGGGAATTTATTTGACATACTTCCACTTATCCAATTGACTTGAATTTTGGTATGATGATCATGTAATGAGTGCTGTTTAGCCATGATTTTTCTTGGGATTTATTGAATTATTTTTGAGTTAGTTTGGATTGGATCATTCTGTTTGGTTCTATGAGGTTCTAACTTGCATGCTTTATGCTCTTTGCCTTATGAAATGAAATTGGTTGATGATATGGATATGAGACCACTTGGATTTGTTTCTTATTTGACTGAACTTGATTTTTGATAATTTTCATGTTCTGTTTTGGTTTATTGCTCCCATTTTGACCCTAGGCCATGTCCTAGTGGTTAGTGCTTAATGTTTGAGCTTTGTTTCAGGTCAAAGAGCACAATTGCTTATACTTGATGATGTGCACTCAATTGGAGTTGGTCCATTGCTTGTTTATGACTAACCTTGAGTTTGTTTTGTAGGCTTTGAGACTTGTACTTAGGCATTGTGGATTGCACCTTTGTGCATTGCTTTGCTTGTTTGTCTGTTTATGTACAGTTAACTGTTGACCATTAGCTTGTCTGTTTGACTGTTTGAGCTGTGTAATGATTATGTTAGATTGTTTTCAGGTACATTAGTTGCTATAGTTCATTGTGAACTTGCTTTTGTTGTTGCTTGGTTGCTTAACCAATTGAGGTATAGCTCACTAACTTCATGTAGTCTGGAAGACCTGGCCTGTTATTTGGTCAGGCACCTGTCTGAAGTCCTCCTTAAGAGGCAATGCTTGTGATTGTTTATCTTTGTCCCCAAGCAGGAAAAGACCTTTGATAAGGCAATTGGCAGATACAAGAGATGTGCAATCCATCTCCTGCTATTTAGTCGAGTCATCCCTTTGCTCACACAACTGGTGTTGACGCATTGTGGATATTAACCCAAGATCTATGTTGAGTCAGTCATAAGTGTAGAAGGGTTCCCACTTTCTGAACCCACACTTCCTTTGTCTGAAGCTCTCCCTGGCCAGGGATAAGAGCTGTGAGGCACACCCCTCACTTCCTATTTCATCTGCTTCACCCTAACTCTCAATGTTAGGGTTAAGAGCTAACATCACCCTGATACAGTTGGCTTGCTTTTGCAGCCTAACCCTTGTGTGAGCCCACTTTGTCTGTATATAGTGTGTGCTAATTGTGTATGTTTGCCTTGTTGTGCTTGTATGCTTTGTTTTGCCTGCTAAGGATAGCTTGCAGCTGGTGCAAGTTAGATAGAAAACTCAACCTAGGACCATTGTGGAATACATGATAACTATTAGGCTCGAGTCAGTCTCCCTTCTAGTTGGTCATTTCCCAGTCTCTGGTTAGGAGAAAGTTTCTCCCCTGTTAAGGGGAACTACGTCGCCCTGATCCTCATACCAGATGAGTTACGTAGGCAGGAGGTCGTGCGAGATCTCTCCGGGCACCCGTTTTCTTTTTGTGTGTGTTTGCTTGACAGTTGCTAGGCTCGAGTGCCAGACTCCTTAATAACTTGTTGTCTGTTTCTTCTTGTGTGTGTTAGGATATGGATGTAAGCCCAGCGATTGGCATTCCGTATCCTATTGTTATGTGCTTGGAGTCCGATATAAGTCCAGCAAGTGGCATTCGGTTTCCAGTGTGGGTTTTGTTTGGTTCGGAGTCCGATGTAAGTCCAGCGATTGGCATTCGGTTTCCATGTTTGCCTGCTTGTGTGTGTTTTGTTTCGGCGTGCGTGAGCCGAACTACGGTAGCTCTGATTCTCATTCCAGATGAGATACGTAGGCATAGGATGCGATATCCTAGCGAGCCCTCTCCCCTCTTCCTCCACCTGTGTTGTCTTCAGTATGTGTGTGTGATGTTTGTTTTAGCAACCTTTTTCTTTCCTTCTGAGCGTGGATCCCGTCGAGTACGACGGATGCGTAGGGGTGCTAATACCTTCCCTTCGCATAACCGACTCCCGATCCCATTCTCTTTGGTCGCGAGACCATGTCTTTTCCGGGTTTACTTCGAGCGTTTCCTTTCCCTCTTTTGGGATAAATAACGCACGGTGGCGGCTCTGTGTTGTTTTGTTTTAGCCCGCCGGTTGTTTTTCGCGGATGCGACAGCTGGCGACTCTGCTGGGGACTAAGAAGTTGACCTTTTGCTGGTCCATCTTCCCTAAGCGAGTCTCTCCTAGCGTTCTAAGATAGTTTAGGTTGCTTGCGTTGTGCTATTTATTGCATTGATTATTCTGTTGTGTATATATTTGCATAAATATTTGCATGCATCATACTATTATGTTGCTGTCCTGTACAGGTAGTTCCTCTATTTTGGGGTGGGTGTTTTGAGTGGGGCTAAAACCCAGGCCCGAGTATACACCTAGGATTAGTGTGGTCTCAGGTTGCCTCTCATGTTAGGTCAACATGATCTGGGCGACTTGACATACCACAAGCTGGACGAGGTTCTTTTGAGGGAGCTTTTCCTTTGTGGAGTATCCACTTTGGTTGAGTCACCTCATCTGAGCTATTGACTTCGGTGACCGATCTTTCCCGGCTCTTTGGTTTAGACGATCTTAAGAGAGCTGCAACGGCACACCCGAAAGGGCAAACCCGTTGAGTATCTTTGCCCGATTGTCGAGACTATTATCCGCCTTAGGATGACCTGATTAGAATTTACCTGTGAGGGGAGGGTTGATTCTTACATATGCATGTTCAGATGGTGACTTTGATGGTGACTATCGGGTTCGTTGATCAGAGTCCTATTTATGAGTCGGATTTATGGGCATTTATTTCTGAGACGCCGGAGTTCTGTCCGTGTTATTTATCAGTGGGGATCCGTTTATTTTAGGATTCCCCAGGCCGATTCAGAGGTTCCTATGGCTATCTACTCAGAGATTGTTTGATGATGATGGTGATGTATCTTTCAGTTCCGTTTATTTCGGAACCCTGAGTGGGATTTATTGTTACATATTCCTTCAGATGGTGGTGATCAGTTCAGAGATCAGGCTTCAGCGCAACAGATGTTCAGATGACTTGGAGGATGGCACAGTGCATTACATTCACGCATCAGCATCATCCACATTTTGCATTCATCGGCATCTAACTCATGTCTATCCATACTCAGGGTACATTCTCGATTAAGATTCTGGTTGAGAGACATCCTGATGTCAGAATTTTATTGTCGAAATATTATCTGTCTCGATGAAACCAGGATCAAAAGACAGAAGCTTCCTCGTATGGATAGACGTTGCATTCATGCATATTAACCTGTTTGCTGTTTTGCAGGTGTCGGGTTCTAACGTGCTTGATTGTTTCAGGAATCATTGCTCGAGCGCGCAGAGTTATACCCTTGCACACAACACGTCCACACAGATATTTCACTAGACGCAACACTCCAAGGCTGATGGATCTCCCTAATACAGGCGTTCTCGAGCTGAAAGAGAAAATGAACGAATTGATCAACATCATGCAAGGGTTTGCCGTTGGTCAGAAAGCGTTAGCTGATAAAGTTGAGAAGCTCGAGCGGGCTTCAGCGGCCAACAGTGGTGTTAACCTGGATGGTGTCTCCAACCAGGGGCTGGGTGGTTCTCGAGAAGGCGGAAAAAGGACGACTGTGGGTGTAGTAAACAATGCTGGTGGTTTTGGTGCGGCCACAGGGGGTCAACCTGGTCCGATGGGTCATAATATGAAGGACAATCTGTTTCCTCCATTCTTTGGGGCTGAGGATGATAGGGAGGAAGACAGAGAAGCAGATCAATTCTCCATGCATAATGAACCATTCGGCCAGTACGGTGCCCAACCGCCAAACAAAGAAATACAGTTGCTGGCAAAGAAAATCAGGGCTCTCGAAAGCTATGCCACTCCCGGGGTTGTGAATATGTCGAATATGGGGCTGGTTGAGGGGATTGTGATCCCACAGAAGTTCAAGGCGTCCGCGTTTGATAAATATAATGGAAGTTCCTGCCCAGAAACTCACCTTCAAGCTTTTGTCCGGAAGATTTCTGCCTATACAACAGATCAGAAGCTCTGGATGTACTTCTTCCAAGACAGTCTGTCTGGAGGATCCTTGGAGTGGTACACCAAGCTGAAGTCTTCGGATATCAAGAGCTGGCAGGATCTCGGAGATGCATTCTTTAAACAGTATCAGTTCAATGCTGACATGGCTCCTAGTCGTACCCAGCTGCAGGGTATGTCTCAGAAGTCAAGTGAAGGGTTTAAAGAATATGCTCAAAGGTGGAGGGAGTTGGCTGCCAGAGTTCAACCTCCGCTGGTGGATCGGGAAATGTCTGATCTGTTCATGGGTACCCTACAGGGGACCTTTGCTGAAAGGATGGTGGGATGCCCGGTTACCAACTTTGCTAACATTGTGGTGGCTGGGGAGAGAATTGAAAGTTGGCTGAGAATGGGAAAGATCCAGGGTAGTAATGCTTCGTCGTCAGGATCGAAGAAGCCCTTCGGAAATGGCCAAAGGAAAAATGAGGGTGAATCAAGTGCTGTGTATGCCCGGAGAGGACACGGTAGGGATCGTTACTACCAGCACACTGCTGCGGTAACTACCCCTGCTGGTAATCAGCCAGTACGACAGCAACATCAGCCACCTCAACAGGGAGCACAGAGAGCCGGGTACCAAGTGAGGGGAAAAGGGATTGATCGTCAGTTCGATAAGCCGCCCGTGACATATGTTGTTCTGTTCAAGAAGTTGATGGATCTTGGGTTGGTTCAGCCAAGGACGATGGTTCCGTTAAGATCAGATCAGAGGCCTCCTAATTATGATGAGAACGCCCAGTGTGAATTCCATTCTAGTACACCAGGGCATAACATTGAGGGCTGTAGAGCTTTTAAGCATGTTGTCCAGGATCTGGTAGACTCCAAGGCCATCAATTTTGCACCATCTCCGAATGTTAATGCTAATCCCACGTCGGCGCATGGTCAGGCGATGGTGGGTGCAATTGCTGAAAATTCGGATCACGCCTTTGCGGTAGGTGAAGAGACTGACAGTGACTGCGAGTTTGATGGTTGGATAAAATCGTGCGTACCAGGGATGGAGATCCAGAACTGGAAGGCCTGAAAAGATCATCACTGTCACTCATTCTGAAGAGTAATATTTCTGTTTTTCAATTCTGTTTGCATGAAAGCCGTACGTTTTGCCCGAAACGTAATGGTTCATTGTAAGGGCCACCTCATATGTTTCATTTTGCAACATTGTGCATCATTAATAAATGGATGTTTTTGTAGTTAAAAGCGGTGTTCCCTGTTTTTCATTTGTTTTTACAGTTTAAAAATAAAACAAAATAAAAATGGCAATGTTTATTTTCATTTTTCTTTCCTTTTGATTCGTCTTGTTCTGACCTCAAAAGTGATAATTCTCCGGATCTCATTGATAACAATTCGGTTAATCCTCATATGAATTCGACAATCCGATTTATCATGCCGAGGAAGAAGGTGAAGAAGATTGTGATCTGCTGGAAGATTAGCCAGGTTGTTGAAACAAGAGGAGAAGGTGATTCAGCCGCATGAAGAGCGAGTTGAGATCGTTAATCTGGGCACTGCCGAGGTCGGAGAGGAAGGGAAAGTTGGTTCCGCCTTTGAGGCAAGTGTCAAGAGTGGAGGTGATGCCATTCGGTCTCAAGAATGTCGGTGCCACGTATCAGGGTGACTTTGTTTCATGATATGATTCATCCTGAAATCGAATTTTATGTTGAAGACATGATAGCAAAGTCCCAAACAGAAGAGGGGCATCTGGTGGATCTGGCCAAACTGAGTGGACCAGTTGAGACAATTCAAACGGAGGTTGAATTCAGATAAGTGCACTATCAGAGTGCGGTCCGATAAGATGTTGGGGTTCATTGTAAGAGAGGAATCGAGGTTGATCCTGCTAAAAAAAAGGAGAAAGAAAAAAAAAGGAAGAAAAAGGAAAAAAGAAATGCCTGAACAGAAAAAAAAAAAGGTTTGTGGTTTCTCAGGTAGATTGAACTGCATTTCACGGTTCATATCTCACCTAACAGCCACGTGGGAACCCATTCAAGAAAAGATCAAACGGTCAGGTGGAATAATGGTTGCCAAGGGGCATTGAGAAATAAAAGAATAAGTTGCAGGAGCCTCTGATTCTGACGTCTCTCTGTGGAGGGACGGCCATCATTTCTGTACTTGACGGCCCTCGAGGGGTCTATGAGGTGCGTATTGTGTCAGCATGACGAGTCTTGTCGAAAAGAGCATGCAATTTACCTTTGCAAAAAGTTTACCGACTGTGAAACAATACATTCACTGTTCGAGAAAAATTGATGTACTTTGGCATAGGCTGCTCGCCGACTGAGACAGTGTATGCTGGTTCATACCACTTTGTGGATTTCAAGATGGATTTGATCAAGTACATATCTGAGAAGACAGCATTGACCGGACGGGTTGCAAGATGGCAAATGATTTTTCCCGAATATGATATTCAGTATATCTCTCAGAAAGCGATCAAGGGGAGTGTATTGTCTGATTACATCGCTCCGCAACCTGTTGAGGATTATCAACCAAGGAAGTTTGAGTTCCCTGATGAGGACATCTCGAGGTGCTCAAATCGAAAGATTGTGAGGAACCGATCCCGGAGGAGGGGCCTGACCCTGAATCCGAACGGATTCTGATGTCTGATGGGGCCATTAACATGAATGGAAACGGAGTTTACCGAATGCACCGACGGTGTGGTTGAGAATGAAGCTTGTATCCTGGGTATCGATCTCCGGTGCGTACATCTACTGGGGCAACACCTTTCTCGCTCGTGTATGGAATGGAAGTCGTACTACCGGTTCGAGGTCCAGATTCCCTCTTTGAGAGTCCTGAGGGATGTGAAATTGCAAGAGGCTGAATGGGTAAGGACCCGGTATGAAGAGTTAAGCCTGATTGAAGAGAAGAGGCTGGCGGCCATCTGTCATGGGCAGTTGTATCAGCAGCGGATGAAGCGTGCTTTTGACCGAAAGGTGCGACCTCGTGTGTATCACGTAGGTGATATGGTGCTGAAAAGGATCCTTCCTCCTCAAAACGATCATAGGGGCAAGTGGACACCCAATTATGAAGGTCCATTCGTGGTCAAGAAGGTTTTCTCTGGCGGAACCTTGTTGTTAACGACCATGGATGGCGAAGATTTTCCATCCCCTGTGAATGCGGACGCAATTAAAAAATACTTCGTATAAAGAGACCCGCTGGACGAAAAGAATAAAATAGTCCAGGCAAAAATGGGCATCCCGGCGAACCGAAAAAACAGAAAGAAATGGTTCGGGCAAAAATTAGGGATAAAAATGAAAAAATTGTACACCCGGCAAGTCGAAAACCTGAAAAGGCGACTGGGGCAAAAAAGGGTATCCCGGTGGACTGAAAACCCGAAAGGGCGGTCCATGCAAAAGAGGGATTGAAACGAACAACTGCGTCCAGCATGATCGTTTGCACTTTGGTTAAGGCATCATGGATAATACCCGGTAGGGACCAATCGGAATCGTCTTATTCAGAAGGCAGAAAGCAAGGAGAGTCTGACGACATATGGGGTGTAACCGAGTTGGAACTCGATGAGATCACGGGTTTCACATTGCCATTAGGATAGATTTTTCCTTTTGTGCGCAATTACCTCTTTTCAGGAATTGCTTCCTTTGTATTGCTCAGTTTGAGCCACACTTTTTCAATCAATAAAATGCATATTCAGTCAAATAATTTTGTTTTTGTTTTTCATTACCGCTTTGATTGCAAAAACATCCAAATATTTTTGATAAAGAATCGTTGCATTTTAAGACATACAGGTCCCTTCCAATGCATGTGTATAAGATTGAAAGCTTGAAATCTTATTCAGAAGGTTGAGTGACCCAAGTGTTGAAATCTTGACACGCCTGGGGCACGTTTTTATCTAACGATCTCTTTTGCAGGTACTGTTAGGTATTTTCACTCACTTGCAGGTTGTGATGTGGAAGCTTTTCATAAAAGAATCCCCACGGAGTCCAATCAGGGACGAAGGAATAAAAGACTGGTGAAAAGGACGGCAAGACGTACGACGATCCTGGATATTAATCAAGAAGACTCTTCAAAGTCTGAGATTGAAAAGTCTGTATAAATCTAAGGAGTTCGCTCTTCGTAGAGGACAGAACAGTCGAGAATACAAGGTAATGAATCAGAAGAGGCCAGACGAGTCTGGGAGTTCTCAAAATTGGAAAGATGACATTAGGATTTGGATGATGGATGCCATGGTTCGACGAGTCGACGGGTGTTCGGTACCAGACTTTCCTCATCTCCCCAAGCAGAGTCGGGAGAACTAATTCCTCAGCAGATTCAAGGTCTGTATCTTCCCTAGCAGGGTCGGTATGGTTATATCCCCAACAGGTTGGAGATCGGTGTTTCCTCAGCAGCCAGGCCTGAAGGTTGTTGTTTCCCAGCGGTGGTATCTGTGGGTGGTGGTTTCCCAAGCAGAGTCGTGGCTTGTTATCCCCAGCAAGTCAAAGACCGTTGTTTCCCCACAGAGAGTGTTGGTGGTTTATTCACCAGCGAAGTTCCCAAGCGGATCGGGTGCAAAGGAGTTTATCCCCAGCAAGGGTTGCCTTTTTCCCAGCAGCAAGGCTATTCCCCAGCAGGGTGGAGATCGGAGTGTTGGCGAGTTCCTCAGCAGAGTGCCTCGAGCTCCCCAGAAGAGTCCCTTAAGGGGGATACCTTTTATGCATGCATCATTTAGGAGATCATAGCATATTGCATAATAAATTGCGTGGCGTTTCCATAATTATGGAGCATTGCGCTAAAAATCATCATGCATCATCATTGCAAGCATCAGCTAGTCTCAAGCCGAGGTGATCGTTTGAGATTTGGTTTCGCCAGTGGGTGAAGGTGTTACTCAAGCCGTGGTTACCGTTTGAGAGGTGGTTTCGCTGGTTGGAAGATCAACATCAGCATTGCAAGCATAAGTTAACCCCAAGTTGTGGTTACCATCTAAGAATGGGTTTTGCCGGTCAGTGAAGATGATACTCTGAGGAGTTTGGCATTGTGATGTTGAATCAACAATATTCCCCAATAGTGCGATACTGGAGGAGATTTCTATCGTGCGAGATAGAATTTGGAGATGTTACTCTGAGGAGTTTAGCATCATGACGTAAGATCAGCAATGTTCCCCAGTAGTACGATACTGGAGGAAACTTTTTCGTCGGGCGGAGATGGAAATGAAATCAAAGGACGTTACGCGATCAACGCAAAAATACAGTTCAATTGGAGAAAAGGAAATGTTGAGACATTTTCTGGAGAACGGGGTTCAAATGGAGATTGGAGTTGAAGATTATATCCGGGATGAGGTCCTCAGGATTATCTTCTGTTCATGTGTCACCTTAGACTCTGGCTGAGGCCAACAGAGGTCGTTATGGGTGTCTTCTGAGGAAGAGATGCACATGTTACCTTCCTTTTGTGAAGGTGTACCCTCTGATATGTCGCCATCATAGTGGTATTTTTTTGGTGTTATTTCCGGCGTTGCCAGCGGAATCATCACAAGAAAGTGGAGAGCGGGGTTCAAATGGAGAAAAGGAAGTGTTGCAACATTTTCTGGAGAACGGGGTTCAAATGGATAAAGGGAGACACGAGGTGTTTTCTGGAGAACGGGGTTCATAATGACGGTGACCAGCTATCGTCAGGCGACTGGGGTTCAAATGGAGAATGGGGTTTATTATTTGGCAAACAAGATGTCGGGGTTCAACCGCGGTGATCCGGGATCATACGCAAGAAAATGTTTGTTCGGGGTTCAAGAAAAAGTAAAAAGAATAATCCCCAGCTAAACGCAAAGTGGTCGTTGGCTAGGGTTGAATAGAGAATAGTCGGTTCGTGGCTTGTTATCCCTAGCATGGGTCATTGGCACGCGTGCTGTCTCATGTATCTGTTCCTTTCTGCCGATGCTGACAGGCATGAAGAGTTTCCCGGTATCCAGACCGAAGCGGTATCCAGACCGAGGTGGGTATTCAGACCAGTTTCCGATTTCCAGATCGAAGAAGTTCTCAACAGTCAGGATGAAGAACTTGCGGCAGTCAGGCCAGTTTCCGATTTCCAGATCGAAGAAGTTCTCAACAATCAGGATGAAGAACTTGCGGCAGTCAGGCCAGTTTCCGATTTCCAGATCGAAGAAGTTCTCAACAATCAGGATGAAGAACTTGCGGCAGTCAGGCCAGTTTCCCAGTATCCAGACCGAAGCGGTATCCAGACCAAGGTGGTTGTTCAGACCAGTTTCCGATTTCCAGATCGAAGAAGCTTCCGAAGTCCAGATCGGTGCAGCTTGCGGCAGTCCGGCCAGTTTCCCGGTATCCACACCGAAGCGGTATCTAGACCGAGGTGGTGTTCAGACCAAAGTGGCGTTCAGGCCAGTTTTTGCGTTCAGACTAATCTCCCGGTATTCAGAACGACATCAATACTCTCATATTCCGAAGCGCAGTATTCAGACTGACGAGCGGCGTTCAGGCCATGGTTATCTCTGTGGTTCCGTTTATTCAGACATATTCCTGTTTCGGTATTCAGGCCGACTTTCTCCGTACCAGACGGGTGTTTCCTTTAAGATTGTTTCTTCGCCGATTCTGACAGGCACTGTTAATTATTTTCCCATCAGAGTGCAAATTGTTCGTCTGTTCTTGGTATTCAATCACTCTTCATCCTGATCATCTGAAAGCCGAGGCTATTCATATCGACAGGTTCACAGTGGATTGAATAGGGGCAGCTGTAACATCTCAAAATTTGCCCTCCTCTCTTGGGACTAGCTTAGCATATTGCATTTCATTTTGTAGGTCATTAGTCATTGCATCTTGGCATATCATGTGGCAACAATAAGCAAGTCATCCTCCTAGGTCTTGGTCAGAAGGTAAAGAGGTCAAAAGATTCAAGCTTGAGGGTCCTATTGAATTGATCATTAATCATCTGAGGGTTTGTGTTTCAAATTAGGGTTTCTTGGTTCCTCAAGGAGATTGATCATCATCTTGGTTGAAATGGTACATCATCATCATCATCATGGTCTTATCATCATCAAGAGATTCATTATGCTTGATCAGTTCCTTGAGATTAGGGTTTTGACCTCTGGTCAACCCTAATCATCTGCATTGTGCCATTCAGGGTTTGTCAAGGAGATGAGGTCTTGCATGGAAATATGGATCATCATATGGTTTTATTGAGCTTATGGAAGCTAGGGTTTCATTGTGGAGCCATGTCATCAGGAGATTGAGGCTCAAGCTCAATAGTCAAGCTGAAATTCATCTATCAATCAACAAAAGTCAACCACAAGTCAACTGATGGATTTGGAGGTGGGAGAGGGTTAGAAACACTTCATTCATGTCCAAACGAGTTTCATTTGACATTTCAAGGATCAACATTGAAGAAAATAAAGTCAGATGAAAACTTTCCAAAAATAGAAAGTGACTTGTAATTCAAAATTGCCAAAAATGGAAAGGTTTTCTCCTTAAGATTACATGTCCAAAAATGCTTCAAATGAAATTTTGTCCAACATGAAAGTTGTAAATCTTGTTCTCCCATTTTCAAAAAGTCCAAGAACATGAATTTCTCATGTGTGGTTGGCAAGTTATGGATCAATCTTGGTCAAGAAAATTTCAATTTCAAAAGTGGATAACTTTCACACCAAAAGGCCAAATGGAGTGGGATTTTTTGCCACATTCTTCTTTTGTCATGTACTATCCAAATTACACATCATAACTCATGCATTTTGCTCATAAAAATATTGAACTTTTCATGTGAATTCCATTTGAAAATTGGAGGGGAAAAGGCAATTTGAAAAATATTCATTGTATTCACTTGATTTCACTTGCCTTGGCCTCTAAACATCATTTCCAAGTGAATTGAGACAGAAATTGCACTGTTACATTGGTATACACATGTGAAGGGTGAATTGGTCAATTTAGCATAACACTTGCATTTTCACTAATTACTTTGGTTTGGCCTAATCATGATTAGCAAACATGCTTAACAGAACATATATAACCATAATCATAACTGCTTTTGGTCTAATCATAATAGAATTGAGATCTAGATCTAGAAATCCAAAAATTCTTCAACTTCTTCTCTCAACTTTCCTCCATTTTTCTGCATAAACATTGCCTTTTGCTTTGATCAATCCTTCATCCATGCGCATTATTGAGGCTGTTGGAAGCAAGATCATAAGGTTTTCAAGCTGATTCAAGAACTGTTGCAAGTGTGTTCATCAATGGCAGTTTGAGTTTTCAACAAGATCGTGCATGATTAACATCAGAGCCTTCATCCAAAGCATCATATGAGAGCTGGAGAACATTTGTTTCACTGTGCCAAGGCTTGAAAGCATCGAAATCACCACTGCAATCTCTTGAAGGTCAGTTTTCGAGCATCATAATTCTTGAAATTAATGCATGCTTTTGATAGATCCTTGGATGTAGAGTACACTGCAAGTTGAATCATTGAATTTCATGGAGAAATGAGGTAGTTACATGGATTAGAAGATTGATGCATAGAAATGATTTTCTTCGAAACTTTGAATCTAGGAAGAATTAGGATAAATTGATTTGAGATTGTTGTTGTACGTTGGAAGAGGATTTCAATGATATAAGGTTTGTTAATTTTGGTGATGAAATGTTCTTGAGCCATGAATTTGTGAAGAACACGTATAAACCCAAGGATTTTTTCCAGAAACCTTGTTTGATCTTCATTGCCTCGCGTTTGCATGCGCTCATGTGTTATCGCACCATGCATTGGACCACGTGTCCTGGTCCACTACTGTAGCGCGCGCCAAGTTTAAAATGCTACTCCCTTCGATTCCGGTTGTGGACATATTCCAAATGAACCTTTTGCATTTTTCATCTTTAACCATGCTATTCCATGTATACTTCATCATGTGATTTTTATTTTTTCCTTTCATTCCAAAATTCATAACTTCATGAATATTAATCCAAATAATGTGTGGTTTTTTTTGGTGTTTTCCTCATGATCTCTAGAATTTAATGACTATTTTTTCATGATTTGTGCCTGGACGAATTTTATTTTTGCCTAGGGTTTGTTCATGTGTGTATTTTATTGACATGTCTTGCCATATCCTTCATGAAATTATGAGATTTTATCCAACATTCTTGAAATTTTGCATGCTCAAAATAGACATCTCAAGGAACATTTTAGTATAGAGTTTGCATTTTTCTCATTCCTGGTTGATGAGATATGATATGTTGAATGTAGGTGTGACAATTTCTGTCACACCTTTGCTTGCTTAACTTAAGGAATTTATTTGCCATGCCAATTCATTGCCAAATGATGTGAGTTTTTGCATGATACTACTTCTGGATGTTAGGATTGCTTGTGAATTTTTATGGAGTTTTTGGATGCAATTTGGATTTGTTTGAGATTTTCTTTGCTGATTGGTCATATTTGGACTTTTTGATAGTCATGAACTTAGATGATTTGTGAAATTCTTGATATGTATCACATGAACTTGAAATTTTGTGGAGTGATTCTAGACACATTGAAGGTTACCATGGCTTTGGTTTTATTCATTTATCATGTGTAGATTCTGTTTTAGGCTTGTGTGAAGTTGATGCATGAATTTGTGCTTCCTTTGAGCTTGTTTTGCCTTGCCTTGACTTAGGGAATTTATTTGGCATACTTCCACTTATCCAATTTACTTGAATTTTGGTATGATGATCATGCAATGAGTTCTGTTTAGCCATGATTTTTCTTGGGATTTATTGAATTATTTTTGAGTTAGTTTGGATTGGATCATTCTGTTTGGTTCTATGAGGTTCTAACTTGCATGCTTTGTGCTCTTTGCCTTATGAAATGAAATTGGTTGATGATATGGATATGAGACCACTTGGATTTGTTTCTTATTTGACTGAACTTGATTTTTGATAATTTTCATGTTCTGTTTTGGTTTATTGCTCCCATTTTGACCCTAGGCCATGTCCTAGTGGTTAGTGCTTAATGTTTGAGCTTTGTTTCAGGTCAAAGAGCACAATTGCTTATACTTGATGATGTGCACTCAATTGGAGTTGGTCCATTGCTTGTTTATGACTAACCTTGAGTTTGTTTTGTAGGCTTTGAGACTTGTACTTAGGCATTGTGGATTGCACCTTTGTGCATTGCTTTGCTTGTTTGTCTGTTTATGTACAGTTAACTGTTGACCATTAGCTTGTCTGTTTGACTGTTTGAGCTGTGTAATGATTATGTTAGATTGTTTTCAGGTACATTAGTTGCTATAGTTCATTGTGAACTTGCTTTTGTTGTTGCTTGGTTGCTTAACCAATTGAGGTATAGCTCACTAACTTCATATAGTCTGGAAGACCTGGCCTGTTATTTGGTCAGGCACCTGTCTGAAGTCCTCCTTAAGAGGCAATGCTTGTGATTGTTTATCTTTGTCCCCAAGCAGGAAAAGACCTTTGATAAGGCAATTGGCAGATACAAGAGATGTGCAATCCATCTCCTGCTATTTAGTCGAGTCATCCCTTTGCTCACACAACTGGTGTTGACGCATTGTGGATATTAACCCAAGATCTATGTTGAGTCAGTCATAAGTGTAGAAGGGTTCCCACTTTCTGAACCCACACTTCCTTTGTCTGAAGCTCTCCCTGGCCAGGGATAAGAGCTGTGAGGCACACCCCTCACTTCCTATTTCATCTGCTTCACCCTAACTCTCAATGTTAGGGTTAAGAGCTAACATCACCCTGATACAGTTGGCTTGCTTTTGCAGCCTAACCCTTGTGTGAGCCCACTTTGTCTGTATATAGTGTGTGCTAATTGTGTATGTTTGCCTTGTTGTGCTTGTATGCTTTGTTTTGCCTGCTTAGGATAGCTTGCAGCTGGTGCAAGTTAGATAGAAAACTCAACCTAGGACCATTGTAGAATACATGATAACTATTAGGCTCGAGTCAGTCTCCCTTCTAGTTGGTCATTTCCCAGTCTCTGGTTAGGAGAAAGTTTCTCCCCTGTTAAGGGGAACTACGTCGCCCTGATCCTCATACCAGATGAGGTACGTAGGCAGGAGGTCGTGCGAGATCTCTCCGGGCACCCGTTTTCTTTTTGTGTGTGTTTGCTTGACAGTTGCTAGGCTCGAGTGCCAGACTCCTTAGTAACTTGTTGTCTGTTTCTTCTTGTGTGTGTTAGGATATGGATGTAAGCCCAGCGATTGGCATTCCGTATCCTATTGTTGTGTGCTTGGAGTTCGATATAAGTCCAGCAAGTGGCATTCGGTTTCCAGTGTGGGTTTTGTTTGGTTCGGAGTCCGATGTAAGTCCAACGATTGGCATTCGGTTTCCATGTTTGCCTGCTTGTGGTGTTTTGTTTCGGCGTGCGTGAGCCAAACTACGGTAGCTCTGATTCTCATTCCAGATGAGATACGTAGGCATAGGATGCGATATCCTAGCGAGCCCTCTCCCCTCTTCCTCCACCTGTGTTGTCTTCAGTGTGTGTGTGTGTGATGTTTGTTTTAGCAACCTTTTTCTTTCCTTCTGAGCGTGGATCCCGTCGAGTACGACGGATGCGTAGGGGTGCTAATACCTTCCCTTCGCATAACCGACTCCCGATCCCATTCTCTTTGGTCGCGAGACCATGTCTTTTCCGGGTTTACTTCGAGCGTTTCCTTTCCCTCTTTTGGGATAAATAACGCACGGTGGCGGCTCTGTGTTGTTTTATTTTAGCCCGCCGGTTGTTTTTCGCGGATGCGACAAACGGCTAAATGGATTTTTCATCTTGCTCAAGAAGACGGGATAATTCATCACTCACTTCTTCATCACTTTCCTCATCGGCCCCAAACACAGGGAATTCAAATTTTGGAGAAGGAGAAGGATCATTGTATTCAATGGGGTTAGAAACCAACTTGCATAATGATTTGATATTTTGATTTTAGAGAAGTGGATTTGTGACCAAATATTATGCAGATGGACAATTCTATTGTTTATTTACGTTTTTTTTTGTGATTACCATTTTCAGAATAAAGCAAAAAGTAAAATCAAACATCATAGATGTGGATGAATAGAATTAATTTTATTAATGATCAATTTGAAAATGCCCAAACAATGTTCACTTCTCCCTTAGGCATAGGAGAAGGATTTTAAAAACATATAAAAGTAATTACTTAGATCGATACAAAATAACAGGAATATCAATAGCAGTCCAATTGTTGCAAGCCTTTCCATGCGTCACAAAATTGGTGTAGTCTTCCTCTTCGTTATCCTCTAGCACAGCAGCTAAGTGTTGTTCATTGCCATGAATGAATCCTCTGCTACGGAAGTAAAGTTGCATATCCTCTGACCTTGCAGTTGCCGAACCGCGCTGGAATCCCAAACCGATTCTACCTTTGTTGTCGGAGACCTCTACCATGCGCCCCCATTGATCAACATTGCCTTCTTCCACAATCTTCTTTGCATCTTTCAATAAGGACATAGGTGCCCCAACTCTCTTTTGAGCAGTAATAGATAAGGCTTGGAACGGGGTTCCAACCTCATCCTCAACTTCAACATAAGAGAAAAATGACAGGTGGCTAACCAACAACGCCTTCTCCCCGCCAACGATTACAATCTTTCCATTCTTCACAAATTTGAGCTTCTGATACAAAGTGGAGGTAACAGCTCCCGTATCATGGATCCATGGCCTTCCCAACAAACAACTGTAGGCCGGGTGGATATTCATTACTTGAAAAGTAATTTGAAAATCACTCGGACCTATCTTAACTAGAAGGTCCACTTCACCAATTACTCTTTTGCGTGAACCGTCAAAAGCTTTGACGATTACACCACTATACCTCATGGGCGCTTCTTGATATGATAGCTTTGACAGAGTTGACTTTGGCATCACATTAAGTGACGACCCGGTGTCAACAAGCACATTTGACAAAGCATACTTTTTGCAATTCATGGAGATATGCAAAGCCAAGTTATGATTTCTGCCCTCCTCAGGGAGTTCCTCATCACAAAAGCTGAGATTGTTGCAGGAAGTGATGTTAGCCACAATATGATCAAACTGATCTGCCGTAACATCATGTTCCACAAATGCTTGCTCAAGAACTCTTTGCAGTGCTTCTCTATGCACTTCTGAATTCATAAGCAGAGACAGTATTGAAATCTTTGAGGGGGTTTGGAGCAGCTGCTCCACCACATTAAACTCACTCCTTTTGATCAATCGAAGTACCTCATCATCATCATTAGCCTTCAAATCGCTGGATTCACCAGACTTACCCTTTGAAGCACTAATCAGATCCACAGCAAGCACCTCTACCTTTTTACCAATAACTGATTCTTCTTTATCCTTTGGCAACACCGGCCCAAACACACAACCATTGTGGGTCACCTTGGTAACATCAGCAATGCTCACCACAGAACTAGTCGTAGGCCATGGGACCTCTTAACCATTCTTCATCGTTGTAGCATTATACTGATACGAAATAGCTTTATCAAATGAATATGGGATTGGGCCCGCTAACCGTATAACCAACTGCGATACTGATCTATTGCTGACATTATTACTGTTGCTACTGTCGTACTTAATTACCAATCTTTCAGGTTGCTTGAAAATGGGAACTATGACATTTACATCGTCATCTACATGACGGGATTGAACAATCTGAATCATGCCTTCATCCATCAGTCGTTGGATGTCCCTTTTCATAACCTCGCAACCCCTTGAATTAACACTGCAGACAGCACAACCATCGTGGTCATGCTCACAATCACTCACCAAACAAATGTCCCTATGCATCTACACTAAGGACCTCCGGATAAAGCGAACATCAAAAACTTTAAATTCGCCAGGACAACCATCCACCATATTCACAGAAGAATTTCCATGGGCGGGCAATGGATTTGCTTTCACATTCGGTGCTCGGTCCTCAAAGGACATTATTCCATTTTTCATCAGCTTTTGAATATCATATTTGAGCAGATAACAGTTCTCTATATCATGTCTGGATGCCCCTTGATGAAAAGCACAACGGAGTTCAGGTTTGTACCATCAAGGAAGTGGTTCTGGAATCTGCGGCGGGTTTCTTGGTTGGATTAGGTTCTTGAGAACCAAAGATGGGTACAGTTCTGCATATGACATAGGAACCGGGTCGAAAGAGACCTTTTTCCTCTCAATTTTTTGTTGATGATGATTGTTGTTGGTATTACTGTTGTTGTAGGTGTTTATTCGTTGTTGCGGTTGTTGTTGTTAACATTGTTGTTGTTGAACTGGTGTTGATTGATTACTAGAGAATACTGGAATGACTGAAGATACTTGATGATGATGTTGACGGGATGGTTGACTCCTCCTGATCTAAGGCTTCCTCTGCCTCCCACTAATTACTGCATTAGCTTAGTTGTCTTTTTTCTTCCCAAAACTATTGTCATACCTCTTACTTGACGATGCTTCATCTTTTGACAAACGTCCTTCTCGGAGACCTTCCTCAAGCCTCATCCCCATATTTACCATTTCGGTAAAGTCACTAGGGGAACTAGCAATCATACGTTCATAATAAAATGAACTCAGGGTCTTTAGAAAGATCTTTGTCATCTCTTTTTCCTCCAAGGGAGGAGTGATCTGAGCAGCTAATTCCCTCCATCTCTGCGCGTATTCTTTGAATGTCTCTTTATCTTTCTGAAACATAGACCTCAATTGGTCTCTATCGGGAGCCATATCCACATTATACTTATATTGCTTGACAAAAGCCTATCCCAAGTCGTTGAAAATGCGAATTCTTGCACTGTCCAACCCCATACACCATCTGAGCGCAGCACCGGTCAGACTGTCTTGGAAGTAGTGAATCAACAGTTGATCGTTATCAGTCTGGGTAGACATCTTGTGAGCATACATCACTAGATGGTTGAGCGGACATGTGTTCCCTTTATACTTTTCAAAGTCAGGCACTTTGAACTTCACCGGGATCTTCACGTTTGGCACTAAACACAACTCAGCAGCACTTTTCCCAAACAAATCCTTTCCCCTTAGTGTCTTCAATTCCTTGCGCAGCTCAAGAAACTGATCCTTCATTTCATCCATTTTCTCATAAACATCCGGACCCTCAGACGGCTCTGAATGATAAATGGTGTCCTCTACACGAGGAAAGGTGTGCACAACGGGAGGTGGCACAGACATGACCGGGCTAGATGTTGGCATGGAAGCAAAAGTATGCGCAAAGCCCTCAGGCATAAAGTTCGGCGGCATTCCCCACGGGAATCCGGCAGACATAGCAGGCGCAAAGTGAGCAGAAGCAGGCATGGTAGAGGTAGCCACCTCTGAAATAACTATCCTCTGAGGAGAAGGAGTTGCGGGTGTTGGAGACGATTGACTTTAAGCAGCTAAAACTGACTCCATCATGGCAGTCAGCCGAGCTATCTCGTCCTTCAATTCTCTGTTCTCTTGCTCCAAGTGTTCCATGATTCTCAGATGATTGGCACGAGTGTTGTACCGATGAGTCAGCCTGGCTGAAGCACAGAAGAAACACCAATGAGACATCTGGCGAAAGAGAAACCTGCTTATGCAAATGATGCATGAAATGCAATGCTTGTTTATTTATTTTTATTTTCAAGGAACTTACTATATCATTTGTAAATATATATATCAACAATTGCAATAATTTTAATATGACCAAAAATCTCTTTTCATTTATATAATTGGAAGGATTACACTGAGTATAATTTCAGAAACCAAATGAAAAATACAAGAGAAAAGGAGACTAGCCATCCTAAGGATCCCTAACAATAATGTCAGAAGACCTAGCTGAAGGTGCGTACTTCCTCCGAATGCGTCGGATCTCGGTCTCGAAAGAAGCTTTCATCTGAGTCTTCTCGAGGACAAGCTGATCAACAATCTTCTTCCAAGCAACAGAAGGCTAAGGCATGCTAGAAGATGAAACCCCTGGCTCTCTCTGTCTCTTTGTTACTCGGTCTTCAAGAATCTCAATAAGTGCATCTTTTTCCTTAGACTCCAACTGCAACTCTTCATGCTTCTTGCTCAAAGGACGGAAACGCTCTTCCCACATATCTTTCTCTTGCTTCATCTTGGCGAGCGCATCTTCCAACTCCTCTACATCTTGGTTAGAGAGAGTTAATGGCTCAACCACAACCATGGACATAGGTCTTTCATAAGGATAAGGCGTCTTCAATTCCAAAGCTCTCTTCTTCATCCAAAGAGTGTAAGCTTCCAAAGCTACACAATTGCGCGGACCAAGCTCGGATCTTCCTTTCCTATGCACATTATGCCAAGCATGCACAATCTTCTACTTCAAATGTTGGGGATCTTTACCCTCTTGATAGAAAAGACCTTCTAACAAAGTGTTATTAGGTTTGTCTCTCAAGGGGAACCCAAGTTGACGACGAGCCAAAGCAGGGTTGTAGTTAATTCCTTCTTGTGTACCAATGAGAGGCACATTAGAGAATTCACCACAGCAATCAATAATGTCCAAACTGCTCAAAGAAGGATCATACCAAACTATATCATCATTAGTGAGAGAAATAAGTCTCTAAGACCACCGTAGACATTGTTTGTTCTCCACAAAAGCAGGTGTCTGAGGCAAGTGCGAAATAAACCACTTGTACATAAGAGGAATGCAACAAACAATAGTTCCACCACCCTTATAATTCCTTAGATGCAAAGAGAAATACATATCACCCAACAAAGTAGGCACAGGATTCCCAATCAAGAAAAGTCTAATAGCATTAACATCAATAAAACTGTCAATGTTAGGGAACAAAGTTAATCTATAAATAAGCAACACAAAGATATCTTCAAAAGCATCCACACTACCGGCTTGAGCAAGAGCAGTAGTTTCCTTGATGAGGAAATCAGATGGCAACCCAAACAATCCTCCTTTCTTCACCCAATGAGCCTTTATCTCAGACTTCTTCAAGTGAAGAGCTTCAGCAATAAGATGAGATCTAGGAATCTCTTCCAATCCACTAAAAGGTACCTTGCTAGAAACAGGTATTCCCAAGAGATGGGCATACTCCTCCAACATAGGCACAAGATGATAATCAGGAAAAGTGAAGCAACGGTAGAGAGAATCATAGAACTGCAACAACACACTCAAGAGTCCTTCAACCACATCAGCAGACAAGATAGATAGAAGCTTCCCATGACGTTGTTTGAAGTCCAAGGGATCTAATACAAAAGATGTTAGCTTCCTTAACTCTTTCAAGTCGGGACATCTGAAACTGTACTTCTTAGTGTTCCTTCGTCCACAATCCATGGTCTGAAATGTTTTGCAAATAATACCTCAGTTCCTTGAAATTTTCGTGTGATGAATGTTATGATGTGCATGAATACATGAACGCAACAATCACAAATAAGGGATGACACATGAGGCAAATAAACAAAGGTTAAGGGATGAATCAAGTCATTGCCAAGATCAATCATCCATTTTGGTGGATTATGGTTTACACCTTATCAACACCCAAGTTCCATTGATATTGACAAGACTTGATTCGATCAACCAAGAATCAAGGGTTTGTTGTGAGTCACGAGCATGGAGTCTGGGTAAGAACCATCCCAAAGGAGTGAACTAAGGATAAAAAACATGTAGATCATGTTCTAAAAAGTTCCCAGAGTCTTAATTTCATCTATCGGATATTACAGGTTAGGATGACTGACTCATCGATCCATAATATTCTCAAGAGAAACTCGTCTGAGTGTAGTATCACATAACAACTGTTATCAAGTCTACACTTGAACAGTCTTTGCACTACGTCCTAAATAGGCCAAGAGGGGGTAGATGTTCTACGATCCTCAACTTCTCGGACCCAAATTAGAGATAGTAACTCCTAACCACAAATACTTGTGTGACATTTCCAAATCTAAAAGAGTCTCCACTAAGCAGATGGATCTCAAGCCAACTTGTTAAGGACTACTCCACACAAGTCGAACATGACTATACCATCCTCCTATCTTAATTGCACTCAAGTTCGGGTTAGAACTTATCTCACCACTCAGAGATCACCAAGCACAACAAGCATATTATATCAAATAAACAAATATACAAATATCACATATACAATTATATACACACAAAAAAGTAGGCTAAACCAACTGGAGACTACTCCCCAGCAGAGTCACCACTTAATTTTTGTAGCGGTAAATTCATGATCATCAAGCTATGGATAAGCTAGACATCAAATAACAAGAGTCGCCACCGCACTTTTATTGTTTCCAAGGGAAAAGGGAAAAAGTAAGAACAAAACCCAAAAGTAAGAAGTTTTCAAATCAAAACTAATAAAATGTCAGAGATTACAGGTAAGGGGTTGGTTACACATAGGGAAGGTGTTAGCACCCAAAGTGTCCTAGGTACTCCTAGGGAACTCTTTTTTGTGTGCATATGTATTTTTGTACAAAAATGGTGTTTACAAACAAATAGAGTGGAGAGATGAGAAAAGAATTAATTAATTAATTTTTGTGTTTAACAAGACCTTCGGACTTGTGCCTACGTACCAACATAAAAATGAGGGATCAAAACCTCGTAGTTTGTGATACAAATTTCAAAGTGGATGCATTGCTTTTAACAAAATTTAAGTTTGAAAGGCACAAAGGTCTAAAAATGGTTTAAATGAGTTAGTTCTTTTTTGGATTTTGAAAGTTTAGGTCAAGTATAGTTAAGTTTATTTACAAGTTTGATTAAGAAAGGAAGTTTGAAAATGCAATGGCATAAGGCCAAAGTTTCTATCTTTTGCAAAGTCGTCAAAGTTTAGAACAAAACAAGTTCAAACAAAAAAGTTTTTAAAAGTAGTGAGAGATTTTGAAATTAAAGAAATGGGGAGGAGATGAAGAGACTAATCCTATGCACAAAACTAAAAGTTAAGAGTTGAAAAGATTTTACCGATGGGTAGCAATCCAATAGACAAAAATGTCTTATAGAAACCCCAATTTCCCTTGGATATTAGAATCAAACAACAAACAATGCATACAATATTAACTTGAAGAGCAAGGCATCGAATAAAGATAGCCACATCCAAGCTTTAGCCATTCCATGATCTTCTTCAAATTTGCCCGTGTAGCAGATGAATTCCACAAGTCACAGGTTTAAAATAACAGCTTCACAATGATCATGTTGCAGATGAACTCAAAGGGATCTTGAATGATGTATCAGATGAAGTTTCAAATTGCAATCACTTGGTTTCATAAAAGTTGGCATTGGCCAAGTCCTTTAGCATAGGGAGGATGCCTAAATTCTAAGTCCAATTGGTCCAAGATCAAGTCAACAATCCACACAAAAGTCTTTTAGGATTTTTGTCCTTATTATGTACATTAATGGTCAAAACCATACAAACAAACAAAATATACACAAACAAGATATATTACACAATATGGTCCAAATGGACAAAATGAAAATTGCATTAACATAAACAATTAGAATGGTAAGAATAATGACAAATGAATAGAACTTAAAAAAGTTAAAGTGCATTAAAAATAAAGGACTTGAAATTAAATGTTATTTGTTAATGAGTTAGAAGTTAGTATTGTTTTGCTTTTGCTTTTTTATTTGAAGTCGTTCTTTGGAGAATACTCAACCCACTTATCACAAGCATGGATCCTTGAACCAAGACATCTTCCAAAGGAAGGAAAAAAGGCCAAGTTTCCACACAATACCATGAAAGAGGGGAGACTTGCAATCTCACTAACTAGAATGTTATGCCTTTTTGTGTCACAAATTTAGCGCTATGTTAAGCAATCGTAATTGAACTTATGTAGAAGTCACAACTATTTAAGGTCAGGCAATAAAATTTTGGTGTTAATGCATGTTAGAGACGTAGTATAATGGACTACGCTCATGAAGCATACCACACACAAAAAGAATATGCAAAAGAGGTAACCTAATCTCATCCATACTTATGTTGATTTTGCAATCAACTAGCCTTAGGACTTAGAGATATCATAGGCCAGATGAGATGAATGTATAAAAAATGGGAATGAGATGAAAAGGGAGGGGAATGGATCAAAACTCAAATTGGTCAAAGGAGGAATTTTACCAAATTAATATCATTCATCCATTTTGGGAGATGGAATGTACATTCCATCAATCCCTTAAATCCAATGATATTAACTTGACAAGGTCAAATCAACCTTAAACAAGGCCAAACAACAAGAGTCAAACTCATATAAGTCATCACAATAGGTCAACACAATTAATTGTCATTTATTCAAATTAAAAATACTAAAATAATACAGTTAAATTAAATATGATTTGTCAAATTCCTAAAACCTCATCAAAACACCAAAGAAATGGCCATGAGATTTATCATAGGTCAAACAAGGTCAAAGGACCTTGGATAAAAAGATTCAGAATTTTTAAAGACTTAAAAATATTTTTAAACAATTAAAAACAATCATAAAATCAATTAAATCATGAAAAATATTAATAATGATCCAAAAAAATGATTTTAATTCAAAATATGAAAGAGGAAATTATTTGAAATTTTTTGGTGAAACTCTCATATTTTTTGGATCAATATTAAAATTAATATGAATTAATGAAAATAAAAGGAATAAAAGAAAAATCAGAAAATATCAAAAAACGTGGACCACTTGATCTCCCTCATTAATTGAGGTGGCAGATCAAGTGGATCAGCGCGCGCGTTCCATGGTGCACTGCAGTCAATGCGACATAGGCTTGGTATTTAAAAGCAACGCACGAGATTAAAACACTTCAAACTCATCTAATGGCTTTGAACACTTCCAGCTCATCGACGGAGCCAAAGGTCGGTCATCTTCTCCGATGACCCTGGCCGGACTGGTTCAGTCATCACCATATCATAAATGACAAAATAGGACATGATATGAAAGATAAAATGGTGTAGATCACGAATATCACCTCAATTTTAACTAACTCCGCATATATAGAAAGATATGAGGAGTTAAATTTTGAGGTGTGTCAACTCAGTTGCTTCGATTTGACCTCTAAGCAACTCAATCTTCTTGCCTACATTGGTAGGACTTCAGACAACCAAGGATCAAGAGAATTGATGAGAATTGAGTAAGAATCAAAGAGATGAAGTTTTCTGAAAATCACCTTCAATGTTGTGCAGAATTTGATGTTGCTTGCTTCAAACACGATTTGATCACACTTGAGAAGCTTGTAGGAAGTGATTAGCAAGGGTGCAAGGCTTTGGATCCTGGAGTTTTTGAATCTCCAATAGTTGAGATTCAAACTCAATTTTCAAATTAAAAATTCTCAGGTTTTCCTTTAGAATTGAGGGTTTGAATTAGGGGGTAAAGTTGGCGCGCAAAGGGTGTTTGAATTGAGCACAGAGGTCATGTATTTATAGCATTAGGGAGTGATATTTGCACACTTGAAATTTTGTCCAAATTTAGCAATGTGAATGGCACGAGTGCATGGGCATGTACAGGCCCATGAGGCAATACATTAAGGTCCAAAATCAATCATGTTGAAGTCAAAATGAAGCTTGATTGGCAAGGCAATGTGAAATGAAGTTTGTACATTTGATTTCTCCAATGATGCAGCTCTGTTAAAGCCATGCGCATCCCTAGCAAACCTCATCCAAAATGCATAAACTTGGGTTCTTTGGAAAACTTGGATCAAGAGGAACAAGTTTGGTGTTGAACACTTTTTTATTTGGAGCTTGGATCATGGTGGACTTTGAGGTGGAAGTTTGGAAATTTCAACATGTTGAAAATTTTTCTAAGTGTCAAGTCATATATCTCAATATTCCACCTTACTTAACTTTTTATGTGAGATTCTAATGAGAAAAATATATTCATCAAAGTTGTATCTATTTAAAAGACCTTCAAAATGGTCACAATTTCATGTCATTTGGATTTAGAATGATAGGGTTATGCATTTTTGAAGTTTGGAAAAATCAATTGTTCAATGGTATAGGTCAAAAATGACCTATAATGTATCCTCATATCACATGCTCATAAAAGTTGAATTAGCTCTCACTCCAAACATAAAAGTTGAATTATACATATTTAATTTAATTGTGCAACTTTTAAATCTTTCATCTCATAAAAATTGAGCAAGTTATGGCCTTGGGAAGTTGACTTTCAAATTAGGGTTTAGACAAAATGACCTATAATGTTTAAACATGGAAGATGATTTTCCAAGCAAAACTAGCTATAGGTCTCAACATGAAAGTTGTTTGGAATGTCATTTAGAGTAACGTGTCTCTTGGAATCATTTTCATATGGTGAAAATTGTAGGAGATAGGGTCTAGGGAGACCCGGTTTTGATTAGATGAATTCATCTGGCCAACCACCATCAACCAACTTGATAACCTTGAATTCTCTTGACTTTCTTGGCTCATGGTAGATCATATATGCATAAGATGATGAATTTTTAAGTGTCCCTTGAAAATTTTGATCAATTGGTGAGATACCTTGTTGGAGAAGTTACTCAAGATACCCAGTCAAACTAGGGTTTCCAAGGCAAATCACCCTCAAACTCTTGAAGAAAACTTGATCAATATGACATATAGAGATCAATGGAACTCATATATGATGCTCATAACCATTATTGGATCAATTCATGGTTGTTCTTTTTGTCATGAGGGTCACAAACCCTAGACATGAACTTGATAGATCAATGGTGATCATGCCCTTCCTACAAAAGAGTTAGGCAAATACAAAGATATATTTTTGGTATTTTGGTTAGTAAAATATAATATACAAGTATGATACAATCACATGGTGCTTGGTTATCTATCCCAAACAAACCCAATGAAAGAGGGGTAAGGAGGATGCCAAGGTATGATCCCAATGTTAATGCATATGATGAAATTGCATGAGGGATCTTATGGTCAAAATTGGGGTCTTACAGACGAGATTCGTAAATAATTGGTGTTGGCTTTTATAAAATATTATTTTTCGGTTTTAGTTTCTTGTTCTAAATAAAAAACTATTTTTCGTACGAGAGTACAAAGCAAACAAAGGTTACAGTCAATAAGAACGAGAGTTTGAGATTTTAACCGGAGAGCTGAAACTAGGCATTAATCTTAAACACATCGAGAGCGCTTTAGGATTAATTAGACTTTATTTATTTTCAAAAATTACTTTTAAATTCAAATGAGACCGCGAGAGCCAAGCATTTTGGTTTAAGAGTATGGTCAGAGTCAATAAAAACGAGAGTGTGAGACAAAGTGTTTTAAATAAATAATTTCTACTGAAGAATATTTTGATTTTTAAGATTACACCAACTATCTATCGAATCCTCGAAGTTTGATGTGTTACATACTGATATCCCGCTATTAAATATCTTTATTAATATTTTGTTCTCGTTATAGTTATTTCTCCTCGTCCCTCCACTCTTAGAAAGATCCTCGGCCTTAGATTTACATAGTAACATTAGATAACGGTACGTTCAATTATTAGTCTTTTGGGTTCGATAATCTTTAAAACTATGTGATAAGACTATGCACTTGTAGTCACGAATCCCATAGACTTACTAAGTCGCGATCAAGTTTTTGGCGCCGTTGTCGGGACTAATTTAGTCAATATCGTAACTCCAGTGTTTCCCAGTATAGACTAAGACACTCTTTTCTCTATTACCATGTATCACCCAAATTTTCTCTACGATTATCACTCCCAGTATTTTGAGGAATCGCAAGATTCCTATAAATTCGACCTGGAAATATTAATGGAGGATTTCATTGCGACGCAAACTCACTCTAGGATAGAATCTATGATGGAATGCTTTGTGGCTACACAAACTCTTCAGAATGAAGAATTTAGAAAACAAAGTCTCTATACCAATGAAACCCTTAAGCAACTGAACATTATGGTCGAGTCCCTCGTCACTCACAACGAGGCATTGGAGACTCAAATCTCCCTGCTTGCGCAGACACCTCTAGGACCATTCCATGAGAAACATGCGGATGTTGTAACAATCACCAGTGAAAAATCTACCAAAAATCCTAAGGAGAGTGATAATGAGGAGGTTTCAGGTGAGAAAAGAGTAGATATTGAGAAAGATCCATCGACACCACCCGAAAGGGAGGTTGTCGAAGAGGTAGAGAAAGAAGCACTATGTGTTGTTCCTCCTCCCTATAAATCACCAATTCCTTTCCCGTGAAGGTCTGTAGAAGTTAAGGTAGACCCCAAATCCGAAAGGTATGAGGAGCTATTGGAAAATATCCACACCAATGCACCTTTATTTGAGATCTTGAATAAGAAGAGAAAATTAGAAGACCGTGAAACTAGGGAACTCATTAGTATAAAAAGGGGAAAGTTAGACTTTGAGGTGGTGGATGAAAAAATTGAACCCAAACCTGAAAAGCTAGCTCTCAGGATAGAGCCAGAACCACCACCACAAGTTCAGAAGGATAAACTACCTCGTAGAAGAAAAAGAAGAAAAGGTGATGGATATGAGAGATGGATTGATAAGTGGCCATGGAAATCGAGGATAATTAAAAGTTTGACCTAGGATCATCCTCGAAAGAACCACCATGAGTACTTACACTCCTGAGTCGCCGCGCTATCAACGTAAAACATAGCGAATATTTCCTGTTTTATTAATGTCATTTTTTATCTATCCATTTTTTCTTTCTTCTATTTCATAAAGTCAATCGGTATTTTTCTTTATTATTAACCATTACTAACTTAATGTTATTATCCACTTAAATTTATCTAGCTATTGACCATCACGATGCAACAAGTAGACTACATGGATATAGTCTTCAGAGGCAGAGGTCAAAGGAGACGCTTTAAGGCGCTAGCTCAGAGAGAAATGGCACTGACCATATACCCCGATGGGCGTACCATGACCAGGTTAGGTATAAGAGACAATATTATGTTCCTAATTAACCAAATTGGATGGGATTCCTTTACTATCAAAAGAAAATTTAGTTCATACCGTAGGCTAACCTTAGAATTCCTAAGCTCCTGGTTTCCTTGCCAAACTATGGTATCGAATTTAACAAAGGCCTCGTCACCTTTGAAATTCTGGTATAGTCAGAGTTCAGATGTTCTACACGAAGTCATGACATCTGATCCAACATTGTTACTTATACAGCAAGACAGTTAGAAAAATTAAAGCCCAGTGCTCATATGCACACAGTCCCAGATGTCACGACATCTGCTACTCTACCACCATGGACAGAAGAACATCCAGTTTTGTCCATCTAGAACAAAGACACAGTAGAGATCAAACATGGCACTTATGTTTATTAATCCTGCCCAGTTATCAGCACGATGTCTCAACATTGATTTGAACATCACCTATTCCAACATTACAGAAGGATGAACTGTAACAGACCAACCAGTCTATCAGTAACAGCAGTCAATAATGAATGTCATAACACTCTGTTTTGCAATCAGACTGCAGGCTATGTGTTAGGTCTGTTATTCCCTTCATAAACAGACTAAAACCAGACTGAGTTATAACATACATAATATAGTGTGCAGAAGGTAAAAACACCAGTAATTGTTAACCCAGTTCGGTACAACATTACCTACTCTGGGGGCATACCAAGCCAGGAAGAAGATCCACTATTAGCAGTATTAATTCAGAGTTAAACTCCCCCGTTTACAACTCCTCACTTAATCCCTACCCAATGCAATCTATACCTAGGCACTCCTAGATAGAAACCTCCAGTTTCCATTCTTATCACTACAATTACCATGTAATGCTTAGATAACTTGAACATGTTTCACAACTTCGTTCAAGAACATAACCACTCTTGCCTACAGGCTTTGAGTTACAAATAATCTCATGCTTTCAAGCACTGAGAAACACCTGGTAACCTTCCCACAGGTTGGGAGGTTTACCTCACACATACCCCTAATTTTTACATTGTTTGAGGCTTACAAAACCTATGTTACAATCTGCTATTTATAACCTAACCACCCAACTGGATTTGGGCCTTCAGAAATCGCAGCAAATCTTTCCTTTGCTGTTACAGAGCTAGCAGAATTCTTCTGCTACAATCAAGGTCTTCAATCTTTTATTTCCTAAAAGATCTCCATATTTGGGAACTGTATATTCACCAAATATATTCACCAAATCTTCTGATTGAATCTTCAAGATCTTCACATAGGAGTTAGGATATTCACCAGATCTCCTAATTGATCACAAACCAAACCAGAATTAACTGATTCAGTTTTATACACATGTGAGATGTCACAGTCTCGATGTCGTGACATCTTACATGATATGTTGGTCCAGATGTTGAACTTCTTCAACCCAACATAATAAAACAACAGAGGTGATTACATTATTTGTTTTACAAAATTAATGTCAATCTTAAGGTACTAACAATCTCCCCCTTTGGCAAATTTTAGCTAAAACAAATAACCCAATATGGGTCTGCACTTCCTCTTTGTCATTGACAGCCCCAATGCCACCACCACTGTTGGTGTACATGAGGAAGAAGTTGTACAAGACACAGCTGCATCACAACCCTTCCCCTCAACAGGAGGGCTTCCTGAAGAATATGTAATACTGAGTACATGGATAATGTAACTCAGATCACAAGACACAACTGTCTTCTTAACTCAGATCACAAGACACAACTGATATACCCAGTTAGTGACTTTTGTGTCTGAACCCATCTTCTCCTTGCCACCTGATATTGCTTGCTTCTGGTGCATCCTCAGGACAAAGTTTCTCTCCCCCTTTTTAGCTAAACATTTACAAGTGACACCTTCACAAAACCAGATCCAGGAGTAGAATGCCCAGATCTTAACAAACCCCATGGTTTAGTGAGAATGAAATGTCGCTCTTGTGAGAAGATGAGTGCTGAAACATCCTTTAAATAGGCCAGACCATGCTTAGGAATTAATGGTAGGAGTAAATGCTTGGTCAAGATCCATAAATATTTGCTGAGAATTAGTCAGAGAATCACCACCAATATCCCAGACAATCTTTGAATACCTTTTACAGCTCTTGACTGTTTCCAGAAACAGCAGTTCCAAGATTATTCCATAAATGCTTTCAGACACGTTACAAGCTATGTCTTAACATTTGATACTGCTTTTGTCTGTGTTCTTCATATATCCTCCCTATCACCATTTTCTAATGCCACTTCTCACCTCCAATGGTAGCTTGACATCTGGCACCACACATCCACACTTCCTTATATAACTTCCAGCAGGTACATAGGATATCTTATGTTAAGACATCACATATGACATCTTGTGAATACTCTGTCCTTTATTTTCACAAGACAAACTATCAGCAGTTAAACCACATAACAGTAGTTTAATCAGCAGCAGAAGCAAAAAACAATTACTAGTTATGGCTACTAGTAATACACATATGCACAAGGGTATTTCTCCTCCCCCTAAATTTGTGCAACAATCAACAGAATTACTAGTTATGGATGCAACTAGTAAGACACACAAATGCACAATGCACCAGGGTACTTCTTCTCCCCCTAAATCTGTGCATTCACCAAAAAACAGCTACTGAACTCCAGTACCTGTACCAGCCAGAATGTCATACTGACATCTGCTACAACAACATCACCTGTGTACCACATCCATATTTCCTTATGACTGAAGTTTCAGAAGGAAATAACAATATTGTCCAAGGCAATGTCATGACATCCGGTCAGACATTCTTCTGCTCACTCAGCCTTGACACACGCCTCATCATCTCACTAACTAACAAGGTGCCATACCTTGTTATCTGAGAACACATAGACCACAAGCTTGATGATTACTTGCAGTACAAAGACAGAACTCCCCCTGTCATGAACAACCAACTCTCCTCTTGAAACATGGAGATCACATATGAACATATCCAACACCCCAAAGTTGGACCTTTACAAACTTCCTGATTCAATGAGAACCCAGACCACTTGATGAATGGAAAACATAAGACGCATCTTCATGTCTTCAAGAGCACACCCTCTGTTCAACCCTCTTGGCTGAACACATCCATACTCTGTGTCAATCTCTCTACATAACAGAAAACCACTTCACAAAATGTTCTAACATGAGTTAGGACATCCTTCACAACATATAATCATCTGATAATCTTCAGATATCACTGAATCACAAGCTTGATCCAGACACAAATTGGGACATATACACTCTCATCCCATTACAAGAGATAGTCTTCCATATAAGCTCCAGCAGGTACATCCAATATCAGACGCCTTAGCATTGTAAGTGGCATTCTGAAACAATCCTGCTTGCACATGTTCTTTAACTCCAGCCTCAAGCTCCAAGAGCTGACTAGAAAACACCTCCTTTTGTCTTCAACTTACTACTTTTCTGCTCAAAAGTAACTTGTCTCAGACTATCCTCAAGAATAATCAGTTGCCATATGTAGATTATCTTGATTCTTCGAACTCACTTCTGAGATAGACCAAATGCCACTGGTTGACTACCTCCTTCATGAATCCTCATATGAAAAAGTCAAATGCCATTCTTTGACCTCTCCACGTTTATCAGACTTCTCCCAAAGATATTCTGACCTTCCAAGTGAGACTTAAACTTCAAGTTTTTGAAGTATCCAATCTACAACCCTGTAGACCCTTCTATCTCAAGTTGATGTGCCACTTCACCAACTAAGATTCTGATGTTGAACCAAATGTCATAACATTATGTTTTGACATCTAGCTGTTGAATTCAGCTCCTTCTTCTGCCACTTGAAAGAACTTCCTCCCTTCACAGAACAAGAGTTCAATGTTCTCATAGACTTGATTGTGGAACCAAGTTTGAGTAAAGATCCTCCATCCTGCAGGTTTGTAGTTAAGTCATCCAAGCTCACACCTTGATGAATCCCTGCTTCTTCTCCAAAGACATCAGACACTCTGATGCATGAGTCTTCAGAAGGACTAGTTAGAAACTATCCCTTCAGCTATACCAAGGATTCCACTTCCTAAAGCAAAGTTGTTTCCATGATGTCAAGACTGCTGCCACTTGTTCTTGACTCCATAGTGTGCATTAGCTAATGCACTTTCTTACCTAGATCAGAAGAAGACTGATCCAAGTAACCACCATCAGGACTATGATGTTTTCTTCTTCTTGTACATACCAAGGTTGAACATGTTCCTTGCTAGGAAACCTTTTCAGAGATCATATGCTTTTGCTGCCACCAAGGTGATAGATCATAAACCAATGTACTATCCTTCCTGTGATTCTGCACAGGATCTTGAAGATGAGATGTTCCAACATCTTTTAAAAACATCATATATCTTGAGCTCCAAGGATAATCAATTAAATACTTGTACTTGGCACAAGTAGACATTGATCTTAAATCCTTTCCCTGTATTCCTTTCAGATACTTCCACCATAAGACTACTTTGAAAATACTCTTCTAGTGTCAACATCTTCTGCTTGCAAGCATCTCAACATTTTTGAAAATCTTCCCAGATTAAATTCACCCTTAGGAATGAGAGAGATGAATTCTTCCTTGCAAATGTGTCACACAACCACCAGAACCCATGTGACACAGGTCAACAGCCAACCAAACCCTAGGCTGACCGAACGTGAGGAGGTTAACCAAAACTCCCCCTTAAATTAACAATCATGGAAACTTCACACCAATATCTATGCATTGTACAGACATGTCTCAACATGACATACATCATCCCTACCAGTGGCAACTAACTCTATGAGTTATACCTATACATACTCCAATCACACCAATCAGACTCCAGCTGACCATCAGTACTAGTGAAAGAAAACAACACCAGTCAATAGTAGATATGCATTGCTAGAGCATACTACCTCAACCAACCTCTGAATCTTCATATTCTCACTCCTTGAAAGAACTGCCACTTCTGAGTGTGGTGTTTGAATAACAAGATTCATGGTCCCAAACCTTTTAAATGAAATAGTAATCAGGTTACCCCACTATTGACTTCTAACATCCAGGGGACTTGTCTTCCCACACAACATAGTACTTCAGGGAACAACTATCCAACCCTGATCAATCTACAAGAATAAGACAACCAGCAGGAAATTTCACAATGTCACATCTCAACCAGCTCCACTTCTAGAGATCAGACTTCTAAAAGTGACCTTCTTGAGCACACACACAGTTGACCCTACCCTTGTCAACTTAGCAAACACAGATGTCTCCTCTTCCAGGTCAGGAGTAGGTTCCAAACAAAAGCATCCATTTGTTTGACACCTAAACACATCTGCTCTTCAACCAGTAGTTGCATACTTGTTGAACAACATGTTCTAACATTACATAGAACATTAGTTCCACCTCCTTGGAATAAACCCTCCTTGAAAATCTTCAAGGTCTTCATATACACTACCCAAGAGAGTAAAAGAATCAATGATCAGGTGATTCTTACCATCCTGAAGTGAGAACGTCATGATGAGTGGACTTGATGAGACTCAAGTATCTTTGACATCTTCAGTAGATTATGATGAAATCTTGAATACATCAGCCTTTCATCCACTTGAGGGGAACCTTCATCAGAGTTTGAGTTTAGCCAGGTATTATGCAGCGGAAATCATAATACAACTCAACTTATGACCACGCACTTCACCAGATCAGCCTCCAAGAACATACCAAGTTTGAATATGTTTCAATACTAGCACAGTTGTTCCACACAAAGGCCAATTGCCAACCTCCAGAGACAGTCACACACAGTTCCTGTCATGAATAGTCCATCCACCTACTTCAAAGGACCATTCAGGGAAATCTCAGAACCTTCCACAGGTTCCAATCATCAGTACTGGCATAACTCCTTGCAAGATACCAGAAAGTATCACCCATGGATCTCATCTAGAGACAGAACAGGATGCCTGCTCTGATACCAATTGAAATTCTGGTATAGTCAGAGTTCAGATGTTCTACACGAAGTCATGACATCTGATCCAACATTGTTACTTATACAGCAAGACAGTTAGAAAAATTAAAGCCCAGTACTCATATGCACACAGTCCCAGATGTCACGACATCTGCTACTCTACCACCATGGACAGAAGAACATCCAGTTTTGTCCATCTAGAACAAAGACACGGTAGAGATCAAACATGGCACTTATGTTTATTAATCATGTCCAGTTATCAGCACGATGTCTCAACATTGATTTGAACATCACCTGTTCCAACATTACAGAAGGATGAACTGTAACAGACCAACCAGTCTATCAGTAACAGCAGTCAATAATGAATGTCATAACATTCTGTTTTGCAATCAGATTGCAGGCTATGTGTTAGGTCTGTTATTCCCTTCATAAATAGACTAAAACCAGACTGAGTTATAACATACAGAATATAGTGTGCAGAAGGTAAAAACACCAATAATTGTTAACCTAGTTCGGTATAACATTACCTACTCTGGGGGCATACCAAGCCAGGAAGAAGATCCACTATTAGCAGTATTAATTCAGAGTTAAACTCCCCCGTTTACAACTCCTCACTTAATCCCTACCCAATGCAATCTATACCTAGGCACTCCTAGATAGAAACCTCCAGTTTCCATTCCTATCACTACAATTACCATGTAATGCTTAGATAACTTGAACATGTTTCACAACTTCGTTCAAGAACATAACCACTCTTGCCTACAGGCTTTGAGTTACAAATAATCTCATGCTTTCAAGCACTGAGAAACACCTGGTAACCTTCCCACAGGTTGGGAGGTTTACCTCACACATACCCCTAATTTTTACATTGTTTGAGGCTTACAAAACCTAGGTTGCAATCTGCTATTTATAACCTAACCACCCAACTGGATTTGGGCCTTCAGAAATCGCAGCAAATCTTTCCTTTGCTGTTACAGAGCTGGCAGAATTCTTCTGCTACAATCAAGGTCTTCAATCTTTTATTTCCTAAAAGATCTCCATATTTGGGAACTGTATATTCACCAAATCTTCTGATTGAATCTTCAAGATCTTCACATAGGAGTTAGGATATTCACCAGATCTCCTAATTGATCACAAACCAAACCAGAATTAATTGATTCAGTTTTATACACATGTGAGATGTCACAGTCCCGATGTCGTGACATCTTACATGACATGTTGGTCCAGATGTTGAACTTCTTCAACCCAACATAATAAAACAACAGAGGTGATTACGTTATTTGTTTTACAAAATTAATGTCAATCTTAAGGTACTAACAACCTTTAGGATGCTTGATATTGAGTATCTCTATAATCATAGGGAAATAGATGAACTCCTAGGATGCCCGAATGGTCCTGATACCTTTACCATCACCCAGGAAGACCGACTTACAGACCTTGAACTAGATTACTTTTGGGGTAGCATTACTGGAAACAACCATCCCGAGTCGGATCTCATACATTATGAGAACATCCACAACCCTGTCATTCGTTACTTTTATAAGATCCTAGCTCACATCCTATTTGGAAAAGAATAAAACATAACCTTAGTGTCCAAATACGAGCTCTTTATAATGTATTGAGCATCACAGGTCTGTCCTGTTAATGCCGCTACATTTATGATAGCTAACTTGGACAGTATGGGGCAAGCTAACCATGGACCAACCTTGATAGGGGGCTTAGTGACTATATTCACAAATGCCATTGGACCGAGACAACCACTTATCAGGCTTAACCCTCTAGGTGGGATACGACCAATGAACATCCAATTCTGTTTCAACACTGGTATCATTAGAAACCTGGGCCCGGATGTGTTTGAATTTCTAATTAACCGCCAAGTAGTACACTTGTTTACCCTGCCAGACCATAGGACGAGTGTACATGATAGGAACAACTGACTCTATGATTTGGATGGACCACCAGATGTACCACCCTCTCCTCCAGAGACACCCCAAATATATGACCATTATGATACTTATCTCTCTGATGTTGAATCACACGCCCCTGTTGTACCTGTTGCACCTCTTACCAATCATGTTGTTGCCATCGACACTGTCCAGACTGACATCGCCAATCTGAGAGGCGAGTTGAACACTTTGCGCGTGGACTTCAACGGTTTTATGGATGTAGTGACAGAGAACCTGAATCACATTTACCATCACTTCTACTCGTTTGCTCCTCCTGCCAGCAATCGCCGTAATGCCTAATGTTTATGAATATTACCGATTTACTGACATTGATTTTAGATTTTATTTTCATGTTTGGAATTTTATTGTTGTTTTTACACATTGGGAATTTTTAATTATTTCATTCTTATCTAATAGACGAATTATATTCTTCTTTCCTGTCTTCTTCATTCCATTCTTTTTCGATTTTATGTTTTAATTTCATTCTACCATATCCTATTAACTCCTTAATTATCACTTCTATGTACCGTGTTGGTTTTCTTTCACCCAATTATACAATAACTATTAAATACCGGTCAATTAATTTCACATGCTAGACTTGTGGTCAAAGAAAAAAAATGTAGGGTCAAAAAGAGAATACATGGGAACACACAACACTGCATGTGGCGCCTGCCACACACAGGCTGTGGCGCGCATGTGCATATTGTGGCGCCTGCCACACCCTCTTAGTGGTGCCCGCCACACACATGAAAAGTGGCGTCAACCACTTCATTAATCCTCATGCTCACGATGTTGTGATGTTGTGCCATCAATTCCTTAATTGTCTTGTCCCTTGCATGCTAGACCTTGTAATAAAGTTTCTTCAACCATTTTCAAATTCTTTGACCGAGGAATTGAACTCCATTCAATAAAATTTATTTCATTAATTAATTTTCAACCACCATCACCTCTATATAAACCACAGATATAACCTCACAAAAACACACCTCTCATAAACATAATTCTCCTATTTCTTGCTACATTCTTACTACATTACACGAGTAGTGTGAACTTCAGTCATGCAAAAATGAGAGAATACGAAGTATTGTTCAGAAACAAAAAACCAGGTGAATTGCAGGAAGAGATTTACACGACTCTAAGCGCAAGAGAAATCGAATCAACAAGGTACGCCGATGAACCCTGCTTAATAGCCTTAGGAATTCTTGATAGTGTTAATCATATGCTAAATACTTTAGGTTTAAATTATTTTCCTATCTTTTAAAGACCTATTATATGCTCAATTAACACTAGAATTCCTTAGTTCGCTTATTTTTAGTCCTGCACCTAACACAAAATGTTCTAGTGGGACTGTCCAGTTTCGCTTGTTCAATATAGAATATGATTTTACCTTTGCCCAACTAGCGGACCTGCTACAATTACCCCATGGGAATGACGTAGTAAGTGAGGTCCCAGATACTGAAGGTTGGCAACACACCTTTCAACCATTTTGGAGGGTAATAACAGGTACGGTAACCCACAGTTTTGAGGGAAACATAACCACTTTAATTCACAATCCGGCTATCCTTTATTTCTGCCAAATATTGGCATGCACCATTTTTAGCCGATCCAACTCTAACAAGGTGAACGAAAAAGAACTCTTTTATCTGTTTGCCACTTTTGTGTCACAAAAGGTAAATATCGTCCCTTTCATGTTCTCTCACATGCAGTCCATTGTCAACACGAGGAGAGGGTCAATTATTTTTGGAGGTTTAATAACCTCAATAGCCAGAGTCCTAGGACTCGAAGATAAATTCTCCTGGCTAACTCCGCTCCCGCCTCGTGCCATTGATATTGACATGACAAGGAGCATGAAATTGGTAAAACGAAGGCGAGACGGTAAGTTTCACCTAATGGATGCAAATAATGTTTTTCAAGATTTCATCCTCCCAAACCCAATTCGCACAGATGTGCGCAACCCGGAAAATTATTGTTATATTCATGATCTGGTCCCTAACCAAGTCCCCACTCACATTCCTGAGAATGTAGCTGCTGGCAGGGACATCGATGCGGATTATATTCAAAAGCAAGCTGCTTCCGCTACTGACACACACCAACACACCACACACATGTCTTCTGAAAATTTTACAGGTACATCATCCAGCCAAAGACCCAGAAGAAGAAATGTGGCACCTGCCACTCTTGAGGACATTTATGTTGAATTGCTGCGACGTAGAAAATTAGACGCTCGACGCGACCAACAAATCCAAAACATGGAGGCTCATCAAACAGAAATGATGCAAATCCTTTGCCAGATGCTGCATGACCATAATGACTACGCTTTCAGGACTGAATAGAACATGTCTGGTCTGATTGATGAAATGGCAGCATTGACAGTGCATATGGAAGATCTACAAGACTATGCCCCTTATGTGGGTACGCCACCTCACCATCCTGGAAATGGTGGACGTGGACGAACACGTGGCAGACATCGCCAGTAGCAAGCTACCCAGGTTCTACCTTTCTTTCCTATCTTATGTCATTGCATTGGGGACAATGCTCGGTTTAAGTATGGGGGAGGAAGCTTTACCACTTTTATTTATCGCATTCTAGGTAGATTTAAATTATTGTTATTTTATTTGTTAAAGTGTTAAGGGTTAGTTTAGTCAAATATCATTGCACTGTCGAGTCTTCATGCGTGGTTTCCGTTATCTACTGATTCTTCCCATTTGCTTAAGCCATACCAAAATTTTGCAAAAATATTGACTTAGAAACACAGTACATCTTTTGAAAATTCTAAACTATAAATAAAACTTAGGTTGAATTGTAGAGATTTGGAAAAACTTTACAAGATCGGTATCGTTTTAACACCTTAAATCTCCCAAGTATAAGATCAATTTGAGTACTTGTCATGTCGTAGCCTTAAATTCTATCCTTTAATATTTCTTAAGTAGTTTATCTAGCAGTCAGCATCATCCTAAGCACACACTACGCAAGAAGTCAATGCAAATAAGTGTATGATCTCAGGCTTAAAAGAGAAAAAGATTGACAAAATGTATGAAAAATGTTGTTCCTTCTAAGTTAGGTGACCCTCACCTGGCCATTTAACCCAACGGTATAACCATCTTTAACTGTTATTTGAGCCAAAGTGCGAAAAATAAATAAATAAATAAATAATAATGAGATCATAGTCACTAACAGATTATCTTGCTATGAATGCGAAAGGATAACGGACTTAATGTGATTACGCCAGAATGAAAAAGGATAAAAAGAAGGATTAGTAAGGTAGGCTTAGGCATTATGACATGATTCGGATTGGTTTGTATAGGAGGGAGACTTATGGTTGCACGAGTGTGACTATGTGTTCCAACGATACCCTTAGTGTGGGAGTTAGTACCTGTTGATGCAATTTCTGATCAAAGTAGAGTTTGTAGGCTAGAATGAGTATCCGAATGCAACTGTGTTTTTCACGAGTCTTGATATTATATGCTGCAAAATTTTACAAAACTCTTTTATTCATGTACGCAGTATTTGCTTGAGGACAAGTAAAGGTTTAAGTATGGGGGAGTTTGATAACGCGAAAATATATAGTATATTTGACTTAACATGCATCGATTTTTACTTGATTTTTCATAGTATTACGTCGTATTTTATGTTTATTTCAGGTATTTATCAAATAAGAGATGTGTAGGCAAGCAAGGAACCAAACAAAAAAAAGGAAAGAAAAAGGGAAGAAAATGGAGCAAAGTATGAATAGTGGCGCCCACCACACACTAGATGAAGGGTGGCGCCCACCACACTAGAAGAGGGTGGTGCTCACTACTTGGAAGTGTGGCGCCCGCCACAAGGGCTTATAAAGTGGTGGCGCCCACCATATTACATGAAGTGGCGCCCACCTCACATGAAGTGGCGTCCGCCACGTGGACCAAATTAGGGTTGTGGCAGCCGCCACCAACCCGATCTTCCTTGTTCTTCTCCACTCTTTCCGCCACGTCTGGTTTTTACTCTTTCAACCAACCACTCCCCACTAGTAGATATTCAAGGCTACTTTTAAGGAGAGCGGGGAGTATATATAGGGATGTTAGTCTTCGCGGACGAGTGTGCACATTTTTAGCCAGATTTTGTTGTTAGATTTTTAGGTAGATATTTACCTTGTAAAGTAATAGGTTCTCCACATCGGGGACTATTGCGATTTTTGTTTAAGCAACTGAATTTGATTATAACGGTGTACTCGATTGTAAAAACGTGTCGGCATTGTTTAAATTAAATAATCAGCATTCATTCCAAGTTCTCGATTTATATTTCAGGTTTTATTTTAATTGCCATTTTTATCGCTTATGCCTTATTATATGCTTAATTATCTTAATATCATGTTTGTTCCCAGATCCATGTCCGGCTAAACCAATAGGTATCGGTATGTAAAGACCGTCGAAACGACGAGATTCGTAAATAATTGGTGTTGCCTTTTATAAAATATTATTTTCCAATTTTAGTTTCTTGTTCTAAATTAAAAACTATTTTTCGTACGAGAGTACAAAGCAAACAAAGGTTACGATCAATAAGAACGAGAGTTTGAGATTTTAACCGGATAGCTGAAACTAGGCATTAATCCTAAACACAGTGAGAGCGCTTTAGGATTAATTAGACTTTATTTATTTTCAAAAATTACTTTTAAATTCAAATGAGACCGCGAGAGCCAAGCATTCTGATTTAAGAGTATGGTCAGAGTCAATAAAAACGAGAGTGTGAGACAAAGTCTTTTAAATAAATTATTTCTACTGAAGAATATTTGATCTTTAAGATTACACCAACTATTTATCGAATCCCCGAAGTTTGATACGTTACATATCGATATCCCGCTATTAAATATCTTTATTAATATTTTGTTCTCGTTATAGTTATTTCTCTTCGTCCCTCCACTCTTAGAAAGATCCTTAGCCTTAAATTTACATAGTAACATTAGATAACGGTACGTTCGATTAGTAGTCTTTTGGGTTCGACAATCTTTAAAATTACATGATAAGATCGTGCACTTGCAGTCACGAATCTCATAGACTTACTAAGTCGCGATCAACAATTGTGAAAATCTATGGTCTACCATGTGCTTGTCTTATAGCAAAGAAGGTGAAACTTGGTAGCCCAATAAGAATGGATAAAGTTTGAGGTCATTGGAAAAGGCTTAGGTTTAATGATGATAGTGTCATGAAAGATGATAAATCAAATATCTATATTTTGACCAATTGGGAAGTGATACAAGAGAGATTTTTGAAAGTCGGTGACAATATGAAACTCCACATCAAAGAACAACTGAGAAAGATTGCTTATCTGGAAACCACTTACTTGAAACACCTTATCAACCGGTAAAATAAAAGGTGCTCCGAAGAAGCTCAAGCCTAAATCGAGTGACAATTCAACGGTGCGATCTCCTTCGTATTTTGAATATGTTGACAAAGTTTTTTCGGACTCATCAACTCTAAAATCTCAAAAAAGTGTTTTTAAAGGAGCTCACATTAGCAAACCACCTCATTCACCTCCTCCACCAAAAATTATATTCATTGACAAGGTGCCAGTTTTTATAAACAAATACAGCGAGTGGATCGTCAATGTTGAGGGTGACGGTAATTGCGGTTATCAAGTTGTTTCGGCTTTACTCGGTAAAGGAGGAGATAATTATACACTAGACCGCCATCAACTTATCCATGAGTTGACGACCCATAAAAAATCATACACGTGACTTTACGGAAAGAAAGAAAACTTTGATGCAATTTATGAGTCTCTTGTTTCTTGCATTAGTGGACCGGCATCGGAGTTAAATGGATGCGCTTCCCTAAAATGGGTCATCTCATAGCAAATGCGTATGATACAGTGTGTATTGATCTTACACGGTACTGTTTTTCATAAACCTTTTTCCCACTGCGCACGGCCCACCTCAAAATATAAATGATTTTATTATGTGTATTGGATGGATTTCAAAATAACGGCACTTTGTTCAATTTTATTTGAAATCGAAATGTCATAGACCACTTACATCATCTATGTAATGCTGATTTTATGTTATGAATGGTATAAAAAAATCAAAATACAACTTTTTGATTTTCTGTTTGTGTTTCTGATTCATAATATTACAGAAATGCATCTACGGATAGATTTCAGATATGCATCTTCGGATTAACAAAAGGTCACTCCTAGGATGTTGTTCAGAATTAGAATAGGTTGTATGTGTTTGGAGTGCGTCAGGAGATGTATCTTCAAACTCCAAAAGAATTTTAGAATTTTTGCGATGTGCTATATATAATGTTCTATTTGTTTAGAGATTGGTTTATTAGGCAATTTTAAAGAGTTAAAATTATGTTTTTTAATGTCATTAAACCAATTGATAATTATAAAGGAACATCAAATCTATAGGCGTGAGTTAGAACCCTAACTACTTGGATACTAGAAGAAGAAAAATTCTAAATGAAGGTTTGTTTTAAACTTGACTTGGATGAAATTCAGAACAGCCATGCTCAAACATTTTCAGCCCTCAATGATCCAAAGTCCTTTTAACTTGTGGTTGAGTCTTAAACAAACGGAAACCGTGGAAGAATATAGAGAAAAATACATTTTTAACTTTATTTTTTTTAAGTATACAAGACTTTACTGTGTTTTCATCTAAAGATCAAAGATTGGCTCTAATACCATATGATCAGAGTAAAGATAAATTGTTCCTTCTCTACTTTTTATTCATAGAGAATAATAGTACACAATGATTGACCAAAATCCGTTAAATTATAAGACACGGTCATATATCACAAAAATTCAGGATTCTCTATATATTGCAGACACCCTTTTTGGGGATGGAATGAATTTTGCAAAGGTTCTGTGCAACAAATCAGTAATATAGTAATGGTTGTGGCCTGAGAACAAAATGTATTTATATTAATACAACAAATGCACTGGATGAACCTGTAAAGTGATTAATTGATCCAAATAAGCCCTTTGCAGCACCAAAATGACTTATTCTGTACACACCAGGAGTCACACCCTGCGGTATCCTCCATTCCATGGTTGCTTTACTCATAGGACTGAGTTTAAAACGCCTTGACCACTTAAAACGCAGACAGAAATCATCATCGTCGTAAGCAGGAACCCAAGTGTCTTTTCCTTGGAGAATTTCCACCAGGGCAAAGGTGCCTTCTGTCAAAAGGTCATTTCGAGGGCACGCAGACCAAAACGAAACTGTCACAATGTCACCGCTCGTAAAGGTGGAGTTCTGAGGTACGTCAGAGTAAACATCACCAAAATTTACTCCAAAAGGGGTTCCGTCCACCACAACAGGTGGCAGCAAGCTTACTTGCTTATCCAGAAGATCAGGAGGCAGTGGACCGGTTTCTACTGGTTCGCCGCTGATAAGAGCCTTTGCAAGCTTCTTAAACTCTTGAATGTATGCATTCAGCGTGTGTGGGCCGTATAGTGTAGAAGCACCCTGACGGCAAGAAAATTGAAGTCAGAAAGAGAGTTACATAGACTAGATATACAAAAGAAGTATTTGCTCCAAGGTTTATGTCTCGTATAACTGACCTCGTATCTTTGCACCTGGTATTCTTCATATGTAGTTGCGTACTGCGAATAAGCATTGCTCAAAGCTGCTATAACAACGTGAACCTTTTCAAAATCCTTGTGACTACTTAGTACCGTCTTCACTGCATCGCGTAGTCTCCTTCCAGCCATTGTTGAGATTTCTGTCAGAATTAGAAATGTTATGAACAAGTTGAGGTTGTGAAGGATAGACATCCTAAAAACAACATATTACTGCAAATAAGAGTGTAGGAGACGATTTGGTACCTCCTGGTACACACAGAATAACAAACTGCCCAACCCGGAGGATCTGAATCGGAAGTATCGAAGGCTGCAAAATCAACATGATTAAAGAAACCTTTAGACAAGTGAAAGATGTATTTATATATGCGTGGCTGAAAACATATGCGGTAAAACTGCTACATGGAACTTCTGTGAACGTGATTAGGAGGAAAGTTAAAACACATAGCATTAATAGTATAATTGATGTAATTCAATACTACTAGATCAAAATATAGAGAAGAAAACTCTTATGGGCAAAAAAATAGTAACTTTCAGATAAGGAATAACTTACTGCCCAATCATATGGTATATTCATTTCACCGGTATCAAGCAAAATGGGCTTTGGGTGTTGACAATCAATTTGTTTCTTGCTTATTGTCTTAACTAGGTTGCGGACTAGCTTCCAGAAATGACTTCCCTGGTGTACAATCAGAACAAATAATAAGTATAAACCATAACATATTGTTTGGATAAACAGCTTAATTAACTGTTTATAACATAAGTGTTCATCATATAAGTGCTTATGTTTAAGTTATTTCCATAAAATAAAATAAAATTGTTTTCATATAAGCTATAAGTTGTTTTCGTAATCTATTCTGAAGAGCTTTCGGAAATAAGTTGAAAACGGCTTAAGAACATGTTATAAGTTGTTTTCACAAGCTCTCTCAATCAGTCTTACTAAGTTACAAGTGTTTATATTACTAGATAAGCTCAAATAAGTCAATTCAAACAGGCCGTAAAACTACAAGTCATAAAAATTAATAGGCATTAATTACCTTATCGTCGCCTTGCTTAAAATCAAAAGATCCAGGTCCATCGGTTGTTCCGGCAGCAAATGCAAAACCCATTGCGGCAGGGCATGTCTTAACAACCTTGTCAACTCCTTGATCAGAAATAGTCACCTCAAGTTTGGAGAAATCTATATAGGCGTGTCGAAAATCAACCTCCCCTTCAATCTCTTCAGCTGCTGCATTGAAGAGATCCGCTGCTTTTCTAAATTGTCTTTCTCCTATAATGCGGGTACTTTCAAATTCATCTGGATAACTGTCATATAAGTTATTCGATGCGAATTAGTGATTTCATAGGATTTTTTAGCATTGCATAAACCAGAACATGATAACATTTACCTAGGTCCTAGGCCATAGCAGAATTCATTCCTCCCTCCACATGTACTATGATTGAAGTCACAAGGTAGCCCAGTGTCTACACAAAAAGCTCCAAGAACATTTGGACTGACATCTCCAGAATTCGATTGGCAGAATCCAGCTACAAATCGAGGCTTGTCAACATTCCTAGGAGCACCTCTCACCCGTCGGGTAACACTCGAACTTTTGGTAACTGGTCTACCAGGAGGAGACTGGAAAGAGAAAGCAAGTTCCAGTAATTCATGATCTGCATCAAAGTATTTTTAATGAGAATATAAATATAATTAATACAAAGCAAGGTAGCACTCATTTATGTTTCATCAGGCTACTCGGTCGGTCATAGCAAGCATATTAGCAACTGGTTTGGATTGACTTAATTGAGCTTATCTACTTAATTGAGGTTATCTACTGATATAAACACTTGTGAGAATGTTTAGGAGAGCTTATGAAAACAACTTATGAAAACAGTTTATTTTGTTTAGGAAATCTATAATGGAAAAGAAGCTAATAATTTCATCAATGGTTGCATTATACCTAAAAGCAAAATGTAAGTAACATACGATTATCACGAAGTCCAGGAATTATATTTGAGATTCTTTGAGGCAAGCCATCATTTCCGACTACATCAGAATCCATTCTTCCAGAATCTTTTTCCTCAAACCAATCTTCCATAAACCGTGCAGCCGCACCTTTATTATCCCCGCTGATTAACGAGTTTCTCCGACCCATTGAAGTCGGGTGAGTAGCAAACCAACTGAAGCTTCCAACAGGTCCCCTTTCATCATCAACAAACTTTAAAAGAGTCATTTCTTTATCAACATCATACTTATATTTACTTCTCTCTGAAGCAGGATTATTGAGATAAGCACTTGGACTTCGGTTCACACCAGCGTCTAAAAGCTCTCCTTCATCAACAAATACTGATCCGGGACGGAGATTTTCATGAGCCTGAATAATGCTTTTCTCGATACCATCAACAATAACATCAAACGACTGACGCACAAATCCGTAAGATGTTATAATATACAAAAAGTATTGAAGATAACCCCCAGGACCCGCATGAGTGTGAGTTCCGCTAATAGCTACATTCTTTTCCGTATACATCTCACCATATCTGTCAAACAAAACAAAATTACAAAATCAACACCGCGACTATTTCAGATCAAAACAAAACATCAGTTACCAACTAATCACACTAACTCTACCTTGCTTTCAGCCTCTCGATTACTTTGGTTGTCACAATTTGTGAACCCATACAAGCATCAAGGTTCACAAAAACAACCCTATTACCCTTCGACGCTGCTACAATGAAAGCACGAGCGCGAAGCCTGAGGTGAATACCGGATGCAACTTGTTCTATTTTAGCATACCCCATCAAGTTAACATCAGCAGCAGGACCGGTAATGTCATAGCTTCCAAGACCAACCAAGTAACCCGAACCACAATACACAACAATAACATCACTCTTTAGTAACAGCAGGAGTAACAAAACTGTCCAAATTCTCATTTTTGTACACACCCTCCAAATATTCAAATGACAAAAAGTATTAAACTCCATCACAATCACAAACCCTTCAATCTCAGCAAGTTCTTCTCATTCTGCTTCACTAAACACACCACCAAAAAAGCAACAACAACAATAACAAATAAGCAAAGATTCAGTTATTATAAAACTGAATCACAAATAAACAAATGAACAATTTTTCAGAACTACATATGCTATGTGCATGTTCAGTATTACAGTTTCATTATGAATCACAAAAAACAAATTTTCAGAACTATATAATAAAAATATTGGGAATAATAAGATAAAACTTTTACGATACCCAGATAAGAAAAGTTGCGAAATTTACATGAAAATAAAGATGGGGTGGTCTTGAAGTGTGATCAACGGATTACAGAAAGAGTGAGCCAGACGAGAATATGAGAGAGAGATTCCAATCTGAAAATGGGGTGTGAAAGCTGGAAAACTGAGTTGGTGGAGAAGTTGGAGCGATGTAGAGTGACGAGGAGCATGAGATTTGGATGTTTCGCAATTTGTCATTGTTCTTGTTCCTGTTTCATGTCAACTCAAACCAAGAGGAGAATTTAATAATATTATCTTATTCGATTTAATAATTTAATTTTCATTTTACAATCAATTTAATAATTTACTACTAATAAACAAATAAAAAAAGATTCCTCATAATTTACTACTAATAAACAAATAAAAAAAATTCCTCTACTACAAATATTATTAGGGTAATGTTATGCCCTAAAAACACAAGATAAGACATCCACTTATAAAAAATTTGTATTGAATGAAACAATTATAAAAATAATTTTAAATATTTATTAAAATCAATATCCAATTTCTAATCTAAAATTATTTTCTTTAATTCTTATCTTGTGTCCACAAGACACAAATTAACATCACCCATAACGTATACTTTAAATCTATCCGCCTAATTTATTATTTAAATAGTAGTGTAAATGTTAAAAGTAAGAGAAATTGTAGTAGATAGTAAAAAAATATATAAATAAATGTTGATGCAAAATTGAACTTGGATCAATAATTTATTTTAATTTTACACAATTTTAATTGAAAATATGATATTATTTGTTTTTCAATGTGTGAAAATGATAGAAGATAAAAATAGAAATGAATTTATTATACCATGATATTTTAATGTTTAAATAATATAAAGATATGGATCTTGTTCACTTGTGCTCTTGGGATATTAGTTAGAGTTACTAATATTAAAAAAATTGTGTGGAATAAAATAAAATTTTAAGTTTCAAGAAATTAAATGCACGCATTTCAATAAAATATTTTTATAAATATATCATTAATGTGTGCTATTGGGACACATGTTAGCATTAGGTCTTGCTAACTTGTGTCCTTGAGACATAAATTAAAGTTACTATTATTAAAAAAAATTACGTGGAATAAAACAAAATTTTAAGTTTTAAGAAGTCAAAATTTCGGTCTCTATTATAATAAAATAATAATAATTTTACATCATTTAAAAAAATTAATTGATTTTTTATTTTATGTAAAACCAAAATAAAATTTATTATAATCTAAAAATTGTAATTATTTTAATAATGGTGATTAAAATTTAAAATTATTTTTTATTTTATTTATAATATTAGTCGATGAGAGAAAATATGTTATTAAGAGTTTCAAATTTTACTCATTTCTATTAGTGGTATTAGTGTGTTTGTTTTTGTTTCAGGTTTTAAAAGTATATTATTGGATATATGGCTATGGAAATATTGGGAAATGCATTATTCTAATGTCTCAAGTTTAATAAAATAATTTTAAGATATTTTTTATCTCAAAAAAAAATGTATACATAGTTTTTTTATTTTAAGATTTAAAGAGTGAAAATATAACATTTCTACAAAAATAAATTTAATTAATTATAACTTCTAAAAAAATGTATACATAATTATTTTAAGAATCTAAAATTTTTACCAAACATTTAAGTTAGAAATAACTCTTTTGATAATAATGATCCTAAAAATACGATTTCAAATAATTTTAATCCCAAACAAATACACCCTATTATTTCCATTCAAAAGTAATAAATCAAGAATAATTGTTTCAAATATATTATTACCATTGCGACTAATATATTTAGGAATAGGTTGGTTAATATAGAATTGTTATTTTAAGTTTGACTTAAAAATCATTTATGATCACATTTAATGTCGGTTGTCACGATCACTAGGACGTGGCTAATGAGATTCCCTAGTAGTTCTCTCACTTGGCATCGTACTCTATGTCCTAAATGTAGGATGAGTCGTGAGTTTCCACTTTAAAAAAAAAGTGAGTGGTAAAGAAAAAAGAAAAAATAGGGAGGTAGATCCACTTAAAGTTTCCAATCTAAAAGAGTTTTTTAATACAAAAGATAATGGCTAAATATCATTATTAATTTACTATGGTTTTGAGATTCATTTTGATCTCAGAATTTAAAAAAATAAATTATTTGAGTCTTTTAAATGTTGAAAATATATAATATTTGTTCTTTTTGTCAAATTTGTTAATTAAAATCAATAAAACAGTTTATGTGGCATTGATTAATAAAATAAAAAATAATTCATAAATCCAAATTCATAATTCATAAACTCAAATCTAGAATTCCTACTAATTAAATTGTGATGGTATAACAAACTCCTCAACGCATGAATCATCGGCTTCAATTTATCTTTAACTCAAAATCCATAACACAAAATTTGTTTGAGAGTCATCGTGATAAACACAGAACGAGAACAATGTGAAAGAGTGGTCATCGTTAAAAAGAGTTGATAAAGTGTCGTTGTAGCTATTGCTAATTAAATTGATTTGTAGTTTGGGGGATTAGGGTTTCGTCATTGAATTCATTCTCATGTGTGATTTGCTTATGTTGCCTTAAATTTCAATAGGATTATGCGTTATAGACCGTGGCTACTGCTTTGTTTATGTTTTTTTTTATAATTATTTTAACAATAAAGGAAGGTGAAATAAAATAGAAAATTAAAATTAATTTATAATATTATTCATAAAATTGAATTACACAACGATTGAATAGAAAATCAATGACTCGATTGATCGTAACGTCCTACGGTTCCACATCCTATCGCATTTACTTGTCTTCGAGGTCTCTCACAATTTCCCTAAGGTGTTTGGAGTCTTGCAGTATTGGCCTAAGGCAAAGGTGGTTGGTGGGAAGGTCCTGACACATTTAAAGTATTTTCAATCATATCTCCCTAGGAGTTAGGGGTTGCGTAGTCGAGTTCGGTGTCCATGTTCTCGTAGTTGGGTCAAATGGATGGGTTACGTGTGGACGGGTTGGTTGGTTGAATTGCAACATTGAATCGTTTTGGAAACAAAGCAATGATTCTTGTGGTGTAAGAAAGTCATAAGGTGGTTGAGTGCTTTGACGATGTGATGTTTGGGTGTACATTGGTGGGGGGCTATAATGGGATGGGATGGAATCGTATGAATTATCGGGACTATATGTGTGAGTGCAACTTTCTGTTTATATAAGTTTTGTATGATGTCAAAAATTTTCATTTAGCATTTATGTACATTGGACGGTATCAACTTGAGTCTGGTTATGTATTTTGCATTAGGAAACACGATAATATTGGGGCTATCTATCTATCTATCTATCTATCTATCTATCTATCTATATATATATATATATATATATATATATATATATATATATATATATATATATATATATATATATATATATATATATATATATATATATATATATATATATATATATATATATATATATATATATATATATATATATATATATATATATATATATATATATATATATATATATATATATATATATATATATACTTGGTATATGCATCATTGTCTAGTAAGGTTTCTAGTGAGTAAAACCTATACGAAATCGAGATTTTAAAGAATTTTCATCATCTTCAATCTCACTTCTATGCATGCACACAATCAAACTACACATAATCATTTATTTATTGGGTATCATCTAGATTGGGATTGATAACGTCCAATTAGGTTATTTGTACCATTGATATTGGGTTGAGAATTTTGAGGATTTCTAATCAGAAAACTAAGGTGGGGTTTTTCTTTAAGATCGTTAGGGTTTGAAGGTTTTGGACAAGATTATGCAATTTGGATATGACCTAGTGAAGTCTTTGAAGAACGGGAGGTTCTTGGGCAAAGGAGTATCATGTAACAGTGGATCGCATTCGTAGATCTTGGGTTTCAATAAGTGTGCACTTGGAATTAATTTGACCTAGTGAAAGCTTTGAAGAACAAGGGGTTTCGTTCAAAGAAGTAGCGTGAGAATGGTGAACTGAAGCAACATTGTTGTTTACTTGATCAAGGGTTTTGGAGGTGGTAGAATCAACATCAAACATAGGGTTTGTAGGGTTAGAATTCTTCATCTCCTCTATTCACATATTTGTAAAGTAAGATATAATATAATATCTCAATTTGAATTCAAATTGAGGGCAGTCGTTCCCATAGCGAGGTCGATTAGGGAACTGCCTAAACAAATCCATGTATACTCTCTCTCTCTCTCTCTCTCTCTCTCTCTCTCTCTCTCTCTCTCTCTCTCTCTCTTCGTCTCTTTTTATTCTCGATTCACAAATTATCGATTGCATTAATCGTTTGATCAATATTGTTTAGATCATAATTTTGAACACATTTTGAAATAAGTCTTGTTGTGTAGATCACAAACCATTTGATTGTGATTGGATTTCTAGAACAACAAAACCACGTAGAATTCCAAACATTGTTGATCGCATACTAAGTGTTCTACAAATTTCCTCACTTGTATTTTTGTGTGAATTATCATTGGAGATAGACTTATCTGCATTACTTTACATTCAACTAGTTGAGATTAGTTGCTTTTGATTGATTTGTGAATCATTATCATACCATTATCTTTAATACGCATATCCAAGATTTTTGTTAATGGTTTTGGTTAAAGGGAGAGCTAAAATTTCAGATCTAGATTTTTTTTGGAGAGAAATTTTAGATCTAACTTTTTCAAGATTTTTTTTACTATTTATCATAAGTTCACATTACCTCTCTCTCATCCTATTTATTCATGAAAAAAACGAATAAGCGCCAGTGAAGCTAGCAGAAATATATTCAAACGTAGCGCACGTTCGAACATACAACAGAGTCTCCATCGAAATTTATTTATTCTCGAAGGAAAGGGAAAACATCGATAAAACCCAGGGGAAAGAGATAATTGGTTAAGGAAGTCGGTTATGCAAGGTGATTGTATTAACACCCCGTACACCCATGGTACTCCATGGGAACCGTTTTGATTATTCTTTCTCATATGAGTGTGATATCTAAAGGTTACTCGCAAAAGAATAAGGGAAAATGAAGGAAATATATACAGTGCGCGGTGAGGATTGGGACCCTCATGCCTACGTATCCTCATAGTGCAATGAAGAATTCAAAGTTCCGTAGTTCATGGAACTAGTGGTAGGAGATGAAAAGAAGTCGTGACAACAAATATGGTTTGAAACAAAGAATCATGTTGTTTAAACTTCAACAAGAGGTGAAATATGAACCTAAGAGTAAAACTGGCATTGACCAATATATAGATAGTCTGAACATCTGCCATTATATGGTATAGCCGAAAACAAGGGAGTTAGGTGTTTGGTTTCATAGCACAAAAAAATCTTGGTTCACAAGGAGACACAAGATGAAGCTTAAAAAGGTAGTGTGTTTGGCTCAAATAATAGGGTAAATCACATGAAGTGAATGAAGGCAGAATTTGAATGCATCATGGATATGAATGGAGGGATGCCCTAAGGAAGGAAGAATAAATAAGTATGCCCGCAGAGGATTTGAACCCTCGTGCCTACGTATTCTCACTGTACAATGAGAATTTAAGAAAAATTGCAGTTTATGGAACTACGAAAGCAAAGGAAAGATAAGGAAGTGTTTGCCTAAACAACTAGGACTAACAAGACAAATAACTTCAAGGACATGATTGCAGTGATGAACAATATAACTTGTTATTTTTCCAGTGGAATGGACTTGAAATTTGGGTGAATCAATTTGCATGGTACTTTGGAAATTTGATTTGGATTTGTTGCAAGGTTTATGACCATCTCGCTCCTTTTGCTGGTAAGGGATAAGCATTCTGGATTTGTGATTCCATCCTCTTGAGAGGGATGTGATATGATTGATCGCTTGATGGGATATTCTCCTTCTAAAATTTTGAACGCAAGTTTAAACTAACTGAAGACTACCCTGCCCCTGGTTAAACATGAGGGTTTTATGTATAAATAAAGAAACTCCTACTACGCGGCCCAAAAGGGTTGACTATGGATTATCTTCCTTATATCTCTGGTGTTTAGGGATTTGAGCAATGCCTTACATCATCAGTACGGTCTTATTCAAAAGCATACATGCAACGATCTTGCGCATTTTAATTGTATCATTCTCTTTTGATTTTGTTTGAACAATAGTATGATACTGACAAAATAAAATATGAGTGAACACAAATGAATTTAAGCAGAACATTCACGTTTTTTTCATTATTATTATCATCTGAAAATCAGACAAGTTTTACAAATGAACAACATATAACGAACAAGAAAATATTACAATAGAGACATGATTAAATCAATATGATATTGCTATCCTTGATACTCCTCTGAAGAGGCAACTGAATCTGAGCAATCTTCACCACTAACTGCATTCACAACTTGTCTATAGTGATATGGCAACATATTGGTTATGACATTGGGTGTTGCCTCAGAGAATGACAAAACCTTCTAATCAATCAACTATTCTACCCTGGCCTTGAGAACCAAACAATCATCTATAGAATATCTTATGTATCCGACGTGGAGTGCACAAGACACATTAGGATTATGCTTGTGATTGTAGGGAGGAGTCGTAGGCGGAATCTCCTTTGGCACAATTTCCCCTTGCTGGACAAGATGCGGTAGAAAATGAGTGTATGATATAGGGACCTGGTCATGCTGATGACACTTCTTATCATAACGTATGCGCTGACCTTGACTCTCCTTGTGAACCACGAGTTGTTTGCGTTGTAAAACCAAACACTTAATTCTTTTTCTTTTTGGTCATGACAATAGTGGGTATGTCTAGTTTCCTTCACGTCTTAGTCTATACCAGTTTTACTTTTGGGTTCATATTTTCACCCATTGTTAGAATTCAAAACAGATTATCCTTTGATTCAGACCATACTCGTTATCACACTTCTTTTCACCTCCCATCACTAGTTTTATGAAATATGATTGCTCTGATTTTCTCATTGTACTGTGAGAATACATAGGCACGAGAATTCATATTCTCTGCGAGCTACCTTATTTATTAACATTTCATTCTTCATTCATCAATCAAAACCATCTTTTTGAGATCAAACATATAATTTTCCTTGGACTCCATGTACATCCTTTTAGGATGATATAGCGACAATCCACCTTGTGAACCAAGAGTTGTTTGGCTTGTACCCAAACATTTAATTCCTTCTTTTTGGCTAAGACACCTGTTTAATCTTCGGTTCAGGGTATATTCCTTCATGGATCCAAGAAACCTTTCTCCTTTGATTTCAAATTGATTGTTCCCCAGTAAGTGATGCATTATTCCATGTACTAAAACAACATTGCAATTACCCCTTGAAGTTGTGTTTGTCTTGTGAGTCCATATTGCTTAGACATACACTCTTTTGCTATCATTATGTTGGTACAAGTTATACCTTTTCATCACTTTCAATCTCTCTTTTTGTTCTCGTGTTTCCACAAACTACGAATGCTCTAACTTTCTCATTGCATAATGAGAATACGTAGGCACGGGGATGTGAATCATTGGCGAACATAATCCTAATTATTCCTATTTCCACCTTAGGGCATCATCCATATCTTTCATGATCCATTATCTACCTTCAATCATTGAACCGTTCACTCCAATGACACATTGTTTCTTTGAAATCGAAATACAATTTTCTTTGGAATTTCATATACACCCTTTTATGACCATATGATGACAATCCGCATTTGTACCTAGAATTGTTTGGCTCGTACCCAGACATTTAATTCCTTCTTTTTGGACTAAGACGTCATTTCCCTCTATGGTACAAATTCCATTTCTCCTATGGATTCCAATGTATACCCTGACCGTTGGTTTCAAATTACATTCCTTCAGTTACTTGTTACCAAATATTCAGTTATATGACTCTGGTCATTCATCCATCCATCTCAATGATGCAATCGTATTCTACCTTCATTCACTTCATGTGATATGTCCTATCTTTGAGCCAAATACATTATCCTTTGTGCTCCAACTTGTATCTCCTTGTGAACCAAGAGTTGTTTGCGTTGTAAAACCAAACACTTAATTCTCTTTCTTTTTTGTCACGACAATAATAGGTATGCCTAGTTTCCTTCACGTCTTAGTCTATACCAGTTTTACTCTTGGATTCATATTTCCACCCTTGTTGAAATTCAAATAAGATTATCCTTTGGTTCATACCATACTCGTTATCACACTTCTTTTCACCTCCTATCACTAGTTCTATGAACTACGAAGCTATGAATTCCTCATTGCACTATGAGGATACGTAAGCATGAGGGCTTCAATCCTCACCAAGCGCTTTATCTATTTCTTTTTCTTTTCCCCTTATTCTTTTGCGAGTAATCCTTAGATATAACGCCCATTTGAGTAAGAACAATCAAAATGGTTTCCATGGATGTAAGGGGTGCTAATATCTTCCCCTTACATAACCGACTTCCTTACCCAATATATCTCTTTCCTCCGGGTTTTATCGATGTTTTTCCTTTCCTCCGTGAATAAATAAAGTTTGATGGCGACTCTGTTGTATGTTCGAGCGTGCGATGCGTTCGAGTATATTTTCGTTAACTTCAGCCAGAAACACTGTTTTGTTGTGTTTCTACAACTGCATAGACCATAAATAGCACACCAATTTGGTTTCATGCGACAACAATGATATTTTCCTGCACATCGACTGTGATTACAACACCAACTGTCACGTTCATGTTGTCACACAAACTACAACACAAAATCAATGAGAATGATAGTGGATATGAATTGATGTGTTTTCAATGGTGTTGATGAAGGAATTACTATCTTTCTGGATTGAGAACTTGGAAAAACAATGAGCACAACAACGTAATTATTTTTTAGAAAGGTAATAAAAACGTCGCTTCTCAACCGCCAAACAAAATGATAATAGAAGAAAAAAAATATAAATTTGTATACTTTTTCCTCCAATATTAGATTATGCAAAATTCATACTAAATTAAGTTGAATAAATAAAATATTTTTATAAGATTTATTCTTTATTGAATCTTTGCTTAAAAATTGTCAAGTTGAATAATGAGAGATGAGAGTTTATTATCTAAGAAAACGATTAAATCCCATATAAACAAATACACAAATAACCAAAACTTATAATAGTATATTGTTAATAATAAAAAATATAATGTAAGATAAATATATTCAGTTAAATAACCACATCATCTGAATTTTTAATTTTTTTTTTGTTAGAAATTGATATAAAAGATTAAATAAAAAATAAAGTTAACTTATTTATAACTTTTTTTAATTAAGAGATTAAAATAAAATATAGAATTAAATTAAGAGACTAAAAAACCAAAAATATAAGAAAAAAAAATTAATTTTTATTGTTATTTACAAAAAAAAAAAAAATACTACTGGTTTTTTAGGTCTTCTTTTTAATTTTGATCAAAATTTTTAGGTCTCCTTTTATTATACAATGATGAATAAAAAAACCAGTAAATGTAGTATATAGCAGAGAACACACACTCCAAGCCCTTAAACGGTTAAACCCTAAAACCTCTTCATTTCCAATAACCCATTTTCTCCGTCGCCGCTGCAACCATGACGGAGCTGAAGCTATCCGAAAGCCGCGACCTGACGCGCATAGAGCGCGTCGGAGCTCACTCGCACATCCGTGGCCTTGGTCTCGACTCCTCATTACAGCCACGCGATGTCTCTGAAGGTATGGTCGGCCAAGTCAATGCCCGAAAAAGCGCCGGCATCATTCTTCAAATGATAAAGGAAGGAATAATCGCCGGACGCGCTGTTCTTCTCGCCGGACAACCCGGAACCGGTAAAACCGCCATCGCCATGGGGATGGCGAAGTCTCTCGGTCTTGAAACGCCGTTCGCCATGATCGCCGGAAGCGAGCTCTTCTCACTTGAGATGTCCAAGACCGAAGCCCTAACACAAGCCTTCCGCAAGGCAATTGGTGTGCGTATCAAGGAAGAAACGGAGGTGATTGAAGGTGAGGTTGTTGAGGTTCAGATCGACCGTCCGGCTGTTTCCGGTGCTGCTGCGAAGACGGGAAAGTTGACGCTGAAGTCGACGGAGATGGAGACGGTTTATGACCTTGGCGCGAAGATGATTGAGGCTATTGGGAAGGAGAAGGTGACGAGTGGTGATGTCATTGCCATTGATAAGGCTTCAGGGAAGATTACCAAGCTTGGTAGATCGTTCTCTAGGTCGAGGGATTTCGATGCTATGGGACCCCAGGTGAAGTTTGTGCAGTGTCCTGATGGAGAGTTGCAGAAGAGGAAGGAGGTTGTTCATTGTGTTTCTCTTCATGAGATTGATGTTATTAATAGCAGGTTCTTAACCCTTTTATTATTTTCTTGCTTTATGTTTTGTTGATTATGTCATTAATTAAGCTTTGTTAATTAAGTAATACTTGTAGCTAATTTTGTGGTAAATGATAGGGTTTCCATTGTTTATTGCCTAATATCTCTTCACTCAAGTTATTGTTCAACTATTTTACTATAGTTTATAATGTGGTTTTTCCCTATAAATGAGCTTTTATGAATATTCCAAAAGCTAATAGGTGTTCGGATAGCGGCGCACGCGCCGGACCCCCAAAATGCTATAGCGGCATAGCGGGATGACCGCTATTGTGAGCTTTAAAAGCCAAGGCAAATACTTAACCTGAATACGTAAATACCTTTAAAAGAGAAGTTGCGACAACATACATTAGTTCCAACAACACCATCAATATAAGTTCCCATCAAAATCAAATTATAAATATACTCAAAATGACTAAACCAAATTCTAAACTTAAACAAAATGACTTAATCACATCCTGTCTGCCTCATCATCAGTTCTAAGTCCACTATATTAATATAATCTTGCTCATCACTAGAGTCAAACTCTTTATAGGAGTTCCACTGCCAACCTATGTCAATATTGACACCAACATGTTAAAAAAAAACCTTTGTTGTTGGAAGTGTGTCACACTTGCAGAAGATGATGCCATGGTTGCTAACAAAAGAGAAACAGGGAAACACAGCAAAACTAAGCAAAACAGAGGAGAAGGCACATGGCAAAATAGAGGAGAAATCAGCCGTGAATGGATGAGAAAGGTGAAGAAGTAGATGAATAGGTGAAGAACTGTGATGATTTTGGAAGAACGATGGATGACTTACTGATTTGCAAAGAAGAATGTCAAAGAAGTTGTGTGAGGAAGTTTTGCAAAGAAGATGGCTTTCTAAAATGCGAACACGTGAGTGAAGAGGGAAAATGCAAAAGACATGTGAAATGACCTAAAACAAACACTTGTGCTTTTATATTATGTCAAATAAAAGGGTCAAAATACCAATTTCCCCTTAAAAAATTTGAATTTACAAATTTATCTTCATCTTCACAACGGCGGTCTGCAAATCGCTACAGAACCGCGATAGTGCCGCTATGACTACACAAATAGTGGCTGCTATTCCCGCTATCCACCTCTATCCTGGATATTGTTTAGCAGCCCAAAAGCATTGCAGTGAGGTCTGGTTCCGCTACGCTACACCGCTATAGCGCCGCCATAGCGTGCTATTGACAACCCATAATCAATGTACTCCTTAGAAATATCACTGACTTTAAAATTGGTGGATAGATCTATGTTTTTTTTTGATGATTTCCTGACTGATTTGCTCCTAGAGTTGAGTCAAAATGTTCTTTAGTTTGGTACAAAGATTTACATTATGTGCGTGGTAACAAAGTGGAATTTCTTTAGCCTTGCCAAGTTAGCCCTGTGGTATATTTTTGTGAGGATTATTTTGGATCCCACTGACCCTTTGTTGTTGAGATTGGGAGAAGCTAGTGCACTTATTTTTAGATTCATGTTTAACAAAATTGACTATGAGTCAGTGAAAGCTTGGATACATTACTGTTGTGTTGTGTGCTTTGCAGTTAGTAATTTCATTAAGTGCTCTTTTTCACCGAATGTTAAATCTTTCTAAACGGATATGAAGCTTTCTATTAAACTTTCCTTGATGGTTTTACATTATTTTGTTGTTTACCTTCTTCAACAAGGATGCTCACTTTCAAGGCTTATAAATTGCCTAAATGGTTGCTTCTTTGTTCTCACCATCATTTAATTCTCTTGTATTAATTTCAGAACACAGGGATTTCTGGCTCTTTTCACCGGTGATACAGGTGAAATTCGTGCAGAAGTGAGGGAACAAATTGACACCAAAGTGGCAGAATGGAAAGAAGAAGGAAAGGCAGAGATTGTGCCTGGTGTCCTTTTCATTGATGAGATACACATGCTTGATATAGAGTGTTTTTCATTCCTAAATCGGGCTCTGGAGAACGAGATGTCTCCCATATTAATTGTTGCTACCAACAGAGGCTTCACAACAATTCGTGGCACGAATAACAAATCTGCACACGGGATTCCCGTTGATCTACTTGATCGCCTTCTCATCATCAAAACTGATCCTTATACCGAGGATGAAATTCACAAGATTCTGGATATCAGATGCCAAGAGGAAGACGTAGACATGAGTGAAGGTGCAAAGCATTTGTTAACCAAAATAGGTGTAGAAACATCCCTGCGATATGCCATTAATCTAATCACAGCAGCTGCTTTGGCGTGCCAAAAGCGAAAGGGAAAGACAGTGGAATTGGAAGACATAAATCGGGTTTACAATTTGTTTTTGGATGTCAAAAGATCGACACAGTACTTGATGGAATATCAAAGTCAATACATGTTCAGTGAAACAGGTGAAGTTGATGAAGATGATGCCAATGCTATGGTCCTCTGAAATTCATTCTCATCCGTTCGAGTCTTTGTAATTATTTGAGCAGTCTTTATTTATGTAAGTTGCAGCTCTTTATTTCATGATCTGTCTGGTCATTGAACTTCATTTGTATTTGATTTTGAGCACCAGCAGTATTTCCAAGGTTGAACTTTTCCAAGGCTTTTTTATATTTGTTGTCTCATGTGTGCACTATCATGCTCATTTTCATTCAAAGGTTATCCATAGAGTAGTTCAAGAATTAAGTTTTGGTAGTGACTTTGCCACATTTGCTCAAATTTTATGACATGTGCGACTTGAACCAGGAATTCACTCAGGTGAGGTGTGAGATCGTAGTGTATGGGAGATAGAAATAGAAAGAAAATATGACTTTTTGAATATATCTTTATATATGGTGAATGAATATTAGTGAGCACTGGTGTTTTATTTGAACTCCTCTGCACCCATCCCTGCATTTTATTTTATCTAAATCAAATGTGTCCTCTAGTTCTTTATGTTTTAGGTTTGTAACTAATAAGTCCTTTACATTTTTTAAAATATTAATTTAGTCTTTTATGTGCTTGATTTTTACAATTTTAGCCATTTAATGAAACTACAATTCCATTTTCTCCATCCTAATTTAGGCTTTTGTTGTCCTAAATTGATAACTCAAACTCCAATTTCTTGCAATCATAATAATTTGAGTACACGAAATTAATGGCTTCATTCTTTAGCAAGCAATGCTTTGAGTTTGTGTAATCAAAACTCTAGATATATTTGACCTTTGCTTATAGCTCATTGATAATTCTTTTATGAATTCATGAAGGTGTTTGACTTTGGATCAACTAAAACATAGATATATTAACATGGTGATTCTTTCATGAAAAGAATTCGTAAACATGTTCATCTTCTCATATATTTTTTTACAAACACTAGCTTCAACTTCAGTGTACGTTGCAGGGAGACGAAGTCGCAGACACTACAATATTTTTTCGTGTGTCGAAATTTTGGAATATCGATAATATGGGACAAACATTATACTAGTATGAATTTGGAAGTTGACAATACTTATGATTTATATATCATTGAAGCATTCTTTGCAAACGCCTCAAAGATTTTAAATCCTACATCTCAAACTATTCAAAATAATGAACTATGTATTTAGAAGGTACTGATATATACACAATTTACATAATATAAATCTGGAAAATGAGATTTGGAAACAAAGCATGTATGTTTATACCTAAACTAGGAATTAAGAGGTTGAAGACAGAAAGTAACAATGTTGATTCATATATCAACCAATCTTTTCTGTGTTGCTGTCATCTGATGGCCATATTACTGTCTCCATGAGTCTTTCCCTCATCAACTCCAAGTTTTCATCAGATATTTCTTTATATATCTCAGCATGATTACATTTCTGCATCCGCGAAGAAACATTAATGCCTCGACAAATGATTTTACATTTACATGCCTTTGAATATTTTTATATTCAAGTATGAGAATTTTGAATTTAATTACCTTAACCCATTTGCCATAGAGGTGAAGCCGAGTTAACATCACTCTTTCAGCAAGCTCTTGTTGTTCCTGTCAATTGAATGAAAACACATATGGCATCATCTAAGTCATCATACATTAACAGAACTAACTTGTTAGTAAAAGTTATCAACATATTCATGAAAGAGTACCTTCCCGAGCATTCGGATAAAACGTTTTCCATCTGCTGGTTTGTTTGATACAACAAAACTGCAAACATAGAACAAAGCACAAATAACAGTACAATCTTAATAATCACCTTACAATGAAATTGCAAAAACAAAAATGTTGTCAAAATTTCAAAAGGTATTTGTGCATCGGTGCTTACGAATTTAAGTCCTTACAAAATTTTCTCAATTTAAGGAAGGTTAGACGTATACAAAGATAATCATATGTAAATTAATCGAGTCATTTTAAGTTGTGGAGGAGTTCAATTTAGTCAAAGTTCATCGGAACTAAACAATTTGTTTTTTATTGAGTTTCTTATTTGCTGTCACTAGCTAAAATTGTGAATAAAATTGTTATTGGTAAAGTATAAGTAAATCTTAGATTTATTTCCTAAGTTAGTGATATGAGTTAGCTACATTTGTTTAGTTAAATTAGGTTGTTATGACAGCCATAACCATGTCGATTTCTCTTCAAAACTTACAAAAGAATAGTAAAAATGTTTAGAGTTATTGTGTTGGTTGTTATATTTGATTATAAGTAGTTATTAGTTAGTTAATTTTATTAGAAGTTAGTTAAGATTTGTTAGTTGGTCGTTATCATTGTAAGGTACTAGTACATTTTATCATTGAATCAATACTTAATTATTGAATCATTTTTTATTTTTATAATTATTTTTTTTAGGCTCAATTATATCTTTTAGCATCGTATTAGAGTCACAACTTGCCACAATGAAGTAGAGATGATTCAACCTATCAACAAAAAAGATAATCTCCAATCAATTCCCTTTTTCTTCTTCTTTCATTTCACTGTATTTAAGTTTAGTGGTTGAAAATATTTGATGTCCCAACATAATATCAATTGAGGTACTTTAACGAAAAAAATATATTTTATTCTCTTAATACTTCTATCTTATGATCGTTAAATTTTGTTCGCGAAATTGATATTTGAAATCTCAAAATTGAGTTTATAGATTCTATTGAAGTGAACGCGGCAGAAACATCAGAAGATTTTTCAAGAGACTAAAGTAAGCCGAAGATTTCTATGAGTTAGCTATGAATTAGGCTCCTCCACTGTTATCGACGTTAATTTTTCTTTGTAGTTTATTGGAGCAACACCGAAGAGACAGTAAATTTTCACAAGAATTTAAAATAGGTCGAAAACTTTTATGATTTAAGCCCCATCATTTTTTCTATCGATATCAACTTTTCATTTTTAACCGATGTGATTATGACTTGTATATATATATATATATTTTAATTTTCTTTTAACGAATTATATTAGAGTGTTTTCTTTTTCATTAGATTGTATTGTTATTTTCAAGTTAGAAATGTTAACCCATATTCTAATTTGAAAAAGTGTGTTAGATTTAATTGTGTTAGTTGTTATATTTGATTATAAATAGTTATTGATTTTATTACAATTTGATTAAGATCGGTTAGTTGATCAAGAACACTATAGAATGTTTATCATATATATTTATTATATAAGGTACAATTTCATTTATTTTATTTCTCTTTCTTGGAGTGAATCATTCTTCTCAGCAAAAACAAACCCTAAATGCAATTTATTTTTCATCATTCCTTACTAACATCTTGGAAGCATGATACAAAGCATAAATAAGGTCAATTTTTCCAAATTATATATAAAACTATTATCATTTAACACAATAAAGTAAACCAAACACAAGCATAAAGAATTCAACACAATATTCTTCCAAGAATAAAGAATTCACTTACTTATAAAACCAAGTATATTTAGGCGGGTTCATCTCATACAGTTGCTGAAGAACAGTCCTCACAGCTTTGTACGTGAAATAGTTGAGCATTTGCTGTTTACAAAGATGACCTCAGTTAGATTCCTTTCATACATAACATATAACATATCTTTACAAATTCATAACTCTTGAAAACGCAAGTTTGGTATCAGGGTCTTGCGATCGACTAGTTCAATGGACGAGAGTCCAGCATGAACACACATAACGAGATTCAAATATGACTTTAAGAGGAGCACGCTCTCAGAATCCAAGTCTTCGAAACTATGAAACTAGAATTATGAATTTAAAGACATTATCATTATTGAATAGCATGCACCAAAGTTTAGACTAAATTACCGTTTTAACATCCTCAAAAGTGTCATCATACTGACCACCAACTTCACTAACAATGGTGACTCTCCTATCATTACTGCTTTGCTTCTTACAGCTTCTGCTAAACTTGAGTCTCCATTCCCTTCCCGGATCGGTAAAAGAACTGCTCAGCCCCATACTCCTACCTCCGCCGCGCCTCGCCGAATGGTTCCTTCCCATCAAATTCCTCCACAAAACCACATCTCCACAACCACTCTTCACATTTGTGGTTGGAAGAGAATCCACACACAAACATGGACCCGTGTGTGAGTCCATCATTGGTGAACCAACAACAGATATTGCTCCTACCATCTTCCTCTCTCACAACAAAAACTCTTGAAAATTAAAAATACACCCAAATGAAAAATGGTTTTAAAGAGTGAAATGAAACTTAATAAAAAGTACCCAACAGAATAAATAAGCGATTAAGGAAGTAGTTAATAAAGGGTATGCAGAAAAATTGGAACTTGTATAGTTGTTACAGTCAAAGACGGATGAAGAGTTGAGGTTGAAGAAGAGAAAGAGGAGGCAAATAGGTGCAAGGAAAAGTAAACAAAAAGAGAAGTAGGGTGTGAGATTTTTTGAAGGGTGTGTGTGGATGTTAACCAGACAAATTTTTGAGGTTCAAAATTGTCCAACAGAAAATTAATAAAAGTGGAATTCAACAATTGTTAACCAAGGAATCAAAGATACCATGTGGTTAGATACGTTTGGTGAATGTACCTAGCCACGTGGAGGTGAATCTTTGTCGTTATGTCTTTCAAAGATTCCGTTTTGTGTTTGTTACACATGTGTGAAGGCTAATGGGAACTGTTTCTGCCAAACAAACTCGTGCACAGTCCACATATGAACGTATCTACCTGTGTTTGTGGATGCAATTGAACGTAGCTCAAATGTTGGACAATGTTCACTTTCTTTAGAATTATTAGCTCTTATGTTTGGTTAACGGTTTATTTTGTTCTTGTTTGGTCGGTATAAAAATTAAGATTGGGAGTCACATCTATCTCATGAAATGTTAAATAATTTACTCTATAATTGTTTAAAAGTGATTTTTGGTCCTACAAGAATCATTCAAATTTAAAATAGAAATGGTGGATACGAAGGTATAAAGTTGATTGGTGCGGTGATAAATACTCTTTGATATGGTAGAAAGAAATGAACTTGTAAGATTAAAACTCAAACACTCAAATCAACTAAATGTGAAAAAAACAATGAAGTGAGTGATGATGAGGAGATACACGTGAACCTTACGCAATGTAGCTTATATAAGAAGGGTGGTTAGAACCACATCATGCTTCCCAACGTGAGGTGTGAAAGATCGTTTGATTATATCTGACGATGGACAATCGTCCGAAGACGAAGATGAGGTGTAGGTCTCATGATTGCGAGTGCACTAGTTCTTCAACATCTTACTGGGCTTTTGGACTGGGCCTTCTCGTGATTGAGTCTCTTCGTGCTTGGGCTTATGGTTGGTCCGAAACAATTGTCCTTAAGGTTTGTCATTGTGTAGTAACGTGAAGACATTAGAGTATTGGTCCTTTATCGTGGTTATTATGTCTGAGTCTTGCGTTGCATAAGTGGAAGAGGCTTGGCGAGTGGGAGTAAGGGACCTTGAGAATTAACACATTGAATGTCAGTCTTGTCATTGAAACATTTTGCAAGGTCGTTCTTACATGTGGCCCTAGGGTAGGGTGTGCCAATGCACTTTAGGGTTCTCAATTGCACTCGAGTGCGGTTGTGATCTCGAGGTGAATTCATCTATCAATTTCCATATGCCTACCTTTCTTTTGTTATATACTGTTTATTTGCCTACCTTGCTCCATTATATAAAAGTTATTTCTCCTTTCAGGTTAAGTTTCCACTATTTGCTGAAACTATCTCTTCTCTTTTTTACCAACTTCGATCTTCCTTTCCTGAGCTTTGGTAATATTGTGTTCTATCTATTTTTTTTCCTTTCTAGATTTGACAACTCATTTGGTATTTTACATTTTTGAGTCATTCTTTCATCGTTGCTTTATCTTCACATCTCCAATTTTCCAGATATCATTTCTATCTCCCTTGTTTACCGTTGTTGTTTCCATCTCTTTTTTCCCTTAGAAATGTCCAACTTATGAGATGGACTTGGAAATATATATATATATATATATATATATATATATATATATATATATATATATATATATATATATATATATATATATATATATATATATATATATATATATATATATATATATATCCAATGGAGATGATATAAGCGATGTCTCATCTCGCACTAGGTAGTAGACCTAGAGATATTGAATTTTCTTCCTTTGGAAGTTATCCACCCCTACAAACAACAAAAATGGTGGTGAACCCATGAATCCCCAGTTTTTGGAAAATGCAAATGATCTCATAGAAGAAGTTGGACGAATGAACTTTATTCATCCCATTATTAAGAAAGTTGGCCCTGATCCCTTTTCTTCCGAGTTGCTTGTGGCATCAATATTTTGTTAAGGTGTATCAGGATGATCATATGGCCCATTCTTGTCGCACCATAAAAAATACAAAGTCGCCACCGAATTTTATTTATTCCAAAGGAAAAAGAAAATATTGATAAAACCCCTAAAGAATGGTCTTCGCAACCAAGAGCAGATCGGGAGTCGGTTATACAAGGGGAAAGTATTAACATCCCTCAAATCCATTGTACTCAACGGGAACCACTTTGCTTGTTCTTTGTGCGTATGGATGTTACTATCTGAGAGTTACTTGCTATTGGTTAATGAAGATAAAAATAAGTTTTAAATTAGTGTGCTCGCTAAGGAATTAAACCCTTGTGCCTACGTATCCTCATCGTGCAATAACGAAGTCATAGCTCCGTAGTTCTGAGTACAAAATGGAGTATGTGTTGGTTGTTTTTAATAGACAACGTTAACATTCACGTTCTAGCAGTTAACATTGCTTATATGCTCGCGCATGAGAGACTTGAGCGTTTCTTTATTTACGGTAGAATGGACGCGCTTGGATCGCATTCTAGCAGTTAAACATGACTTGTGTACGCGCGCGTGGGAGGCTTAAGCATCGTTCATACGAAGGTAGAACGGGAGTAACATGTCGTTTGAGAAAATGTTTTGGATGCCCCAAGGCGGAAAATTAGATTAGATGAGTTGTGGTTGATTTTAGAATTGTTGTTTATGAAATTTGTTTGGCGAGCTTAACCGTTGGTACTTAGAGGGAGACAAACATCTAACCACTGACTAAGTACAACCAACAATCAAAATACTCGGGTTGAGAAGATAGTGGCATCCTAAACACTCTTTTTCATTCTCAGAGCACCAAATTGAATTCATTTTATTATTAAATATTTTGAAGGGAAGTCAAGTATCGACCACAAGCTAGGTACGACCGACAATCCAAGTACTTGAGTGTTATGCACAAGTACGTACACCTCATCTTTTTCTTCCAGTTTATTGTAAAAACGTTTTAAAAAGTACGTTGGATCAAGTATTTGGAATTTATTTGTGAAAGATGTAAGAAGAATGAGATAGAGATAGAGATAGAGATAGAAGTGCGAGAATGTAATGAAATGGATGATATACTTGATGTTGGATCAAGTAGTCACGTTGCTTTTATGTGAATTTGATTTGGAAAAAGCACTTAACGTTGGATGATATGTGTTTTATTCTTTGGAAACGACTCTTTTTATCGTTTGATTTTATCTTATTAGTTATGCAATGGAAAACAATAAAGGAAAGTAAATCCTAAACTATTACATGTTCATGGGAATGATGAACATTTTACCCACAATGGAGAGATGAAATAAACTATACATGAAATGAGAAAGGTTCATACAATGATACAATAATACTATGCCTAAAACAATCAAGTGACAATGGTAGAACTAAGCACATTTAACCTATTACCCATGCATAAAAGGATTATTAAAGTGGAAAAATAAACCATTCATGCAACAATAATTCATGCATGAAATCAAGAGTGAGCGAATAAATTTCTAATGACTTTTAATTGAAAATTAAAGTCTCAAGTAGGAATCTATCCTAATCATTTTTTATGTGCATTCTTCATGAGTTAACATGGTATGAAAAGGAGTTAATGGAGAATTAATCTACTTTTAATATATAAAAGTTAATTACCACCATAATTACTTAATTACCCTAATTACAATCCATAATACAGCTACTTTCATATTCCTATAAGTAATTTCATACTAAACTCTATTTATACTACTAAAAAATATTACCGTTATTTTATTGTTGTTGCAATCTTATCATTCCAAAATGAAATCAATATTCTGAAATCAAATTAATTATTATTGTAGTTTTTTTGCCAAATATTATCGTTACTTGATTTTCTTTAAATGACAAAATGAATATTTAATTGTATAATTATATGTTATTAAATTATAACTTTAAAATTAAAAATAACTATTTAATATAGTTGATTAATATTAATTGAGTAATTTAATATTATTGTTAATTTACCTACCAATTAATTATTATTATTGTTATTATTATTATTGATATTTACCCGCCATATATGATAAGAATATTTTTAAAATTTAAATAGTATATTTATTATTTGATTTGATTTGATTTAATTGAGATCCAAACTCTATAAATTAAAATCGGTTACTTATTATGAAGAAATTAGACTATATTTTTATTTACTGTAAACAGTTTTATTGCTTTTGATTTTAATACATTTTTATTATAATTCGGTATACAGAATGTACGTATTTACTATAATTATTCTGTTGAAAGGATAAAATATGTTAGTGCAAAGATAACAGCGGTATAAGATTCAATATGCCAGCGTGTTATTGCAAAATTACATCTATGTAAAATTCAATTAATAATAGATTGACATTGAAATGACCCTATATTATTATTCATAATAAGTAACCGATTTTAATTTATAGAGTTTGGATCTCAATTAAATCAAATCAAATCAAATAATAAATATACTATTTAAATTTTAAAAATATTCTTATCATATATGGCGGGTAAATATCAATAATAATAATAACAATAATAATAATTAATTGGTAGGTAAATTAACAATAATATTAAATTACTCAATTAATATTAATCAACTATATTAAATAGTTATTTTTAATTTAAATTTATAATTTAATAACATATAATTATACAATCAAAATGATGTTATATATGTGTAACATCAAAGGTTGGATCCTTTTCAGCATTTTGCCACACACCTCTATCAAATTTATATACTCTTTTTTTTTCCAGGTTATTAAGTTTGTAAATTTATAGTCATCTAAATTTGCAGTTACATTAATTTTTGATTTTTTTTCCAGTGAAAATGAGTAGAAAGGTTGATTCTGTGAAAGACATCAATGACTCAAAAGAAACTTGGCGTCTTGCTGTTCGAATAATGGATGTTTGAAGTATTGTGAATAATAAGGGTATTGAACATTTGGAGATGATTGTTATGGATTCCTTGGTAAATTGCTTTTCTTTTTTTAAGTATAGATTTTTGTATGATAGTTAGTAATTACAACAAAATGCTTTTTTGTATAACATATAAAAAGAAGATTATTTTCATTTTGTTAGGGTGATCGGATTCAGGTCCTTATTCGTCATGACCATTTACTGAAATGGAAAGAGGTCATTAAGGAGAATATGACCTGCATTGTTTCTGTTGTGCTGAAAGATTTGAAGTAATGCGCATTGTTTTCATAACTTATGTGTTTGATAAATTTATATATTTTGCATCACTGAATCCCATCATATAATATTGTTTATTTATATTGCAAAATAGGGGTAATTGCATAAATTGCAATTTATGGGAAATCTATGGATCAAAGTTTTTGGCTTACTACAATGATCCTAAAAATAATGGAGCTATTGTAATTCTGCTCACTCATGCAATGGTAAAAGATGACCAAGGTATTACACTATCAGACTTTATAAATACATAGCTGATTTGTATTTTTCATTATACGTTCAATAATTTTTATATTAATTATACAATTTACAGTGTCAAATGCATGGAGTGGTTCCAAATTGTTGATAAATGAAGACATCCCTGAAATTCAAGATTTTATGTCTAAGTATGGATTTTATTTATTTATTTATATTCAGATTATTATACATAATTTTTAATTTCAAAAACAATCTTATTTCTATAGGTTGCCTACTAATGAACAGAAGGAGAAGCCTACTCAATCTGCAAAATCTCTTTCTAATTGGTCTGGTGGTTCTCAGTATTCGCCAGTAGAAAGGTTTGTTCATAATGCGAAATGTATGTCCTTAAGTCAGCTCTGCAAAATCAAACATGTAAGTTGAATACTATAGAGCCGAATTTGTCTTTACTATTACAATTATATTGTTTGCTTTTTGAAATTAATATCATTTTTGATTTGCTTTTAGGAAACTTTATGTGTTACTGTAGCAACCACATTGAAATTTGCTGTCTCAAAGTATGGATGATTTTATTATGGCTGCACAAGGTGTTCTTCGAAGGCACCTAATCCTGAAAAAGCTTATGAATGTTCATGTGGGCAAAAAGTCGAACAGCCTATACCAAGGTACATATAATCTAGATGAATTGCAAATAAATTTGGTAATGGATTTGTTATTAATCATATTATTTTCTTCGTTTAAAATACTATAGGTACAAGATTGAGATATATGTTAGCAATGGTGAATCAAAATATCGATTTGTATTCTGGGATTCCGAATGTGCTGCTATACTTGGAATGACTGCTGAATTTATGCATAACTCTATGGTGGAGGTACATTGTTATACATAAGTTAAAATGTTAATAGTTTATCGAGTTGTAAAGTTCAGATTATCACTCATGGTTGATATTTTATTTTTCCATTAGAATGGAGAAGATGATCCAATGGTTTATCCTGATGAGCTTGAAATGCTGTTGAATAAGAAAATGGCTTTTAGAGTTAAGGTGCAGCCAACGTTTTCCCAAGCGTCTGTTTGGAAGCTTTGTGATGATGAAGCCTTTGTTAAAGAGATTGAAAATGACTACATAGTAGAAGACGTATAATATTCACTTAATTCATGTATTATTTAAACATTTAACAAGTATAATAAATATTCGATGTTTCAATGTGCAGAATCAGTCTAAAACTGAATATGCAAAGTTGGTCCCTAACAAAGAAAATTTGGAAACTTCCGCAGTAAGTATCTTCATTTGTTAACGTAATAATTTTCTATGATAAATATTGTATTATTATAATTCATTTTATATCTGACAATTAATTTTTTATATTGCAAGCAAACATTATCTGCATCTGGTGAAAATGATCCAGAATCAATCATTCTAATGACTCCGGCTAAGGATGTTGTAATTGCTGACAAGGGTAAGAAGTTGATTTTGAAGCGTCTGGTGCTACGCAATTATCAGGCACCAAACCATCCAAGAAATTAAATATAGAACCATCTTCTTAATTAGAATTTTCGGAAATTTGATATTGAAATATATTTTATGAACTTTTTAGCACCAGAATGAGTTTAAGTATGAAGTTATTAAGAACATGATATGTTTTGGTTGTAGGATGTGTTTTTACTTTTTTTGAAGTGTTTATTTTGTGGGATTACAATTGACATTTATATTTCATGTATGGTTTAAAGGATGATAATGAGTATTTAATTCATGTGTGTGAAATTATTCAAAATCCTATGTTGTTATGTTGAACATTGTGTTTTGTGTGTTCTTTCAACTACAAAATTTATATGAGTATCATATCTTCAAATGTTAATAAGTATTTTAGATTGATAACAAAATACGTTGTCATCTTATGAAATATGTGTATACGACTAAATTATAAATAGATTATTGCATGTCATGTTTGGTTTCAGCATGCCTAATGGTGTTAGAAATTAAAAAAACAATTACATAAAAATTTATTATGAAATCCTTCAAAACTAATTATAGAAAACACATAGAAACACATTTTTTTACAATTTTTTTCAAAGTCTAATACATATGTTAAAATTGCAGGTAGTTCAGAAATGTTGGAGCAATGTTTGAATCTTGCATTCAACTGAATTAAGAATTTATAAAAAAAACAAGGTATAATTATCATATACAGTGAATTGTCTTTTGATTGATAATGGAAAATCTACATTGTTTGTTTGAAATGATTAAGTTAAGCATGCAACTATACTTTTTACCAATCTCACGTCATCATATATAGTATTATAACTCAACATATTTAAATTATTTATTTGCCAAAATATAGTTGGGGGTTGAAATGAATAATTATGTCCACTGCCTCCTTTCTATTGGCTAGGTCAGTGGAGTATTAAAATAATTCAGCCGTAAGATAATTAATGTTATGCATGATTTGTAATAAATCAATAAGAATATCAATTCTTTATACATTTAGTTGTACAAGAAAATGATTGTAAATAATTAAAGTGGACTAAGAAAATGGGCCCCACTAAATCCCACTATATATCATATAAAATATAATTAAAAAATTGATTCAAATATATCAAAATACATTAAAAAAGAGTTTTTCATTGGGTAAGGTGATGTATGATATGAGTAATTTCCAATGGGTGAATTATTTTATGGATTTAGGATAAAAAGAGAATTTTGAAATCTTGAATTATGATGTGGATTTGGAATAAGAGGTGGATTTCCAAAATATGGGGTGTTTTGTTGATTTGGGATACAAAGAGGACTTCCATCATTTTGTATAAAATTGGAGCATGTGTTATGTTGATTGAGGTTCATTTTCAAATGAAATGCGTACACAAAAAAATTAAAATTAAATAAAATAAATTGGTCAAATTTAGACTAGATGTGAGTGAAAAATGTGATAAAATAAATTACCTATTTATACTACTAAAAAATATTACCGTTATTTTATTGTTGTTGCAATCTTATCATTCCAAAATGAAATCAATATCCTGAAATCAAATTAGTTATTATTGTAGTTTTTTAAGGTTGCGGGCAGGTTTTGAATCACCACTTCCTAAAAGGTTGCGGGCAGGTTTTGTATAAATCCAGTTTTTTAAGGACCAAAAAATTGTACGAAGTTAAATCATTTTTGTTGCTGGACTTATTTTTCACAATTTTAACTAAAATTATGAACCTTTTGTTTCAATATCTTTTGTTGCATTAAACCTTACTGTATCAATTGCAATTAATTTCAACATTTGGTAGTATTCATTACTATATTTTAAAACAAATGAGGTTCTTGTATTTCTTTTACATGGTTTATTTATTTTGGTTAAATAATCATTTATTATGAAGGTTAATATTTGCGCTTTTATACCTCAAATTAGTAATAGATTGGAAAATTTCATCTATTATTAAATAAATATATTTTTATTTCTTATGTCCAAAATCTCAATGATAAATGGAATGTTTATTCATAACATTAACAATGGAATGTTTATTATATATCAATATATCAATAAATTGTAAAAATATTTTTGTATTATATTTTTTGATTATTTCCTTAATATAGTATACAAAAAAATTAAGCAAATTATATTACTATAAATTAATAATGTTTTACTTTATTATGTCCCAAACTGGAAAAAGTTATTTGTGGAAATTTTTTGAACTCATTTATTGATCATTTAACATCCATTACATTAAAAAAACTCTTATGCAATAAATTTGTGTACGTTGATCCAACTATATATATATATATATATATATATATATATATATATATATATATATATATATATATATATATATATATATATAAACAAAAAAGTATATTATATTTTAATTTTTTAAAAATAAATTATTGCACTTGCGCGACCCGTGCGAACGCACGGGTCCTTTACTAGTTCAATTAAATGACAAAAGAGAAAGTATTCTAATTAACCACATGAATTTATTATGAATTTACATGAATTAAAATATGCATGTTCATGAATTAAAAGCATAGCAAGAATTGATAAAAAATGGTAAAAATAAAATAAGAAATAGAGTAAAAATAATTAAATTTGCATGGGTGCATAACCCAAGGGGTGTGCATCCTGGAAATGGAGGATTTGGGTATAACAAAAAAGGCCCAAATACAAAGAGCTGTTGTAGGGTCCAACATAGTTATTGTCTAGCAAAAAGGGGTATGGAAAGCAAAATTGTGAGTTTAATGGCCTACGCCCAACAAAATTGGCAAGGGATGAGAGGAAAAATTAAGCAACACTAACTTTGTCATCTCTACACATAATGACCAAAATTTCATGTAAAAAACAACCATCACCGGAGCTCCGACACCACCGCGCTAGAGGGGGCGGAGTTGGCCGAAATCAAGAAATATAACCACTTTTCTACTCCTCTCAATCTCCTCTATCCTAATCTCTCATCACTTCTAATTTAAGGTTAACCAATTCTGAAAATTGGAGCAAAAAAGCTAAGAACCCTAAGCACAAAAATTAAAATTAAATGGAGATGGGGGAGAATCAAGCCACAAAACCTTGGGGATTTGATTCTCCAATGCACAAGCTACATTGTGGTATCAAAAATTTAGCAAAAAAGAAGAGATAAAAATTCGTCGATGTCATACCCTAATTTTTACCCCTAAGATCCCATCTCATTTTCATCATTTGCATAACATCAAACATCTCATGTGTGTGTCTTTTATGCATTACTAACCTTATGAAAATACAAAAATATGTTTTATCTTGTTTTATTCTTTCACAAGGTATGTGTGTTGGTTTAAGGAGCTCAAGTGATTGATTGGTCAAGATTATGGGAATTCCTCAGTAATCCAAGCTTATCATTAATTCACAATAGTCAAGTGATTTCCATTCATCATAATTAAGTTCAAGATTGCATCCATTCAAGATCAACAAGTTCCAATTTCATCTGATGCCTAAATTAGGGTTTTGATCAAGATTGCTCTGATGTTGAATTTTTGACCAAGACATGATCTAATGGTTTTAAATATGATTCAAGGTCCTCAAGTGCTTCATTATGTTTCATTCATGTGCATCAATTTGCTAAAGAAGTTTGATTCATTAATTATTGAAGATTTGGAATTCATTTGATGAAAAGTCAATTACTCAAGGTCAAAGTTTGACTTTTGAGATTTTTTTGGTAAACCATGGGTTTCTCAAGTCAAGAATCATGAAAATATGGTTGATGAATGCATTTGATCAAGAAAATCAAGAAAAAGTTCAAGAACGTCAAATCTAGGGTTTTCAAAAATTCTCAAAGTTATGAAATTGCATGTTCATGAAGCCCACTTTACAAGTTTGTAACTTATTCCTCAAGCCATCATTTTTCATGCTCAAGGGGTATACTTGTAGACGATGTTCCATACTTCAACTTTGTAGAAATAATGAACCAAAGATCTCATAAGGATTGGAAGCTATGAATGGATGAAGATGAGATCTCAAAGTTGTAAAATTGTTCAACACTTAGAAAATTTTCCAAGTGTTTAGCAGTTAAGATTGTCAAAGTTGATGGCTAATTATCTCCATGATCCAAGTTGAATCTCTTCAAATGTCAAACATGAAAGTTGTAGAGGATGGGAAAATCTTCCCAAAGATCCCATTGGCATAAATTTATCACACTTGAGCTAGGAGTTTCGAAGAGGGAAAGTCACCATTATCCTTTCTTCCCTTATCTGGTTATCAGCAAGAATTCTTCCAACCAACTCATCTAGGTAGGATTTTAAATTAAAAGAAAATACAGTAGAGGATGAGGAGGAACTAGGAGCCTCAATAGATGGATCCTTAGCAGGTTTCACAACCTTGTCATCATAAATCTTTCGACCAAATTCTTCAAGGTAGTAGTAGTCACTAGAGTTGTCAAAATGGGCTACCCGATCCTAAACGGGTCGGACCTGGTGGGCTCGAGCTTTTTAGGGTTGGGCCAAAAAAGCCCATTTATATGGGCTCGAAAATTACTACTTAAGCCCGACCCTAAAGTAAAAAATAAAAATAAAAATGCCATAACATTTATTATAAATTAAATTAAAAATTATATTATTTTAAACATAATACATTTTTAAGTAGTATATTATCTTTTATAAATACTATAATGTGTTTTTAAATACAATACATGTCTAAATTGTATAAAATAGTACTCGAAGAATTAACATAAGAGAAACTAATAGAATACCAGAAAAGAGTGTTGATTATATTAATGTAAAATATTTAAAAGAGAAAGATTGAATATAATAGAGATAAAATTTAGTGAAGTTAGAAAAATTAATGTGTTATTTTGGAGTAAGACAATATAAGTATTGATATAACTTTTTTAAAATTTATAGCGATGTGGGTCTAATGGGCTACCCACTGCCCATATGAGCTGGCCCTAATGGGTAGCGGCCATGTTAGAGTTGGGCTAAAAAAGCCCTGAAAAATATGGGCTCTAATTTTAAGGCCCAAGCCCTATGAATTTTCGGGCCTGGCGGGCCGACCCATATGGGCTAACCCATTTTGACAGTTCTAGTAGCCGCCCTTGGAAATCCCTATAATATCTCATTTTAGAAATAACCGTTTCATTTAGAATCTTAAGAGCCTTAACTAGGCCAACTTCTTTCGAAACAATCCCATTGATCTCGTGGATCATCTACACAAAGGAAGAGAGAAACAAATGTCTCTTTTGATTGTCCCTACAATAGATCATCCTATCGATTATGAACTTTACCCAATTGAGTCCAATATCTGTAATGAGTGCCCATATCAAGTAGAAGTCGTTGTCATAAGCTCTGATCCAATTCTTTGGTTTCATGTAAAGAAGTTTAACAATAATCAAATGCAGCAGGCACATGTTAAACTTGACATGATTTATGCCAAAGTTTGACATGGCAGGGTTTTCACAGACATATTTAGAGATATTGAGAACAAATGAGATCCTATCATACTCAGATTGTCTACCAACAGCCATAACAGAATCACCAAAAGTCAAGCCAAAATACTTTGTGAAATCCATGTGTTAGTTGGAAGTTTCGACGTCAGGCCGGAGTCAATGAGCGAAGAAGAGAGAATATCTTTGAAGACACTTTGGACTTCAACATAAAAACCGTTGTCTAAGAAATCCAGTCGAAGCGATCCTCGTGTAAGAGGGAATTGCTGTGAGACTTAGAAATACTTCTAAGTTTAGAGTGGTAATTCGACTAAGGCAACATTAAGTTTGCGTTCGACACACATGTTTGAATTTGAATGAAATAGGGATAACTGTATTTTGTCCTTATCCAATTTAAAGAAAAGATGTGTGGGACATTATGATGAATTGAAGACATGCCAAGTGCGACGTGTCATTACCTGACAGAAAGGCCATTGGTAGCGGTTATTTTGACTTAGTATATATATGGGTCTTAGTGTTAGGATTTCAGTGTGTTCAATTGATGTACAAATACTCAAAATTACTCAAAGTATCTAGCGTATTGAGAAAAGAGTGTCATTGAGAATGTACATTTGATAACACCATTTTCTACATGTCAATTAAAGTTTATTTATACTCTTTCCAGAATTTATCTTCCATTGCAAGTCATCTTTCAAGCGCCTTTATTATACTTTCCTTTACATTCTGCAATTTATTTCTTTAAAACTTTTTAAACAAACAATCTTCAAACATGAATACTGTCGAAGTGTTTATCATTTTCCAAATATAATTTTAAACAATAGCACATGTCCTAGGATCAATCTGGTAGATCCTGTGAGTAACCAGAATTTATATTCCATTGCAAGTCATCTTTCAAGCGCCTTTATTATACTTTCCTTTACATTCTGTAATTTATCTCTTTAAAACTTTTTAAACAAACAATCTTCAAACATGAATATTGTCGAAGTGTTCATCATTTTCCAAATATAATTTTAAACAATAACACATGTCCTAGGGTCAATTTGGTCAATCATGTGAGTAACCAAAGTGTCCTTGATTTGGAAGACCAGCGTTTGTTTACTAATTTTCACGGTAAACGAGTTCGCACGCCGAATGGGACGATGCTAGTGTTTTAAAACAATTTTCTTTTTGAAAATCTTTATCAGTTCTTCATTTTGATATCTCTCTTTATAACTTCGTTGCATGTTACTGAGAAGTGGTAAAGTAGCCACAACCCACGAAGATAGACCAAGGAGAAGATACACAAGGAAAATTGTGAATCCACCAAATAACCAAAATCCTCCAAATAGTAATGGAGAACCACCCTCTGCATCTGCGCCAGGGGGAACTACAGTCGCAGCATCCATGTCGAATTCGACGCCTGTGCAGTCGATGGCCCAAAGTGGGCCTATTTTGTCTTATGTGGGGCCACAAGGCCCACCAGTAAATCCCTTAGGAACGTAGGATCCACCAGTGACCCCCTCTCCAAGGGGAAATAAATTTTTTAGGCCCTATGTGACTGGTTTTTCGATGCCTTTAAATGGTTGCGAACAACCATTTGGCATGCTAACTTCGATGATGGAAAATTTGCACAATTCGACGTCAACATATGCAAACCCACTGGTGAATGCATCTTCGCTATTACATGGGTCCGGGTCTGGTGTTAACAATTTGGGTCGAAGTCAACCCTTAGGGATGGGTCTTCATACCCAGATGTCCAATTTGACCAATAATTCTGCATCGGTTTTGTGGCAGCAAATGGACGAAAGTAACAATGAAATGGTCCAAATACTGGCCCAAACGATGGGTACAATATTTAACCCGTTGATCCAAAATACTGCCCAATCAAACCAACAAATGGCAGCACAAATGACGCGCATTGCGGATTTCTTTGGTGTGCCACAACCTCCCCGACACCCTCAAATGGAATGTATAAAGGCAAATCAAGGGTTAACCATCGAGGATGACCTTACCGTTAACCAAGTCCCACGAAATGCACCACAAGGGAATATGGTGAATCAGGGAATAGGAGTAGAACCACCCAGGGTCGAAGCCCCGAGAGTCGAACCCCCTAGGGCTGAACAGCAAATCCCAAGGTAAAGAGAACCAAGGGTAGTGATGGTAAATAGGCACCAAATAGTTGACAAAATTGTACAACAAATTCAATGTGATGATATGGCAGCAGATAATAATCTAGCAGCCATGGTCGAAAGAATCATGGCGCAAAATAGGTTAGATGTTGCCTCCATAGGCCAAATTACACATCACCTTTATCAGAGTATGTTTTACAATCAAAATTACCAGTTAGATGGAATGTCCCTAATTTCACTAAATTCTCTAGGGACACTAGTGAGTCCACTGTAGAACATGTGGCCAAATACCTAATAGAGATGAGGGGAATTATAAATAATGAGAATCTTAGGATAAAATATTTCCCAAGTTACCTTACAAGGAATGCCTTCACATGGTTCACCACATTACCAGTGAATTCTATTGATACTTGGACTCATTTTGAGAGATTGTTCCATGCGAAATTCTACATGGGACAGTAGAAGATAAGTCTGAAAGAACTGGCCAGTATCAAACAAAAGTTCATTGAGTTAATAGATGATTACCTAAATAGGTTTCATTTGCTCAAGGCAAGATGTTTTACATAGGTGTATGGGCATGAGTTGGATGAAATGGCCATCAGAGGCCTTGATTACTCTATTAGGAAGAAATTGGATACCCAAACTGAGAGACATGGCCCAGTTGGCTGATAGAGTTCGACAGGTAGAATGTTTGAAGGTCGAGAAAGCCAGAGCAAACAAAAATAATAGGAAAGATAGAATAGCTTATGTCGAATTAAGTGATGATGAACCTGAAACGTATGGTGATCAGGTGGACTTTGACGAAAGAGAAATTGACCTTGCTGAACTAAAGCAAGGACCACCTTATTCTTGCAAAGTCTTTGCACCTTCAAATGGGAAGAATCCAGTCAAACCAGAAAAGAATGATAGGTTTCCAAAGAAAACTTATACCTTCGACGTCACCAAATGTGACGAAATCTTCGACTTACTTGTCAAAGATGGCCAGGTATTAGTGTCTCCTGGCGCTAAGATGCCCCCTCTAGAACAAAGAAAAAAGAGGGGTTTTTGTAAGTATCATAGTTTTTTGGACCATAAAACTTCACAGTGTTTTCTTTTTAGGGATCTTGTGCAAAGTGCTATTAGGGATGGAAGGCTCAAATTTGGAGACAGACCGAAGTCTCCAATGAGGATTGATTTAGATCCTCTTTAGAGAACTGATTCTCACTACACTGAACCATCCATGGTCAATATGGTGGAGATATCCGAAGGTTCTGGAAAGAATGCTGAGATGGTCGAAGTTGCTGATGGCTTCAACCAGGAAGTTGCTAAAGGCTTCACCAATGAGACAACTGAGGGTTTTGTTCAGCAAGTCACTGAAGGCTTTAACAAAGGGATCATTGAGGATCCCCATCAAATTTTCACAACAACGGAAACCACTGAGGGTTTCGACAAAGAGGTCACTAAGGATCTCAATCAAGAAACTGTTGTAAGTTTTACAATGAATGAAACCACTGAAGGTTTCATTCACATAAACATGACTGGGGCCACTAAGGGCCTTAGGGTTAGGTTGCAGAAGTTGGACATCACTGAGGGTGCCAACTTAGGGGTTAACATGGTTGAAATTACCCAGAAGACCACTGCAATGGAGGTGGATAAAGAAAGCCTCTGACAAGAGGAATATAACAAACTGGCATTCCCCAACCAGGAGGAAGGTTTGGTCAAATTCCTTCACAGGTGCCAAAGGAAAAGATCATAGGTGATGATATGCCCAAGGTGCAGTTCAATTTTTGATAGGAAAGCTGCAGAGAACCTTGAAGGAGTTCGATTGGCCAAGAAAGGGAGAAACTGAAGAGACCCCAAAAACAACCAAGCATTCGACGACAGAAGGGATCCTAGAAGGGGAGACCAAAGAGGCCTAACTCTTCAGGCAAATAGGTCTTTGACCTACAGGTCCACTGCTAACGCCCTTAGGGGTAGGTGGGTGAAACCAGTCGAAGGAAAAGGACAAGGCCATCAAAAATGGCAAAACTTTGAAGTCGAAAGGGGGTCCTCAATAGCATACTGAAAGGGGTTTCAGGCTTCGAAACAATTGGCGTATCGCTATGAAAATTACAAGGGGAAGAACCCAATGTCCAGGTCCCAGTGGAGGAGGTAACAACAAAAAAGAAAAGCTGAAAGGGAGGTTGCAGAACAGACGAAGCCTGAGTCAAGTAGCAACGTACCATTGAAGCAAGAAAAGAAGGAAGAAAGAAAGCCCATCGAGAGGAAGTTGTTTTCTCCTTAGAAGAAGGTGTTTGTAGAGAAGTATAATCATGAAGAGGACATGATGATAAATGACTTCGATTCAGATTCGGACGCCTCATTAGACATTGCTTGCAATGTGGTATCCGTATTGCCCAATAAGTATGATCAAGTTATGGAAGTAGAAGAGCCATAAGATTTGACTAAAAGGGAGATGGCTAGGTACAAGCCTATTTGTTATTATATAATGAACAATGGTTGTGTAGAAGAACAAAATGCCTTTTTTGAAAGGCCGGATGAATAAATGAAAATTCATTTGAAGCCTCTGTTTATCAGAGGTAAAGTAGGAAATGTGGGAGTGAATAAGATTCTTGTTGATGGTGGAGCGACAATTAACTTGATGTTGCACTACACGCTGAAAAGGATTGGGAAAGATGATACCGATACAAGGCCTCACAACATAGTTCTGTCGAACTATGAAGGGAAATTCGAAACAACAATATGGGTAGTATAAATAGACCTCACAGTTGGCACAATAACAAGGCCAATAATGTTTATGGTGATAGCATCAAAGGCCAATTATGATTTGCTGCTAGGTCGAGAGTGGATTCATGGCATCGGTGCGGTCCCTTCTTCAATGCATCAAAGGATCACCATCTGGAAAAATGATAGAATTATGGAAAACATAGAAGTGGACCAGAGCTGTTTCATGGCCAAAGTTAATCATGTGGACAAAAGAAACTTCGAGAAGAACCTGGCTCATATAGCACCTTGCAATCCTGCAGGGTTCGACTTCACACCTGCAGACAATGCATTATGTTCACTCTATCTACATATAACCCATGGGTTTTAATAGGATAGAGAAGTTGTATGCGAAGAAGACTTGGGCTATGGAGGAACGAAAGGAGTCCAACCAATGTGTTAGGGAAGCGAATTCAACGATGATGTCTAATCCAAAGACATTAGAAAGGATTTTGGCTTATATAGCCGGAAAAAAATTAAAATCGGCCTTATAGGCCGAAGTTAAATACATGGTTGTCAAAGCTAAAAAGAATGAAATGCACTTGGAGGGTCCTGGTAAGAATTTTGATCCAGAACCACCTGATAAGGTTCGAGATGAAGTGGAAGGCCAGAGGCTCGATGCCATATACGATGACGAGCCTTTAGGTTTTGAAAAGGATCTGCTGGAAAATAACACAAATATGATAGCGCAAGATCCTCTATAAGAGATCGACTTAGGGAAAAAGGGGATCAAAAGGCCAACATACGTAAGTGCCAACATCAGCCCAGAACTCAAGATCGAAGTGATCGAGTTGTCGAAGGAGTACAAAGACTGCTTCGCATGGGATTACAATGAAATGCCTGGTTTAAACAAAGATATGGTCGAACTAAATTTGCCCATAAAGCCTGGGAAGAAGCCCATTAAGCAGACCCTAAGGCGTTTTACACCTGAAGTTCAGCCGAAGATTAAAGAAGAGGTCGAAAGGCTTCTCACATGTAACTTCATCTGCACCACCAGGTATATCGAATGGATTGCTAATATTGTATCAGTCATTAAAAAGAACGACACTTTGTGGGTGTGCATTAACTTCAGAGATTTAAATGCTGCAACCCCAAAGGATGAGTATCCAATGCATGTGGCGGAAATGCTAGTAGATTCTTCCGTAGGACACGAGTATCTTAGCATGCTCGACGGATATTCTGGATATAACCAGATATTCAATGCTGACGAAGATGTGCCAAAAACGGAATTTCGATGTCCCAGAGCCTTAGGCACCTATGAATGGATGGTGATGCCTTTTGGCCTAAAAAATGCAGGGGCAACTTACCAGCGGGCAATGAACTCTATTTTCCATAATTTTATTGAAACGTCCATGCAAATCTATATTGATGATATTGTGGTTAAGTTCATTTCAGAAAAAAGTCATATAGACCTTCTTCGAAAATCATTCGAAAGAATGAGGTAACATGGTCTAAAGATGAATCCTCTTAAGTGTGCTTTCTACGTGCAGGCTAGGGATTTCCTATGCTTCATGGTCCATAAGAAAGGGATTGAAATTAACCAGAATAAGACCAAGGCCATCATGGAGGTGAAAATGCCATCAACGAAGAAGGAACTGTTGTCGCTGCTAGGCAAGATCAACTTCTTAAGGAGGTTTATCTCAAACTTAAGTGGCAAGACTCAAGCCTTCTCACCTCTACTTCGACTCAAGCAGGAAGGCTTTGAATGGGGGCAAGCGTAACAGGAGGCTTTCGACAAGATCAAAGACTACCTTGTGCATTCTCCAATTCTGTCACCTCCTTGTAGGAATAGAAGTATGATATTTTACATATCTGCATCTGATGTAACTTTAGGGAGCATGTTGGTTCAAGAGGATGAAAATGGGGTCGAAAGGGCCATTTACTACCTTAGTAGAGTTCTCAATGATGTAGAGACTAGATATAGTGTAGTCGAAAAGTTACGTCTATGTCTATATTTCTCATGTACAAAATTAAAGCATTATATAAATCCAGTTGGCGTTTACATTTCGTATCATTTCGACGTTATTAAACATATGTTGCTAAAACTATCTTACATAGTCAAATTGGTAAATGTGCATTGGCTTTAACTGAGTATTTTTTATTTTACATGCCTTTAAAGGATATTAAGGGATAAGTGGTAGTATACTTTATAGTCGACCACTCCATAGTCGAAAACTCCCTAAATTATCTGGAGTTTGAGCCTTGGAAGTTATACTTCTACGGTTCTAGTCATCAGGATGGAAAACATGTGGGAGTATTAATTATTTCTCCTAACAGAATTCCAAAAAAATTCAAGTACAAGGTTGAAGTCCTTTGTTCAAACAATGAGGCTGAGTATGAGGCTTTGATAGTCGGCCTTGAGATCTTGTTGGAATTGGGGGCAACTCGAGTCAAAATAATGGGAGACTCAGAGTTAGTGATAAAACAAATCACAAAGGAGTACAAATGTGTTAAAGAAAATCTAATTATGTACTTTGTGATAGCTAGCAGACTCTTACATAAATTTGAAATGGTAAACATTCGGCACATACCTCAACTTCATAATTAAGAGGCCAATGACTTGGCTTAAATTGCCTATGGGTATAAAATTTCAAAAGAGAAATTGCAAGATGTGGTCGACGTTAGAGGAAAAGTTATGCCAACCTGACTATCCCCATCAGATTTGGAGACAATGAAGCTAGGATATAATGATGAAGAGAATTTTGAGATGCTAGCCATATATTGTTTGGCACACGAAGATTGAAGAAAGCCAATAGTAGAATATTTAGAAAATCCAACATCATTTGCTGAACGAAAATTTAGGTATCATGCTTTAAGTTATATTCTTATGGGGAACAAATTATTCAAGAAGGCACCTGAAAGAGTCTTACTTAAATGCCTTAGTAAATCTGAGGCATACTTAGCCTCCTCTAGTGTCCATAGTGGGGCATGTGGGGCACATCAGGTGGGACATATGATGAAGTGGTTATTATTTTGATAAGGAATGTATTGGCCTACCATGCTTAAGGATTGTATGGAATTCGCCAAAGGGTGCCAAGAGTGTCAAGTGCATGCGGGCATACATCATGTCCCCACAAGCGAACTCCACTCCATTGTGAAGCCTTGTCCTTTTAGAGTTTAGGCGTTGAACCTAGTTTGTGAAATTCGACCAGTGTCATCTAAAGGTCAAAGATACATTCTAGTGGGTATAGATTATTTCACTAAGTGGATTGAGGGTATACCTTTAAGGAATGTGGATCAAGAAACTATAATCGAATTCGTCCAAAAACATATTATCTACAGGTTCAGAATCCCAGAAACTATCACAACAAATCAAGGATCAGTTTTTCACTGGTCGAAAAGTCCAGGAGTTTGCTAAGGAAATAGGGTTCAAGTTATTGACGTCTACACCGTATTACGCTCAGGCTAATGGTCAGGTCGAAGCAGCAAATAAGGTAGTAACTGGGTTGATTAAAAAGCATGTGGGGGAAAAAGTCAAGGAATTGGCATAAGTTATTGGACCAGATTTTATGGGCGTATCGACTCTTCCCTAAAGAGGCTATAAGCGCTACGCCTTTTCGGCTAACGTATGGTCATGATGCAGTTTTACCATTCGAAATATACTTGCAGTCAACAAGGATTCAAAGACACCATGGAATTCCATCTGAGTCCTATTGGAATATGATGTTATAAGACTTCGTTGATTTAGACGAAGAAAGATTAAATGCCTTAGAATTATTAAAAAGGCAGAAAAAGAGAGTAGAAAAATCGTATAATAAAAATTTAAAGTTAAACTATTTTTGACTGGAGATCTAGTGTGGAAAGTGATTTTACCCATGGATCGAAAAGATAGAACATTTGGAAAATGGTCCCCTAAGTGGGAAGGCCTTTTTCAAGTTATTCAAGTTTTTTCAAATGGCGCATACGAAATCGAAGAATTGGCTGAGGATCGAAGGCTTTGGAGAGTAAATGGGAAATATTTGAAGAAATATAAGCCTGCACTTCAAGAGATAAAAATAACGAAGGAATAATTCATGCATAACAATCGAAGCCAGAATGGTAAAATCAAATTAGACATATTGCCAAAATAGCTAAGCGATTACATAAAAAGCCACAAAGGGCTTAAAGTCATTACATCATAATAACACTGTGCAAAAGACAAACACTTTAAATAATTTCAACCAAGTCAAAAGGGTAGAGAATCCTTCATCTTCTGGTACTTCGACTTATGAAGTTTTAAGCGTCATTCCCAACCAGATTTGTTACAAGTAAGATTGTTAATTTCTTCCCCTAGCATTTGGGCCCTTTCCACATGATGCATGCCAATTTGAACTTCCTTCGCCAACTTATCTTCATCCAGTTTTAGGAGTTCCTCTTTGCACTCCTTAGCCTTGAAAATCTTGGTTTGCAACTCTTTGATTTGTTGTTCCTAAGTTTCAATGTTTTTGTCACAGGCTTCGACCTCCTTCTTGTTTTTCTCAGAAGCCTTCTCCAACTCTGCACTTTTCGCAATGGATTCAGTGGTTGCTTCCCATTCTGCTGTTTGGGTTTCTGATTTGCTTTGAAATTTGTTCGAAGCTTCCCTTATTCGAGTAAGGTCAGTAACAATACAATCAATCAGCAACCCTAAATCCATGACAAGATCTGCAACTTCTAGAGAAACATGTACGACATCAATTTGTTTCAGGGGGTCTTTAATCCCGTAGGAGGCAGAAGGATCGTTCTCCAAAAGCTAGATTAGATCAGTGTCGAAGGACTTCTCTTTGAGTTTATGGAGCATTTTGCTACCATACTGGCTTGTAGTTTGACCCCCTGACACTGTCGAAGTACTGGGACTCTTCTCTGACGAACTACCCCTGACACTAATTACAACCTTCAGATATTCTAGTGGTTTGTGTCGTATTAGTACTTCTAACTCTACGGGAGATAGCATAGTGGTAGTTTCAGTCAAAGGTTTTGTGGTGTCTTTGGTAGCATCAACTTTTGGATTGGTCTTAGGTTGTTCTTGTGTTTGTCGACCTTTTGTTGGTGTAAGCCCTAGAGGCCAATACTTTTGGTACTTGTATCGAATTATTTATTAATAATAAAAGGCTTTTTCTTTATTACATTTGTTTAATAAAGTCCCTAGAATAGCTAGTCCGTTTAATGTATCAAGTGTGACTTGATCATGAGGTCACATTAAACATAAGGACACTATTCTTAAGGTATCCGTAGTCGAGCTTTATTGTGAAGTGGGATACCATTAAAGCATTAAGACTATTATGTATATAGACTGATGATCACATCTCATGGATCATGGATAAGAAGTTATCAAGTCTTAAACATAGGTATGAATGTTAAGAGTAATATTTATACTGGATTGACCCGCTATGAGAATACTATATAGAAAGTTATGCAAAGTGTCATAAGTTATTCTCATGGTGATAATGGTGTATACCACCCTTCGACCTGAAACCACTATGGACCCTAGATGTAGAGTCGAGTGCTTTATTGCTGATCAAACGTTGCCCGTAACTGGATAACCATAAAGACAGTTGATGGGTACTCCACGAAGCATGCTGAGGGACATGAGTGACCTAGATGGAATTTTCCCATCCTGCATAATAGGATAAATGTCTATGGGCCCAATATTGAACTGGACAAGGATGACACGGTCTATACCTTGTGTTCAATATAGACATGAGGGCAAAAGGGTAATTATAACATAAGTATTATCACAGAAGGATTTATCAGATCACATGACATTTTCGTGTCTTAGGTAGCAGTGATGTGTTGCTAGATACCGCTAACTGTTTATTATGTTAAATACATGATTTAATATAATTGCCAATGCCGCGAAAACCTACAGGATCACACACAAAGGACGGATTGATGAGAGATAGAGTAACTAAGGAACACCATAAGGTACGGTGCACTTAAGTGAATTGTAGAACATCGTAAGGTACGGTGTACTTAAGTAGAATACGAAATATGGTAAGGTACCACACACTTAAGTGAATTTGGCATATTATAAGATATGGGGCAAATACACTTAAGTGGGCTTTTTAGCTTGAAGCCCACACAAGTGGTTCTATAAATAGAACCCTTGTGCAGAAGCATTAATTGCAGTTGCATTTTCGTTTTCTTTCTCTCTCTATATCTATCTCTCTCTCTCTCTCTCTCACACACACACACACACACACACTCAAAGCCTTCATTTGTAGCAGCTAGCACTGAGATTGAAGGAATCTGTCGTGTGGACTGAGTAGAGGCGTTGTCATCGTTCAACGTTCGTGATCGCTCCGTAGATCTGCATCAAAGGTTTCAATCGTCACAAGAGGTAACTATTCTATCACTGACCATGCCCATTCGTAAGGATCACTAAAGGAGAAAATTTTAATTTCTGCTGCGTTTTGGATCGACATTCTCCTTCACATTCTTGTTTATTCCTTTCCTTGTTAGCATCATCGTCTTGTTCCCCATCCCCATCCTAAATGGGCTCTATGTCGAAGTTGAACATGGATTGATCCCTTTCTTCTTTGTCATCAGGACCACCCATACCTTGGCTAGTTTCTGGGGAACCATCTTATGATTCGTCTTCAGGAATCTCCCCAGTATCATGCATTCTTGCATCCTTTTCCACAAGGGAATCTTCATCCTGTTCATCCCTGTGTTCGAAGCCACTAGTATGGGAGTGTTGGGTGATGGTTTTGGGTGGCGAATCTTCCTGCATTTCTGAAGCATGATTGTTTACTTCACCCATACACCCTTTGTCGGAGTCATGAGGAGTTTTGGGATGATGTGTGGGAGCACCACTGCTTTCAGGGAGGATCATGATGATAACTGGTTTGACTGGTGGATGTTTGGAACTTTCTGCAGCAGCCTGAAAATAAGACAAAAGTTGTGTGAGTCGAAAGTAAAAGAGGATGCAGTTAATTATTCAAAAAATATTAAGGTGAAGTATTTTACCTTAGGGCTTTCAGCCCCAGGACTAGAGTTATCGCTTTCTATTTGTTATGGAGTTTTCTTCGAATTTAGGCCAGGCGCAACCCCAAGTACTCTTGGGGTAGGAGGTTTCTTCGCTTTATTTGTTTTTGCCTTTGGATGGAAAAGAGCATCTTGAATCTTCAATTGTTTCTTATTTCTTTGTTTGGTGGGTTTTGAAGTGTCTGGAGATAGATCATCGTCATCAGATTCGATTGCTTCGACCTCAAGTTCTTTTTGTTTTCTTTTCTTGGGTGTTAGTGGTGGTTTTCGGCTAGTCTGAAATGAAAGAGAGTTCAAATGATTAGAAATGTGAAGGTAATACATAAAACCAAAATATCAATATATAAAATATAACTTTGTTGTTGTGACTCTATTGGTATCTATTTCTCTTGCTTTAATGGATTTTTTTGCCGTGGAGGCGGATTTTTTACAGCTGGAAAAGAACCAAATTATTGCAAGATAAAGAAAAGTGAAGAATTAAGAGAAGAAGTGAGTAGAAAAACCTCCCATTCCACACCTTCATATATTTCAGACTCTATGTGAACGTCTTATATGCCAATATGAAGGTGCCCTTTGAAACTGTTCAAGTTGTGCTTAGTGGAAACCACCCGGTTAGCCTTTTCCTAATATTCTTGTCGAAGGACTTTTACAAAATCCCCACAGATGAACCGGTCTGGAAATGGAGGGCTAAAAGCCACACCAAATTCAACATTTGGTAGTCGAGGGAACTTAGGAGGATACATATTAAAAGCAGTTTCGTACTGTTGTTCAGGTTTAACGTACAAAGGTAGTTTTAAAAGTTCCATTTTTTGGATAAATTTTTCTTTCAAAGTGTCTACTGCTTCGCAGACGGTTCGACTAAGATCATCAGGTCTATATGCAGTTTCAAAGTACTTTTAGAATGCTTGAATTTCTTTGATATGAGTCAAAGTACCTTTCTTGACCTTCTCCTGCACCTAGGTGAAAGCTTTGGTGAGGTGTGTAGGAGAATTGCCATCCAAGGTGCAGCGGAATTTAAAAATTTCTCCATTTAGTGATCCTTACGAATGGGCATGATCAGTGATAGAATCGTTACCTCTTGTGGCGATTCAAACCTTTGGTGTCGATCTCTGATAATGATCAAAACCTTTGATACAGATCCACGGGGCGATCACGAACGTTGAACGATGACAACGTCTCTACTCAGTCCACACGAACGGATTCCTTCAATCGCAGTGCTAGCTGTTATGAATGAAGGCTTTGAGTGAGAGAGAGATACGAAATTCCAACTCTTCAGTTGTGTTGTATTCCCATACAAAGCTTCTGCACAAGAGCTCTATTTATAGAACCATTTGTGTGGGCTTCAAGCCAAAAAGCCCACTTAAGTGCATTTTGGCCTATATCTCATAATATGCCAAAATCACTTAAGTATTTGGTACCTTACCATATTTCGTATTCTGCTTAAGTACACCGTACCTTACGATGTTCCTTAATTATTCTATCTCTCATCAATCTGTCCTTTGTGTGTGACCCTATAGGTTTTCGCGGCGTTGGCAATTATATTAAATCACGCATTTAACATAATAAACAGTGAGCGGTATCTAGCAACACATCACTGCTACCCAAGTCACGAAAATGTCATGTGATCTGACAAAACCTCCTGTGATAATAATTATGTGTATAATTACCCCTTTGCCCTTATGTCTATATTGAACACAAGGTATAGACCGTGTCACCCTTGTCTAGTTCAATATTGGGCCCATAGACATTTATCCTGTTACGCAGGATTGACAAATTCCATCTAGGACACTCATGTCCCTCAGCATGCTTCGTGGAGTACCCATCAACTGTCTTTATGGTTATCCAGTTACGGACAACGTTAGATCAGCAACAAAGCACTCGACTCTACATCTAGGATCCATAGTGGTTTCAGGTCGAAGAGTGGTATACACTATTATCACCATGAGAATAACTTATGACACTTTTGCATAACTTTCTATATAGTATTCTCATAGCGGGTCAATCCGGTATAAATATTACTCCTAATATTCATACCTATGTTTAAGACTTGATAACTCTTTATCCATGATCCATGAGATGTGATCATCAGTCTACAAACATAATAGTCTTAATGCTTTAATGTTATCCCACTTCACATTAAAGCTTGACTACGGATACTTTAAGAATAGTGCCCTTATGTTTAATGTGTTCTCATGATTAGGTCACACTTAATACATTAAACGGACTATCTATTCTAGGGACTTTATTAATCAACCATAATAAAGAAAATGCTTTTTATTATTAATAAATAATTCGATACAAGTACCAAAAGTATTGGCCTCTAGGGCTTATACCAACAAGGTGTTGATTGAATGTAGAAACATTAACAAATTCTTCAGAGTAGTAATCACGCCACCCAATGTCGAATTCATGAGTACAAAGGAAGTATGTGTTAGCTGTCCAATTTCGGCCAAAGAAGAAAATCAGTTCGACTGAGGAACCCGTCGGAGCATCATCGACAGGAAGGTGAACACATCCATGGGTCGACATTTGTAGGCTTTGGTCGAAGTCAAAATACTTTAATGATGAAGGTGGTCGTGGGAAATCAAAGAACGTGGGTAGTTATCTACCAACATGAGGGAAGTGGACCGACGCGTGTCATCATGAGATAGTTTTGTAACCCCCCGACGGTTACTTTTGATTAGTATTTAAACAAGTGTTAGGGGAGATTCTGGAGGTGGCATTTTTAACATTTGCAGTAGGAGTAAAACTTGAAGTACCAAAGCGTTTACGAGAAAAGAGCCATCTCCCTATAAAAATGTACTTTTGCCTCTATTTACATTTATAAGTCATTTAACCTTACCAAATTTACCTTTGATTTCTTGCTTTACTTTCAATACGTTCCCGTTTGTCTTACTTTTTACCGCATCCCTAACTCACCACGAGTTACATTTATGCTTTTTAAACCTTTCAGAGACATTGCTTACCAAAACACCATACACTCAAACACTAAGTTCGGGACTTTGTAGCCAGTCCTGCAAGTAACCCTCTCATAGAAAGGCTAGAGATTATTGACGAACCAACAATATGGTTTGAATGCGACTGGAGTAATTTTTGTTTGGCCATCATATCTAGCTATTTTCCTGCTACTGGTAGCCTCAGTGTGAGATGCATTATAAATAAGGAGGGAGTTCTTCTTGGCATAAAGAGGTTTTGGTACGATTTGAATAAGACCAAATTGTCGTGCAACAAGATTTGGTTGGTATGCTATGAGGGTAACTTGGCTTTTCAATTGGTTAAGCCTAAGGGAGAATACCCTAGGAGTAATAAATGCTTCCCAAATAGCAATTGATTCATCCTCTTTGTCTTTTGACGGGGAAGGGAATTTCCTCGTGAACCATTCAGGACCGCACATTCTTGAGGCGAAAGGAGCCATGGCTGGAGGAAAATTATAACGTTTAGTGAACATCATCACGTAGTTGGTGAAGCTTTGTTGAAGGTTTTGACCTTTATCACTTGGAGTTAACATGGCCAAGCGTGTCCCTTCGACTCTCCTGTTCTTCACTACGTCAACATCTGTATCAATGGGGTTGTGAATTGGAAGACATGCTTCAAAACTAGCATTTAACCACAATTATAACATCCAGAAGGGGCCACAAAGTAGTAAGTTCCCTTTCATCTGAACATTTTAAGAGCAGATACACCTTCGCCCATAGATTTGTAAAGGTTAGCCAAAATCATTTCGCTGAGACAGACGTTGCGTCTAGCGCGAAGTTGGTTCGCCAGTGTAAGGTATTTCTTTGCTACCTGAAGGGACTTCGAGAAAAAAACACAACGAGACAACCACAAAGCAAGGAAGGCAATGTGATCTATCTCAAAGACTTCATCAATATCCTGGTCATGATAATAGGATATGTGTGTGGTAAAAGCGACTTTAGAGGTGTCGAAACCAGTGATGTCTTTAGACAAAAAATTTGGACCATAAGTTTCACCAGTGGGTTTAAGCCCTGTGATGGCAGCTATATCGAAAAGTGTATGCGTCATCATTTCACAAGGGAGGTGAAAAGCATGATGAGTGTTATCCCAAAAGTATAGGGAAGAAACTAACATGGTTTGGCAATAGCCAGGTCCTACTTTCGACAGTTGTATTAAGTCAAAAGTAGCCATTTATTTCCAAACTTGAGATTTTTTCTTCTCTATCTTCTCTAACCAACCTAAATAATCAGAGGGATCCCTAAATAAAGGGAAGGATCGAAAGACCCTAAAACCACTATTCATATATGTTAGGTTAATGGGTTCGTCGGTCGAAGGGTTTCCTTGATTATCTGGGTTGGGGTTTTCCTCAGTATGTGTTTCATCGCTAACCTTAGGTTTTTTAGCACAGGCTATGGGTTTGTACCTATGGTAGGTTGGGAAGAATTCCTTGAGCTTACTATGATCAACATTTGGATTTGATAATGGTCCTAACATTGCATGGGTTTTTTTCCAGAGATAAAAATAGGGATCAATACCTGTGATTGGAAAATTCTTCTCTGTTCTTCAGTAAGAGGCTCAGGAACATATTGTTGATTACCCATAATCTTTGGGCCTAATATCTTGTCGGCAAGAGGAAGACCTTGAGATTTCTTAGAATCTTTTGTGTTCTTGGTTGATTCCTTGGTAGCTTTTGGAGATGATGCCATTATTGTAGAAAGATTGAAAGAAGAAGTAAAATGGGTTTTTGGTTTGAGGAAGATGAAGATTGGAAGAAATTGTTTTTGAGGAAGTTCAGAATGAGAAAAGTTGGAAAAGTGTTGAATATACCTATTTATAAGCTGCTGAAGTGGAAGCGGTTTTTGTTAAGCATTAATGGTTGAAAAGAAAGTGGAACGCATGTCAATTGGAGTGACCAAGATGAACGGTGGCAGTTAAAGGCTAACCACGATCTCTTAGGGGCTAGGAGGCGTGATGATTGCATAAAGATTCTCATGTGGGTTTTGAGGAGACGTTTTGCAAAAGTTGTCATCACGACCGTGACGTCATAGCAGATGAACAGTTTGTGACCTCGAATTGGATTGTCAAAAAATGCCATTTTCTTCGTTATGTCGAAAAAGACATTTTTTTGGGGAAATTTGTTAGCTGGAAGTTTCGATGTCAGGTCGGAGTCAATGAGCGGAGAAGAGAGAATATCTTTGAAGACACTTTGGACTTCGACATAAAAAACGTTGTCTAAGAAAGCCAGTCGAAGTGATCCTTGTGTAAGAGGGAATTGCTGTGAGACTTAGAAATACTTCTAAGTTTAGAATGGTAATTTGACTGAGGCAACATTAAGGTTGCATTCGACACATATGTTTGAATTTGAATGAAAAATGGCTAACTGTATTTTGTCCTTATCTAGTTTAAAGAAAAGACACGTCGAACATTATGATGAATTGAATGTTGAGTGCGACGTGTCATTACCTGGCAGAAAGGTCGTTGGTAGCAGTTATTTCGACTTAGTATATATAGGGATCTTAGTGTTAGGATTTCAGTATGTTCAATTGTTGTACAAATACTCAAAATTACTCAAAATGTCCAGCGTATTGAGAAAAGAGTGTCATTGAGAATGTACGTTTGATAACACCATTTTCTACATGTCAATTAAAGTTTATTTATACTTTTTCCAGAATTTATCTTCCATTGCAAGTCATCTTTCAAGCGCATTTATTACACTTTCCTTTACATTCTGTAATTTATCTCTTTAAAACTTTTTAAACAAACAATCTTCAAACATGAATACTATCAAAGTATTCATCATTTTCTAAATATAATTTTAAACAATAGCACATGTCCTAAGATAAATCTGATCAATCCTGTGAGTAACCAGAATTTATCTTCCATTGCAAGTCATCTTTCAAGCGCCTTTATTGTGAAGTCAAGCTTCTCTATGATGAATATTTTTGATGAAGACAAAACTCCAAGCAACAAGAAGGCAAAGATGATATTCTATGATAAAGCATCTTGGTTCAAGAAGTTAAGCTTTTCACTTCAAGAAGGTATAATGAGAATACTTACCTTCACTAAAGTCTTAGATGCTCAAGTATTCATATGGCTATTGCATAACTTTTCACTGTGCATGGAAAATAACTTAGAATAATTTTTTTCATTTTCAATCCGGGTAAATCGATTTACCTATAAGGGAAATCGATTTACCACTGGAGCATTACATTTTCCAGAAGCGAAATTTCAAGTTTTTTAACTAGGTAAATCGATTTACCTCTTAGGGAAATCGATTTACCACTGAAAGATTTTGAAAATTTTTAAACGTTGCAACAGGGTAATCGATTTACCCATTATGTAAATCGATTTACTACTGTGCGTTTTTGAAAAATCATTGGTTGTTCATACACCTCTTCATGCACCACTTCATGGAACCTTTTCATTTCATCTTTGACATTTGTTCATGATTTTTTCAGAACATTACCATGTTTCATTTGAGGTGTTATGTGCATATAAATACACGATCTTTCAAATTCAAATACCACCTCTTCCAATCAATCTCTTAGAATTTTCAGAATTCACACTTATTGTTTTAAATCTTCATTCAAGATTTTTCTGCATATTTTCATATCATTCAAAACAGAAAATTCTTGAGCAATCTAATATTTTTGTGTGGTGAATTATTTTCATTGGAAGAGAAGATCAATCAAATTGATATTTTACATTGTGTGATCATTTTACTACAAACTTTATATTCAATCCATTGTTGTAATCCATATCTTATTTTTGTTGAAAAATAAGATTGTGTGTTTTGTAAATACCTTGTTGTCCAGGATTGTTGGAAACAAGTGAAGTGTTGAAGAGGATTGTTCTTCATACACTTGATTACCTATAGGTTAGATAGTAAGCATCACGATTGGTGTGAGTAGGCTGTACAATAGTTCTAACTATAGTGAAATCTCTTTCGAGTCGAAAGGGGAGTGGAGTACCTTCGGAGTGTGAAGGGAACCACTATAATTTCCGGTGTCCTTTTACTTTCCGCAATTTATTTTTTCAGCACTTAAACGAAAAATAACCAAGAACCGGAAACAAGATCGAAGAATTTTTTTTCCACCTAATTCACCCCCCTCTTAGGCGCATTTACAACTTACATTTATTATACTTTTCTTTACATTCTGCAATTTATCTCTTTAAAACTTTTTAAACAAACAATCTTCAAACATGAATACTGTCGAAGTGTTCATCATTTTCCAAATATAACTTTAAACAATAACCTAGGACCAATCTGGTCGATCCCGTGAGTAACCAAAGTGTCCTTGATTTGGAAGACTACGACAAACACCATGTAATTGAACTTAACAACCTTATCTTTGAACCTACTTTCAAGACCAGTAGGGGTTGTTACCAGATTACAATAGAAGACTTTAACATAATCCGTATTATATTTGTTATTGAACCCAATAAATTTCAACAAATGATAAAAAGCAAGTAGGTGTCACAACCGTCGTACTTCCCCAATGGAAGAAATCGAGTTGCAACACACAGTAGTCCACCGGCGAGATGCTCCGCCTCCAGAGAACTAGAATCTAGTCAGTACTCATCCGAAAAAATTACATTGATGAAACGAAAACATAACTTTGAATCTGACCCAACCTGTTTTCGACCCGCCTGCAACAAATGTTAACCAGCGATACTAGCTGCCGTTGGAACCAAAACGTTGGAGCAAAGGGAACCAGGCCACCAATGCAACCCATAGAGGGTGAAGGGTAGAACAGTCTAAGAGGCTTCGCACCATCAAAGTCGGAGGCTACATAGGATCATCGAAAATTTAAATTTAGATAGGAGGAGATGTTGTTGTGTTTAAAGAGAAGACAAAGAACAGAAAGTTAGAGAAACACGTTGTTTGTCTGTAATTTTATGTTTATTTATTTATGTGAATTATCTAGAACAAAACAATTAAATCATTAAAGAAATTCAGATATATTTTTTTTAAATATAACATAAGAAAATTTATTATTTTAAAAAGTAAAAATCAATGATAATTATGAAATTTAATTTTTTTATAATTAAATAGTCTAATTATCTATGTTATTCGTGGATTCGAACTCGAGACTCAAAATTAATTTTAAATCACATTATAAAAAATAAGATAGAAATTTTAATTTATATGAAATAAAAGAATTGAATCTTTATATAAATGAAACCTATAAATAAATAAATAAACACACATTCTAACGTTGTTACGGGAGAGTCGACGACGGGCCACGGCAAACGCGAGAGAGAAACACACATCGTCTTGTTGGCGCTACAAATCACTCACCATCTCCGTGCTCTACAATGCTTTACAGAGGGTAAACCTATTTTCTCCTCTTGCTTTCTTCTATTCTCTTCGATTTTCTATACCCTCTCTTTCTGTTTCCCCCAATTCAGATTAGGGTTTAATTCATAATCTCGTTTAATTACGGGTTCTAATTCAAGATATGGCTGTATAAAGCTATTTTTCTTTCTGGAATTTGTTAATTTTTCTACATTCTTGAACATGTTATTATTGTTTAGTTTCTTTTACGCAATTCAAACTGTTTTAATCAAAATTGAAGAGAGTGTTAATTAGAGTGCTTAGTGATAGGTAGTGATTTTCTTGAGTACTATCTCGATATAGTTTATAAGTGATGCAAAGAAACACGTGTAACAGGTATTCTTGGTTAATACTATGATTACTTTGATTGTCATGCTAGATGCATTCAGAACAGTACACCCTCCTGAGATAGTCTTATTGTTTGTATTAACATGGTCTTGGTCAGTGTTATCAAATATCCGCCTTGGTGGCGCTATGGTGGATATACATGGTGGTTTTTGGACTCCCTGCAATGGTAAATATCGGTTGATATTGCGTTCTTTCTGCCGTAATCCGCTATATCCGTGCGGCAAAGTGGCGGGTATGGCGGGGTTTTGGCCCTCCACCATTGACAACACTGATATTGGTTCCTTATGTTATCTTTCTAGTTTTGTAAGGAGGGACATATTTGATTATAAACTGTCCCTGAAAAGTTCCCGAGGTATGCACATAGGCCATATGTCAATGGCCCACTTAGAGGGAGTGTTAGTTACAGGGAGAGGAGAAAGTGGAGTCTGTTATGCAGGGGGAGGGGGAGAGGGAGAGTATCAGGGTATTTCATTCTCTATTAAAACTTTTTAGTTTTTATGAAAATCCCATTTTATATGAGGACCTGGAGCAGATTTTAAAAAAATTGTTGGTAAATTATGCGATGTTGAGTGATTATGCAGGTTAGGTCAAGCCTCTAGGAAAGGGAAATTTACCATATGCATGCATCCTCTCAAAACATGACTTGGTCATATAGATGATTATGTCTGGTAGATGAGAATATTGTAAAAACATGAGAAAACGAATGCGAAGTCAGTGCTGTAATTTTATTTTCTAGTTTAAAAATGCATGTTCAACAAACAAACACTGTTGTTGTCAAATCATCATTAAGCCAGTTTCATTAAATTGCTGCAACCCTACTACCATTAGCTACTTAGAAGAAAAGAAATCATTGAGGCGAACAGCGATTCAATATATAAAACATTTTATATGCACCCAAATGCAAGTTATATTTTATACTTAACAAAGTATGTTGCATTGAGGCCACTTGAAGTTGCTTTTTACGTTTTAGTTAAGTTTTGGGATTTTTTAAAACCAAACCTAGTTCAGTTTTGTGCGATTTTTAAGAATCACGACCAGTTTTCAGTTGCCAACCTTATAATTCCCAAGTGTTGCCACTGTTGATGGATCTCCCCACCGCCTCTTCTCATGACACTCTTCAACACCGTCACTGCTTCCGGATATACTCCACTGCTACATGAGTCCCTCCACTGCTGTTGCTGCCCCTTGGCACCCTCTGTTACCATTCTGTGGTACCTTCTAACACTCTCACCATCACCCAACACCTTCCAATGCAGTTGCTGTCACCCATCACCCAACACCTTCCAATGCAGTTGCTGTCACCCATCACCCAACACCCTTCCAATTCAGTTGCTGTCACCCATCACCTTATGACACTGCCATTGAGCCTCCTCTGTCGTCATTGTATGGCACCCTCCATTGTGTTCACTGAAATGTAGCACCCTCTGTTGCCTTCATAGAAAGATCAGAATGGGTGTGTGTGTGTTTTTTTGTAATTTTTGAAAGTTGACAAAACTGCTATAAAAAATAACCTAACCCCATTTTATCCTAACACTTTGTTTCAAATTTGCATTTGAAAACCTAAAACTTACAACCATCAAGCAAGCCCATAGTTTTAGACCTGAACAATAATGTACTTTTGAAAGTTGTGTTTTCCTAAGTTCTGTAATGAATTTCAGTTAGATCATCTCTATCTTGATTGTTAGGCTCTGTTTGGCAAGATATTTTTTGAGCTTATAGCTTATAAACAAGCTCATATGATAATAAAAGACCTGTTTGGTAACAGTCTTTTCGTCACGAGCTTATAGCTTATTTTACTAGCTTATAGTTTATTTTCTAGACGCTATTTTAAATAGCGTTTTAGCCTATAGCTTATAGCTTATCATTTTTTTTTTCAATTTTTGTCATTATTTTAACTAAAATCCACTACTGCCCTTTATAATTTATTTTAATTTAAATAAAACAATTATATATTAAATGTCTTTTATGTCATTTTAATTTATCAATTAATTCAACCTCTAATTATACCAAACACTTCAATTAGCTTATCAGCTATAAGCTATCAGTCGTCATAAGCTATAAACTATTGGCTAGGTTATCAATCGCTATTTTTACCAAACAGAGTCTTAGTGATTATGGTGTATGTTGTGCTTCGCTGCTTTATGATATTTTCTTGCTTTATGAGCTCATTTGACTTTCTAGTGCCCAAATATTTACGGGTATGATTGAAAGAGTCTTAGTTGCTGAATGCTTCATATTCAACGAAAATTAATGTGCAATCTATTATGTTTTTGCTAGCGTTGGTCTTAGTCTTTGTTTGTTGATGCTTTCAATGTATGATGTTTAATTAATTGATCAAGTTTATCTTTTAATTTAGATTGGATATGTATTTAATAGCAGGTACCTTAGAATAAAATTAGACCTTCATTTGAGTGGATAATTATTGTTATGGTCACTATTGAGATTGAATTAAATGAGAGGCTACTCGTGTACTTTGCACTGTCATATGCTATTTAGTTTTTTATAAAGAGCAATGTTTTATATCTTTTTTTAAGGCAATATATTTGATTTCATTGTCCGGTTTAAAATATCCTTTGCACTGGTTGAAGATAGCAGGTTTTGGTGATCATTTTGTAATTGATATTTTTATAGTTGTCAGACTTCTTTAATTCCTCTCTCTGTTAAGTTTAATCGCCGTTATCTGTTTATCTAGTTGTTGGTGAAATTACAGAACAAGGGTAAAATAATTGGTGTACTGTTTTTAGTTGTTACTAATCATAACTACTTTGAAGAAATCTAATTGTTTGTTTGTGACATGTCTTACATATTTCTGCGGTGTGGATGGCAGGAGAAAAGATAACACTCTAAATATGTCTTTATTCTTGTCCATTGTCCAATTGTCAATGGTCATATGTTAACATTGCTTTTGATATTTCAGTTTTTCCTTTATTCTAGTTTCACTCTTCAATTTAATTTTGTCCTATTTCAAATGTCAAACCTGTGGTTTTTGTGACAGGATTCTTTTGCTGTCTCAGTTAATATCAATTGTGATTATTACTGAAATTTTACAAGACAATCTAGAATACTTAAACTTTAATGTTTGTCGACTATAATGATAAACTTATTGACTTCAATTTTGGTTATTGATGAAAATTTCAGTAAATTTGCGGATGGTGGCGATGGACGGGAAATGGCTTCAAAACGTCAGCGGACCGTTGACGCGGGATCTTCATTCTATGGTTCCCCAGGTTCTAGTTATATGTACAATCCATCTCCATATGGATATGTGAGCCAACCTCCTCCTCCCCCGCCGTTCCCTGTTGTTCGACTGCGCGGCCTTCCCTTTGATTGTACTGAAACTGATGTGGCCGAGTTCTTCCATGGTCTAGACATAGTTGATGTTCTTTTTGTTCATAAAGGTGGCAAGTTTTCTGGGGAAGGCTTTTGTGTTTTGGGGTATCCTCTTCAAGTCGATTTTGCTCTTCAAAGAAACAGGCAGAACATAGGTAGAAGATATGTTGAAGTTTTCAGAAGTAAGAGACAGGAATACTACAAGGCAATTGCAAACGAGGTTTCAGACGCTCGAGGTGGTTCACCTCGTCGAAGTGCTCCCCGGGCTAAATCATATGATGAAGGAAAAGATTCGGCTGAGCACACAGGGGTGTTGCGACTGAGGGGATTACCATTTTCTGCAAATAAGGATGACATAATGGAGTTCTTCAAGGACTATGTTCTGTCAGAGGATTCAATTCATATTGTAATGAATTCAGAGGGAAGACCTTCTGGGGAGGCTTATGTGGAATTCGAAAATGCCGAAGATTCAAAAGCAGCCATGGCAAAGGATAGAATGACACTTGGGAGTCGCTATATAGAGCTATTCCCTTCGTCACATGGTGAGATGGAAGATTCAATTTCAAGAGGACGATGAATGCTTGGCGGGTTCTCTCTCATTCACTCTTTCATAGTTATAATTATTTAGCTTGATCTGCTAATAATCATGAAGATTTTGCTCAGACAGATATTTTAATGCTTTATTTTAGGATCGATATACTTTTTTAAGTGTGGTGATAAATAGTATGAAGATCAGATTGAATTATATGGAAGTTTGTTTTCTGTCGTCAAGTATTATCTTGAAATCATGCATGTAGGAAAAATTGTTCAGATCTAGGCTTTGAGATGAATATTTGTTGATATGGCAATACAGTAGCTTTTACTCTTGCCTTTCTACCTACTAGATAGCTGTGAAATGTGGATGGTATAAAAATTTCTTGCATTGCAGTTTTATTTAGCCTTTTGAAATCTTAGAATAATTTCAAGAATTCTCTGCCTAAGAGGTGATTTTCTGAGTGCAGATTCACGGGCCTTAATCTTAGAGGACTGCAGTGGAATTTTAGAGGGATGAGAAAATCCAAACTAATTCAAATAAAATTGGTAATAACATTTAAAAAATTGAAAATTATAAAAAATTGAATATTATTGAATGTGTTCGAATGTTATTTTGTAAACCAAATGGTATGGATTGAATTTTGAATTGATTTTTTAAAATCGATACAAATTATTTGTATATATTTTTTATTTATTTTTATACTTATTTATGATATATAATGCGTTAATTTATTATTCAGATATTTTTTAAAATATTAACTTTGTTTAATTTAGTTGTTTTAAATATTTTATCTGTAGTCATTTTCATTTTATAATATTTTTTTTTAGTATATTATTATATTAAATTTACAATTTATATCTCAATTTTTTTGCATGTACCTCAAGAATGAAAAATATTGAAAAACTATGGTTGGAATCTGCATTTCGTGAACTATGCTGCATATGCAATGTGGAATTATCGATATGTAACGTGGACTAATGAGTACCATTAGATGTGTACACGTGTCGGTTTAATTTGGCTTTGACTAAAATTAGAATATAAATCAAATAGGAGAAATAGGAGTAATGATAATTTATGCCTTTGGAGCATAAGTTAAGATATAAATATAGAAATAAATTCTTGGAAATTGTGTATTGAATTTATTAGAAATTTATAATTAATAATTTTATTTATTTTTTTAATACAAACTTTTTATTTGTGAGTTTTCTTAATATGTGTTCTTGGGGTACAAGTTAGCATTATCCATCAAATAAAGTATATCGGTTTGAGTAAAGTAAAATATAATCATCCCCAATATCATTGAGTCGGTCTGGGTGAAATCATAAGTTTATGGATTAGATTGGATTGGGTTGAATAAGTTCTATGATTATCTGAAATCCAACTTTTAACCCACTAACCTAATTTTTTTTTTTTTTTGAATTGGGTTATGGCGATTTGATCTCCAATCCATGTTCACCTCTAAGTAACATGAAATGTTGGGTGTTGCTTACTACACTAAGATATCCTTTCTACAATTCGGATTTTTGAAATTCGGGTGCGTTTATTCTACAACAAAATTACTTCATAACAAACATCTCAATTTTGTGTTAGATTTCAAACTCAAAATTAATCTTACATGTGCATTTTTGTGTCAGTTTTCAAACTCAAGATTAATCTTGCATGTGAATTTTCTGTGTTTTCTTAAAATCATAGTTCTGGATTTTAATCTTCTGATTAATTTCATGACAACGTTATTTTTAATAAACCTTACATTATAAATCATTTATAAATCAATCTCACAATAAACCATACACATTTATTATTCAATAGTAAGATCAAAATAGAAGAACTATTGTGTACATTTGAATGTCAAAATTTCAAAATGTCATAATCACTCTCAATACAAATCATAATACAATAAGGTCACAATATACAATATAATCCCACTAATGCGTATATCTTACGTCCTTGTTCTTTCTCTGCCGATGAGGAGTGTCTTCCTCAAACTCGTCCATGACTATGGATTTTCTTCCGATAGTCATTATGGGGTGACATATCGATAACTTATCAACGACATGGTCTGCTTTTGCTTGTTTCTCCTCCAAGATCTCTTAATGAATTGGCCTCAAATGATCTTCTTCTACATTTGGTGTCATGTATGTATGTGACACTTTATAATCCATTGGATGTAGCCATATACTGTACTTCATGGACAAGGAGTTGACACACAACATACACACTTTAGAACCAGGTGATTGATCGGAAAAATAGCAAGTGTACTATTTTTACCGATGTAGTAATAAGGAGTTTTATTTCCAAGTATCGATCTCGAGGATTGCGTAGGAAATACTTATTTTAATTTGATTCTATCAGAACAAAAAGATAATGGTTTGGTTGTTTTGAAATAGTAAACACAAAAATAGTAAAAATAATTGATTAAGATAAAAGATGCTAGGGTGGGTGGTTGAGTTAACCGGTTATGAATTCAGTCAAGATTTCTTTAATACATATGAAACATTCAATCACCTAACCTCAGAATGTTCTTACTTAAGTCCTTAAGGAAGAAACTATTAAACTACCAATTCTTACTCAAATGTCCATTCAATTAATCATTGGTTTTAATCATACAAAATATCAAGGTTTACGGTGATTTACGAAAGTTACTAGTCCTAGATGATGCATTCATAAACCCAATTGTGTGAAAACCCTAACAATCACAGTCCTGTTATTGAAAGTCATAGATCAATTTGTATTTGTCCGATACAAAAGCATAAAAACATCACACAATTGAATTGAAATACGTAACATAGTAATCAAGAAATCATTGGTTCAAATTCATAGCATGCGATAACATCAGGACCACCCTCCTAGCATCAGGGGGTTTAGCCTCTCATAGTACTTAAAGAACTCAGAAAGTAAAGATTAGACATTACAAAGAATTAGGAGAGTTTGATCTTCAATGGTTGCTACCCTTGAATCTCGCCGTCTTCAAATCCGTCGTATTCGCTATCTTCTTCAATGCAATGCTTTCGTTCGTCTGTTAAAAGGTGTCTTCTTCTTTCTCTTCCAAGCTTTCTTATAGCTTCAGATGACTCTCTTCCAAGCTAAAGGTCCAAACTACCCTTAATGAGCAAAATCGGTTCACACAGCAAAAATTAGGTTTTCCAAGCTGCGTTCAATCAACACGGCCGTGTTGTGGCACACGGGTGGCCGTGTTGTTCTTCAACATTAATTATTTTCAGCATAAGTTACAGTGGCAACAACATGGGCCGTGTCCCTACACACGGGTGCCCGTGTTAATGCACTGTTTTAATCAACACGGTCGTGTGGTGGCACACGGGTGGCCGTGTTGATCTCTGTTTTCTGCTCCCTCTCTGCTCTGCTTGATCAACAACACGGGCAGTGTTGTGGCACACGGGTGCCCGTGTTGACCTGCTGTTTTCTCATATTTTTGTCCTTCAGAGTGTCCAGAACTTCACCATTCTTGCTTTTAAACCTGTAACAATAACACTACCAAACGAAGCATAAACGAGTTTTTTTTTGACATAAACTCGTAATCAAATGCAATGCAATACCAAACCAACAAAACATGCTACTTGACTCAAATGCAACTAAAAACAACCATAAATCTTACCAAGGTGATGAAAATATGTCGGATTAGCGGCAGGAATTCAATGGAAATGGTGACCGATCACAACCCCAAACTTGTCTCATTGCTTGTCCTCAAGTGATGTATTGAGTCCAAACAAAGGTCACCCCCGAATTCGCTTTCCACAATGCAACCTAGTCTTTCACCCTTTGCGTTCTTCCTTTCCAATCGAGTTTCAGGTCTCTCCGATTCAGGCAGTTTACCACATTTCCACATCAGAAACCTCTTCACCTGTAAGCTTTTCACACACTCACAATATCTCTCAGGGTTATGTGTGTACACTCACAGCACAGTATGCAATACCAACTCTTAACTTTGAATACATTCTAATGTCACTACCACAGCAGATTCCACACACTTTTTGAGGTCTTTTTAGGTTGTAACGGGGCTTGGGTACGGTGGGATAAACAAAAAAATTGGATAACAAAGGGTTTTGAACTCGGTAGTCATGTTGTGTGATTTTTCTTTCTCTTTTTTTTTCTGTGCATCACATATACTCTGGGGGTTAATTTCACTTCTCTTGATTCTTTTTCTACTCAACTTTTCCGAGCATTTTATATCTGTTAGAATCTACGGTCTCGGCAAGTGCATTTTTCTCTTTTGTTTTTCTTTTTTTTTTCTTCTTTTTTTTTTAAAGAAAATACATACTATTTTTCTTTTTGTATGATCTCATCTTATGCACTTGCCTTCCCTTTCAAGATTTCCACCCCAAACTTAGTTTTATTGCATATCTTGCAATTCACACAATCATACCGAGTTATGACATTAAAGGAAATGGATGATTAAAAGTTAACAGGGGGTTCATGATGAATAATGCTTAAACGTTAACATGGGGTTTACAATGAATAAAATGGCTAAGGCTCAACGGGGTTTACGAAGGGAAACATACATATAGGGATGGCTAGAAAGGCCCTGGCTAAACAAACAACTTGCCTCAGTGTGTTTTGTCATGCTGTGATGTGTCAACAGAACATACGCAAAATCAGAGTGATAAAGTCATACCTGGCTGAACTCTCATGTTGATATTTCGTGTTTGGCTTTTTGTGATCTCACCATGTTGGTTAGCTTGCAAGCTCTGAAGTCCCTTCGTGTTATGTGGTTCTTTCCTTACTTGGTCTTTCCATACCGCTTTCTTGGTCCGGTGTCCCCAAAATGTGTCCGACTTCTTTTCTCAAGGTTGCATCAACTTCCGGGGTGCCTTATCAGCCTAAGTTTGAGGGGTGTCCTTCATCCACTACCATTGATCCCGGATTTGTCCAACCATTTCTCATCACTCTGTACACACAAGTAAACAGCGAAAACAAACAAAAACAATACGACGACAACAAAAACAAAAGCGATGGAAATAAAACATGAAAGGAAACCCCCCCCCCCCCCCCACACCTGAACTAAACATTGACCTCAATGTTTAAATCCAGATACAAAGGGGACTCACAGCGACTACTGTTGGTTTACTGCACTTGTGTGGTTTCCTTCCATTTGGAGGTGTTTGTGACTTTGCCCTTTTAATTCTCCTCCTCCCCTACACAAAATTTTAGCACACACAAAGGAAAAATAAAAACGAAATAAATTAGAAATCAAACGCGTGGGTTGCCTCCCACGAAGCGCTCCGTTTAACGTCGCATGGCTCGACGGTTCATTTCCCTTATCATGGGGGGTATTTCAGGTTCAAAACCTTGTTGCACCTCTTGTCTACAACTCGGACGTTGTCTCTTTTATCAGTGTGAACTCCTTTGTGCCACGATTACTTTTTAACTATCCTTTCAGTGTTAGGAATCTTTCCGTTTAGGGTGGCTACTGGCAGTGGTGAGACTTTGATAGTATTCAATGTCCTGATTAAGCCTACTTGATACTGAGATTCTGTATCTTCCTCCATCTCTTGGTTTTCAATAGCATTCAATGTTATTTCCTTGTTGTGAACTTTCAAGGTTAACGTGCACTCATCCATGTCGAGCTTGCATCGACTCGTCTTCATGAAAGGTCTACCTAGAATGATGGGTGCCTCATTATCTTCAGGTATGTCTAGGATTACAAAATCGACTGGAAAAGTCAAGTCCGATATTATTACCAGCACATCTTCAGCTATACCATATGCATCTTTTCTTGAGTGATCCGCAAACTTCAGATTGGTCTTTATAGCACTGATATTTTTAATACTCAGCCTGTGATAGATCGATAATGGCATCAGATTCACACTAGCTCCAGAATCTATCAGTATCTTTTTGAAGGTTCTTTCTTTGATTGTGCAAGGTATTGTGACGGTTCCTGGATCCTTTTGTTTTTTAGGAATGTTCTGCTCCAGGGAGTTCGCATTATATTGATCCTTACTGGATACCTGTTCTTCAGTGGTTGGTTTCTTTTCAGCCATTACCTCTTCCACGAATTTCTTGTACATGGGCATCTTTTCAAGTGCTTCAAACAAGGCCATATGACCCTCAATCCTTTTAAACATTGTCATGAATTTCTCCAAGTCTGACTCACTAGGTTCCTTCTTTGTCACTCTCTGAGGGTAGGGCAACTTAATCACCGGTTTAGTTCCTTTTGTAGTTTCTTCTTTAGTCGGCTCGCTCGGTGATATAATTTTTTTCTTTTTAGCAACCTCTTTCTCTGTCGTCGTGACAGTATTAACATTCTCCTGACCTCTCGGATTTTGAACTGTTTCACTTGGTAGGGAACCTGGTGTTCGAGAACTTGCCAGTTGCTGTGCTATCTGCCCCAGCTGAACTTCGAGATTCCTTAGGGAGGCGGTGGTATTTTTCTGATTGTTTCTAGTTTCTTCTTCAAATTGCATATTTTGAGCTGCCATCTTTTCAATTGCGATTTCCCAATCTGCCTTCTTAGGGACCTGTTGTTGCTATTGCTGATATTGGTTTTGATATTGACCTTGTACCTGCTGTTGCACATTCCCGTTCTGATCCTTCCATGCAAAGTTGGGATGATTCTTCCACCCCGGGTTGTATGTGTTGGAGTAGGGATTGTTTTGCTTTAAAAACTTTATATCTTCTATCTGTTGTGGTGTTGCAAAGCAATGAACAGTATTGTGTGGTCCATTACAAATGCGACACACATCGTTTGGTGCCTGTTGTACTTGAGCCACTTTCTGAGCACCTATGTTTAGTGCCTTCAACCTTTTCTCCACCTCTGTAGCAACTGCTTCTTCAATTTTTACCTGTTTGTTTGTTTCAAGCTTCAAATCAATTACCGTAGATTTGCTTGACACCCTATCATACAACTCCAGATGCTCATTTAAGGCAATTGCTTCAATTATCTTCTTCATACCGGTGGCTGTTGCAAAGTTAGCTGAGCCACCAGCTGCTGAGTCAAGGATTTGTCTCGTTTGAATTCGAAGACCATTAACAAACATTTGCATCTGCTCAGTTTCATCCATGTTGTGAGTAGGACAAGCCACTAGAATTCTCTTGAATCTTTTATAGGCATCTCCTAGTGACTCACCCTCCTTCTGTTTGAAGTTTAGGATTTCGTATCTTTTTCTTAGTGACACTGATGCAGGAAAATATTCATGCAAGAATGCTGTTTCCATCTCTTCCCATGTAGTGATACTGCCAGCAGGTAAGGAATAGAACCACTCTTCGGCTTCATCTGCTAAAGTGAATGGGAACATACGAAGCCTTATTGCTTCTTCGTTATGTCCAGGCATTTTCAGCGTTGTGCTCATAGTTAAAAACCTTTGGAGATGCTTGTTGGCATCTTCATTCACTCTTCCAGAAAAAGACCGCCTTTCAAGTTGATTAATGGTGCTGGGATGCAGCTGAAATTGGTCGAAATTTACCGGTTGGTTTACAATTGTCATACGACCACCCGGAGTGTTGTTTCCGCCATAGTCACCGAGAAGTCTCTCTGGTGGTGGTGGTGGATTAGCAACCATGATTTCAGGAACTGTTTCCATGTCTGAATCTGAATTCTCTGAGTGCACTGAAACAACTTCTCCGTCTGCTTTCTCTGCTAATTCCAGTTTTTCTCGCTTGGCTTGTCTCAGTCTAGCGCGAAGAGTTCTTTCTGGATCTGTGTCAAAAGAAAAATTCGCTGAGGACTTACCTCGCATAAACAAGTTAGACAAATATTTGAATTGAATAACAAGGTTGTCACAGATAAAATTTTGGTTGACGAGCAAAAAAATTTCAATAGAATAAAAATTAAAATAGGTATTTTGGCAATCCCCGACAACGGCGCCAAAAACTTGATCGGAAAAATAGCAAGTGTACTATTTTTACCGATGTAGTAATAAGGAGTTTTATTTCCAAGTATCGATCTCGAGGATTGCGTAGGAAATACTTATTTTAATTTGATTCTATCAGAACAAAAAGATAATGGTTTGGTTGTTTTGAAATAGTAAACACAAAAATAGTAAAAATAATTGATTAAGATAAAAGATGCTAGGGTGGGTGGTTGAGTTAACCGGTTATGAATTCAGTCAAGATTTCTTTAATACATATGAAACATTCAATCACCTAACCTCAGAATGTTCTTACTTAAGTCCTTAAGGAAGAAACTATTAAACTACCAATTCTTACTCAAATGTCCATTCAATTAATCATTGGTTTTAATCATACAAAATATCAAGGTTTACGGTGATTTACGAAAGTTACTAGTCCTAGATGATGCATTCATAAACCCAATTGTGTGAAAACCCTAACAATCACAGTCCTGTTATTGAAAGTCATAGATCAATTTGTATTTGTCCGATACAAAAGCATAAAAACATCACACAATTGAATTGAAATACGTAACATAGTAATCAAGAAATCATTGGTTCAAATTCATAGCATGCGATAACATCAGGACCACCCTCCTAGCATCAGGGGGTTTAGCCTCTCATAGTACTTAAAGAACTCAGAAAGTAAAGATTAAACATTACAAAGAATTAGGAGAGTTTGATCTTCAATGGTTGCTACCCTTGAATCTCGCCGTCTTCAAATCCGTCGTATTCGCTATCTTCTTCAATGCAATGCTTTCGTTCGTCTGTTAAAAGGTGTCTTCTTCTTTCTCTTCCAAGCTTTCTTATAGCTTCAGATGACTCTCTTCCAAGCTAAAGGTCCAAACTACCCTTAATGAGCAAAATCGGTTCACACAGCAAAAATTAGGTTTTCCAAGCTGCGTTCAATCAACACGGCCGTGTTGTGGCACACGGGTGGCCGTGTTGTTCTTCAACATTAATTATTTTTAGCATAAGTTACAGTGGCAACAACATGGGCCGTGTCCCTACACACGGGTGCCCGTGTTAATGCACTGTTTTAATCAACACGGTCGTGTGGTGGCACACGGGTGGTCGTGTTGATCTCTGTTTTCTGCTCCCTCTCTGCTCTGCTTGATCAACAACACGGGCAGTGTTGTGGCACACGGGTGCCCGTGTTGACCTGCTGTTTTCTCATATTTTTGTTCTTCAGAGTGTCCAGAACTTCACCATTCTTGCTTTTAGACCTGTAACAATAACACTACCAAACGAAGCATAAACGAGATTTTTTTTGACATAAACTCGTAATCAAATGCAATGCAATACCAAACCAACAAAACATGCTACTTGACTCAAATGCAACTAAAAACAACCATAAATCTTACCAAGGTGATGAAAATATATCGGATTAGCGGCAGGAATTCAATGGAAATGGTGACCGATCAGTGATCATAGTACAATGCAAAAATCTGAAACATCCTTGCAGAGGACAGCAACTGGAGCAACAACAATGAGGTCTTTGGGTATATCTTGCATATACCCGAACTGACACAAGACTCACTCAGGAAAATGTGGATATATAAGTTGAGACCCATGTGCCTGCCATCTAGAGTATAAGGCTATCACCTCAAAGGACAATGTCTCACAGTGATCAACATACATTATAAAACATATATCATATGACACGATGCAGGCAAGAGAAACTCGGAATGGCTTGGTCGCCTGATTCCCTCTGAGTTAGATTGTCGAGCATGCATATGGCAAAGTCTTAGAGTAATCATCCACATATGTCTAGTCAGCGAGACGTGGAAGATACTGGCGGATCCATGCCTAGTAATGGAAAATATGAAATATTAATAACGGTGTAGTACTAGTATTATGACATTAATATTAGTAAAAGTGCAAAAACATTACCATAAATAGACAGTTGTTTCCTATCAACTGTCGAGTCTTTCATAAATTTTACTCAGCTAGTTTGTAGTAGAGGTACACTAGACAAGAAACTCCTCAATTGTACTTGTGAATCCTCTCCAAGTCAATGAAATATCTGAGATAGATAACATTAATATATGTCACACTTTTGTCCACAAAAACGGACGTTCCGACAAAATTAAAAGGTATGTCCTTAATGCACATGCTATATGGTATGTATCCACATCCACAACTATAAAAAATTGCTGGTCATACAGATCCACCAAGAATGAAAACCTAGCATGACATTCTCTAGTGTCATCTATCTCCTCTTGTGTTTTTCCTGGGCCAACCCCCAAATATGTCACCATCATATCTAGTGCCTCCAATTTGCTGGTTTTAGAGTAGTTTAATAATTTTTTCGTGATCAGAAGATGTAGAAGTAACGACACATTATCAATTGTGACAAACATCTCATCGATTGGAAAATGAAATAACAACGTCTTGGCATGCCATCTCTCTACTAAAGCAAATAATAAGCCATGATTAATATGACCATATTCTGTATTGTATAAATCCTGCAACCTAGATAGCTGCATGGCATTCTAAAACCATGGCTCGTCATGTTGCGTGAGCTTTGCAAACTTTTTAGTATGGCTAATTTATTTTAATATATCATGGTACTGCAAAATATAAACACAACATCACACATTTCAAATATTATAATACAAATGTTTAAAAGAGTAATTAAAAGATCTATGCTATCTCTCTTCCCCCCATATGTCTAGTAGCATGATTTGGATACAGAGGAAGCAATGAAAGGTCTGAGAGGCATCTAGGGAAACCCTAAGGGTCAATATGGGCTTCTGGGGCAGTAAGGGACACATAAATTTGGAAAGACGACGTCAGAGACACATGAACTCAGGAAGACAATCAGTCACCAGCAAAAAAAGTCTCTCCAACTACAGGTCGCGATCTTTCTTAGTTGTTATACATTTTTATGCAATCAAACAAGAACAACAGAGAGATGTCATAGCATAAAAAAACAAGCACAAAAAGAAACAAATCAAAAATCAGATAGCAAGCTATTATGGGTTCCAATCTCCGGACAAAGGATCTAGATTTTGAAATTCAGAATTCAGTGAAATAGAAAGATGAACCAGAGAACACAACATGCATGAACCCTAAGTTTTAGTGTACAAAAACACAAATAAATATAATTCAAGACAAACACAAATGACATATCTATTACGTTTAAGCCTAAAGTATCATACATATTGAAGCTAGCGGAAATATACCCGAACGCATCGCACGCTCGAATATACAACAGAGTCGCCATCGAACTTTATTTATTCTCGAAGGAAAGGGAAAACATCAATAAAACCTGGGGGAAAGAGATATGCTAGGTAAGGAAGTCCATTATGCAAGGGGAAGGTATTAACACCCCTTACATCAATGGTACTCCATGGGAACCATTTTTATTGTTCTTGCTCGAATGAGTGTGATATCTAAGGATTACTCGCAAAAGAATAAGGGAAAAGAAAGGAAATGGATAAAGTGCTCGGTGAGGATTGGGGCCCTCATGCTCACGTATCCTCATAGTGCAATGAGGAATTCAGAGCTCCGTAGATCATGGAACTAGTGGCAGGAGATGAAAAGAAGTGTGATAACGGTATGGTCTGAACCAAAGGATTGTATGATTTGAATTCCAACAAGGGGTGAAATATGAACCCAAGAGTAAAATTGGCGTTGACCAATATGTGGGCTAGAAGGAAGAGTCTACCACTATATGGTATAGTCGAAAATAAAGGGAATTAAGTGTTTGGTTTCATAGCACAAAAATATCTTGGTTCACAATGAGATACAAGATGGACTTCAAAAAGGTAATGTATTTAGCTTAAAGATAACTGGTATATCACATGAAGTGAATGAAGGTAGAATATGAATGTATCATGGAGATGTGTGGAGGATTCCTTGAGGCAGGAGGAATAAATAAGTATGCTCGCAGAGGATTAGAACCCTCGTGCCTACATATGCTCATCGTGTAATGAGAAAATAAGAGCAATCGTAGTTCAACCTACTACGACTGAAACAAAAAAGATATATTGATTGCCAAGAGGCATGGTAGGTTGCTTAACAAGCGGGAATGTGGTAATAACCAATGATGGTAATCAACCACAGGGACAAATGATATGGTTGGCATATACACGAGAGGATTTATAATGTAAGGGATTTGTCTAAGCTCGAGAGGTCTTATAAGACGAGCAATGAATAAGAAATTATTGACCTACACACGAGAGGATTTACAAGGCAAGAGTCATGTCTAAGCACGAGAGGTCTTATAAGATGGACAATGATTATGAAATGATTGGCCTACACACGAGAGGATTTACAAGGCAAGAGATCCGTCTAAGCACGAGAGCTCTTATAAGAGGAACAATGATTGGGGGTTTGTCGAGGCACAAGAGGACTGATAAGGCAAACAATGATTGACTGGAGTGGGCCTAAGCACAAGAGGTCTTATAAGACGAACAATAATTATGAAATGATTGGACTACACACGAGAGTATTTATAAGGCAAGAGATTCGTCTAAGCACGGGATGTCTTATAAGACAAACAATGATTATGAAATGATTGGCCTACACACGAGAGGGTTTACAAAGCAGGAGAGCTTCGTTTAAGCACAAAAGGTCTTATAAGACGAACAATGAATATGGGGTTTACCAAGGCACAAGAGGACTGATAAGGCAAATAATGATTGACTGGAGTGGGCCTAAGCACAAGAGGTATGATAAGGCTCACAATGAATAAAGGGTTGCCAAAGCACAAGAGGACTAACAAGGGAAACAATGGTTGAATAGATTGATAAGGGTTCAAAGACTTGATCACAAGGGCGATGATTGATGATTGATGATTGATGATCCAAAGAGAGTATGATTGATGATCCATTAAGGAAGAAATGATTGAAGTGCAATGGTGTTTCACTGGTTGAAGTGTTGAATGATCAGTGCTTGGTTGAAGAAGACTTGTCAATTACATGATTCAGATTGCACTAAAGTCTATGAACAAGGACGAGTGCTTTGAATAGCTAGGGCCTACACCCCGTACGCAAAGTCACTCTAGAAAAGGGTAAGAGAAACTCCGTCTCATCACTTAAAGCTCATAGCATGTAATTTGAATCACACTTGCCAAGTGTTGATACATCTGCAGTGCTTGAGAAATGGTCCACTTTGCTAGCTATACTTGACTGATGTTGACTTTAAAGTTTTGATCTTGCGTTTGAAACTTGAAGTGTTGAGCTCCCGAGATTCAACATATCCACAATAGCTTGAGCGCAATGAACTTTCCATATCAAGTGATCAAGGGTCTTTTGATCACTTGAATAGGCTTGGGGCTCATACAACACAATGCAAATGATTTGGTTGACCAAAGCGACCTTTGGTTAACGCTAATCAATGAGATTGAAATGGTAGTTGAAACTATGTACAATAATAAGCTTATTGATAAAAAAATAAGATAAATCTAATTAAGGCCATAAACTAAGGGAACATGTGTCAAAATCAAGATTTCTAAATCCTAAGGGCAAAATGGTCATTATGTACAAAAATGAACAATTAGGAAAATAATCTTCTGAAATAATTTCTAATCAAAACTAATTAATCTTAATTGTCTAATTATGTAAAAACCTAAGTATTCTAATTATCTAATTAAAGTTCAAAACTTATAAAATCCTAAAAATTTATTAAGGCTTCAATTCCCAATTGTCCTAAAATGAATATTCTAATTAAATTAATTAACAATCTAATTAACCTAATTAAACATGGTTAATCCTAACTAATCCTAATCAAAACCTAATATCTAAGCAACTAATTTAATTATCATGCTTAAAACAAAAGAGACATGACTAACTAGAACAAGAATGGAGCCTTAAAAAATGAAAGGGGTGCAGGCCCGGATCAGGTGAGTTGCAGGATTCGGATTGGGCCTGGGGATGAGGCCCAAGGTCACTTTATTGCTTTAGTCAAAAAAAATGTTAGTTTCTATCGTATTAGTTTTGAGGGTGAGTTATGTGTTAAGTGGTGAAAGTTAATTGGAACTGTTGTGATTGAATTGTGCAGGTTATACTTTCTATCATGAGAATTTTCGCAGGGTAGTTATTCTGTATGACCTTCTCATGAGAATTTTCGCAGGGTAGTTATTCTGTAATAGAATGTAATAAAATGTTGGTGAAATTTAAAAGTTTTGAAAATGTTAATGAAAGGTTTTAAAATTACACTTTAAATTGTCTTGGAATGTTAATGAATGATCTAAAAAATGCGTCTTAAATTTGTTAATGAAAAAGAAGAAATTGAAAATGTTATGGGAATGGATTGAAAATTGATTGTAGGTGGACGTATCAAATTAAAATCAATAGTTAAGAAAATCCAAGACATAATTAGATCAAATGTAAATCTTAAGTTTAAATTTATATTTAAAATTTTGTCAGGATATGTGAATAATTTATGGAATCCATTGAATAGTCTTTAAAATGTTTATATCGATCATAATATTTCGTGAAAATTACTTAATTTTCAATCTCATTCAATGTTCAGTTAAAGGCATTTCAATTACATTTCATTTAAAACAAAAGACATTTTAAAGTAAAATATAAAACAAAAAACTATTTCAAATAATTTATAATTTATGTAAGTAAGCTATATGTTATTTGATAAAATTGAGATGCTAGGAAACAAACTTATTATTTTTGGTATATATATATATATATATATATATTCGACCCTAGCATTATTATTTATTTATTTATTTTAGAAAATGCTAGCACGTGTCCTCAAGCATATGTTATCAGTTAGATTTAAAAATATCTTATAGAAATTTGTGTTTTTAACTTATTGAAATTTTAAAAATTGATTTAATCAATTCACATGTTTTACTTTTAGAATCCTTACCTTGTGTTTTTAGTGTATAAGACCTTCATTTTATAAATCACTATTGTTTTTAGAAAAATGAAATAGAATTCAAATTGATTATCGTTTTGTTTTTTAAGAGTGGAATTATTTTTCTAATTTTCAATTTAAAATAATATTGTATGCGCCATCATCATGTTCAATCGCCCTTTACATGGATCAGTCGTCCAATCTCTCATCCACAATCTATGACGTGAGTGTATTCGGTCAAATGTTAATATCTAGGTCGTGGGATCTAACTATTTTTGAGCATTTCTAGGTTTCAACCACCGTTTGGTTTGGTCCAGTTTTATTTCTAAAAGTCAAATCGAACCAAACTGAAGCACATGCTTTTTTATATTGCGGTTCAGATGATTTTTGGCATCAAAATCACCCAAACCACACCACGTATATCCCTACTGGAAAATGAACATAGACAGATACCAAAAATGCATTTCTAGATGTGTCCATATTCGTTCCGGAAATGTATTTCTGAAATAAACATACACTTTTCAGACAGAAAACAAGATTAATGTGAGCAATGAGGCTTGAAATAAATGATCTTTACCTTGAATTTCAACTTCTTTTGCTCTCTTTGATGTGATGAAACACAAAATTGAAGATTTGAACTGAAAAATATGTATTGAGAATGGAAGGTTTTTGGTTAGGGTTTTGAGTGTGAAACAATTATGGTTGTGTGATCATGCAGCTCAATGTTTTATCAACTTATTTCAGAGATGCATCTCCGAAAATATCTGACATACAAAGGTGACAAACAATTTAAAAATCCTGTCCTCCAAAGATGCATCTCCAGAATGTCCACTAGGCTGACCACCTATCAATATATTTGTTGGAAATGACTAGAGATGCATCTCCAGAATTTTTTCCAGTATTCCTCTAGGATGGAACTCATTTGGTGTACCATAACGTTGGTGTATGGTGCATCCGGAGATGCATCTCTAGAATCTTAGGGGCAATTTCGGTTTTCCATTGGGTATTTTTCCATCCTATAGGATGCCATAAGAAATTCCCTAATATAAAGGGTAAATATTCACATAAATTAACACAAACTCGAGGAGGATTTAACTTTTCAACCCCAATTATACTTGACACCCCCACACATTTGTTTAATTATAAAGTTATTTCTGGTCAAAATTTCATGGAAATCTCTGAACTAAATTTTTGATAGTGACGTTTAAATTTTCGGTAGGTGTTTTGTACCGAAAATTTCCGGTATATGTGATATGTTATCATAATTTTTCAATTTTCAATATCATACCGAAAATTTTAACCTAATGAAATTTTCGGTAGGGTTAAATTCTAAGGGCTACGATTTTGCTGACACCTTTGTGCGACTGTGATTGCATTAACAGTTTTGCGTGGTCTAGAATGATTACAAAGTTGTATAAATAAGGGGGCATGTGTTGTTAACTTGCATAACATCATACAACGCCTCTTCCCAGTTTCTGTTCAAGGCATAAGTGTTCTACAGTGGGGAGAAACCTCTTGTATAGTTTTGGATTCCAGAGGGTGCCCTGTGTCTCGCCGCTCTGAAAGACAAGTTGAATTATCTGTTGCCTGACACATATGATATGAGGGTGGTTAAGATTTGGTTTCGTACATATTTTATCGATAATAAGGGAAAGGCTGCATACGACCTTGTTAATTTGAAGACCGATGAAGATTTGAAGGTTATGTGAAGAACAATTCATCATAGGAAAACTAAGAGATTGGTCGAGTTTGAGGCACAAATTTTAAGATCTGTCAACGACATAATCGATATGTTAAAACACCCTAATTCGTCTGGTCATAATGACTAGGTTTTGTTATGTATTGTTCTTATCGTTAATTGTAATGTTTAAAGTTATGTTTGTCTTGCAATAATAAAAGTGACAAAATGTTATGTTATAAATAGTCTAGTGCATATGTATGAATAAATAGTACAAATAATACATATAGTACAAAAAATAATAATAACAATGTCTAGATATGTCCCAAACGGGCTATGTGTGTTACCCGCGATAAATCTGTAAAGATATCACCATTTGGGTTTACCAAACCCATGAGGCCATCCATGATAACAATGATCATGTCCAGGCGATGTTAGTCATCAAAATCAAGTGGCAGTATCGACACGTCATTGGGATGTCTGGCAGCATCAGACACAACATCTGCAGGTGAGATGATGCGCGAGTGTGATACAATAAGGTGCGATTCCATGTAACCATCCACCTTACTACTGCATCTCTAATGGCACGGGCTGAGGTAATGATGTTATTTTGAAACTATAAGTCAATTCACATATCTGGAACAATAGGATTTGGAAGGGGGATGCTCTTGACATACCCATACTGGTGCAGACACCTCTCACGTAAGTGTCTAGCCACCATGGTCTCCCACCGCATATGATCAAAAATATAGAATAATCATAAAAATAATGATGGTCCTTGTGCTTTGTGTATGGTGTCCAAGTGTCATCCTCTACTGTAAGTGCATCAAGCCTCCTTCTATACTCCGTAACTCCACCTGGATGTGCATGTTTGGCATTCCATCTCCTCGTCCGTGGGGAGTCAGGAAGGTAGGGTTACACCCTCCTAACACAGATGCTGGGGAAATGCTCATATATCTAATACTGATAAAAGAACATAGACAAATCAATAAATGTCATACATAAAAGTTAAATAAGAACTAAATTACAAATAATAATTTTTAATATACCCGCAGTAGACTCAAATGGCCACCAAGCCGCTTCGTCTCAAAAAGAGTCACAAATCTCAACGTTGAATATAGGACAATCAAAACAGTGCAACCCTAAGTCCAACCGGTAGACTAAAGGTTGCTGAACAACCACATGTACCAAGCATCGATATATACATGATACATATCCACAAAGATAGTACATGCTACTAGATGTAGCTTAAACACCCTTGCGGCTGCCTCATACATGTGACACCCCACCAACTTAGAATACCTCTCTCGTATCCATGACATCTGAAGGTGAACACTCCTGTTAAAGTAAAACTCTTGCAACACACACTCCTGAGTAACTCCTAGGTACCATGTAGCCTGTATACATGCAAGCTCCTGGTCAATAACAAGAGCCGTGAAGAATCTACCGCTAATTGGGAGATGGAACAATGAGGAGACATCAACAAGAGTGATAGTCATCTTCCCAAATGGAAGATGAAAGGAAGATTTATCTTTGTGTCATCGCTCAACAAAGGCATTCATGAGTGTAGCATCAAGCATAATGAGCGAGATGCCGACCAACGGTAGGAGCCTGGAATCATCAATAATCTGCCTGACCTGCTCAGGCACCGGAACCTTAGTGAAGTCCTTCATCTTGGACACATGGGATGTTACCTTCAGCATAGGACAATCATGTAACAAACGAAGTTAAAAAATGATCAGTTAGTTTCAAGGCATCAACTATCAATAATAAATAAATTAAAATGTACACACACACAAAAAAAAAACCTATCTCTGCCATAATTGATATGTCACATGGTTGGCATGCTCTATAATCAATGATCAGTTTCTGAGTCCTCTAGGGAACTCTGGCTACGTGTGCACATATGGCTTCGTCGAAGCATTAGTAGCAGAAGTAGGCTTTGTAACCTTTGCATCAACAACAACAGTAGCAAGGGTAGTAGGCTCGGCCTCAAGAATGGGGGTCACATTTGTCTCATCCACCACAGATGGGTCAGTAATAACTTGCACTTCCTCATATGCAGGCTCATCAACATGAACATCCTCAACATGAGCAAGCTTAGAAACCTACATATCTACAAGTTGCTCAACAACAATAGCTCGACATCTGGTGGTACATGGTGCACGAAACTGATCAGCCATTCGTTTCTGGCGAGAACCAATCGGAGTTTGTCTTCCTGCCAACCCTACCTCCTCCTTAACTGCCCTAACACGGGCCATAATTGTGTCTCTATCAGGGGTCCTGCCTGAGATGGTGTTGTCCCTTCCTCCATGGAAAAAAAATCAAAAACTGAACTAACTATCGGTAAACTCAAGATTTCCTGAAAAAATGGATATCTTCCAGAAATTTCAACATTTCCGGTAATATATGTAAGAAAATTCAACTACTGGGAATTCCAAAATTCTCGGTACATATGTACCGAAAAAGTTGGAATTCACGGTATAAATTATATAAATATACCCTGAATTATGAAATCCATGGTATAAATATACCCAAAAATTCAGAATTCCCGGTAAAAACTCATACAATTTATAATTTTTTACCATAAATTCCAACATTGTTGGTAAAAACGCATGAAAAACGACAAAGAAAACTCACTTTTTTAGAAATTCCTGGCACGCTTCTCATGATTTCCGATATTGCCTGGTAGGTTTCAAGATTTGCATAAATTTTTAGTGAATTTGATAATATGATTTTAAGGTTGTGTCAAGGATAATATGGTAAATTCATTCAATACGTGAAGGTGTCAGGTATAACTAGAGGTGGCAAGTTAAATCCTCAAATTCGAGGGGGGTTGTTTAATAGTTAGAATAAAAGATTAAAAATAATAATTATATTATACATTTTTTTTGTCTCAATCAAATATTTGATGAGACAATAAAATATGATAATTTAGTCATAAATTTTAATTTTAATTTATATCTCTAATTTAAGTTAATATCTTTTATTCTATTTGAGAACTATAAAGGATTGATGAGGTAGTCTTGTAGGGATGGATCAAACTCTAGTACGGCGGCGCGGGGGTGGACATGCAAGGTTAGTACTCTAAGGCACAAATCAGTGCGAGAATTAAAAACGATGTGATAGTTGAAATGGATTTTTATACTTGAAAATGGAGAATTTTCTCCTTTATATAGTGGATCAAACTCTAGTACGGCGGCGCGGGGGTGGACATGCAAGGTTAGTACTCTAAGGCACAAATCAGTGCGAGAATTAAAAACGATGTGATAGTTGAAATGGATTTTTATACTTGAAAATGGAGAATTTTCTCCTTTATATAGTGTGAGTAGTTAAAATTATCAACGAGAGGAGTAACATGCAATGCAGACAGTCGTCTGATTGATCTGTATGGTGGGTGATGTATATAGAGGGTGGAATTGTCTATCTCTTGTGAGAGTGAGAGCACCTATTATATGTGATATTTCATGTGGTGTTTTCTCTTGGGCCTATCACTATGGGCTTACGAACGGTCCAAAACAATTGTCCCCCAAGCCTATGTTTTTGATCTGTATGATGAGGGTTTATTTATATACACTTCTAGACTGACAATTGGAAGAAGTAAGTGAAAATTCTTGACGGGACGTCACTACCATCGAAAATCGGTGCATTAAATACCTTTCTTTGTAATGTGAAACATTTCGCAAAGAACTTCTGACCAATGTATCTAGCTATTTCATTAATGATATCCCTTTTATCCTAGGATACTTGAGTTTCCTGAACGATTCACGAGGAGATCCTGACCGTTGATGATGTAGTTCAAAATTTTCATTATAATGGATTGTACCGACTACTACTATTGGTGTGGTCATAAAACTTTATCACTCGCTACTTTCGCTCTTTTTGTCACTTATTGATTTAGGAAGCCTTTTTTCTTCTTTGTCTGCAATTTCTTTTGTGGTTGCTAGTCTTTCTACATAGATTTTCATCTCTGACTTGTTTGAGCCATTTCTTTCAGTATGCGAACTTTCATATTCATCACTTTAAGGTAACACCCATATTCCCCTCTCTTTCATTATCACTTTCTTCATTAGGTTTTCTAGAAAATAGGGTTGTGGGGTCCGACGAATGAAATCATCGTTAATGGTGATTTTTTTAGGTGATGACATGCATTTTTAGAAGATGTTAGGGTTTTTGTCACTTATGTTTAGCCTTCAATGATGGCCAACTTTGGTATTGACTTTAATTTCAACTTGTTGTGTGTTGCTTACTTATCATCATTCTTTTTGTATTAGAAGGATTTTTATAGTGGATGACATCCAACCAGAATCCGGAAGGCAAAAAGGGACATCTCAGAGGACTCAGTGAACCTATAGACATTGGAAGTTGTTTCTGTCTTTGTTGGCAAGGGAAACTTAGACCATGCTTTCATTGAGGTTGGACCTTTAAAAGATTAAGGGTGTTCCCTCTGAAGGAAGATAAGAAGGTGCATTGGATAAAATTACAATGAACGCAACTACCCCAAATGGATTAGGATTGTCAGACGTTTTTGGTTTGTTGAGGTGTAGAGGTAGTTCATACACGACTATATGAGAAACTCTGTCTGGGTTGTTTCCCTGTGTGATAGATATTAAACTTTAATATCATGGTGCCCCTCTATTTATAGCCCCTGAAGGCTTACCATAAATAAACCCAGTCTCCCTAAAATATTGCAATCTTTAAGAGAAACACCAATGCAGTTTGGGTTGGTTCAGTTTTTACAAAAAAATTATTGAGGTATACATACACCTATAAAGAACAACAAAACTTTGTGTTTAGTCATTCATACATTACCAAATAACTACAAAACTCATCATATTTAGACAAACTTCTCATTCAACATATAAAAATAAAATTAGACAAAAGTGGAATAAATTACATAAAATAGTAGCATAAAATAATATATAAAAATATTATAATAAAAAAATGAAAATAGGGGGACCAAAACTAAAAAAAAATGAAAATAGGGGATCAAAATTACAATAAAGACAAAACGAAGGAGATGAGAGATTAGAGAAGATAAAAATGAAAAAACATAAGAGATGTGAGATTAGAGAAGAAATGTGTGATAAAAACGTAATTAGAAGAGAAAATAATAACATAAAAACGAGAAGATGAAAAAGAAAGAACATAAGAGATGAGAGATTAGAGTAGAAGAGGTGAGACATACATGGAAAATAAAATAAGAAGAATGTGCGATACTAGTAGGAGATATTTTAGAAGGTTGAAACTAAAACCCTAAGCGTGAGTAAAAGTGTATTTGTAAGGGTAATGCATAATAGGTTTGAGTTTTGGGTTGGATGTATGATAAGTGAAGTTTGGTTTGTAACATAATGCGGTTTGGTTTGGTTTAGTTTGGTTTGAAAAATACAAACCACAAATCAAACCGAACCACATGGTTTTGTTAAAAAATGATCCAAACACATCCGAACCAAATGCACTTTTTTTGCGGTTTCGATTTGGTTTGTGATTTTCTATTGGGTTGTTTCAGTTTTAAACACCCCTATTTTCCAACTCTATTTACTCAATTAACACTTATTTACTTTATGTGGTAATTTTTTCATTAGATATGGTGCACCCCTATGTTTTCCCCAAACATGTTATGTCTCCTAATATAAAAGGTGTTATTATGAATGCGGTAGATGTTGCAACCAATTTAAAAATGAGCAAGAGTTTGAATTTCGTGATCACATGCTTTAATGGATTCGTACAGAGACCTCGAAACTGGGATTTGGTGTGGTAATCAGAAGGTTTGTTAATGGTTCGGATAAAAGATGTGTTTTTATGACAATGACGTACGAAAGAAGCAGGAAATGTAACCTCCTCTTCGGAATTTTAAACGAGACGACACTGGTTCAAGAAAATGTGAGTGTCGCTTTAAGTTGTGTGGTTATATGTTGACAAACAATAAACACATATTTAATTTCATATGTGGTTAACATAACCATGACTTGTGTGAAAAGTTAGTCGGCCATCCAATTGCGTGTCGCCTCATGCCGGAAGAGAAGGAATATATTGCTGACATGACATTGAATTTGGTTCAACCGAAAAATATACTTGCAAATTTGAAACATAAAAGACCCGAAAATATCTCAAATATAAAGCAAGTGTAAACTATTAGGTACCAAACTAACAAGGCGATGAGGAGGGATAGAACTGAAATGCAACAACTCTAGAAACTGTTGGATGATAACAATTATGTGTGTATGTACTGGACGTGCGAGGATAGAGTTACCGTTAGAGTTATATTTTGGATTCATCCTAATTTCATCAAGTTGTTTAACATGTTTCCTACTGTGCTCATAATTGATTCAACGTACAAGACCAACAAGTACAAACTTCTATTACTAGAGATGGTTGGTGTTACCTCTACTAAAAAGATCTATTATGTACGATTTGCATTTCTAGAGAGCGAAAAAAGAGGAGAATGTTACTTGGGCCTTAAAGGTGTGTCAGGAAATGATGAAGGACCAAGAAGAGATGCCTAAAGTGATTGTTACCGACCACGATACCACCTTGATGAATTCAGTTACAAATGTATTTCCTACTTCTTATACATTACTTTATAGGTATCACATAACAAAGAATGTGAGAAGTCGGGTTAAACCCACGGTAGGGACGAAACAGATAGAGTCAGAAGATGGAAAAATGGTGAAGGTGGGTGTGGTTGTGAAAAAAATAATAGATGCATGGAATGGTATTGTAAATTCTTCCACTAAAGAGTTATATGACAATTTTGTTATGTATTTCAGGAAAGTGTGCGAGAAATATCCTGATTTATTAAAATGTTTTTATAGCATAATTTTTGACCAGGTGAAGGAGAAAATTGTTTGTGCTTGGAACGATCAGGTTAGACACATTAGAAATACAACAACTAACTGAGTTGAGTCTGTCCATGCTACATTGAAAAATTTGTTGGGAAATAGTAAGAGCAATCTATATAGAGATTGAGACTCCGTGAAACAAATGATTCAGAACCAACATAATAAGATACATACATCATTTGGCCAGAGCATCACAATTTTGGAACACAAATTTAAAGACAACAATCTTTATTTTCAGTTGGCCAACAAATATCTTGAGAGAGTTTAAATTATATTTTTCACGAAGCTAAACGAGCTGATAATGTAGGCTCTGATAGTGCAAAGTTTGGATGCACAATTGTGAAAACATATGGTCTCCCATGTGCTTGTGTTATTGTTAAAAAGGTGAAACTTGGTAGCCCAATAAGAATGGATGAGGTTTGTACTCGCTAGAAGAGGCTTAAGTTTAATGATGATGGTGTGATGAAAGATGTTAAATCGAATATCTTTTTCTTGATCGAATGAGAAGTGATACAAGAGATATTTTTGAAAGTTGGTGACAATATAAAACTCCACATCAAAGAACAATTGTGGAAGTTTTATTATCTGGAAACGACCAACTTGAAACCACCATCTCAACCAGTAAAAATAAAAGGTGCTCCGAAGAAGCTCAAGCCTACAACGAGTGAGAATTCGTTGGTGCAATCTCTTTCCTATTTTGAACATGTTTACAAAGTTTTTTAGGACTCACCAACTCCAAAATATCAACAAAAAAAGTTTTCAAAGGAGCTCACATTAGAAAACCATTCATTGTGCTTCCCTGAAATGGGTCACCTCATAGCATGTGTGTATGATAGAGTTTGTATTGATCTTACACGATACCGTTTTTCGGAAACCTTTTTCTCATTGTGCACTGCTCCGCCTCAAAATCCAAAAGATTTCATTATCTGTATTGGGTGACTTTCAAAATCATGACATTTTGTTCAAGTTTACTTGAAATCGGGATACCCTATACCACTTACATCATCGGAGTGGGCAACTCATTCGACATCAAAAGCCAAAACTTGGCCGAACCATTTTGTAGAAAGGATGCAAGAATTTGAGAAATTGAGCAACATTGAAAGAGTATAAAATGCACAAAAGTCAAAGGGGATTGTAAGACCCTAATTTTGACCCTAAATCCCTCATGACATCATATCATTGCACATTGCATTGCCTCAAGGATCATAGCATGTGTGGCTCCCTTGCCCTATGGTTGGGACTTGTGTGAGTGGTTTGAGACCACCAAGCATGCTTGAATTATATTATTGCATTTCTTATTTTTATTACTAACCAAAATCACAAAAATATGTCGCTAACTCTTTTGTTTTTGAAGCTCAAGCAATCATGTGCCAATGCTCCTAGGAGGCTCCTAAGCTCAATGAAGTGGCTAGATGAAGATGAGAATAATCATGACAATGGTCCAAAAATTTCCTAATAATCATATATGTCTCCCCAAGTATCTCAATTTGCCAATTTGATCAAGATAAACCAAAGAGCTTGAGGATTGTTTCCCAAGGAAACCCTAATTCAACTTTGCATTGACTGTACCTTGCTCATGAAGCAACCTCAACCTATGATCAAATTAAATCAAGGGAAGTTCTTTAATTAATTATTTTATTAATATATGAGCCTATGTGAGTGTCCTCAATCATTCATTCATCAAGATTTGAAGTTTGGCCTTGAGAAGCTGACCAGTCAAGTCATCTGACTAAACTGAGGATCACTAAGACACAACTTTTGATGTGTTTGTCAAATGAAGATGACCCCAAGAAAAATAATGTTCTTAAGAACCATATGAACAACTTTCATGTTCATAAAAAATCCATTTGAAACTTGGAAGGTCATCATTCATTTTCAAAATATTATAGGTCATTTTGACTGAAACCCTAATTTTGGATCAACTTCCCAAGGACCTAACTTCCTTACTTTTTTATGATTTTGAGGTTATACAAATTGAATTGTAAAGCTTAATATGTCTACTTAAAATGTTATTTTGGAAAAAATTTCATAATCCTAAAAGAAACACATGTGATAATACAAAACATTATAGGTCACTTTGGACCAAAACCATTGAATTTGAAAAATGTCCAACTTCAAGTGCCCATAACTTTCTCATCAAAAATCCAAATGATGAAACATTTAAGTCTAAATTGATCATATGGAAAATATGTACAACTTTTATGTTGGAGGTTTTTCCATTTAAGGCTTGAATAATTGAAACATAAGGGCTTGAAGTTGATCACTTTTGGCAAAAAAATTCAAAGGGAACCTAGACATGTTTTGTACCTCAAACTTCAAAGTCAGTTTTCATAAATTTCCAAACTCCAAATGGATTTTTTCCCAACATATCTTTTGTTCCTTATGTCAAGAGCTTTCCAACCATTACTCACACCACCATGTTTGGATTTTTCATGTGGGACTTTCGAAGAGCTAAAGGTTTATGTTCAATTATGCAATTCACTTTGTAACTTGAAATGCAAGCTAATGCCAAACCTTGTGCACGTCCAAACCATCTGAAAATGACCTCAGGTTGTAATTCCATTCAATTTTGGGCCTCACATGCGCCTGTACAGGCTCATGCATGGAGGACCTAAAGTTCATGCACACGAGCATTTCACTACTTTGCCTTCAAGCTCAGCTATAAATACATGTGCTTGCTCATTCAAAAATCAACCTCAAGGTGATCTAAAACCCTGCAGAATTGGTAACCCAACCTCACTAAAAGGAATTTCAATTTTTCATTTCTCAATTTCAAGCTTGAATTTCAACATCCTTAGTTGATCTTCAAGTCTTAATTCCTTTGCCTTGCATCCTCATTACCTCAAGATCAAATTGGAATCAAAAGCTTGAAGAGATCGTGCTGTTTAAAGCTGCACTTCAAAGGTATATCACTCAACTGTTTTGATCTAGATCTTGTTCTACAATGTGAATTGCTTGCATTTGAACTGTTTTCTGAAGTCCTCGAGCAAGAGGCAGGCCAGTGGTGACCTTGATTTCATGAATTGAGACATTTCAATTTGTGCACCTTGATTTTCAAGCTCAGATTTCTCATTCAATAGAAACTTTGAGGAAAATCCAAGGTTACAGGGGTGATGTACATCACCCCAACTTCATTTTGGTACCATTGTTTTTTATTTTGCTCAAGGTTGAAAACCCTGCGCGTGGTGGTCGGGGTTTGTTCTCTGGCCGGAGAAGATGGTGGTTTCCACCACCATCCCCACGTGGATGCTTCCAGGCCTTCAGATCTCTCTCAAACGTTTTAATCATGGTCGTGTGTTTTGTTGACCTGTTTTAAATACATGTGTTACACGCTTGACCAAGGCATATGGTGCATCAGCACTTCTGAGCCCTTGGATGATACCACGTCAATTAATGAAACTCATCCAAGCGCTCCTGATTTTCCTATTTTCTATTTTATTGTTTTAATTTCTTTTAATTCCTTTTAATTTAAAAAATTCATAACTATTTTATTTGAAGTCACAAAAATATGAGACCAATGGCAAAAATTTTCTTGAAAAATCTAGTTTCATAATCTGATTTTTAATTATTTTTGTGACTTCATTTAATATTTTTTGTGAATTATTTTGTTTTCAATAGTTTTTAATTCATTTTAAATACTTTTTGATATCTGAAAATTCCAAAATTATTTTCTTAACACATATGGATCATGATAAGTCTATGAAAAATAGTCTCATCAATTTCTTAATTGATTTGAGATTTTAATTCATTTGTGTTATTTTTAATTGTTTTCAAATAGTTTTTGTTTTCAAAAATTGTTGAGAAAATTTGTCAAACTTTGTTTGACCATGTTGGACCTGTGAGAATTTAATTGGACTTGTTCAAGTTGATTTGAATTGAATTTGAGGTTTGACCATATTTTGTCCATTTTAATTTTGCATTTATTTTAATTCCAAAAATATCAAAAAAATATGTTTGACTTGTTGACTTCTAATCTTCATTTCTCTTCTGTTTAACATTGGTTGATGATGATTTGATTCACTTTTGACCAATTGCATTTGACTTTTGAATTCTCCTTTTATTCATTTCATCTTCATCTCATTTCTTTTCATTTTGGCCAATGAGTTAATGATTTGTGGTTGGTCTTGACATATGAGAGGCTTAACCTTCTTTGATCCAAATCAAACTCAACTTGATCAAAGATCAAGTGAGTTGCTTTGTGTCCAAGATAGGTTGCTTCTTGGTCAAGCAAAAAACCTAAAGTCCATACAAGGCCTTTCCTCTTTTCTTTTGGCATGACAAGTTTTAGGAGCTTGACTTACTAGTCATGATCTCTAGATAGGTGTGCCTATAGTTTTATTGACCGGCCTTAGATAGGTGTGAGTACTACATTAGTCCACTTACGATTGCTTAACATAGCGTTAAATTGTCTTATGACACACTAACATTAACTACTAACTAATAACTTTAATTCAAGCATTTAATTTCTTGGAATTTACTTTAATGCAATTTATTTTCTTGCTCATTTATTCATATTTCTTTTCCCTTTACTCACTTGAGCACATACTTTATGCTTATGCCATTTTCCTTTTGCTCATTTGAGCTCATATTGTATATAAATATATTGTTGTCTTGTTGTTGTTTTGTCTTTGTTTGTGTGAACCCAATGAAAAAGGAGAAAGGACTTAGAATTAGGACCTTACCTATGCTTAAAGGAGTTCAAGAGCAACTAGGCCTCATGCCTTTAGAATGCTAAACTTTGTTGAAGAGCAACTATGCCTAATGCCTTTAGAATGTTAAATCTTAAAGTTGACTTCAAAGGACTTCCTAATCTAAACTCATTCTTTGTCCATTCCTCTTCTTGTGTTATGAACTTTTTGATGTTTGTTCTTGTGTGATAGGGATTCCATCTTGAGATAGTAAGAAGGACCATTGTCATGAGTAGCCAAGTTAAGAGAGACAAGCCAAATGGAGATCCTAGGAGCTTGAATATAATATTTGTTTGATTGCTTGAGTGATTGCTAAGTCCAAAGGAAAGGAGCATCTTGAATCATCTTTATGATCTCAAGAAAAGAAACTCCAAGGGTTTTATCTCTTCTCTTATCTTTGTATGTTTAGGACTAGCCCTTCTCTTTTTCTCTCCACTCTAACCCCAAGCCAAACTCATTTATGTGCAAATTTGACTTTGTTTTAAATTAGAAACCTAGGCCTTATGCCTTTTATTTTTCAAACTCTTTTCTCCAATACTCATTGTGAATAAACCTTAATTCAACTTTGACCTCATTTTGTAAATAATCTAACTTGTAAATATAACTCACTTGAAGTTGATTTTGTGGTTCGAATGGCCACCTTTGTTAAACCTTTTCATAAACATTAGCCATAGGTTTGAGTTATCATAGTGGTTGATGTAAACCTCACCTTATCCTTAGTGATTGGACTATAAGTCTTCCATACTTATTATAGGGTTAACCCCTCACTAGTATGTTGAAGCTCTCCTCACATGGTGGATTGTTGGTTTAGGTTGAGTTTTCTCCCTTTGATAACAAAAGACCTTAAGGCTGTTGATCAAATCAATTCACCAATCTTTTGAGATTTTTACCCCGAACTACGAGGTCTTGATCCTACCTTTGTGATGGTACGTAGGCAACGGGTTCATCCATTCAAACAACAAATTGTAAATATAATGTATATTCTTTTCTCATCCCTCCAATCTTGTTTGCACATATTTTTTCACAAATACCAACTTACAATACACATTTGCAAAAAGAGGTTCCCTTAGAGTACTAAGGATGTTTTGGGTGCTTAAAACCTTCCCATTTCATAATCAACCCCCTTACCTAGATCTCTGACATTTTTATTAGTTTTTGATTTGATAAAACTTCTTACTTGGCTTTTGTTCGCTTTTTAGCCTTTCCTTTGGACAAATAAAAGTGCGGTGGCGACTCGAATTGTATGCTTACTTTTGATTTAGTCAATAAATCTAAAGGTAACGAATACCCCGCTACAGAAAAGTGGCGACTCTGCCGGGGACTAACTTTGCTTCCTAGTGGGTTGAGCCTACTTTTTGCTTGTTGTATTGTATGTTTATATTTATTTGTGACATATTTTTATGCAAATTTGGGATGACTGTATTGTTTGTAATGTATGAATTGCTTGATATATATCAATTGCTTGTGTGCTTGGTGGTCTCTTGTGAGATGAGTTCTATACCCGAACTCGAGTGCACTTATGATAGGAGAATGTTATAGCTTATTGACTTGTGTGGAGCTATTCCTTAGCAAGTTGACTTGCAAGCCCATTCACTTGGTGGAGGTCTTGTTGGGAACAATAATGTCACACGAGTAGTCGTGGTTAGGCATTACTCTTTCCAATATAAACCTTAGAAGCCAAGGACCTTAGATTATCTAGCCTATCTTGGCCTATTTTAGGACGTAGTGCGAAGGTCGTTCAAGTGTAAGATTTGATATGATTTTTACGCGATACTACACTTATAAGAGTCTCTCTTGAGAATATTTTTGGAATAAGAGTAGTCGTTTTATCCGATGATATCCGAAAGATGAGATGATGACTATGGGGACCTTTCTAGAACATGATTGTCAGGTTTAACCATAGTACACTCCCATTGGGTGGTTCTTAACCGAGACTCCATGCTCGTGACTTACAACAAACCCTTTATTCGCGGTTGATCTGTTCTCGTATATCTTCAATATCAATGGAACTTGGGTGTTGATAAGGTGTAAACCATAATCCACCAAAATGGATGATTGATATTGATGATGACTTGATCCATCCCGTGACCTTTGTATGGTGTGACTTTCTTGATCCTTGAGTGTGATTATTGCATCCATGCATTCATGCATTCATTTGCATCCATATCATCAACAAGAAAATTTTCAAGGAACTTAAGAGGTCTATTTGCAAATTTCAGACATGGATAAGCAAAGAAAGAAAACGAAGAAGTACAGTTTCAGACAGACCGACTTGAAAGAGTTAAGGAGTTTGAAATCTTATGTATTAGAGCCTTTGGAGTTCAAAGCTTGCCATGGGAAGCTCTTGTCTATTCTTTCTACTTAGATGGATGAAGGTCTGATGAGTGTGCTAGTGCAGTTCTACGATGCTCTGTATCGGTGCTTCACTTTTCCGGATTTCCAGCTTTTGCCTACACTTGAGGAGTATGCCTATCTTGTGGGTATACCTATCTTGGATCAGTTGTCGTTTAGTGGCTTGGAGAGGGTTCCTTCTTCCCAAGAGATTGCTGACATGCTTCACATAGATGTATCTGAGATTGTTGCTCATATGACTACCAAAGGTGGAATTCAATGTCTCCCATCTGATTTCCTCATTGCCCAAGCTACTTTGTTTGGGAAGGCCACGAGTGAGGACGCCTTTGAAGCCATATTCGTGCTTCTCATCTATGGACTAGTGTTATTCCCTAACATCGACAATTTTGTGGATGTGAACGCTATTAGGATTTTCTCTACTCTTAATCCCGTTCCGACTCTGTTGGGTGACACTTATTTCTCCTTGCATATGAGGAATGCAAAGGATGGTGGATCCATTGTGTGTTGTTTGCCTCTGTTGTACAAGTGGTTTATTTCTCACTTGCCACAGACGCTCGCCTTCAAGGAGAACAAGGGATGTCTACGATGGGCTACGAGACTTATGTCTCTCACTAATGATGATATCTTTTGGTATAACCATGTGTATGATTGTGTCCAGATTATTGACTCTTGTGGTGAATTCTCTAATGTGCCTCTTCTTGGTACATGTGGTGGAATTAACTACAACCCTGTCTTGGCTCGCCGTCAGCTTGGGTTCCCCTTAAAGGATAAATCTAACAACATTATGTTAGAAGGTGTGTTATTTCAAGAGGGTAAAGATCCCAAGAACTTGAAAGAGAGGATGGTCCGCACTTGGCGCAAAGTTCATAGGAAGGGAAGGAAGGAGCTTGGTCCGAAGAACTGTATTGCTTTGGAACCCTACACCGCTTGGGTGAGGAAGAGAGCTCTCGAGTACTGCATGCCTTATGATTATCCGAAACCTACCCCTATGGTTATGGTTGGGCCTTCAACCCTCCCTAATCAAGGAGTAGAGGAGTTGAGAGATGAAGACCGGTCGCGTGCTTGGGTTCGTGAGCGAAAGGAACTACTTCAGCAACTCAGAGATAAAGATGTAGCGATAGAATTTCTGGAGCATCAGGTTATTGATGAGCCTGATGATGTGGTTACTTCTCTTCTTCCTCAGTCATCCAGGTTTTGGAAGATGAAGTATGATCGGCTCGCCAAGGAGAAGGCCGACATGGAAGCAGCTTATGAGAGAGAGGTGAAGAGGCTTCGTGCAACTTATCTTCCGATCTCGAGAGCTTTGGACGATTGTTTCTAGGGCTCCATAGGATATTGTTTCTCCTTTCCTCTTGTATTGTATTTGGTTACCAAAACTGTAGTACTTCTTTGGTGTAAAATTTTTCCAAATATTATTGCTATGTGCATTCCATATCTGTCTTAAAAGATCAATATTTTCAAATAGTTGCAAATAGATCTCTATTAAGTTCCTCTGATAAAAAATAAATCATATGCACAAACATTATATGCATCATATGCATAAGCAGGTTTTGTTCAGCTCAGTGGTCTAACTCTTTGCTCTTCATTTATTTTGAAGACAAGCTGACGCACCGGTATAACACAAGAGCTAATCTTCCAAAGATCATGGAGCACTTAGAACAAGAGAATCGGGAACTGAAGGACGAGATAGCTAGGCTGACTGCCACGATGGAGTCAGTATTGGCTGCCCAGAGCCAATCGTCGCCAACTCCTACAACTCCTCCTGCGAGGACAGTTATATCAGAGATAGCATCTTCTACTGTGCCTGCTGCCACAACCCATATTGCTCCAATCATGCTAGCCGGGTTCCCCTGGGGAATGCCCGCCAACTTTGTGCCTGAGGGTTTTGCTCCAACTCTCGCTTCTCTGCCGGCATCTAGCCCGGTCCTTTCTGTGCCACCTCCCGTTGTGCACACCTTACCCAGAGTGGAAGACACCATCTATCATTCTGAGCCATCTGAGGACCCAGATGTTTATGAAAAGATGGACGAAATGAAAGACCAATTCCTTGAGTTGCGCAAGGAACTGAAGACTCTGAGGGGTAAGGACCTCTTCGGTAAGAGTGCTGTTAAGTTGTGTCTTGTGCCCAACATGAAGATCCTTGTAAAATTCAAAGTACCTGACTTTGAGAAATATAAGGAAAATACATGCCCACTCAGCCATCTTGTGATGTATGCTCACAAGATGTCAACGCAAACAGACAATAATAGTCTCACATTGATTTGAAATATAGAGACTTGAGAATTTATAAGTGAGAGAACCCACCCACCTATCACCTTAAGATTTTGGGTGAATATGTGGTATGTCTCTCACAAAGGTATTGCTCTAAAAATAAGAAATTCACAATGTTCAATACTCCATAGTGAAAAAAAACTCCCCCAACAAATGGTATCATGAGCCTTTGGTTCAAGAAAAGGGACTGACTTACTTGTATCAAAAGTCAACGGCGTTGTGTGGTGAATAAGAAACGTTCCGTTGAAGAGTGTCAACAGCGTCAGTGTGGTGAATAAGAAACGTTTCGTGCGGTACAAGAGTTTGTGAAAGTAAGAAGAACTTTCACTTGAAGGGGAGCATTGTGGACTCACACTTGAGGGGGAGTATTGAGAATGTATCAAATGTTAGTAGTGTGGATAATAGTCCCACATTGATTGGAAATATGGAGACTTGAGCATTTATAAGTGAGAGAATCCACTCACCTATCACCTTAAGATTTTAGATGAATATGTGATGTGTCTCTCACAAATGTGTTGCTCTAGAAAAGAAATCTCACAATGTTCGATGTTCCCTAGTAAAAAAAACTTTCCGAACAAGAATGTGTGACTCCATTCAATTGTTACTAGACTATATCCTTGATTTATTGTGTTTATGGGATATGTTGTACTTTATGATATCTTTTTGCATAAACGGATAGAACTGTTAGATTGTTCACAACCGCCATGCCCCGCCCCGGGCATGATTGAAAGAGTCTTAGTTGACTATTGCTTCATATTCAATAAAAATTAATGTGGGTTTTTGCTAGCTTTGGTCTTAGTCTTTGTTTGCTGATGCTTCCAATGTATGATATTTAGTTAATTGATAAGATTATCTTTTAATTTAGATTGGATATGTATTAAATAGCAGGAAAAGATTATCTTTTAATTAGATTGGTTATGCTTTCAATATAATTGTTTGTCTTGTGACATGTTATACATTTGTGGGGTGTGGATGACACAAGAAAAGATAATTCTAAGTATGTCTTTGTTCTTGGTCATTGTCCAAAATTACTATGAAGTCTAAAATAATAAAGTATCGATGACAGATACTATATCGGATATTCGTATTATGTATTTCATTATTTTATTTAAAATAAAATTTGTGTTTTTTTTTAAATATTAATATAATATATTTATATGACTTAATGTTGGAAATTGTTTTGTAATATTAGTTCCAAAATGACAAAAAAGTTAAATAACATTTAATGCTTTGCTTTAAGTCCCACATAGAAAGTGGAGACATCCTTTAAAGCATTTATAAATGCTTTGGAACTTTAACTCACCAAAGGAACAAAGAGAATAAGGTGCCACATGGACATGTGGTGGTCCCAAGCATTATGCCACTTGACACAACCAATGGACCCTCGCCGGCGACACTGGCTCCGGGACTGGGGGCGTAGAGGCGGCTTGTAGGCAGCACTTGAGCTATTTGCGGCGTTAATGAGGCGGCTCCTCGGCGGCCGGCCTTCGGCCGGCATGCTGCGTTTTTATTAGTGCTCAGAATTTTAGTTATTGTTTTGTTTGAATTTTGAATTCAATTTTCATATCTTTTCATGAAATAGTGTCATATATGAAACATTGTGTTTTATGGTGAAATGGTGTTGTTTCATCAAAGGTTGCAAACTTTTGAAACAACATCCATATCTCCTATAAATATATGATTCTATTCAGAAAAATAACACAAGAACTAAGAAACGTATTTCTCTTCCAAATTCCAGAAAAACCTTCCTTGCATTTCGGGTTCTTCACTTGTCTTGTGCAGACTCGAAATTAAGGCTGATATTATCCTGAGTGTTCTTGCATTTTCCAACTCTAAGACATAATAAAAGAGTGCTTGAAATACTTTTAAGGAAAGTGATTCTCAATCACGATTCAATCCTGGATCCATTTAATTTTACCGAATTTTCTAACACTTAATTCTTTTGTTATTGTATTTTAACATTATTTTTTATTTTTTCAAATTTTGATAGTTGTATTTTGTTATAAACCTAATAATTTAACTATCTATTCATATATTTTATAAAAAATATTATTTATACCTTGATTTTTTTAAATGTCGTGTACCTTGTGTTTTTAACTTATTAAAATTTAAAATTTTTAATCAATTCACATGTTTTACTTTTAGAATTGTTACATTGTGTTTTTAGAGCATAAGATCTTTATTTTCTAAATCACTATTGTTTTTCAAAAATGAAAATGTTTTCAAATTAAAGGATTTTTTAATACTTATTATATATTATTTAAACACAACGCGAAAATATTAAAACATCCTAGGAGATAAATGAGAATAGAACTCTTTCACTATAATGATATCATGAGAAAGAAGAGATAGAAAGAAACCGAGAGATGGAGATTTGAAAACATCATCTATCGATGTTATGGATGCTCAGAATATAGGTTTCTAAAATGTATTTTTGAAAATTTTCCAAAAATAAATTTCTGAATTAAATTATATATAAAATTGAAGTGTGGTTTAAAAATAAATAAATTATATATATATATATATATATATATATATATATATATATATATATATATATATATATATATATATATATATATATATATATATATATATATATATATATATATATATATATATATATATATATATATATATATATATATATATATATATATATATATATATATATATATATATATATATATATATATATATATATATATATATATGAATGTATTCGAAGACTTCATACTTTAAAATTTTTTTTTTTTTTTAGTTTTTACGAGATGTCTAAATAATACATTGGTCTCATTAGAAAATCTCTTTCAAAAGCATCATCATATTTAACTCATTATTGTGATACTACGTTTTCTTTTGACAATAATTAACCTATAATGGTTTAGCTAATAAAATGATTTAGTATAACTATTACATACATGTTACTTTTTTTTATTAGTGTTCCTTATTATTTGTTTTTTTTAGGGTTTATTATTATACTAATTATATTTATCAAACTCTTATTAACTAATTACAGAGAAAAAATAGATGAAATAAGATGATTAATGATTAAAGGTGTTATAAAAAAAAAGGAGAAATGATAATAATAAAATTATTTAAACCTAAAAAATAAATATAATATCAGTCAAAATTTGTAAACAAACAATTTTAGGGATAATTGATTGTCCTACAACTGTGATAGAGCCAAACGAATATAAATGCAGTCGAGCATAAGCCAACATGATCTATCTCAAGTCTATTGTGGTTTAGCATGATAGTTAAGACTAAAAATTAATCAAAAAACATAGTAGAATTGAATAGTTGGATTTTATGACAACCATCTATATTTGTATTGCAACTAATCGAAGACAACGAAAATGGTAAAATCACAAAAAAGTGAAGGAGTTGTGCACATGTGAACATTGTCAACTTAAGGGACAAAATACAACAACCAAACATGTGGCGCCATGTATGAAATAGAGTGGACAATCACACATTACTCGAGTAAATAACCAAATGATGTAGTAACATTTTCTAGCCACAATGTTAGTAGTATAGTTTTCTCTATAAACATCACACTTTACATTTTTACTGTCTTTATCTTTACTTTATTTGTCTATATTTCTTAGACTAATAGTTCAACTTCTCACATTAAGACTTAACACCCTTTGAAGTTGTTAAGGATCCCAGAACTGAGAGATAATGTTCATCTCTTAGTGCAATCGTTGAGAGAAAAACAAAATCACAATTGAAAGGTATCAACCAATCACCATCACACCTAATATTATGAAAGCCTCAGTAGTATGAATCAACCATCACCATCATCTACAAGGAGGTTAACACAACATCATTTAGGCGAGCCTTCACAATCAATGGGCATGTCAACGACCGCGACCTTCCTCACCATTTTTTGAGTTGAGATGATTGTCCCACCTAAGGAACCAATGGTAATGACTATTATTTCATTAGACAACATTTAGATTTGGGGATAAATCACATAATGTATCATGTCTCTAAAAAACTTGATGACATCATAAGACCTATATGGTTTACAACGAGGTCTAATAAAGCAAGGAGTAGGACAATAAACGAGCAAATTTAGGCGATACTTTTGACACATCCACTACTCAAAGAGTTCGAGGGAACCATGGCTAGGTAGGTGTTTTTTCATCCAAAATAAGTCGACCAATATGATGATATTCATTATTTTCAGCATAATACTATGGATCTATGTGCTTATAGGTGTAGGGCAAAAAGTAATCAAAACTCTCTGATATCAACACTCAAGTACCAACTGTTTAACTCTAATGATGATTTGGTTTTGATGATGACAATACTTGACATGGTTTTGATGGTAGTAACACTTAAAGTCAAGCAACTACTAAAGTTAGCTCAAGCGGTCAAAGATGCACAAGGAGGTTGATCAAGTTATTCCTTTGAATCAAGCTAAAGACTTATGGTTTATGATCATTGGTGATCTCAGATGATGGCAACAAACAGAAACATCTCAAGCTTCATGAACAAGATTCAAGGCTCTTGTTTGATACTAAAGTCAAAGCTAATGAAGCCAAGACTTGAAGTCTTATAGTGTGAAAGAGAGGAAGTGTGAAAGCTCGCTTAATCATGTTTCGTTCGAGTGATCGATATATTGTAATGATACAAGGGTGTTTCTGGGAGTAGTATGGATAAATCATACACACTAAAAACTAATTTTGAAGCCTATCTTTTTTCTAATTAAAATCACCAAAAATGTTTTAGAGCCTAGCCAGTTGACTAATAAATTTTTTGGATGATTAAAAGACTTTTTGTAATTGTCTAATCGATTAGATATTTGCCTTAATCAATTAGATAAGGGATAATTGAGTCTATAATCGATTATGATAGTCTCTTAATGATTGGTAACAACTTTCTCTCAAAGTCTTCCATTTTGGACAGTAATAATCGATTATTGCATGTGTATAATTGAATAGCTAATCGATTAGACCATTTATTTGACCCATGAATTGTTTCCAAAAATGTCTCATTTCTTGACCTATAAATAGAGGGCTTCCCTATCATTTAAATACATCTAGAAAAGGTAAAATACCTCACTTTTTCTCTTTCTCAAACTCTTTAAATCGTTTCTTTTTCTCTCACATATTTTAGCCATAGTGCTTTGAGAGTGTTCTTGAGTTTAGTGAATAATTTGTTCTGGGTGAGGGCTTTATTGTAAATTTACCAATAGTATTTACCAAGTGATTATTTTGGTTTGGAGGTAAACCAATGTAAAAGTTATTTGGGGGATTAGTATAAGCCTCTGTTTGGTTTATGAGCTCTAACATTGAAGAAAAGCTTCCTTTTGGGTTCATGAAGAATAACCAGTGAAAAATATTTACAACGATCCTTGAGCTTAGCCTGGTTAAAATCTCCACCAGTTCGATATCTGCCTAGTATAAAATCTCACTCGATTTTTTAGTCTAACATGTGTAAAAACTTAGTAGGTTAGAGATTAAGCCCGATAAAAATCTTATTTTGGTTCGTGTTTAGCCCATGTAAAACGTCAATTCGGTTTGAAGGATAGCCAACTCAAAACTCCATCTCGGTTTGAAACCAGCCTGTGCAAAATTTCTGTTTGGCTTAGAGACTAACCTTTCAAAGCTTTGTTCATTGTTTGGTGTGAAGACTAACCACTTGATTCCTCTGTTCATTGTTTGGATGGAAGTTATCCTGAAAATTTACTTTCTTGTATAAAGAGGTTTGTGGGCTTAACCTTTTCAAAGCTCTCAAGAAATATTTGATACTATCAAGATTCGTTCCTGGGGAAAGGAGTAACTCACTTCTTTAGATCTAATCTCTATAAATTTTTGGTGTCATTCTCTCTTCCCTTATCTTTTTTACTTCATATTTTTTCTGCTTACACAAAAGTTTTCGATAAAATGTTTTAAAATTTGATTTCGAAAATAGTTTTGCTTCAAACAATCGATTTTAAGACTTCCACAATTTCACCTTCTTCTTGTATATGGAGTCACACGTTTAACAAATACTTTTGCCACAACTAATTCTGGAGGGAACATAATGACGAATGAGTTATATTACTAGGCTAATCTTAAACATATATATGTGCATATGGAAAGAAGGCCACCTGAAGCAATATGGAAAATTGATATGCAACATATATCATATTATGTCACTACTATGCATGTGAACAACATGTCTTACGTTGGATGACATGCCTTCGGCCCAAAACATAAACTCAAACACCATTTAGAGATTATCCAATTCAACATTCATGGGAAATTATTTCTCTTGTATCGATTAATTGCTTAACATATCTGCAACAATTTGATGCACATGTGTCGCGAAGCAAAAAATACCCGAGCGTACGGACGCTCAATATAACAATAGACTCGTAACCGAAGTTTAGTTTTTAAAGGGAAAACATAGATAAAACCCTAAGAGAACCAAAATATGGTCATCGCAACCGAATTCAGATTCAGGAGTTGGTTATGCGAGGGGAATGTGTTAACACCTTACACATCTGTTGTATTCAACGAGAACCGTTTAGTCAGCTTTGCGAATATGAGTGTTAGTGTAATGTTTATAATTTCTTCTAATTATTAAAATTTGAAAGGAAAAGGAAAATGACTTAAAATAAGTTTTTCTTAGGGTGTTTGACGAGACGTTGAATCTCACTTCTATGTATCCCCATGTGCAGTGGGGAATTTAAAGCTACGTAGTTCTTTGAGAAAAAAACTAAAGATGTTTTTATTACATTGCTTGACAAGATGCGAATCTTTCTCCTACGTATCCCCAAGTGGGATGGGGAATTCAAAGCTACATAGTTATTTGAGAAAAGAACTAAAAATGTTTTCTTTTATTATGGTGCTTGACGAGACGCTGCATCTCGCTTTTACTTATCCCCGGGTGCGTTGGGGATTTCAAAGCTACGTAGTTCTTTGAGAAAAGAACTATTTTTTTTATTATGGTGCTTGACAAAATATGAATATTGCTCCTACGCATCCCCATGTGCGATGGGGGAATTCAAAGTTGCGTAGTTCTTTGTAGCAAATGTTTGTGTGTTGATCGATTTTAGTGAACAATGTTTAGGTTGCATTCGAGCAGTTAAACATTTCATATGACTCGCGCATGAGAGGATGAAACGTTTGTTTATATCTCGCATCAGTATGGATCTCGTTTAATCACATTCGAGCGTTTAAAAATTGCTTCTTGTTCGCGCGTGAGAGTCTAAAGCGTTTGTTTGTAATATCGCATCGAAAGGGATAAAACACCGTTTGTTTGTGAAAAGGTTTTATTTTTTATTTTTACTTGCGCAAAAATGAGTTTGATTGGTTGAGTTTGTTTTTAGGTGAAAGACGAGTATTCGAACGACAAATTATTACAACTTGTATCCAAATACTCGGGACTAGGATGGATATTACATCCAACTAATCCTTTTTCATCCAAGTTATTTTATGAAATTTATGAGGTGAATCAAGTCACAATTTCATAGTGGGAGACAAGCATTCGAACGACAAGCTATTACGACTTGTATCCAAATACTCGGGGACTAGGATGGATATTACGTCCAAATAATCGTTTTTATCCACTAAAGAACAAACTAAATTCGATTAATTATTATCTTTTGAACGGAAGACGAGTACTCAAACAACAAGCTATTACGGTTTGTATCCAAATACTCATGGACTATGATGGATATCCAACTAAACCTTTTTCATCTGGTTTTAATTGAGAATTTTTTTTTGACTAAGAATCGAGTTGAGATACCTTAAAGATGACAACTACTCAAAAGACAAGCTATTACATATTGTATCTAAATACTTGGGGACTAGGATGAATATTACGTCCAACTAATCTTTTTCATCTGCGAAGAAATGAGTTGAATTCAATTGAGATTATTAAGTTTTTTTAGAGGAAGACGAACACTCAAACGACAAGCTATTACAACTTGTATCCAAATGCTCAAGGACTAAGATGGATATTACTTCCAACTAATCCTTTTTTATCCAAGTTAATTTACTTGAGAAAAGCGATTAATTTAAGTGTGAAAAGTATTTTTGGTTTGAATTGTGAACAGCGGGTTTGGTTTTATTTGAAAATGAAATGAGTTTATTATTTATTCATGTTAATCATAATAGAGATTAATCAATTTAAACAAATTAATTAAATAACTAAATAAAAATAACAAAATTAAATAAAAAGGGGTACAAACATGTATATGGTGATATAATAAAAAAAACAAAAAATGGGATTGAGGCCCAAAGAAATAAAAAGAACAAAACAAACAATAAAAATAAGGGGGTGCAACCTAGATCAAGGGAGTGACGTGAAGTAAAAACACAAAGGGCCCAACAGAGAGGCCCACTCGGTCACCAATAAGGAAAAAAGAAAAAAAAATCAAGATGAGACGGACAACCAGGATTAATTCTGACAATCTCATCCCTCTCACTTTCGTTTTCGTTCCATCTCTCGTGCCTCAAGAATGAAGAATAACAACATCATCATACCAGTGAAAACGAAGGAATTATGATGGTGTTTGCTCAAGGTTTGAGGCTTGTTTGTGAATTTTTTAAAGTTTCTTCAAGGTGAAGAATTTTGAATTTGGGAGGAGGATTTGATGCATGGATTTGACTAAGCTTAATGGTGACTATTGTTGTTATTTGCTGTTGAGAATGATTTGATTTATAGGCTTAGAATCATTTTAAAGGATAGTCTAGGGATTATGTAAAAATGCACAAAGTGTGAGTGAAATTTGAATGTAATTTGGTGAAACTTGAAATGAATTTGAATTTAAAATAAAAATATATGAATTTCGATGTGAATTGGTGCTAATACATTGTGAAATTGGTGGGAAATGAGATGATGTATGGATGCATGATCATGCATAGTTAGTTATGGAAGAAAAAAGTGATCAAACTTTGTCTTTTAGTGCCAAAAATTTTGAAAAATTAATTTTTTCAAAAAAATAAGTTATTTTTTCCAAAAGTAAAAAAATTGACTTTTTCAAAAATAAAAAAATTAATATTTTTAAAAAAATGAGTTTTTCAAAAATAAAAGAATTCTTTTTTCCAAAGATAAAAAAAAAATGGATGGATGGATATCCATCCACTACAAATATGATAATGAATGAATTGGATGAATTTTATTTTTAATGGATGAATTGGATTGAATATTTTAAAAAAACTTTTAGTGGATTGTTAATGGACGAATAGATCATTTTGATCCCTCCATTAACGATCTAATTCATATTCATCTCATCCATCCATTTTGTCACCCCTACTTATCGGTGGTCTCGACTCTCTCAGATTCCTTAGTACATATGTCACATTTTTATTGAAAAGTAATACAAACCATTTTTATTTATTAGAGTCTTAAAAAATATATATAATTTATATTTTGGATATTCAAAAATCGATCCAAATTATTGAAAGTCTAAAATTTCTAAACAACTTACCAAACTAATAACTTTAACTTGATTTGATAATGAATATATTGGAACAGTTCGGTAAAATTCGAATAAACTTTTATCATAATTCAATTCGGTTTTTCACTGAATTATATTACCTCCGTTTTTTATTATAAATCATTTTGAAAAAATATTTTGTACCATAATATAAGTTGTCTTATAATACCAATAAATCATTAATATTATTTTTACTATTATATCCTTAAATATGTATTATTCTCTCTTCTTTCAATTATGTTAAATTATCTTTTCAATACCATTAACAAAGAAAGATTTTGTAAAATTATTTATAATTTATCTTTTTCTTAATTAAATTAAATGTATTCATTATAGTAATTTATTCTTCAATTATCGACGGATACTAACCTAAATACCAGTCTCCATTAGCGGCTCTCATCAAACTCTCTAGACTTTATATTTATCCAAATTATAATACAATATTTCCAACTTCGAAAAATTCTTTGATGGTAAATGTGTAATGAAAATAGATTTATTGAATTACATGAATGAATAACCGAGCAATCGAATATAATGTAGGTGGTAGAAAACACCCTCCTAGGATCCTATGACAAAATGATAGAAAAACAATTACAGTAGTCTCATTCTGATAAGGTTAAGCTATGATTTAGGGCTAAAAGACAAAATAATGCAACTACTAGAAGACAACACTCTGTGACCCTCTTATTTTTCAAACCATAAATTAAATATAAATATTACTAGTAGTACCAGACAAACATATACGTATCAATTAGTGGCTACACAAATAAAATATTAATGAAGGATTAATATAAAAAAATGTAAAATCTTAATGAGTAATGTTGATTCCTCGGGCAACGTTTATCCTATCCTCCAACGTACAACAATTATATGTAACCAAATAACTAGGCTTTTTTTATATGCAATTTATCTTTTAAATATTGTTAGTGCTCATCCATGTACATTCTATTGCAAATAAACAGAGTAAAAAAAATCTATGGTGCGTGGAGTGATAGAATAAGACCTGCACAATAAAAAAAAACTATGGTGCCTTGGAGTGATAGAATAAGACTTGCTACATGTTCATACTTCAACATTTAAGCCAGTGACGAATCGAAAAGAAGTTAGTGAAGAGAAATAAATTGAATATTTTAAACATGTGATTTGATTTTTATATAATATGGATGATTAAAACTGTCTGAGGGTAACTCTCTTCCTTACGTGGATTGTCGTTCGATTAGATCCAATGATAAGAGATGTGATAAAGAGTGTGATTGCGTATATTCGACACAGATGAAGATCCATATGTTGTGTGAGTCTTTTTCTTCAATGCTTATTATTGGATCTTGTTCGTGGACCTTGGAGACTGCACAAAATAGTTGCTTCAAGCCTCTATTCCTACATTATAGAATGAAGGCATTATCAGGTTCGTCTTCTGTACGACCTTTGGCATAAGAGAATAAAAGAGCCTTGATGGAACATTGATGTCTTTGGGAATAAGGGAATGCAATGTCTCCCTCGTGACTATAGCAACACTTTGCAGGTACATTTCAACATGTGTCCTTAAGTTTGACTATACTTATTATTTATTGTACTATGACATTTGAGTGTTCATGAATAGTACACGATGAGATCCTGATAGATGGTGGTGTGGTTCCTGTTTCCCGACGATGAGGATCACATGTTTATGATTCCTTGAGGTTGTATAAGAAGTTTTGGGGTTACCATATTTCCTTTTTTCCCTCCCATGTGACAATCTTTGAGAGCACTTCTCTCACATCTTTAACCTCTTTTATCTTTGTCAATCTTCTCCCATCAGCTATTAATTGTGACTTACTCACGCCACCTATAGTATACGACACATGTCCCATTGAGATTTTAGTTTTTTATGTCTCGTACTTTGATGAACTCTCTTGATATTGATGACTTTGGTAGGGCACGGATTTTATCTTTGTATTGACCATGTGCTTTTCTTATGATAATTTATTTCATGTGTTCGACAACCACTTTTGACATTGACAACTCTCAACTTATAGCTCGAAGGGTGACGGAAGACAACTATGTTGTGTGGATGGATCAAGAGACGTCAGATATAGTTTCTACCTTCGTTGGTGAAGGTATATTAGATTATGCCTTTAATGAAGTGGGGCCCTCATCATACTAGGGATTTTTTTTGCTAGGTTTCCACCTTTCTTGCAATGACTTTGAAGTAGGAGTTCTAAACCATCTTGTAACTCCTCAATAGTGGAAAATCAGACCCAACTCTCATAGACAGTGTCATTGTTACGCTCATGAAACCATAGATAAATAATGGAGTGGTAGAATAGGGCTCAAACACGTTGGATCATGAAACCATAGATAAATAATGGAGTGGTAGAATAGGGCTCAAACACGTTGGATCAAAACTGTAGTGCAGTGGATCGAACTTTTTGTGCAGTGAAGATGATGTGTATTTGAAATGTTAGCACTCCAATGTATTTATATGATATTTGAGTAAAAATAATTAATGAGTGAGATTGAAATGAATATTTGAAATAATATGATAAAATCTTTATATGATATCAGAGACTAAAAATATTTATGTGTAATACTGATTGTTGTTCAATTAGATCCAAATATAAGAGATGTGATATAGAAAAAAATATTCACCTATTTCGTACACCTTCTTTTATAACACTTGATATTGGATTTTCATGAATCTCGTGGGACAATTTAGAACACCATTTTTAACGTCCTATATAAAAATATATATTTATAAATGAAGTAAAAAAATGGTTTGTATAAAAATATATATATCTATAAATGAAGTAAAAAAATGGTTTATACAACCATCTATTAAACAATTTTTTAACACATAATTTTTGGTGAAAAATAACATAGATATTAAATAGCATAACATGTTTAGAAATGTAGCAACAGACCAGTAGATAACACACGCAACAAATCATGTTTTCAAACACACGCAAGTCATGTATGTCTTTGTGTTTAATTGTGGTGACATTAATATTTCAATAATTAAAAATAAATATCTGTAATTAAGTAGCACCGAAATTTGAATGTAAGATAACCCACCACACATTGCTTTTGAATGTAAGGTAGCATAAATATCCCATAAAATACTCTATGATTAAATTAAATTAAAACTCAAAAGGAAAAAAGATTCTGAATCATTTAATTACTTAGAAAATACTCTTAAATGCTTTTATTACTTAAAAAAAATTTCTAGAAAAATTCAATTAATCATATCATACATAAAAAAAAGTTCAATAGGGTCCCCAATATTTGAATGAAATTTTCTCCCTCTCTATTGGGCAGCTCTGCCCGCTGCCCGTAATATTTCTAAACCTTAAAATAACCATTAAAAAAGTACTAAAAAAAAGTGTCAAAAATCTCTACCCTCCCTTAAATCAATACACTTTTTCATTTTCCTAAAGTATTAAAATTGAGTCTATATAACCCACCACTTCATAAGCCTCAACAATCCCTTTCATGATTTTGTTTTCATAGTGTTATTAATGTCATCATCATTAACATTTTCTTATTTTGTGCCTAAGGTGTTTGATGAAAGTTCCCAGTGAAAATCATTATCATTACTTAAAAAACTTCTCTACAAAATTGATTATTCCAAAGCACTCTTCAATTGGATAAGCTTGTGATATTAGAAGTTTCAATCTTCTTGTTATTGCAGCTTTTTTTTGTAACCACCTTTTACTAAGTTCTTTTAACCAAAACCAAAACCAAATCTTTCCCTCTTTGTTGTCTCAAAAAAATGGCCCCTTCTGGAAGAACAACAACAACAACAAACAAAACATCAAGGACCACAAAAACTACAACAGGAAGAAGAACAAGAACAAGACAACCTAGAAGAACATGCTCCAAGAGGAACAAAAAACAAGAGGTGATTAACAAGGTTTTGCCTTCTAGCTGTGTGAGAAAAAGCTCTGAAGAATCTTCAAAGGAAGAAAGGGAAGAGAACAACGAAGTTTCTGAGGTAATTGATGTTTCTGTTAGTAACAGTGCATGTTCAACACCAAAAGGTCAGAAATTTAGGATACCAGAGGTTTCAACATGTCCTCCAGCACCAAAGAAGCAAAGGGTAGTTTCAAATTGTTCTTTGAGAAGGTCACCACTTTCATTCTTTGTACCTCCTGATTTGGATAACTTTTTCTTGGTGACACTTCCTGATGTTTCTGTTTGATTATTGTTGTGTGTATGTTAATAGCAAGATACATATAAAATAATCACACTTTTGAAGATGGACTTTTGAAGTGGTTTTCATAGGAAATCAGAGGCATAAATGCTTTAGGAAGTTCTTTTTATTTTAGATTTTGGTGTGTTGAGGTTAGGAAACACTTAGTGTGAGTATGTTCGGACGAGCAGCGAGTTTGATAAAATCGCAGTGACTCGCTGCGATTCTACGATTCCCGCTGCGAATTCAAACATACAATTAGCTTGCTCTTTTGTTTAGTTTATGCTAATTTTAGCTTTTGTAACAACTTGTAGTTGTAGGGTTTGTTAGTTGCTGAATTTAGATGGAATGGTTCTCCAACTAAATTTATATTTGTAAGCTTACTTTGTTTTTTCTTTTACTTCTCATAGAAGATATGTACTGACTTTTATACTAAGTGTGATGAGTGCAAATGTAATGGTTTGGTTTTGAGAATTTGTGAGTGTTTCAATTCAAACTTTGAAACTCTACAAAAAGCTTAACTCAGTTGATATCTCTTATACTTATGATTATATTGAGTTTATTTATTTATTTAAATTATTACCGATGTCGAAGAATTGATATCAGTGAAGTGTTTCCTAGGTCTCCTAGGTCTGTGATTCATATATTAGAAGTAGTGATGGTGACTTTAGCTAGGTGTCTTTTGTTTCTGTGCAACTTTGATGACTGCGAGTAGACAGTGTCTCCATGGTTAGCATCAGAAAAATTTAATTCAGAAGATGTACTCTGTACTATGCTATCCCATGTATGCAAAATGGTACAAGAGCACCTTCACAATGCAATCCAATATCCGTTAGGTGTATCTGGTGGGATCCATACAGATATATTACTTTGAAGCAAATCTTAAGAATTTATTATAGGCCTAACAACTTTGCTATGTGATATTAATATTTTTTGTGTTTTATTTTATCAATTTAAAATATAAAATATTGATTACATTTTTTTAATTAATATTGATATGAAAAAAAAATCTTTTTTATATTTCAATGGTTATTGATCAATGTCTTTAATTATTTGCTCTCTCAATTTTGAACATAATTCCGGCCTAAAAATTATATAAAACACATCTGAAGTCGGTGAATAAACGATTTTAGAGTTAGTCGATGGTTTCCATTTGAGGCAACGTAAGGTGTGTGTCTAATCTTTCTCCAAATTATTGGAGTTTATCATGATCGTCAGATTAGGTTTAATTAACGTTTCAGGAAGATTAGATGATTCGACTTTATGATCACGCTTTGTGTTTGTAACACCATTAATCGAAGAAGACGAAAATGATGAAATCACGAGTTGAGAATGTTGCACACCTTTAAATAGAGTCGACAAAATATGTTAAAGAATAGAATACCCTAGGCAAATCCGGGGTGTCACGCATCCTTAAAATAGAGAGGACATATTACCTACGTAAATAATCGAATAAAACAATATTTTATATAAGTCACAATATTTTATATAAGTCACTACTATGTTATAACCAATAAAATAATTTTTTTTCTTAAATTCTGAAAATTTTAAACAAAATTCAATCAACTTACGTAATTTGATTTTTTTTACCAAAATGATCCATATTTAAAAATAAAAAAAAAATCCACATTTCAGATAATTGTTCAAAATAACCCACTTTGAAGAATTGATGTCAGATGAATTGACGCATACTCTCTAAATTAAAGAGGTGACACCAATTGGATTGGCTTCTGCATCTAGTATTGTCAATCTAATTGACGTCTATGTGTTAGGTTTAAGAGGAGATACTAATTGGTCGGACACCTATGTGTGTTGTGTAATTTTTTTTTTGAAAAACAATGTACATTTTATATAAAAGTCGAAATCGAACCAATTAATATAAATATTAATATGCGTTTACATACGAATACCAAAAAGACTAATGTCGTTGACCGAAATGACCTAACCGACCTCCGGTACCACATCCCCTAGCTACCCGAACGTGGGACCCTAACCCACGTTGATGATTCACCTTAGGTGTTTGAGGATTTGAGGCCCCAGGAAAATCACCACCACCTGCAGGAGATTCCTTAAGATATTCAGACAAATTCGCGTAGTCCTGTGTATGCAATGAAGCGATACTCTCATAGCTGAGTTCGTGACCCATGCCAGAGCAGTTGAGTTGTGTTTGAGTTATTGGAGGGCGACCGAGACGATTAAAGGGAGATATTAGTATGAATGATGTGTCGAGAAAAGGTTGAAATGGTTGTTGCGGTGTTTGGTAGTCATATGATTGTTCCATGTTTTGGTTTTGTGATGTTTGAGCTTCTTGACTATAGTAGAAGGAGGGACGATTGATGTTAAATGATCGTTGAATGTTTTGGCTAAGGAGGCTATGGTAGGGTGATGTGTTGGGTGCTTAGCGATGTTGGGTGTCTTGATGATGATTTTCTTGTTGGTGGTGGTACGGGGTATGCTCTTGGTATTGTGGTTGAGACGATTCATACAAAGAATTGCCACGGTTTTTATGGGTACTTGAGACATACGCACCGGGGCATTTGTGCCAGATGGAACTTGTGTTGGTGGAAATAGAATATTTCACATACTCTTTTGGGCGTTTCAACCATGCATCAAAGGTTTTGCATTCTACAAACCTATTATTCAAATTGATGGAACATGGTTATACGGAAAATACAAAGGCACCTTGCTTATGGCTGTTGCACAAGACGACAACAATAATGTCTTTCCCATTACCTTTGCTCTGGTTAAAGGTGAAACCGCTGGTGGTTGGGGTTTCTTCCTTAGTCATCTCAGAACACATGTCGCTCCACAAGCTAATCTCTGTTTGATTTCAGACATACATGCTGCTATTGAGAGTGCTTAGAATAACCATGATAACGAATGACACAATCCTCCTTCTATCCATGTCTATTGCATTAGACATATCGCACAAAATTTCATGCGTGCAATCAAAGACAAGAACCTTCGCAAAAAAGTGATGAATGTAGGGTATGCTCTAACTCAACCGTCATTTTAATATTACCGTGACGAAATTAGATTGTCAAATGCAGATGCAAGAAGGTGGGTCATTAGAGTAGTGGACAAGTGAATTTGAAGGGGGATGTCGATGGGGCCACATGACAACAAACCTTGTGGAATGCATGAACGATATCTTCAAAGACATTAGAAATTTATCAATAACCACATTGGTGGGAACAACCTATTTTAGGTTGGCATCGACATTCGCAACCAGAGGAGAAAGATTGAGTGTGGTTAATGTCAGGTCAATTATTCGTGAATGTTGTATGAAAGTGATGAAAGAGGAAACTATCAAAGCTAGCACACATGCAGTTACAATCTTTGACTGTCACATGCAAAATTTTAGTATCTAGGAAACAATGGACCACAATGAGGGGAGGCCAAATTTATCCTATGTTGTCAGACTAAATAGAAGTTGGTGCGACTGTGCCAAGTTCCAGGTCTTCTGTATACCTTACTCCCATGTCATTGCGGCATGCGCGCATACTCTCCAGGACGCTTACATCCATCTATTTGATGTTTACAAGGCCATTACCGTCATGAATGTCTACAACGAAAGCTTCTCAGTGCTAACAATTGAGGAATATTGATCTCCATATAAGAGGATATAGTTTGGCACAACGATGAGATGCGAAGAAAGAAAAAATCACGGCCAAACAACACGCGTATTAGAACAGAAATGGATATGGTTGATAAAATGATAAGATAATGTAGTATATGTCTTCAACCCGGACACAATAAGAAAAAAAGTCTCAATCTCGGAGCAACCTCTGCATCATAATTTAGTACCTCCTTTCAAATTTTGTAACCTTTGATTTTGATATATTAATAACTTTTTGTTACAACAATGTTAACAACAAACATCACCCCAACTTAAACACACTTAAAAACGAACATGTTTGAATAAACAACACAAACAACAGATATCAAAACAAATAAAAATACTTAACCACTACATTTAAAAATAACATTTCTAACTGATTACAACAATCAAACTGATATCATTTGGTCCAAACATCATTTCTCTCGCATCCTTATCATTTTTAACTCGCACCCACCCACGTATGACATCGTGTCTCTCAATATTTCTAATTTTTCGCCTTCAGGTATGTCTCTGTCTAACCAACGAACCAACTTCATCTGTAGTTGCTCAAAACGACATATGTTCTAGAAGAGAATCTCCATGGGAGACTTGTCTCTCAAATAAATCACTTCTCATAGCAGCGACGAAGACGAACCATATTTGCAATATAATGAAATGAGATATGGAAAAATGAATCACACCGCACCTCTATTTATAAAGAAAAATACAATACACATATGCGCCAGACCAATTAGCGCCTCCTCTCATTCTTTACACACAGACATCAATTGGATTGACAACACTATGTGCAGAAGTCAATTCAATTGACGTCTCCTCTTTAAATTTAAGGGTATGCATCAATTCATCTGACACTTATATGTTTACGTTTTTTTTTTAAATTGGATAATTTGAGAATTAATCTGAAATATGGATTATTTTGAGATTTTTTTGTGAAAAATTAAATTATTTGAATAAAAAATTCATGTATTTTATCTTTATTTTAATTTTATATATTCAAGTTAATAATTCAACTATTTATACATGTACTTAAAACTCTTTAAAATAATGTATACTCGAGTTAAGAGACAAAGTTCTTCTATAATTGTTTGAAAGAATATTATATTTGTAAGTTTAGTTTTGGAGGGATCGTTTTAAAAAGTGGGTAATAAGAGTTATTTTGAAAAGGAAGGAATGTTATATAGATGATCCTATAATATTTTAATAAGTTTTTTACTTAATTTTAAAAGTTTATGTTTTTTCAATTTAAAAATAAAGAATATTCTCCTTTCGAAAAATCAAGTTTTTCTCTCATTTTCCTCCAAACACACCTATGTAAATTTCATTACTTTGATGAATTAGTTCATGACTCTTGACCTCTAGATACCCTACATTTACCTAAATAAAAGTATAATTTAGAGTTTGATTTTTAATTTATAGTTGGTAGGGCTAAACCCTACTAATCATAATCATGTGGCACTCTTATTTGTCTACAATATTTAATTAAATTAGATTGAACAACTATAGTGTCTTCAGAAAAACAAAAGTGTATATAGTCAAACTTAGGTCCACCATGGATGCCTTAACGCGAAATGGTATAGTGCTATTTTTTTAAATAATTTTTTTTATGAATACCAAAATTGGTATAGTCCTACCAATGTCATGTCACAAAAGAACACTTCTATTGTCGTACAAGTCTACATGGGCTTGGTGTTTTGTTTAACATATTACAAGTTAGAAGTGAGTGATATAAAGTTCCTCGTATTGCTAAGGAATTTTCTTGTTGATGGAGGTGAGAAGAAGACTTTTTGTTTGGGAGAAAGAGTTAGATGAGAATGTTGTGTGTTGTTGGAAATTCTATTTTGCACGTGAATGATCGTGAGAGATGGTTATGGCGTCTTGAATGAAGTGGTTCTTGAATCACCAACAAAACAAAAGACACACCATATCATGAAATGCAATCCTTAAATAAAACAAAGGATTTGACACAAACTATTCAAACCATAAAAGCCATTCTACCTGGACTTCAACGACCATCATGTAATTCAAATTCAAATTATTTTGAATTTGTATTTGTATTTGACTCTAGTTTAAATTTAATTCGTATTTAAATTTGAATTATTGTATAAAATCCAAAGTTTGCTATAATTTGTAATATATTATGAATTTGAGATTTTGAAAGTTAGGTACAATTTTCATTCTCTCTCTTTTTCTCTACAATTCATTCATTGTTCATCACCATCTTCTTCAATTTTTGTGTTTCATTGGAGTATTATTGTTAACGGCACCAATTGGTATCTAGAGCTTTGGTCCTGATTCACGGGAAACACGAGTGTAGTGAGGTGTGTGATTGATTCTGTTTCTCAAATTCATGTTGAATTGAAGATCAAAATCGAAGGAGAATCACAAATCTTGATTCTTAGGGTTTGGGAAACACGAGTGTTGGTGAGAACTTAGTGATTTACACAAGAACAAAGATGAATTGCGGAAACGGTAACTTGAATACAAAGCTTACAGTATTCGACTGAAAGAATTGAAATCAGTGGTCGATTCAAATGTGTTTGTTGTTTGGCGCTCAAGATGTTCTTGATCTTGTCAATAAATGTTACATGTCGGTTGCAGAAAATGCAACAAAAGCGCAAATAAATGTGCAACATGGAACGCAGAAGAATGATTAGAAGACATTGTTATATATCCATCAGTGTGGATATGAAGGTGTTTGAGAAGATCGTTGATTCGACGACGACGAAGGCAGCATGGGATACACTTGTGCGTTGCTATGGTGGTGACACATCAGTGAAGAAGGAAAAGTTGCAGTCCCTATGCAAGCAATACGAGAATCTCGACATGAAGAATAATGAGAAGGTGTATGATTACATCTCCATAGTGATTGTGGTCACGAATGAGATGAAGTCTTTTGGAGAAACGCTCTATGAACAAGTAATCATTTAAAAGGTACTAAAATCACTTACTCCTCAGTTTGATTACATAGTTGTAGCCACAGAACATTATAAAGACACTAGTGCCATGAGAATTGAAGAGCTTCAGAGTAGTTTAGAGGCACAAAAGTCGCGTCTGATTGAAAGAAATTTTGAAAGAGAAACATAACAGGCTCTAAAAGCTCAGACTTTGGAAGCTTCTTTTGTTAGGAAGAACCAGAAGCAAGCATGACAAGAGAGCAAGAAAAATTATGGTGGTGGTGCTCAAAAGCAGAACTCTCCAATCCAGATGAGAAGAAATATAAGAATGTTTAGAAGAAAAATGAGAAGTTTGATAAGAGAAAGGTTCAGTGCTATAGTTGTAACAAGTTTGGTCATTTTGCTGGCGATTGCTGGTCAAACAAGGTTAGAAAGGGTGAAGAAGGCAACATAGCTAGAGGAGATTTTGACGATGAACCTGTGCTATTGATGGCATTTGAGAATGTAGGTGGAACAATGATAGGCTGATGGTATATGGACACTTACTGCTCAAATCACTTAACGGGAAACAAGCAATGGTTGGTTGATTTTAACTCTGGTGGAAAGGCCAGGATCATAGGTGCTAATGATGAGTATCTGAATGCTAAAGGAATGTGAAATGTCAAAGTGAAATTGTACAATGGCAAAACTGTATTGATCAAGGATGCATGGTATGTTCCTGGCATGAATAGAAATTTGATAAGTGTAGGTTAGCTAATTGAAAAAGGTTTTTCAGTGACCATGAAGGACAATCTCTTGAAGTTGTATGATTGTAATCTGAAGCTGATTATGCAGTCTGAAATGGGAAGAAACATGACATTCAAGGTGAATATTACAATAACAGACACTCAATGTGCCTTAATGCTAAAAGTGTTGAAGGGAAAAGTGAGTCATGGCACAAAAGATTGAGACATTTGAACTTCAGAAGCTTAGGACATCTGAGTTCAAAGAATCAGGTACATCGAATTCCAAAGATTGTGGCGCTAGAGAAATTATGTGATATATGCATGAGAGGAAAGCAACCAAGATTGCCATTGTCATAAAAAAAATCCTCTAAGAGCAACTTATGCTTTGGGCGTGGTTCATTTTGATGTATGTGGGTCATTTGAGGTACCTTCACTTGGAGGAAACAAGTATTTCGTGTCATTTGTGGATGAGTTCATAAGAATGACAAAGGTAGCACTCATAAAGTTCAAACATGGCGTATTTACTGAGTTCAAGAAGTTCAATATGAAGGCTAAAAATAAAAGTGGACAAAGGTTGAAGATCCTTAGAATCAACGGTGGATGTGGGTTCAACTCAATAAATTTTAAGAAGTTATGTGAAGAGCATGGAATTGAGCATGAGGCGACTGCTCCATAAACTGCACATTATAATAGTCTGACTGAAAGGAGAAATAAAACTATGCTTGACATGATAAGGAGCATGTTGAAGGAGAAAAGTCTACCTTACACATTATGGTGTGAAACAATTGCCACATCAGCATATGTGCTTAACAGGTGTCCACTAACGAAGTTAAAAGAAGTAGTTCCTATTAAAAAAATGGACTGGAAGAAAGCAAAATGTCAACCATTTCAAGGTGTTTGGCTATGTATGTTACAAACACATACTAGATGCTACTATAAGGAAATTGGATGACAAAAGCAAAGTCATGTTGCTTATAGGTTACCAACGTACATGTGCTTATATGCTCTATTGCCCAATCACCAATAAAGTTGAAGTCAACAGAGATGTCATAATGAAAGAATCAGAAAAATGGGAATGAAGTAAGTCTCAATCCAACTCTAGTGCAATGTTAACACTAGAGTCCAATTCTGCCTCTAAAGAAGATTCTACCTCTGAACGAGATTCTGCCTCTAAAGGTGATTCTAACTCTGAAGGTGAGTTTGAATCTGAAGATGACTCTGACTCTCAAGGTGAGTCTGACTCTGAATGTGACTTTGACTCTGATGGTGGACCTGACTCTAAAGGTGATCTAGCCTCTAAAGTTGATTCTGCCTTTGAAGTTGATCCTTCCTCTGAAATTGATCCTGCCTCTGAACGTGGAACTTTTGAAGGTGAATTTGCACAGTTTCAGAGGCCACAAAGAATTAAACAAATATCAAGGAGACTTGCAGGCTCTGAGTTACTGCATGATATTGAGATTGACTCTAAATGGGAAGTCATACAGTGTGTCATGATGATGGACTCAAAAGTTGCCAGTGTCAATGAGGCTCCCAAGAAGAAGGTGTGGGTGAACGCCATGAAAGAAGAGCTTGAGGCAATTGAAAGAAATAAGACATGAGAATTGACTGTTCTACCTAAAAAATAAGAAAGCCATCAGCGTGAGATGAGTTTTCAAGATAAAGTTGAAGCCATATTATTCAATTTTCAAGCATAAAGAAAGGTTAATAGCTAGAGGATTCCTACAAAAGTCTGGTTTATACTACTTTGAAATGTTTGCACCTGTAGCTAGAGATGAAACCATACGATTGATTATTGCTAAAGCTGCAAATATGACTTGGCCTCTGATGCATTCATATATGAAATAAGCTTTTCTAAATGGTTCATTGTAATAAGAAGTTTATGTGTTACAACCTCCTGGATTTGTGAAAGAGAATAAAGAAGGGATGGTGTACAAGCTGCATAAAGCGATGTATAGGCTGAAACAAGCTCCAAGGACTTGAAATCTGAAAATTGATTCATTTTTCAAGCATATGGGGTTCAAACAAATGTGAAATGGAATATGGTGTGTATGTGTAATATATTTATGATGGCAATGTATTGATGATCGACAACAAATCTGCAATAAATCGTGTCAAGAATCTAGTGTTGCATGATAGGAGCAAACACATTGATACTAAGTATCATTTTCTCCGAAATCAAATTCAAAATGCAGTTCTTGAGGTCGTTCACGTCAGCATTCAGAAGCAACTTGCATATGTGTTGACCAAGACAATCAAAATTGAACACTTCATCGATTTGAAGGATGAAATTGGTGTTGCTGATTTTTAATCTTGAATGAATTAAAGATGGTATTAAATATAATTCAAATTCAAATTAATTTGAATTTGAATTTGCATTCGCATTTGAGTTTAGTTTGAATTTAATTTACATTTGGGTTTGTGTTATTCTAAAGTTTCTTACAATTTATAACAAATTGTGAATTTAAGATTCTAAAAGTTAGAAAAGTTAGGTACACTTTTAATTCCAACATGCTGAATCATACACCTTAAACATAACAACTCTTTCATTCATATTTCAGCTTCACCCACAACTTCATCTACAACAATGTCATCCAAAATTTGCATACTTTTCACAAAAACATGATAGGTTAATAATTCTAAGATTATTGTTATCTAAATCATTTATGTTGATCCATTTGTTTCCGTTTTTGTTACATTGTTATATGATATGACACACATGACATGGTCACATGAGGCTAGACGGAATATTATTGAATAATATTCTCAACAAGAGTGTGGTTAGAGAATAGTGGCTACAAATACTATACTAGTGTTTTGTATTTAACCCTGATGACAATTTACAAGTGGATGTAGCGAAGACATAATAATCTCATAAATATTTTCAAGACGGTTTTAACCTTATGTGCCCAAGTGTGAACATTAGGACTTGAAGGGTGTATTTGGTACTTTAATTATTAAGATAGAGATAAGTGAGATAATTAAGAATGTGAAATGATTTTGTCAGATTTGTGGTTCTGAGTGTGTCTGAGCATCTCAAAGAGAATCCAATGAAAAAACTCTCGTGCGGGTCTGTCACTATCATGTTTGAGAATCTCAAGATGTTTCATCATTTTTTTTTCTCACTTACTTTTCTGGCTTTAACTTCATGTTTCATATGATGGCTTATATTTAAGTTTTCACAGAAAATGTATATAATTTCACACGTACGGATTACATTTACCTATTTTAAAGAATTATTTTACTGTTCCTGTTTTAAGTGATTATCATGTGAGGTTTTTACAAATTAAAAAAAATACTACTACAATAGTTTAAAAGATAAGATACTTTTATCAAATTAATTTTAAGTTTAGATCTCTTAATTTAGCTTACTCGCGGAACTAATATTTTATTTTAAATTTAAATAATTTGAAATTAATTATGTATATATCAGATTTAATCTCAGAGTTTATTTTGATCTATTAATTTAAAAAATATTTATATTAATTATTTAATTTTTCAAAATATATTATTTTAATCATTATTGTCTAATTAGTGACGGAAAATTCAAAAATTTATTGTTAATAAGGCGAAAAAGTTGATATGATGCATTCTGAAGAGGTGAAAGACAAATGTAATATTTTTTTTTTAAATTAGGAGATCAAAATGAATTTTAAAATTAAAATACAAGACTAAAAAAAATATTAAATCTTTATTTTAATAAAGTGTCATTTATTGATTTGTCATGTTCTACGATTGTTTTTATATAATAAACAAATATATAATAGGGCGTTCTAGTTCTAGTCAATTTCAAATCATTATCATTAATATTATTTAACAATAATAATGATTTCTAGAATAAGTAATCGCAACAAACATCCAAATGACTACTCCCTCCGTTCCATAATGAGTAATTCAGTTTACCATTTCATACCGATTAAGAAAAAAAATAGAAGAAAGAGAATGATATTTTTACTAAAGTGTCAATTGTCAAGTATTGAGATTGATAAAAGTGATATTAATTAGATGGTAGAATTGGGAAAAATGTATTGAAAATTGAAACGAGTCATTCATTTTGGGACACTATTTTATTCCAAATTGGTCACTCATTGTGGGACGGAGGGAGTATTATTTAAGTGAATGACTCGGTAAAGTGCAATTTGATAGTTGAGAGGTTATGGAAGTCGCCCTCTGATGGTATATGAGCCTCCCAAAATTCTCAATGTCAAGTTACTATGATATGAATAGAAAAATGGTCCACCATTTATCGGCCAAACACATAAAGGTTTTCATGAAGAGTTTGTTCAATGTTCGTCAAGGCTATTCTAAGTCCAGTGCGTGAGTATTTGGCCAGATTTATTGAGGAGCCCATCAAGGTTGGCAACCTAAACCAAGAGACATTAGTCAGAGATTTCCAAAACAACCTCAAGGGTGAACACTTGAACGAGTCCTTGGTCCAAAAATCGGTAACCTCAATGGAACAAATCATGGAAAGAGTAGAATGTTATATTAAAGAGAAAAAACCAATGTCGAAAAGAGAAACTGAGATGTAAGAGAGAGGTAACAGAAATTTTGAAGCACCTGGCCAACGAAGGAATCAAAACACAATACCATTTTGAAAAAAAAAGCATTAAAGCTCGCTAGAAGGCTATTAAAGCATTTAACCCTACTAAACACAAAAAGAGATCAAATCCTCCAAGACATTTGTATTACCCTACTAAACACAAGTGAATGACTCGGTAAGGTGCAATTTGATAGTTGAGAGGTTATGGACGTCACCCTCTGATGGTATATGAGCCTCCCAAAATTCTCAATGTCAAGTTACTATGATCTGAATAGAAAAATGGTCCACCATTTATCGGCCAAACACATAAAGGTTTTCATGAAGAGTTTGTTCAATGTTCGTCAAGGCTATTCTAAGTCCAGTGCGTGAGTATTTGGCCAGATTTATTGAGGAGCCCATCAAGGTTGTTAACCTAAACCAAGAGACATTAGTCAGAGATTTCCAAAACAACCTCAAGGGTGAACACTTGAACGAGTCCTTGGTCCAAAAATCGGTAACCTCAATGGAACAAATCATGGAAAGAGTAGAATGTTATATTAAAGAGAAAAAACCAATGTCGAAAAGAGAACCTGAGATGTAAGAGAGAGGTAACAGAAATTTTGAAGCACCTGGCCAACGAAGGAATCAAAACACAATACCATTTTGAAAAAAAATGCATTCAAGCTCGCTAGAAGGCTATTAAAGCATTTAACCCTACTAAACACAAGGAGAGATCAAATCCTCCAAGACATTTGTAAAACCCTGATTTAATTATTTATTTAATTTAATTATTTATTTAATTCAATAAAGTATTTAATTTAAATAATTATTTTGTGATTAAGTGGCATGTTTGCCCGTTGACGGTATTTGTTGTGTTTTGTGTTAAGTTAATTGGGTTAGTGGGGTTTTTAAAGCCTGAACAAATTCTGGAACTTTTGAGTTAAATTTTTGTAATAACATGTTAGATTAATAGGAATAAACATGTCATTATGTGGTATTCATGTGATATAAGTTTCTTGACGTTTGAGGATGTTTGGGATTGAATTGGGGGAAGGTTTATGGGTTTTGCAGTGAAAAAATCATGTTTGTGGTGCTGCAGCTCTAGAAGACCTTGCCCAGTGAGCTTGCCTGACGATTTTGGCCCGACAAACTTTTCCCAGCGAGCTGCTGTTCTCGCCTGGTGAGCATGACAATACAGAGTTGATGTTCACGACTAAAATTGTTGTAACTTGGCTTTCGAGACTCGGATTAGGGAGCGGTTCAAAGCGTTGGAAAGCTAAAACATAAAGCTACATTATGGTAGTACTTTGAGAGATGAATTGGCATGTTTGAGTGATGTGTATATGATTTGAATATGTGTGATAAAATTACAAGTAAGATGTGGTGCAGATTATTGTGCATACTTGCTCATGAGTTATTGAGATGCGCAAATTAAGATATGAATTATTATTGATGCAATGAATATATATTTGTTTAAAGTAAGAGTAGGGATGTATTGCATATGTTGTTGTTGAGTGGTCATGTATAGTCAGAGTGAGGTTGTACTGCATGTTTGTGTGTCATACATCATATGTGTCATTATTGTGAAAGAGGTATGTTCACTAGTTCAGAGGGGGGACTAGTGACTTGTCCCAAGCCTTTAGTGAGGGCTTGGAGATCAGAGGGAGGGGGGATTAGGGTTCACAGAGTTAAGACCCACTTCGTATGAAGAACCAATTGTTGAGTCGGTACCGCATGCATATAGAGTTGAGTTGTGAGTCTGGTTCAGAGTGGGGACCGTGAACAAGCATGAGTCGAGTCATTGATGCATTATGTTGCATAATTATGATTAGATAATTGTGATATGGGTGAGATATGAATACATGATATTGGTGTGTTTTCTGATTATACAGATGATTGTGTAGATGCGTGAATCTATCCTGAATGATTATTCACCGTTTATTATTTGAATGTATTCTGACCTACATTGTGGTAGTGCTTTGAGAGATGATTTGCCATGTTTGAGTGATATGTGTATGATGTGAATATGTGTGATGAAATTACAAGTATGATGTGGTGCGGATTATTGTGCATACTTGTTCATGAGTTATTGAGATGCACAAATTGAGATATGAATTACTATTGATGCAATGAATATATATTTGTTTACAATCAAAATGGGGATGTATTGCATATGTTGTTTTCGAGTGGTTATGTGTAGTCAGAGTGGGGCCTTATTGCATGTTTATGTGTCATATATCATATGTGTCGTTATTTTGAAAGAGGCATGTTCGCTAGTTCAGATATGGGACTGGTAACTTGTCACAGGCCTTGAGTGGGGGCTTGGGGTTCACAGAGATTGAGACCCGGTTCATATGAAGAACCAACTGTTGAGTCGGTACTGCATGCATATGGAGTTAAGTTGTGAGTCTGGTTTAGAGTGGGGTCCGCGATGAGCATGAGTCAAGTCATTAATGCATTATGTTGCATAATTGTGATTGAATAATTATGATGTGGGTGAGATGCGAATACATGATGTTGGTGTGTTTTCTGATTATGTGGATGATTGTGTAAATGTGTGAATCTATCTTGATTTATTATGCATCATTTATTATTTAAATGTATTCTCACCCCCTTTTTGTGTTGTTGCATTTGTACTCCTCTAGAGTACAAATAACCAGGTACCTGAGTAGGAGCTAGAGGTTGAGGATGGTGGCATGCCTATTTAGTTGCTTGTCATTCAAGTCCATTGTTGGGGTTACTCTGATACGTAACACGAGGGAAATGAGTTGTCCTTTATTTGTTTATGTTGCGCATCTTTCAGTTTGATTTTATTCCGCGATGAACCATTTTTCAAACTAATACTATTGTTGAGGCTTTTATGCCAAGTGTTTTGTATTCCGCTTCTTATCAAATATGTTAACGTTAAATTATATAATTCAAAACGATTTTTGATAGTGTGAGTAATATTCTACTTGGTGAATAGTTTTGTTTTATACATGCTTTATTTGATTAATTGTCGAGTCGGAAAGTAGGGTATTACAATGTCTACCATACTAAGGTTATTTTTGAACCCCCTTTCCCCTAAGGGAGATATAATGGGGGTGAATCATATAAGTATTGAAGGTATCACATGATACGAGGTCACCACACATATGATTGTCACCACCTAAAGCGAGAGGGTGAAAAGCTAATCCAAGAACGCTTCCTACAAAGATATGTACGAGGTAACTCCCATAATTCAGAAAGAAGAGCACCACAGACAAGATCAAGTCTCTAGAGAACACCCAAATCCAAAAGGGACCAGAGTCATGAAGAAAGATATAATCCCAACCAAGCAAATCACACTCATAATATGATTGTAGGAGGCTTCATGGGAGCCATATAGTCCAGCTCACCAGGAAAGAAATATGTCTATCAAGTGATGCATATCTCAAATACCCGACTCGTATAAATAATAATTTCCTCACTAGAGATTTTTTTTAGTAGAGACGCGAAAAGAGTCATATCTCACGAAAAATGATCCCATGTCAAAAGAGAAAATTCTTAGGGACTGGAGAAGGCCGCATGATTTAAGTTGAACGGAACTAATCTTATATCTTTTATTTTTTGTCATTTATTTTATCATGATGCTTAATTATCCTTCTTTTCTCATTTCTATTATTTCTCTATTTTATCTTGGTTTATTTCTCTCTTATAACATAAACTGTTTTCAAATAAAAGCATTTTTATAAACGAGTTTTTGAAATCTTAATATCACAATCACCCTCCCTTTTGTGTTTGGTATCGTTTGTTCAACAAAAGTGTGTGTGGATGTTACCCATTATGAGGTATCCGACGAGTGAATAGCTTCTCGTTGATGAGTCCAAAGCAAGGAAGATTAAAAGGCTCTTTGACCAGTACATCATGATCATTGAGAAGTTATATAAAATGGACATAGCTACACTTATGTTGAGATGTGTATTAGAATATGAGGTAAACCTGGTTGTAACTGAAGTTCATTAAGGAGTATGTGAAATACACATCGGTGAGAGAGCTTTGGAAAGCAAAATTTTAAGGTTCGGGTAATACTGGAGACTATGCTGAGAGACAATTCCAAATTCGTGAACCTGTGTGACAAATGCCAAAGATTCTCAAACTGAATCCATGCCCCCACTGAGATATTGCATTCAGTCACTTCACCTTGGCCTTTATATCAATGGGGAGTGGATATATTAGGAACATCCCCCTTGGCCCCAAGCCAACCCTTCTACTAGTGGTGATGGACTACTTCACTAAGTGGGTAGAAGCAAAGGCAGTGGAAAAAATAACATCAGAACATTTACGATGTTTCTATTAGAGGAATATAATTTACAGGTTCGATTTATCAAAGACCATTGTCTCAGACAGCGAGACACAACTTACCAGTTGATTTATGGTCAATTTATGTCAACAAATAGGAATCCAAACAAAGTTCATTTCAATCGAGCACCCTAGGAGAATGAGCATACATAATCATCCAACAAAACCATACTCTCCAGGATGAGAAAGAAACTGGAAGAGGAAAAGGGACTTTGGGTCGAGCTGCTTCACGAGGTAATCTATGTCTCATTTAAATATGAAAATATATAATTAAATTACTACGTACATGTAATATCGTGCCTATTTGATAACATACTTGCAAAGATATTATTAAGTATTACATATATTGTGTTCATATCAAACAATCCACATTCGTCAACCAAGGATACCTACCCCCTTCATAATGGTTTGTAGTTCATATGCAACGTTCCTAGTTGAAATCAACACGCCCATATGACAACAAGATCATTTTAATGAAGATGACAACCAGGTCGAGCTAAGAAGTTTTACTAAACTGATAGAGGAATTCAGAGAAATGGATAACATTTAGGAAATTTCGGCAAAGCACAAAGAAAAATGAAATATAATATTAGGTGAACCCATAATAATGGACCCCTTTCATAATGGTTTGTAGTTCATATGCAACGTTCCTAGTTGAAATTAACACGCCCACATGACAACAAGATCATTTTAATGAAGATGGCAACCAGATCGAGCTAAGAAGTTTTACTAAATTGATAGAGGAATTCAGAGAAATGGATAACATTTAGGAAATTTCGGCAAAGCACAAAGCAAAATGAAATATAATATTAGGTGAACCCATAATAATGGAGTAAGGAGACCTTGTTTGAAGCAGGTAGGGCTCAATCCAGGAAAGGAAATTTGTTCGCTAATTAGGAATGGCATATCCGAGTACAGAAAAACTATCTCAGGGAGCTTATAAGTTAGAAATATTATAAGGTAAAGAGGTTTCCAGAACCTGTGAAGTTGTGAACTTAAGACACTGTTATAGTTGAACAAAGCCTTAGAGGCTTCAAGAAATGTAAGTTTAAAATTAGGATCAATAAAGCAACATCATATTAGGGTGGCACACTTTTCCCTTGAAAGGGAAGAGGTTTTTAATGAGTCCCATTAAGTTTTTTAATGAGATATGTGTTGTATACAAGGTACAAAGATCGACAAAGGATCTACGCACACCTCAAACAAGTGTGTTGGAAATCTATGAGGAAACTTGCGCCTACAGGTATATGATAAAACCCTTTGGGGAACCTTGAACTTACGTGAGACTCCTTGCAGGGTATATGTTAAAACCCTAAGGAGAACCTTGCACCTATCAGTGACTCCCTATTGGGTATATGGTGGAACCCTATAGGGAAGCTTGCGCCTACGAGTGATTCCCTACGATGTATATGTTATAATCCTACAAGGAACCTTATGCCTACAAGCGACTCCATATGGGGTATTTTTCTAGAACCCTAGGGGGAACCTCGTGCCTACGAGAAAATCCCTATGGGGTATATGGTAAAACCATACGAGGATTCTTGCGCCTGTGGGTGACTTCCTACAAGGTATTTTGCTGGAACCTTATGGGGAACCTTACAACTACAAGCGACTTCCTACAAGCTATAAAACAAAACCTTATAGGGAACCTTGCACCTATAGATATCTCCCTACGGGAGATGGGACACTAAGTTCCTACAAATGATTAAACCATACAGACATGAATTCACGATTGATTTAGACAATGCTCAAGCATAAAAAAATAACGTAAATGCCTTAATTAAAGTGTTAGAGCTAGTCAAAGGGGCCCCTAAATGGTGGAGGGGTTTTATGTACAAGTTTAAATAAATATAAAGTAATAAAAACAACATCCTAGGTGTGAGGGACATCTTTAAGTGAGATCTTTGTAAAGACATTCCCATCCTCCCTAGTAACCTCATTAGTGGGCGCCGCTTTCTTCGGAGATGACATTTTCTTTGGCTTTTTATCCAAGTGTTAGTCATCTTTGAGGTCAACTTCCTCCATCAGGCGACTGTCCACCACCACTTTGAAGTAGTATATCTTTCCAAGGTTGAGCTCAAGGTACAAACAACATACTTGCTCTTTCGCCTTCTTGAATCCTTGGTCCCCTGAAAGGTGATCATCCATGCAAGCCTTCTCAAGGATCCCTTTAATATCACTCAGCTCGACCTCAACTTCACCAAATTGGGTGTTTCGGATATGGAAGTTCATCTAAAGGGCCTTCTTTTCCTTTAAAAGTTTATCTTTCTCTTGTTTGAACTTTGTAGAGGTGGTCTTGACACGAGCTAAATCTTTCTCGAGAGCAGTTATCCTCTCATTAGTAGAGGTCACCATGGTTTGTATAAGTTCATAACCTTCCTTTAGCTCTTGAGTTCGACCATCAATCCATGCTCCTTTTTTAAAGAATCATCTGAGTCTTCAAACATGGTCTGACCTAGAACAACACTTATCATCATATAGGTGCCAAGGAGTTGAAGCATCTTTTGGGGGCCCAATGAATTTTATTTTTCATCGTTATAGGTAGCATTAAGGTTTTCTTCGATAAACGAAAATCCATCAAAGGTCTTCTCGTATATGAGGAACTCTTCTGCAAAATCAAAGGAAGATCCACCTTTTGAAGTACCATGGTCGTTACCTTCCATGAAAATTCTCACCTCTAGGTCTATATAAGCAACAACATCCATATCTATTGGTCCCTTGACAATATTATCCATGTTTCTCTTGGCTAGGGTGACTTCATACTTTCAGGAATAGGAGGTGGCTTGACAGTACTCTGCCTTGAAAACTTTCCCCAATGTGGCGGCCTTTCTTTTCTTAGTTACCCGAACTTGGAAGCCCTATGGATCACTTTGATTGATAAGTTCCAACACGTTCTTATGGGATTTGGATTTCGCCAACATCACCTTCCTATATTTTATGGAAGAGGTGTCATCCTCTCTGTAAATTTTTTTTTTTTTTTATAATTAACTAAAAGCTATTAAGTAGGGAAAGACATCAAAGAAGCATCTTACATAGAAAACTTATCAATGTAGGAAGGTGCCACTAATATATAAACAAGTATCTTGATCCCAAAATGGTGTATTGTTCTAAAAGATTGAGTGTTTCCTTTTTCATCCCACTAAGCCTATCTGGTTCATATCCCAAGATAGAAAAGTGTGGAACCATGTTTTACAGGTTAGTCAAGAAGTGATCAAAGCTAAAAATGAGTATCATGGTTTTCTTTTGATGATGTGCTTTTAATTATGAGAACTTTGATGAAAAATTGGTTTCACTAGTGACGAATTGTGGAGATGCAAGCATTATGTCAAGCGATCAAAGATGCATATCAATGTTTGTTCAAAGTTCTTCCTCCGAATCAAGCAAATGAACTAGGATTTAATGATCTTTATCCTCTGATGATGGCATTTAAGTTAAATGCCATCATCAAAAGATAAAGATCATCAAAACCCCAGTTCATTTGCTTGATTCGGAGGAAGAACTTTGAACAAACATTGATATGCATCTTTGATCGCTTGACATAATGCTTACATCTCCATAATTTGTCACCAGTGAAACCAATTTTTCATCGAAGTTCTCATAATAAAAAGCACATCATCAAAATAAAACCATGATACTCATTTTAGCTTTGATCACTTCTTGACTAACCTGTAATACATGGTTCCACACTTTTCTATCATGGGCTATGAACCAGATAGGCTTAGTGGGATGAAAAAGGAAACACTCAATATTTTAGAACAATACACCATTTTGGGATCGAGATACTTGTTTATATATTAGTGGTACCTTTCGACATTGATAAGTTTTCTACGTAAGATGCTTCTTTGATGTCTTTCCCTACTTAGTAGCTTTTAGTTAATTATAAAAAATTAATTTTGTTTTTACAGAGAGGATGACACCTCTTCCATAGCATATAGGAAGGTGATGTTGGCGAAAGACAAATCCCATAAGAACGTGTTGGAACTTATCAATCAAAGTGATCCATCGGGCTTCCAAGTTCGGGTGACTAAGAAAAGAAAGGCCGCCACATTGGGGAAAGTTTTCAAGGTAGACTATTGTCAAGCCACCTCATATTCCTTAAAGTATGAAGTCACCCTAGCCAAGAGAAACATGGAGAATATTGGCAATGGACCATAGATATGGATGTTGTTGTTTATATATACCTAGAGGTGATAAGTTTAATGGAAGGTAACGACCATGGTACTTCAAAAGGTGGATCTTCCTTGGATTTTGCAGAAGAGTTCCATATATACGAGAAGACCTTTGATGAATTTTCATTTATCGAAGAAAACCTTAATGCTACCTGTAACGTTGAAAAATAAAATTCATTGGATCCCCAAAAGAGGCTTCAACTCCTTGGTACCTATATGATGATAAGTGTTGTTCTAGGTCAGACCATGTTCGAAGACTCAGATGATTGTTTAAAAAAGGAGCATGGATTGATGGTCGAACTCAAGAGCTAAAGGAAGGTTATGAACTTAGCTTTTGAGTTTAGCCCGATATTAGCCTGGTGAAAAATCTCAATTATGTTTGAGGTTAGCCCGTGTAAAACCCAATTCAATTCGGAGGACAACTAGTTCCAAACTCCACCTTTGGTTCGAGATAAGTCCGTAGAAAATTTTGGTTTAGCCTGGGGAGTAACTGCTTCAAGTTCGTGTGTGGAAGGAAGAATAATGACTTCATTCCAGTGTTCATAGTTTGGTTGGAAGTTAATCAGAAAATTCATTTTCCTTGTGTATGGGGGTTCATAAGATTAACATACTAAAAGCTTATAAAGATTATTGGATACTCTCAAGATTAAGTCTTGGGGAGAGGAGTATGTCACTTCATTAGACTGAACCTTTATAAATTATGGTGTCTTCTCTTTTTCCTTAACTTTTTATTTCCACATATTTTCTTTCTGTTGGTTTTTCGATACTATTATTCAATTGTTTTCTTAAAAAAAGCTCTGAAAATGAAAAATATTTTTGTTTTAAACTATCAATTTTTAGACCCCTACAATTCACCCACCCCTCTTGTGTATGGAGTCACATGTCCAATTTAAGGGGCTTGCTTGTTCGGTAACTATAAAGCCTATACATCCCATCCTCATCATACATGACCTCGAGATAGTGGGTACTTCCGTTAACTAAAGCTTTCAAAATGTGCTAGCCCATATGAGCCAGCTCGCTAAGTCCGAAAAATCATAGGGCTTGTGCTTTAAAAATTAGAGCTCGTATTTTAAAGGGATTTTTTAACCCGACCCTAAAAAGCCCTCTACCCATTAGGCCTAGCCCGTATGGGCCACGGATAACCTGTTAGGCCTGCAAAACTACAAATTTTAAAAAAAATTATAATAATACTTATGTTGTTTCACTCCAAAATAACACATTGATTTTTCTCACCTCACTAAATTTTATCTCTATTCTATTCGATCTTTCTCTTTTAAATATATACATTAATATAATCAAATTAATATTCAATTATTTTATATTTAATTTATATTTTTCTCATATTCTATTAGTTCTATTATTTTAAGCATTTGATTATCATTATATACAATTTAGATATGTATTATATTTAAAAGTATATTATAGTATCTATAAAAAATAATATAGTAATTAAAAATATATTATGCTTAAAATAGTATAATTTTTATTGTATTATAATAAATATTATAGAGTTTTAATTATAATTTGTATGTAAAAAATAGTTAAATAAAAATCATTTAGGACGGGGTAGCCCGAAGCCCGCACAGGGCCAGACTCGGGTAGTAATTTTTTAGCCCATATTACAATAGGGATTTTTGGCGCAATCCTAAAAAGACTAAGGCCCGTCGGGGCTAGCCCATTTAGGCCGGGCAATCCTTTTTGACAAGCTTTACCCTTAACACATACAAAATTTGCATTCCAATTCTTGTAGTTTTAAGTATAGGGGGGAGAAGATCTCTCCCATGGTTGAAACTCATAAAACCCATCTCTCCCTAGTTAACCCTTTTGTCTCATAGAAAGAGAATAATATGCATGTTGTAGGCCCCAACAAAGAACCTTGAGTCCTCATACGAATGTCCATTTGTTCGGATGTAGTTGGGATGGGTGACGTGGATAATCTTTAGGATGTCAGACTGAAGGAGAGTAAAATAAATGTTAACTCCAAAATCTTCAATAACCCCAATATAGAAGAAGAAATATTTGTCCTCCACCTTCCGAAGACGCTGCATGTAAACCTTCTCATCAGACATGTACAACTCTAATATCATGTCAGCCACAATTTGGGTATTAGACAACTCCAGATCTAGTCAGAATGCTTGTACCCAATCATCTTCAAGACATATCGAGTCAATGATCATAGAATCGTCGAGAATTCCATGATGGATCTAGTCGGAGTTGAGGAAGAAAACACTAAGTTAGTGTCTTTATCACTAAGTGGTCCACTTCATGAACTACTATAAGAAGAACTCTTGTAACTACAAAAAAGATCTATCTCTACAAACTTTCAATCTACTTTTCTCGTACCCCGTATTCAAAATTTTCAAGCATTGAGTCCATAAATTAGATCTCTCAACATCATTTTGGAGCTATATGACCCTCCACGATGAATCACACTATCAAATAAACACCATCAAATAAGAAACATAAAGTGTAAAAGAACAAGAGTGTTACATGGTGTCGTGAGTGTTTATTGGGGATTTGAGACAAAGAAGAGAGAAATATGCAAGAGATACTTTTTTTCAAAGTTATGAGATGAAGCGAAGGGATGAGGAAAATGAAAATCATAAAAGCTATTTATAGGTTTGAGTTGTAGACAAAAGAACGAATACATTTAAAGTTATCTTTTTAGGGTTGTAGGAAATATGAATAGATCATGAGTTATTGTTATTCTCAAAGAGTTTGACATTCATCACATTTAGTGTATGAGGAATATCCAGACAATCAACACAACTTATCCAAACACAATGAGACAAAGAGAGACTCGTGGGCGAGATTGTCGTGAATGTGAGATAAAGAAAGACACAATAATGTGAAAGGCAACAAGGAAAAAACGTAAGATTGAGCGAGACAACAAAGGTGAAAGAAGAAAACATTTTATTTTTAGTTTTTCAATACTTTTTTATTTAATTTAATTTGTTATTCTTGTTTCTATTTTGTTATTTAATGAATTGTTAAACATGTCTCATATGCACGTGTTAATGGGTGGTTCCTATAATGGAAATGTATAAATATCATTGTTGTTTTTATTTTTAATATGTATAAAAAAAACTAGATTTCTTTTATAGAATTTTTTACCCAAATACCCCTGATTTTCAAAATAATCCTAAAATAATTCTAATTTCAAAAAAATTCTCAATCTACCTCACTTTTTAGAGGAGGCGCCAGATCAATTCATATTAATATTAATACTCATTTACACAAAAAAGACTAATGTTGATGACCGGGATCACCTAACCGACCCCCGGTCCCACATCCCCTAGCTACCCGAACTCGTTGATCTAACCCACATTGATGATTCACCCCAGGTGTTTGAGTATCTGAGGGCCCAGGAACATCACCACCAACTACAAGAGATTGTCTCAGATACTCAGACAAATCAACGTAGTCTTGTGTATGCATCGAAGGGGTACCGCCATAGCTGAGTTCATGACCCATGCCAGAGTAGTTGGGAGACATGTTCCGTACTAAAGGAGAATGTGTGCGAGCTATCAAAAAATTTCACATGAATAACTCTCTTGATTTCACTGTGAAACGTACTGATTCGAGAAGGTATATCATTGAATGTCGTAACATCCTTTGTAAGTTTCGGTTGACTGCATCTCACAAAAAGAGAAGCGACTCTTGGGAGATAGCTTCTATAGACCCACCTCACGGTTGCATTGCAACTAACGTTGAATAAGATCACCATAAATTAAGCGTTGCATTGAAATGTGAAGACATTTTGTCGCTTGTTAACAAAGACCCATCAGTGAAGGTGACTATAATAATATCTCATATCGTCACAAGATATAATTCTGCTCCATCTTACAAGAGAGCATGGATTGCGAGGACAAAGGTTGTTGAACAGGTATTTGGCAACTGGGAAGATTCATACAAAGAATTGCCACGGTTTTTATGGGTCCTAAAAACATACATACCAGGAATTGTTGCAATTATGAAGACATTGCCAGCATTTACACCAGATGGAAACTGTGTTGCTGGAAATAGAATCTTTCATCGCCTCTTTTGGGCTTTTGAATCGTGCATCAAAGGTTTTGCATTCTGTAAACCTATTATTCAAATTGATGGAACATGGTTATACAGAAAATACAAGGGTACTTTGCTTATGGATGTTGCACAAGACGATAACAACAATGTCTTTTCTATTGCCTTTGCTCTGGTTAAAGGTGAAACCGCTGGTGGTTGGGGTTTCTTTCTTCCACATCTCAGAACACATGTCGTTTCACAATCCAATCTCTATTTGATTTCAGATAGACATGTTGCCATTGAGAGTGCTTACAATAACCATGATAACGGATGGAATGATCCTGCTTCTACCCATGTTTATTGCATTAGACATATCATACAAAACTTCATGTGTGCAATCAAAGATAAGAACCTTCACAAAAAAGTGGTGAATGCTGGGTATGCTCTAACTCAGCCGTCATTTCAATATTACCGTGATAAAATTAGATTGTCTAATGCAGATGCAGGAAAATGGGTGGATAACATACCAGTAGAGTAGTGGACAAGGGCATTTGACGGAGATTGTCAATGGGGCCACATGACAACAAACCTTGTGGAATGCATGAACGACATATTCAAAGGCATTAGAAATCTACCAATAACCGCTTTGGTTAGAACAACCTATTATAGGTTGGCTTCTACCTTCATAACCAGAGGTCAAAGATGGAGTGTAGTGTTAATGTCGGGTCAAATATTCAGTGAATGTTATATGAAAGTGATGAAAGAGGAAAGTATCAAAGCTAGCACACACACGGTTACAGTCTTTGACCGTCATAGGAAAAATTTAAGCATACAGGAAATAATTGACCACAATGAGGGGAGGCCAAATTTATCCTATGCTGTTAAACTAAATAGAAGTTGGTGCGATTGTGGAAAGTTACAGGTCTTCTGTATTCCTTGCTCCCATGTCATTGCGGCATGCACACATACTCGTCAGGATGCTTACATCCATCTATCTGATGTTTACAAGGCCATTACCATCATGAATGTGTATAACAAAAGCTTCTCAGTGCGACTAATGGAGGAATACTAACCTCCATATGATGGTGACATAGTTTGGCACAACGATGAGATGCGAAGAAAGAAAAAAGGACGGCCAAACAGCACGCATATTAGAACAAAAATGGATACGACTGATATATGTCGTCAACCAGGACACAATAAGAACAATTGTCCCAATCTAGGAGCAACATTTGCATCATAAGATAATATCTCCTTTTAATTTTTATAACCTTGGATTTTTATATATCATTAATTTTTTGTTACAACAAGGTTAACAACAGACATCACTACAACATAAGCAAACTTAAAACAAAATATTTCTAACTAATTATAACAATCAATTTGATGTCATCTCGTCTAAACATCATTTCCCTAACATCCTTATCAGTTCTGACTCGCACTCAACCAAATATACTATCGAGTCTCTCAATACTTCTAATTTTTTTTCCCATTCTGGTATTTTTCCATCTAACCTACGAACCAACTCCCTCTTCAGTTGATCGAAACTACAGATGTTCCAGAAGAGCATCAACATCGGAGATTTATCTCTCGAATAAATCACTTTTCCATAGCGGCGATGAACACCAAACATGTTTGGAATATGATGAAATGAGATGCGGAAAAATGATTCACACAACACCTCTATTTATAACACAAAAAATTGCACATTACACTGAGGCGTCAGATCAATTGGCGCCTCCGCTACCAAATAACACATGGGCGCCAATTGAATTGGCAACACCATGTAGTCATGTACTGTAGCCATTCCAATTGGCGCCTCCTCTCTAAGTTTAAGAGCAGACGCCAATTGGTCTGGCGCCTCCTCTAAAAAGTGAGGTAGATTGAGAATTTTTTTGAAATCAGAATTATTTTGGGATTTTTTTTGAAAAACAAAAGTATTTGAGTAAAAAATTCTCTTTTATATATGTGTCAAACAAAATAATTTATGATAACCCTTTGAATAAGTTAAAAACATCTCTTTTGATTAATAGAATATCCTGAAATTGAATGTAATATTTGAGTTATAAAAATGTTTGGAAAAGAGAAAAATGAAAAGTGATAAGAGATCATACATTTTAAAAATAAAATTGTCAATCAAGAATTTTAGTGTGTGTTTGGATTAACGGTAATAAGATTGATTATGGCATAATTGAGTTTGTTATAATTGATTTTAATAGAATTGAGTTTTTCAAATTTGATTTATGTTTAGATACAATAATATAGAAATGGTTGTTATCGATTAGTGTTGTTTGGATAATTTTTATCAAAATTGATTTTGAATGTATAATTACCAAAATAATAATAAAGTCTAATATAAAGCAAAAAGAGATGTTTTTAAATAACCAACCTTTTCAATTTAAATTCTCAAATAACCAATATTTTAAATTATTTACTAAAATAACCATGTTCCAAACAAAAAAAATTCAACAAAGAGGAGGAGTCACGAATGGTGGCGCATGCATTAAAAAATACACTTAGGCGTTGTAATCATTGGCGCATACACTACAATGCACCAAGATGATTGACGCATGCACTATTTACTTAAAGGGGAGACGCCACTTCCCCTTGCGTCTGCATGCTATTATTTTGTTGCTAAAAAATGTTCCAATATAGTTAGCATGTGCAGGCTATGTGGTACTTACCATAATCTCCATCAATGTTATCCCTTCAGGCATGCATTAAGGTAACAATATTCTCGTATATTCTTCTAAATACAATAAACTTATAATTATACATGACTATTTTTTTAATGAAATAATAAATTAGGGTTGAATTTGAAATTAGTTAAATAATTAATGGGTGATCTTTAAATCAAGTAACATATCTGACAAATACTCATTTTCTATAATTGGATTAGAATCCAAAAATTACTAAAACAAGAAACCGATTCATTCAATTACAATAAATTTATTTCTTATTTATGAATTCATGAATATATTAATAACTATTTATTATTATTATTATTATTATTATTATTATTATTATTATTATTATTATTATTATTATTATTATTATTATTATTATTATTATTATTATTATTATTATTATTATTATTATTATTATTATTTAGATAATCTTGAATAACAATAATTGGTTTAACCTCACACAATAAACAATAAATGTGCCAATGAATTAAAACTCGGGAGAGTTAGTATGATTTATTTTAAGAAAATATGAATCTATTTAATATTTAGAGATTTCATTGAGATAATATATTTTAATATTAAAAAAATGGAAAGGTTACGACGCCTAAGTAGAGATTTCATTGAGAAAATATGCATGCAGCGCCACTCCCCTTCCTGACGCCTCATCCTTAAATCAATAGTGTATGCGACAGTTTTCTTGACGCATTGCTAGTGAATGCGCTAGGGGTCACGGCGCTATTTGTGACGTCTCATTTTTTGTTGATAATTTTTTTTGAAACATTGTTATTTTGATAAATAATTTAAAATATTAATTATTTAAGAATATAAATTGAAAAATTGATTATTTAAAAAATACAAAGAGAAGAAATAATTTATGAGAATTAAAGAGGATAAAAAAGAAAAATTAAAGAAAGTTGTAGCAACTAAAATATAATAAATATAGAATTGATTCTTACTAATTTCAAAAGATGGGAATCGTAGCTTTTAAGAAATTCGTTCCTGGAGGTGAAAAAATGCTTTTGGAAAAATCCAAACATGAATAAAAAATTAGATCACTTTTTAAGTTGGAGAAGAATAGAAGTGATTTTAAGGTTTGTAAAAATCAATCCAAACACACACTTAAGCAAACATTAACAAAGAGAATTGAAGTCAAAATCAAAGAAAAATCAACATTTCAATTAGATGTGTATCAACAACACCAAAGCTATTAAGAAAACAAAGAGATAAACAAAAGAAAAAAGAGTACAAACTCAACGATTGTATAAGTCAGATGACATCAAAATGTCAGTATATGTTTATTGTAAATTGTAATGTGTCTTTACTTAAACCATTTTAGCAAAATCTTTTATCTATAAATAATAATTTTAGTATATAAAATTAAATATTTAATACTTAATGTTGGAAGTCGATTTACTCCTAAATGAGAAATAAAATTAAAGTTTTAGAATATTAAATATGTTTTTCATCTTTTTGATTTATTTTAAATTTATCATTATATTATTAAATTTAATTAAATGTTACTTTAAATATTCATATTTTTAATTTAAATGTTTTTAAATATAAAATTGTCATTTAACTTGTTTGACTCCTTCACATTAAAACATTGTATAGGAGCCCACACTCCATGACAAATCAAGAAGGGTTCAAATTGTTTCCTCTATGTAAGTGTGATCTTAAGTCACTATCAGGTATTCACTTATTCATATTTGCAACAATTCTAACTCTCTTAATAATTGATTTAGTGTTGGAGTGTCAATCTTATATGCATCCACCTTTATGTTCATTGGAGACCATAACCACTGCACAAGAAGCTAATGTTTCACATCTTTCTAGCTTAATAGTAACACCATTCACATTCCTAAGATTCGATCAACTATTTAAACTCTCCAAGACAATGTATCCTCTATTCTCACTTTCGCAGTCGAAGAACATGTACAACATCAAGATCTCCAAGCTTCCACCGTGATACCTCAATAGAATGTTCAAGAGTCTAAGCAGAACCTTACATCCAACATCATCATATTCCTTCTCTACTTGGAGATGGACTTTTACATGTTCTTCGGAATTCCAAGAGTAGTTGAACTCATGTTGAACATCTTCGTCCTAGTCCAATAACAGAACGTAAAACTATTATGCATCAAAGAGAACCAACAAAAGATTCTGATGCAAATAGAAACCTGATTGGAGTTATTGTAGCCCGACTACTCTAGAGTCTTCCCAAGGGATGTTCTTGTTGACATTGAGTTGAAACCTAGAGTGCCAGAGTTTCCTTAAAATAATCACCATCGTCGTTGTAGTTGCAACTCACCTCCCATTGATTCTAAGGATAGAGATATCTTTCATATATCACCTAAAGATAATTGTACTATATGATCCTCTTCTCATTGTTATCGAAGCAGAAACATATAGGATAACATTGATCATGCCCTTGTCTATCATAGAAGGAACCCATTCAACAAACACATAATTGGTTGTAAAATCCCTAATTCTTTCGAGAAGCCCTCTATTAGGAAAAACATAAGTTTCGTATTATTTAAAGATATATCCTTTAAATGGTTTATATAGAGTGCCACCCTTACCTTAAAAGTCAGTTTTATAGGTATGAGTTAGGTCAAACTCTCATTTTGTCATGTTATTAGAGATGGTTCTTTTATGAGTTAAGGGTTTCTACATTTGGTCCCATAGAATTCTTGAATCTTCCTTCATTTGTAAAAAAAATATATCCAAATAACACTTTTTCGCTCCAAATGTCATTGTTATTTTTAATTTCTAGTCTCTGTCTTGAATTGTTGCTTAATGATCCACTATGTTTTTTTTCCTGAAGAAAACAGATCATCCTCAAGATACATATTGCAAGATAATGTTTCACACTCAAAAGACATGATACTCTCTTTATAATTTTTCAGGAAAATAATCTCATAGGTCTAATGCCCCCGGTGTTCATGCTTAACAACCTTCATATCTCAATTTTTTAATACTCAAAATATTTGGATAATTGATTTAGGTGCCTCCAATCAGATTGTTGATAACTGTTCCTTATTCTCTTCCATACCCTCTTCAAAATTTCTCCTATTCATAACTCTACCAAAGGAATCGGTCATGTTTTTGTCCTTCCTTCTATAACTTTGAAATATATTTTGTTTATACCTGGTTGACCTTTTAATTTAATCTCCCTTAACCAACTTACTCAGAGTCTAAATTGGTCAGTAACCTTTGACACTTATTTGTTTACTATATAGAAACATGGTAAAGGTCAGTTGCTTGGTGCAGAATATGCATCACATGGTCCTTATTACCTCTAATTAGTTTCTTATGTTAGTTGTACTGTGATTGATTCTCCAAACCCTCTTCATGAACGCTTAATACATCCAAGTTTGTCAAAATTAAAACAAATGATTCTGAATCTTGCAAAATTTTCATCATTAAATAGTGAATCATGTCAATTAGGCAAGCATGTTCGCTTTCCTTTTCCAAGCAAAGTTGAAAGTCAAGTTGACTCTCCTTTTTCTATTATCCATTTAGATATATGGGGATGAAGTCCTTTGCCTTCTAATGATTTTCAACATTTTTTTCATTGATGAATTATCCCAATGCACTTGGTTTCTCTTAATGAAAGAACAATTTGAACCTTTTTCCATTCTTACCATTTTTGCCAATGAATTTAAAACCCAATTCGGTAAAAAAAATCAAAATTCTTAGAAGTGATAACATAAAATAATATTTTTATTCTAGTGTTTCTTCTTTTTTGTCATCACATGTTATTTTTCCTCAAACTCATTGTCTTCATACCCCTCAACAAAAGGCCATACCTGAAAAGGAAGAATAGGCATCTAGTTGAAACTGCTTGGACCATGTTACTTCATGTAATTGTACTTATCCAACATATGGGTGATGCAGTTTTGACGTTCTATTTTTTGATTAACCAAATGCATTCTTCCACTATTGATCATAAAATACCGTATTCCATTTTATTTCTTAAAGAACCATTGTTTCACGTTGCTCCTCAGATATTTGAATGTAACTGTTTTGTTAATGACTCGTCTCCAAGTTTTAATAAGCTTTCTTCCCGAGCCGTAAAATGTGTATTTCTAGGATACTATAGGTTACAAAAACGTTACAAATGTCACTCCCTTGTGCATTATCGTTAGCATATTCCTGTAGATGTAATGTTCTTTGAAGAAAAGTTTTACTTCTCACCATCCATAGTCGAGTCTCATACTACTTAAGAAGTTTTTCAATTACTTATCTTGGTCCATAGTCGAGTCTCATACTACTTAAGAAGTTTTACTTGTCACATAATCAACTTTGACTACAATTTTTTTTACTCTCCTCCTCTTGATCAATCTCAAAGATCGACCATTGTATACCAAATTTATCCAAGTGTTGCTTATACGAAATTGGAAGGCAATGAAATGAGATCTAAATAATGCCCCGCACCAACGAATGACCATATTACAAATTTTCTTGAAGAAAATATTGACTTTCCAATTGCTCTTCAAAAAGGTATTCGGTCTACTCGCAATTCCCATGTTATTCATAACTTCCTAAGTTACCATTCTCTCTCTCCCGCTTATTATTCTTTTATTTCATCAATATATTCTATTTCCATCCCAAATAAAAAACTGAAGTAATTGATCATCCACGGTGGCGATAACCCATGATTGATGAAATGCAAGCTTTTTAGCATAATGGATATATGGTATTAAATTTGGGTTTAATGGTCAAATTGATCGTCTCAAAGCCTGACTTGTGTCACTACCGGGATTTCACGATAACGAAACCGAGACTAAAGAGATGCCAAAGGGAGGCAAAATCAGAAGAGTCGCCATCGAATTTTATTTGGGTGCCTCTATGGGAGAGGCAGGGGGAAATAGTCGATAAAACCCTAAAAAGATACGCGCACGAGAATCACTAAAAGAGAATAAGGAACCAGTCTTGCAACAGAGGTTTGGGTTTGGAAGTCAGTTACGCAAGGGGAAGGTATTAACACCCCTTACGTCCATGGTACTCCATGGGAACCATTTAGGTTATTTTATATACATGGGGACTTATCTATCATTGTTTTATTTTCAAAAGAATATGTATGAAAGAGGGGATGTTTTATTATTATAGTGCTCGCCAAGGATTGGGACCCTTTTGCCTACATATCACTCATTTGGGGATGAAGAATCAGAGCTCCGTAGTTCGAAGTAGAAAATATTTGTGGGTTGGTTGATTTTACCTTTGAGAAAAGGGTTTTTTCGGGCTGATGCCCTAAAGTATAAAATAAATAACAATTAAATAAACATGCATGATGAGTTTATTCAATGATGATGATAATGATTACTTGAATGAAAATTACAAGGAAATGACATAAAAGTAAATTACAAGATAAAGAATGACAATATCACAATAATAATGGTTAGTGGATATAAATGACATTAAAATAAATAACAAGTTAGTAGTACCAAAATCACAATAACAAATGTTAATGGTAAGCAAAGTTAGTGAAGTATAATTAATGGTTAGTCATATGTACAAAATGAACATCTTGTGGACTATTCTTCCATAGGTCAAAAAAAGACTCAAAATATGACACATTAAGGGATAACTTATCATTGATACAAAGTATTGAAGATGATTAATAAATCAACTAACAATAGGTTTGTAACAAAGAAAGTTATACAATCCTAAGTCCATCTATCAATATTTTAACAAATTATAATTTGTTCTCTTTCTTTTGTTTTTACTCCCTCTTTTATTTAGCAAGATAGTGAAAGAGTAAATAAATTAGCATAATGTAAATGTTGTGGTTAGATAACAATAAACATAAACATAAAGTACTTGAAATAAAGTGAACAATAAAATAAATTGCAAGGAAGTAAAGTGCAATAATGTAAATGTTAGGGGTTAGTAGTTAGTGGTTAGTAGAATAACAATAATCAAATGGATTAGCAAGTTAATGTAAAGAACATGGTTTCATCTATGCATAAAATGGATCAAATATGGTTGAAATAGAGGCAATCTATCAATGCCTCAAAGTATCATGAATGATCTATTGGTCAATCATTAATAGATTTGAAACATTGAAGATTTAATCAACTCTAAACAATCATGACCATGATCTAATAGACCTCATCAACCAAAAAAATGTAACAATAAGTCAACAATAAAAGTAAATGATAACAAACACAAAGTAAGACTAAAAAGATGAACAAAAAGGTAGTAAGAGCAAAAAATCTCAAAAAAACGTGTGTAAACCAAAGTTAATCAGTGTTTTGCAAGCTTGAATCTAAACCCTCTCAAAAGACCAACCAAGAACAACCAACTATTTTTCAATCTAAAACAGAACCAATAAGTTAAAAATTTTAAGCTAAAATGATTACCCAAAAAAAGTTAAAAAAGCTAGGTTAAAATGGTGTTGAGCTTAAATGTGAAGCAAGGGGTTTGGGCTGAAAGTATTTATGATGGAAGCTTAGTGAAAGGGTTGGGTTGTTAGTGTTAGAAAGTGAGATGTTTTGAGGGGAAAAGGTGAAATGGAAAAAAGTTGGTAGGAGGTGACTTTTGGGAGAGAAAGATTCTTGTTTTGACATAGGTCTAGAGAGGAGAGTGAATGATGTTTGGACAGAACTTTTGGAGGCTAGAAAGCGTGGAAATGAGGGGAAATACTGCCCCTATTTATAGGGAAAGCAAGTGGAGAAGTGGGTGAAACAAAAGTCACCATGTGTAAAAAATAGAGTTATTGCTACTGTTTGCGCAGGTGTAATCGATTACCATGATTTGGTTAATCGATTACACCAGCCAAAGTGGCATGTGAATCTGATTTATGCCAGTGTAATCGATTACCATGATTAAGGTAATCGATTACATAATCCAAAAATTGTTCTTTTCCTATTTTGTTGGTTTTTCTCAGGTGTGAACACCATGCCTTGAGCCCGTGCAATATACCTTTGGTTATGGATGTTAATATAATTATGGTGATGGAACAATGAATGTATGTAAAGGTGATAAGGACATGGATCAAATAAAAGTTGTATGGGGTAGGGTGATGGACCAAATGAAAGTTGTATGGGGGTGGGGTGAATTTTGGGGTATGACAGTTACCCCTATTTAATTTTCTCGGGCCTGAAGATATGGATAGATACGACTTCCAATGTGTTCAAGGTAAGAGACAATTAAGTACTAATAGGAGTAACCGGAAATTTTCCCTGTCGGGAGATGATATCTTTAGGGTTTGCTGGGGATTATGCATGGTTATGATGATTATGCATGCAATGCGATGTATGCATCATAAGTATCTTCTCAAGGAGGGAATTTCGATATTAGAATTCCAAGAAGATGGATGAAAAAAAAACTCCACTAGGGATGAGAGAAAGGGTAACTGCCCCTAACAGCGGCTAGGGAAAAACAAAAGGGCGATTCCTAGCAACGGCTGGGACATTTGACTCAGTTGGAGAGAAATGACAAGGTACAGTGATGATTTTTAGCGACGGCTAGAATACCCGTTTCTGTGGGGGGAAAAGAAGTCATTCAGTGACGATTCCTAGCAATGGCAGAAATACTTGCATCGACTGTAGATACAACTTTCCATGAAGGTAAAGTAACGATTCTTTAGCGAAGGCTAGAATACCTGACTCATCGAGAAGATCAAACAGTTAAGTGATGATTCTTAGCAACGACTGGAATACCTGACTCTACTGAGGAGAATACAAAAGTCCAATGACGATTCTTAGCAACGGCCGAAATACCTGACATTTGCTGGAAAAAGAAGCATTTCAGTGACAATTCCTTGTAAAGATCGGAATACCTCACTTATGCTGGGGAATAGATTCAAAGATGATTCTCGGCTATAAATGTCTGACTTGGTTTGGGGAATGAGCCAAAAATGCCTCTTGTCTAAAAAAGGAAATTTCAGTGATGATTCTTAACAACAGCTAGAACACCTGAGTCTGCGGGGAAGAGGAAAAATATGGTGATGACTTTCTGGGGATAGAAGAAGTACAATGACGATTCTTAGCAACGACTAGAATACCTGACTCTTATGAGGAAACTTGAAATGAAACGAAACAGTTTAGCGATAATTCCTAGCAACAACTGGAATACACGACTCTGCTTGGGAAATGTTTTGAGGATGAACATTGACTCTACCGGGGAAAAATCCTAACAACGGTTGGGAAATTCCAAACTCTGATGAGTCAGTTTAAATAAGTTAAGGAGATACTTATGATGTGATGTTATGTATGCCGATGTATGTTTGGGCTTTCACGGGGGAATGTACGAAATGCAGGGTTTACAAGCTATGCCAAGTAAGATTGGGCTCTATGGGGAGTGTATTTGAGGAATTCCAATGGTGATTGGGCTTAAAATGGTGATTAGGGAAAGTGTACTGACTTTCTAGTACTTGAGAAATTGGTGCTCGATGTCCAAGCAAGCGCTGAATGTAATGGTTGAGAATTCCTACTTTGGGAGAAATGATTGGTCAAGTCCAAGGAACTGTGTGGCGCCCTCAGGTTGGAAATTCCAAATGCGTTTTGGTTACCTTAAGTAAATTTCTGAAATAAATGTAATTTGATGTTGTCTCTCTTATAGTTTTTTTTAAAGGGTTTTTTAACAAAAAATTTCAATGTAATATTGTTTAGAAAAAGACATATTTCGCAGCCAAAACAGGAAAAGTAAAAGTATTGAGCACATGTGAGGGAAATGATTTTATTGATAAGTGGTCCCCAAAATGGGTTGTCATACCTCAAAATTCGCCCATTAATGTTACAAGGCATTTCTTAGGCACTCCAACTTATTTTTCAAGGCATTGATCCCAAAAAGAACAAAGGCCCAGCTCACAGATGGCCAAATCCAAAAAATGGCCCAAACTGACATGCTCGCTAGGCGAGAAATTCCTTCGCCTAGCGAACCCTTCGCTATACAGCTCGCCTAGCGAAGCTTGCGATATATTAGAATTTTCGGGCTTCATTCTGAGCCCATTAGGTCACCACAATCACTATAAATACCGACACTTCAGTCACGAAAATAGACAGACGAAGACGGACAGAAACCCTGGCATAGAAACCCTGGAGACTAACTCGGAGAATTCCGAGTACGGAAACCCTGAAGGCCTCTCATCCGCACCGAAGTCACCTCCGCCCAACTCCATCCGATACCAAGAGTGGTCAGTCCCTTCAACATCGCAGCTCAGTTGCAAACAGGTTTGCGCATCACTACTGTTTTATGCTTTTAATCGGTAATCTCTACATACATAAGGCATCATGATTAAATTTTCGGATATGTAATTTGATTTCACATGTGAATTTAAGTATGCCTGAATATCCTGAATGTTCGTCCATGCTATTCCTGTAATTAAATGTTATAAGGTTCAGGGTTCCGGAGATCCTGCTGCTATCAAACTCAAAACCCGTAGCCGCTCGCTAGCACATCGCTAAGCGAGCCTGTGGCGAGCACTCGCTAAGCCTTCGCTAGGCGAAGCAGGAGCGAACGGGACAGAGGCTGTTTTGTTTCTTTGTTGTTCTGCCTTATCTTTATCTAATCAAGATGTATTATAATTCTGCATTATTTGACCTGATCTTATGACTGTTGTGTTTATTTTGTGGTGCAATTTTCAATTGTACTTTATCTCGATGTTCTGACCCGTGTGCTGAATTGTGTAAAGGCTTACATATTCCCGAAGAAACGGCCGACTAGGTATTCCACTTTATGTGTGGGATACCCTTATGGAGATGGATTCTGAATTACTTAATTTTAATGTGGAGATTCATCCTAATTACTTAATTAATATGGACCTAATTACCTAATTGATTATAACTATCTAGTCGATTGCAAAATATTGCCTTTGAATATGTGATTTTGGACCTCTCTTTGTTGCCTTACGGTATTACGGTCATGTCCCGCGAATGTGGGGATACCCTTAGCAAAGACCCTTCGATTAAATCATCATGTCCCTTTAAAATAAATCATAGTCCCTCGGATGTTGCCTTCGAATATATGATTTTGTCCCTCGATGACCCTTCGGTGTAGCCTACGGTTAAATGATGATAGTCCCTTCGAATGCTAAGGTATCCTCACAACTGTTGCCTTCAATGACCAATCGATGACCCTACGATGACCCTTTTACATCCAAAGGATAAAACTACTTACTTCTCAATAGTAAGGACAGTTTTACCCTCATAAGGATAGGAAATGCCTGTAAAGACCTTGGACAGGTATAACTCTTAATTGCTTATTCACGACCTAAAATATTTTTCACACCCTACACCTTTCAAAACATCTTTTAGAAAATCACCACTTGGTATACATTCATACTAGAATCATTACCGAGTTATATTTTTCTAAACAACTTTCAAAACTAAACGAGATAAATACTTTGTATACATTCGTACAAGAATCATTACAAAGTTAAACTCTCTTTTCAAAACATTTTCAAGCAAATCACAAACACTTTTTTTCAGACAAACATAAGTGATCGAGCAATTAAGAGCCCATGGATAACCATGGATACAAAGGGTGCTAACACCTTCCCTTTGTATAATGTACCTCCCGAACCCAAAATCTAAATCAAGGTCTTTCCTGTTCTTTTCCACCTTTCCTTATTGGATAAAAGAAAAGTCGGTGGCGACTCTTGCTATCCGCGACATTGCGATTAAAAGCAAAAACACACCAAGTCAGTTCACCGTATGACAGAACTGGCGACTCTGCTAGGGACCCTTAAAAAGAGAGGTTACCTTAAAAACAAGATCACTTATTCAAATGGTATAATTTAATTTTAAGGGATTGCTTGGGTATTTTTGAGTGAAAGATCCTACACCCGGATCTAGTGTACCTTAGGTAAGTAGCAATAGATCATCGCGACTATCCGGCGTATACTGGAATGGTTAAAATGATGGCTACGGTTAATGTGACACTTTGGATGTCCTGATGTTCCTCATGTTTACTTGAGGAAAAATTTGGCTTTTGCGTGGTGTCATCAAAGCATTAACCAGACCTTTAGAACCCTAATTGACTCATCCTAGCCATTAGAAAGTAGTGAGATAACTGACTTCGGTTCCGACTGGGGTTGGTTGATACTCGATACTACACTTCTTGAGATTGGACTTTAGGGAAGCTTTGGTCAACCACTTGGTGTTGCACTGAAGTGGACTTAAAGGAAGGTCAATGATTTGAGATCCTTCTAGAACCCGGTTACTATTCTAGGACAGGTTGAACCAACCAAACTTCAGTGGGGAGGGTACTTACCTATGGAACTCATGCAAGCCTCAAAACTTAAGAATGATTGTTGTGTGACTTGCTTGTGCTTGTTATTTACATAACATCATAACATCATAACATCATAACATCATGGCATTGTACTAACCATTTCAAGGACTTAGGGATTTAACTTGGCTCTGTAACAGGGTTATGGCTTCCAGGAAGACTATCCGGATCAATTTTGTAGCAATCTCTCCTCAACTCAGAGATTTAGTGTCAGAACTTCCCGATCATGCTCAGTTCATCAAGAAACATGGTTCTCTCCTCAATTTGGTTACCACCGGTTTCAAAGAAGATACGATGAGAGTTTTATTCCAGTTCTTCGACCCTAAACATCATTGCTTCACCTTCCCAGATTATCAGTTGGTACCCACATTAGAAGAATTCTCCAGGCTGCTTGGGATACCTGTCCTTGATCAAATACCTTTCAGTGGTTTAGAAAAGATTCCAAAGTCTGAAGAAGTTGCCGTGGCTTTACACTTGACAAAATCCGACATTGAAACTAATTGGGTAACAAGAAGTGGAGTTAAGGGTTTACTTGCCAAATTTCTGATAAATAAGGCCCGAGAATTCCTAAAAATTATGAGTGTCCACGCTTTCGAAGATGTTCTAGCATTACTAATCTATGGTTTGGTATTATTCCCTAATCCAGACCAGTTCATAGACATGAATGCTATTAGGATATTTCTCACTCATAACCCTGTGCCTACCTTGCTTGGAGACATTTTGCATTCCCTTCATACCCGTACTATGAAAAGGCAAGGGAGTCTCATGTGTTGCATACCTTTGTTGTCTAGGTGGTTTATTTCGCACCTCCCCCAATCAGTCTTGAAGAATGATCAAAATTTGAAATGGTCTCAAAGGATAATGTCGCTCTCCCATTCAGACATCCGCTGGTGTCCTCATCTCAAAGAAAATGTTATCATCATTGACTGTTGTGGAGAATTCTCTAACGTACCACTCCTGGGGATAAGAGGAGGTATTACCTATAACCCAGCTTTAGCCCTACGTCAGTTTGGGTATGCTCGAAGAGATAGCCCACATGAAGTAATTATTCAAGGCACTGTGTTTGACTATGACAACGATTCTCAAAGTCTCCGTCAAAGGTTTGTACGGGCTTGGGGCATGGTGAAAAGAAGTACTTTAGGACAGAAAAACTCCATTCCTATGGAACCTTATCTCAGATGGGTACGCGCCAGAGCTCGTGAACTTGTCATGCCATATCTTGCAGTCGGGCCATTGATTGTTGAGCCAGGAGTGGAAGGAGGTGCTTCTCAAATCATTCCTTATCCAGATATGCCTACCTATGTTGAAGAACTAGAGAGATCCTGGACCCAGTTGAGAGAGGAAAGGGATACTTTCGAAGCTCAGTTCAATGCAGAAAAGAAGAAAGTACTAGAGCTCACCAGCCAGCTTAACGAGGAACGAAGACTCAATGCATATCTTCGCCCAAAAAGAAGCCGCCCCTGGGAGACTTGAGCTTTCATTGTATTTTTATTATTTCCTTTTTGTAATGAACATTGATTAAAGAAATTAGTAATAAAAGTTTCCCTCTTTTTGGTAGTTTACGCAAAGTTAAATTCCAAAAGTCCTTGAAAACATTTCATACATTGCATAGCATAACATAACATTGCATAACAGGTATCCTAAAGAATCAGTGTTCTCACGGTCTTCCTATTGCAAACAGAAAAATGGACCTCGAACAAACTGTCAAAGATCTCCAGACTCAGAATGCTCAATTCCAGGAGTTGATCTTGAGTTTATCCAAAGGGCAGGAGGAACTGAAGGCTCTTTTGCTCGAAAAGAAGAAAGACAAGAAAACCGTGAGTTACATTAACATGGGAAGAAGGCTTAAAAGACAGGCCGCGGGAGTCAAGTTTGGAATTCCGAATGGTCCAGAAGAGGAGACGGAGAATGATTCAGAGGAGGAGAATGTGGATTTCCCCAACCCTGAAGACGACGAGGAAGATTATGAGAATGAACAGTACTCTCCAAGAGATGACAAGTACAAGTTGCTAGAGGAACGCATGATAGCTATGGAAGGTCAGAAGGCGCCCGGTCTGGATTTCGAAAGCTTGGGTCTAGTCTCTGATGTGTTCATTCCCCGCAAATTCAAAGTCCCTGTATTCACTAAGTATGATGGTGCGTCTTGTCCTCAGATGCATCTGAGAGCTTACGTGAGAAAGATTCAGCCACATACCACTGATAGGAAGCTATGGATCCATTTCTTCCAAGAGAGTCTGTCTGGCACACAGTTAGAGTGGTATTATCAGCTCGAGAGTTCTAACATCCGCACCTGGACTGATTTAGCGACAGCTTTCTACAAGCACTACCAGTATAATTCTGAATTAGCGCCTACTCGGCTACAGTTGCAGAATATGACTATGGGCTCTAAAGAAAGCTTCAAAGAATATGCTCAAAAATGGAGAGATTTGGCTGGCAGAGTCGAACCCCCTATGACTGATCGAGAATTAGTGGACATGTTCATGGGCACACTGACTGGCCCATTCTACAGCCATTTACTGGGAAGTTCTTCATCAGGTTTCACTGAACTTATATTGATAGGTGAACGTGTTGAAAGCGGTATCCGAAATAGAAAGATACAGGCGACTACCTCTGCAAGCACCAAAAGGTCCTATCAGGGGAGGAATGAATCAAATGCTGTGTACGGTCAAAAGGGTCGTAACAAGAAGAATCGTGACCATACCATTGGAGCGGTTACGATTGCAGCACCGCCATCTCAAAACTTCCAGCCCAAACAAGACAAGCCAAGAAGGCAGTTTACCAGGATCAATATGACCTTGGCACAGGCACTGCAGGGAATGCTAAAGGCAAATTTGATCACCCTCAGAGATCCTCCTACGAAACCCAACACTATTTCTTCTCGTTATAATCCCAATGCCAGGTGTGCATATCACTCCGATAGCCCCGGGCATGATACAAACGATTGCTGGTCATTGAAGAATAAGGTTCAGAATATGATCGAAGCTGGAGAAATTGAATTTGAGCCTCCGGAGACTCCTAACGTCATCACTGCACCTATGCCTAATCATGACAAAACTGTTAATGTTGTGGATGACTATTCTCACATTTCTAATGTAGCTGACTTAGCATCTCCTCTCCTGATTATCAAGAAGAATTTAGTACAAGCTGGTTTATTTCCAGGTTGTGCTGAAAATTGCGATCTCTGCATACTCCGACCCAATGATTGCTTGAAGTTGAGGAAGGGTATTCAACGGCTGATGGATGATCGTACAATTCTCTTCGAAAAGATTCCCAAGGCGGAGAACCCTATTGAAGAGGTATCTGTGATTGCTAGGTCCAGAGTACCAGTGAAGATTACCGCTCCCAGAGCACCTGTGAAGATTACTGCTGAGCCCAAGGTAGCTCCCCTGATCATTACTGCACCTGGCCCAGTACCATATTCCTCAAGCAAAGCCATTCCGTGGAATTATGGAGGTGATGTTTACGTCCAAGGCATGAAGCAAGTGGATAATTCTGCTAATTCTGATGACGTTGACATTGTTGGGACTAGTAGAATTACTCGAAGCGGAAGGATCTTTTCTCCAGAGATCGCACCTCCAGTTCCCGAAAACCGAGGAAAGGAACCAGTCAACCCTTCTCAGTCAGAGACACCGGTCGAAGTTACTACTGAAGATGTTGCCAAACAAGAAATGGAAGAAGTGCTGAAAATCATCCGCAAGAGCGATTTTGATGTGGTAGAATAGCTGGGGCATACCCCGTCTAAGATCTCGATGTTGTCCTTGTTGTTATCTTCTGAATCTCATGCCAATGCCTTGATAAAATTCTTGAAGACTGCTCATGTGCCTCAGGAGACCTCCGTCGATCAGTTCGAAAACTATGTTGCTAACCTGACTGTTGACAATGGCCTAGGTTTTTCCAATGCTGACCTGACACCAGCAGGGAAGAATCACAATAAAGCTCTGCATATCTCCATCGAGTGTAAGGGGACCACCTTGTCTCATGTGTTGATCGACAATGACTCTTCTTTGAATGTGCTACCGAAAGCCGTGCTCGATAAACTTGACTGCAAGAGCATTGAACTGAAGCCTAGTGACATTGTGGTGCGTGCTTACGACGGTGCGAAGAGTGTTGTCTGTGGCGAAGTAGTGCTCCCTATCAAAATAGGACCTCAAGTCTTTAACACTACCTTTCACGTAATGAACATTCGTCCTGCCTATTCCTGCTTGCTGGGACGCCCTTGGATTCATGGGGCAAGTGCTGTAGCTTCGTCCCTCCATCAAAAGCTGAGGTATCCAATAGAAGGCAAAATTGTCACCGTGTGTGGAGAAGAAGAATACATTGTCAGTAGTGTGCATGTCTTCAGATACGTCGAGATGGATGGTGAATTCTTTGAGACTCCTTCTCAATCATTTGAAGTAGTTCCTCCGACTAGTCCTGTCCTTAAGCCAACTTCCTGTGTGCCCAAGGTTATTCGTGCTCCTCCTGCTATGATTTCTCTGAAGGACGCTCAAGCCGTGGTTGAAGATGGTAGGCGTACTGGCTGGGGTCAACTGATCAACGTGCCATACAAGTCTGATAAATTTGGCCTGGGGTTTAACTCTGAGAAGATAGTCAAAGATCAGGTTAATGCTATAGAGGATGCTGACAGCGATTGCGACCTGGATAACTGGGTTTACCCAACAATTGGTGACAGACTCAATAATTGGAAGGCTGAAGACACTATCCCGATTTCTTTTAGTCAGGAGTAATTGTTATTGTCTATTTTAGTGTTGCAATTTTTATTTTTTACAATTGAACTTCTTAAAGCATTGTGTCTATGCCCGAGGCACAATAGCTAATTTGTTAAGGGTTTTGTCATTTTCATAAGCATATTCGCATTCAATAAATCAATGGACTTTTTGCATTCAAATATTGCGCTCTTTATCTTTCCTGTCATCTTCCAAACAAGCTATGTTTTCTTACACACACTCACGTAACGAATTGCAGATCCATACCCACTCTGGATCCTGTCGATAATAGTTCTACTACTGTTCATTATGACTTTGAAAATCCGATCTACCAAGCTGAGGACGGAAGTGAGGAAGATTGTGAAATACCTGGAGAACTTGCCAGACTGGTACTGCAAGAAGAGAAGACTATACATCCGCATGAAGAGTCAATCGAAATTGTAAATCTAGGTACTGAAGTGGACAAGAAAGAAGTCAAAATAGGAGCAGGCTTGGGAAACGGTATTAAAGAAAGATTGATTCAGATGTTACATGACTATGTAGAGATTTTTGCTTGGTCTTATGAAGACATGCCAGGATTGGATACTGATATAGTAGTGCATCGTTTGCCAACGAAGGAAGATTGTCGTCCTGTTAAGCAAAAGGTTTGCCGCATGCGTCCTGAAATGTCTGAGAAAATCAAAGTCGAGGTCATGAAACAATTTGATGCAGGTTTTCTGGCTGTTACTTCTTATCCTCAATGGGTTGCTAATGTGGTACCGGTACCGAAGAAAGATGGCAAGGTGCGAATGTGCGTCGATTACAGAGATTTGAATAAAGCGAGTCCCAAAGATGACTTTCCACTCCCGCACATTGATGTTCTGGTAGACAATACCGCTCAACACAAAGCATTCTCCTTCATGGATGGATTCTCGGGTTATAACCAGATTAAGATGGCACCTGAGGACATGGAGAAAACCACGTTTGTGACGCAATGGGGCACTTTCTGTTACAAAGTAATGCCATTCGGTTTAAAGAACGCCGAGGCAACGTACCAGCGTGCTATGGTGGTTTTGTTCCATGACATGATCCATCATGAGATAGAAGTATATGTGGATGACATGATAGCCAGATCTCATAGTGAAGAAGAACATCTCGATCATTTATACAAATTGTTTGAGAGGTTGAAGAAATATAAGTTGAGATTGAACCCGAACAAATGCACCTTTGGAGTAAGATCTGGTAAACTTTTGGGATTTATTGTCAGTGGTAAAGGAATTGAGGTTGACCCGGCCAAGGTGAGAGCTATTCAAGAAATGCCAGTTCCCCGTACGGATAAGGAAGTCAGAGGTTTCTTGAGACGTTTGAATTACATCTCCCGGTTCATCTCCCATTTAACTGCTACCTGCAAACCCATCTTCAGACTACTGAGGAAGAATCAAGAGATAATATGGAATGACAAATGTCAAGAAGCTTTTGACAAAATCAAGAAGTATCTCCAGGAACCTCCGATCCTGATACCACCAGTTGAAGGAAGACCTCTAATCATGTATTTAACCGTGTTAGAAAGTTCAATGGGGTGCGTGTTGGGGCAACATGACGAGTCTGGTCGAAAAGAGCATGCCATATACTACCTTAGCAAAAAGTTTACCGACTGTGAAACAAGATACTCACTGCTCGAGAGAACTTGCTGTGCTTTGGCTTGGGCTGCTCGCCGACTAAGACAGTATATGTTGAATCATACCACTTTGTTGATTTCTAAGATGGATCCCATCAAATACATATTCGAGAAACCTGCCCTCTCCGGAAGAATAGCGAGATGGCAGATGATTTTAACAGAGTATGATATCCAGTATACTACCCAGAAAGCAATCAAAGGAAGCGTGTTGGCCGATCATTTAGCTCATCAAGCAGTGGATGATTACCAATCTATGAATTTTGAGTTCCCAGATGAGGATGTCATGCTTGTTGCGGATTATGAAGAACCTGGACCGGATGAGGGACCCGAACTGGGATCCCGATGGACTATGGTTTTTGATGGATCTTCTAATGCACTGGGCAATGGTGTTGGTGTTGTAATCATTTCCCCCAAGGGTTGTCATACTCCTTTTACTGCTAGACTATGTTTCGATTGTACCAATAATATGGCCGAGTACGAAGCATGTATTTTGGGACTCAGAGCTGCTATAGACCTGAGAATCAAGTTTTTGAGTGTGTACGGAGACTCAGCATTAGTAATCAGTCAGATCAAAGAAGAATGGGACACTAAACATCCAAATCTCATCCCTTATCGAGAGCGGGTGTTGACATTAATCCCATACTTTGAAGAGATTACATTCGAACATATTCCACGGGAAAATAATCTACTGGCAGATGCATTGGCTACCATGTCATCTATGTTCAGAGTCAGATGGGATAATGAAGCTCCCAGGATCACCATTGAACGACTAGATGAACCAGCATATTGTTATGAACTTAACGCTGCTGAAGTAGAAGAGAAACCTTGGTTCCACGAAGTAAAAAGGTATTTAGAAGCTCAGGAATACCCTGAAGGGGCATCCATCAATGACAAAAAATTCCTAAGGAAGTTCTCCGCTAAGTTCTTTTTGAGTAATGGAGTATTATACAAGCGTAATCATGATTCGACCTTGCTTCGCTGTGTGGACAAAAAGGAAGCCGAAAAGATTATGGAAGACATGCATGACGGTATGTTTGGGACCCATTCTAGTGGACATACAATGGCCAAGAAGATTCTGAGATCAGGGTATTATTGGTCTACCATGGAAGCGGATTGCCACCATCACTCCAGAACCTGTCACAAGTGCCAGATCTATGCGGACAAAGTACATGTGCCTCCTGCTCCATTAAATGTGTTGACAGCCCCTTGGCCTTTTGCAATGTGGGGCATTGATATGATCGGAGAGATTAAACCTACTGCCTCTAATGGACATCGTTTCATCCTTGTTGCTATTGATTACTTTACAAAGTGGGTAGAGGCGGCCTCATTTGCTTCTGTCACTAAGAATGTGGTGGCACGGTTCATCAAGAATAGTCTTATTTGTCGATATGGCATCCCTGAAAGAATTATCACTGACAATGGTACTAATTTGAATAACAAGATGATTACTGAACTCTGCACGCAGTTCAAAATAAAACACCATAACTCCTCTCCGTACCGGCCAAAGATGAATGACGCCGTAGAAGCTGCTAATAAGAATATTAAGAAGATCATACAAAAGATGACTGTAACATACAAAGACTGGCATGAGATGTTACCATTTGCTCTCCATGGTTATCGCACCTCAGTACGAACTTCGACAGGAGCAACCCCTTTCTCTTTAGTCTATGGGATGGAATCCGTTTTACCAGTGGAAGTTCAGATTCCCTCTCTAAGAATCATGAAGGAGGCAGACTTGAATGAGGATGAATGGATTCAGACTCGACTCGATCAGATAAATTTGATTGATGAGAAGAGACTGGCGGCTGTTTGTCATGGGCAGATATATCAGAAGCGTATGACCCAGGCATTTAACAAAAGGGTCAAGAGACATGTGTATCAAATTGGTGACTTGGTGATCAAGCGTATCATTCTACCACAAGGTGATCCCAGAGGCAAATGGACTCCCACATACGAAGGGCCATTTGTAGTTAAGAAGGTATTCTCTGGTGGAGCCATGATGCTTACTACAATGGATGGCGAAGACTTCCCGCATCCCGTGAATGCAGACATAGTCAAAAAATACTACGCATAAAAGAGACCCGTCAGGTCGATGTATCTAGGCAAAAGTAAGGGCATCCCGGCGAACTAAAAGGGTTCGGGCAAAAATTAGGGATTAAAAGCGTATGACTATATCCCGTTCTCAGTCAGCTTCACCCAAGTCAAAGGGACTGAACAAGTCAATCACTTCTATCCGACAGCAGGAGATGAGATGCTTGAAGACATAATGTCAGTAGCAGAATTAAAATCGATAGGACTTTTTCTGCATAGCTTTTTCTTTGTTTTCTTGACGATTTCCTCTTACTAGGACTTCTGTCTCCTTGTACACAAATTGCCTGTTTATAGGCCCTCTTTCAAAATCAATACAATGTTGTTTCAAAAGATGCTTTTGTTTTACTTTTTCTGTTTTGCTTGCATAAACGTCCATTGATTTAATTCGAATTAATATGTGCATTTGAATATGATCAATGTTTACCAAAAATGTGCGCATAAAATAGAAATAACGATTACTGCGAGACTTCAGGATCGAGGAGAAGGTCTAACCATGCGTTCCAATGAATCCGGGTGCTAATTCTATTCCTCAACAAAACCAGTTATTCCCCAGAAGAAATTGGTATCACTAGACAGACTGGCCATCTCTTCCATCCCCAGCCAGGCTCTGTCGAATATTTCTACCATCAGATAAGAATCAAGTATCCCCAGCTAAGAAAGGATCACCGATACCGGTATCGCCAACCAAAAGACTGAGATTTATGTCCCCAGTAGAGTCCTCGGGAAGAACTTTTCAGATGCATAATTCATCCATTACATCATTTCACAGCATACGCATGCATACATTGTTCGCATTTATTCTCGAAAGCATAAAACATCTCATGCATCATGACATGGCATGAAGCTAACTTTATTTTTCAGGTTAATTATCCTCCTGAGGATGGTATCTTTAAGCCCATCCCAACCATGTATTGCAAATACAGCATCTACAAATACGATCAGATACAGTCTAACGTACGGTTCATTCTGATTCAGCTCAACATATGACTCCTTTCACTCAGATACGGTCTAACGGACGATCCATTCTGACCTTCAACTACTCCAATACGGTCTAACTCACGACCCAGTTGGACCTTTCATTTCTCAGAAACTACCTAGCGTACGGTACATTCTGACGTGTAGCCTAGCATACGACTACCCCTCTCAGATACTGCCTAATGGACGACCCATTCTGCAGCTCGGATACAGTCTAGCGTACGATCCAGTCTGGTATTTCATCCCCAGCGGAGTCACCGACCTGATGGATGGCTCATTCTGTAACTCGGATACGATCTAGCATACGATCCATTCTAACCTTTCATCCTCAATAAAGTCACTCGCCTAATGGACAACTCATCCTGCTACTCAGACACGATCTAGCGTACGATCCATTCTGACCTTTACCTCCCCAGATGCAGCCTAAGGGACGGTTCACTCTGCTATTCAGATACGATCTAGTGTATGATCCATTCTGATCGCTTATCCCCAGCAGTGTATGACATATTCTGACTCCCCAGCGAAGTCGACAGCCGAATGGATGACTCACCATACGGTCTAGCGTACGACCCGAAATGACACTCATGTCTTCAGATATCGTCTAATGTACGACGCACTCTGAAGCTCTCATCATCAAACTACCTGGATGGCATCTTTAAGCCCATCCCCATTAACAGGTGCAAAATTTTGGGCATTCTAATGTTCAATAATCTTCCACCTCCAGACCATGAATGGCGCACTTACCATTCTAACTCTCTCGGTTCAAGAATCTTGAACAGGGGCAGCTGTCATACCTCAAAATTCGCCCATTAATGTTACAAGGCATTTCTTAGGCACTCCAACTTATTTTTCAAGGCATTGATCCCAAAAAGAAAAAGGCCCAGCTCACAGATGGCCAAATCCAGAAAATGGCCCAAACTGACATGCTCGCTAGGCGAGCAATTCCTTCGCCTAGCGAACCCTTCGCTATACAGCTCGCCTAGCGAAGCTTGCGATATATCAGAATTTTCGGGCTTCATTCTGAGCCCATTAGGTCACCACAATCACTATAAATACCGACACTTCAGTCACGAAAATAGACAAACGAAGACGGAGAGAAACCCTGGCATAGAAACCCTGGAGACTAACTCGGAGAATTCCGAGTACGGAAACCCTGAAGGCCGCTCATCCGCACCGAAGTCACCTCCGCCCAACTCCATCCGATACCAAGAGTGGTCAGTCCCTTCAACATCGCAGCTCAGTTGCAAACAGGTTTGCGCATCACTACTGTTTTATGCTTTTAATCGGTAATCTCTACATACATAAGGCATCATGATTAAATTTTCGGATATGTAATTTGATTTCACATGTGAATTTAAGTATGCCTGAATATCCTGAATGTTCGTCCATGCTATTCCTGTAATTAAATGTTATAAGGTTCAGGGTTCCGGAGATCCTGCTGCTATCAAACTCAAAACCCGTAGCCGCTCGCTAGCACATCGCTAAGCGAGCCTGTGGCGAGCACTCGCTAAGCCTTCGCTAGGCGAAGCAGGAGCTAACGGGACAGAGGCTGTTTTGTTTCTTTGCTGTTCTGCCTTATGTTTATCTAATCAAGATGTATTATAATTCTGCATTATTTGGCCTGATCTTATGACTGTTGTGTTTATTTTGTGGTGCAATTTTCAATTGTACTTTATCTCGATGTTCTGACCCGTGTGCTGAATTGTGTAAAGGCTTACATATTCCCGAAGAAACGGCCGGCTAGGTATTCCACTTTATGTGTGGGATACCCTTATGGAGATGGATTCTGAATTACTTAATTTTAATGTGGAGATTCATCCTAATTACTTAATTAATATGGACCTAATTACCTAATTGATTATAACTATCTAGTCGATTGCAAAATATTGCCTTTAAATATGTGATTTTGGACCTCTCTTTGTTGCCTTACGGTATTACGGTCATGTCCCGCGAATGTGGGGATACCCTTAGCAAAGACCCTTCGATTAAATCATCATGTCCCTATAAAATAAATCATAGTCCCTCGGATGTTGCCTTCGAATATATGATTTTGTCCCTCGATGACCCTTCGGTGTAGCCTACGGTTAAATGATGATAGTCCCTTCGAATGCTAAGGTATCCTCACAACTGTTGCCTTCAATGACCAATCGATGACCCTACGATGACCCTTTTACATCCAAAGGATAAAATTACTTACTTCTCAATAGTAAGGACAGTTTTACCCTCATAAGGATAGGAAATGCCCGTAAAGACCTTGGACATGTATAACTCTTAATTGCTTATTCACGACCTAAAATATTTTTCACACCCTACACCTTTCAAAACATCTTTTAGAAAATCACCACTTGGTATACATTCATACTAGAATCATTACCGAGTTATATTTTTCTAAACAACTTTCAAAACTAAACGAGATAAATACTTTGTATACATTCGTACAAGAATCATTACAAAGTTAAACTCTCTTTTCAAAACATTTTCAAGCAAATCACAAACACTTTTTTTCAGACAAACATAAGTGATCGAGCAATTAAGAGCCCATAGATAACCATGGATACAAAGGGTGCTAACACCTTCCCTTTGTATAATGTACCTCCCGAACCCAAAATCTAAATCAAGGTCTTTCCTGTTCTTTTCCACCTTTCCTTATTGGATAAAAGAAAAGTCGGTGGCGACTCTTGCTATCCGCGACATTGCGATTAAAAGCAAAAACACACCAAGTCAGTTCACCGTATGACATGGGTGATTTTGTACAAAGGAAGCAATTCCTATAAGAGGTGATTGCGAAAAGAAAATGATAATTGTAATGGCAATGAAACATCTCGGGTTTCCACCAAATTCCAACTCTGTTATAGCCTTTATGCCTTTGGTCGTCCTTTGATCTTTATTTCAGAAGGAAGGTGATAGGATTGACTTGCTAGGGGACCCATAAAATTGACTCGCCAGGGAATGAAGAAGGGTTCCTTGCGGGATGCAGCCTCTTGCTCTTATTAAATCCCTAATTTTTGCATAGACCGCCCTTTCAGGCTTTCAGTCTACCGGGATACCCATTTTTGCATAAGTCACCCTTTCGGGTTTTCAACTTATCGAGCTTTCTCTTCTCTTGTTTTTTCAAGCGTAGTATTTTTTGACTGCATCCGCATTTATCGGGGATAGAAGATCTTCACCATCCATAGTTGCCAAGATTAAGGCTCCTCCGAAAAGACCTTTATAATAATATATGAGCCTTCGTAGTTTGGCGTCCATTTTCCCCTTGGGTCAGTGTGGATTGGAAGAATATTTTTCAATATGAGGTCTCCGACCTTTAGGCTGCAGGGGAAAACTTTCTTGTTATGTGCCTTTTTGATGCGTTTTCGATAAAGTTGGTCGTGGCAGATGGCTGCGAAACGCTTCTCATCAATGAGGTTTAGTTGGTCAAATCGGGCTTGTACCCATTCAGCCTCATCAAGCTTAACATCGGTCAAAATCCTTAAGGAAGGAATCTCTACTTCGACTGGCAAGACTGCATCCATGCCATACACAAGGGAGAAGGGAGTTGCCCTAGTGGAAGTGCGTACGAAAGTAAGATAGCTGTGTAATGCGAACATGAGCGTTTTGTGCCAATCTTTGTAGGTTTCTACCATCTTTTGCACGATCTTTTTGATGTTTTCGTTAGCTATCTCAACAACGCCATTCATCTTAGGCCTATAAGGCGGTGAGTTGTGGTGGTCGATCTTGAAATTTTGGCATAGCTCTTTCATCATTTTATTATTGAGGTTAGATCCATTATCAGTAATGATTTTATTGGGACCCCATAACGGTATATGATTTCTTTTCTGAGGAATCGAGTCACCACTTGTCTGGTAACATTGGCGTACGAGGCTGCTTTTACCCATTTTGTGAAGTAGTCAATGGCTACAAGAATGAAGTGGTGTCCATTCGAGGCAGTTGGCTCTATGCATCCGATCACGTCAATGCCCCACATGGCAAAAGGCCAAGGTGATGTTAGGACATTGAGCGGTGTTCGTGACACATGGATCTTGTCGGCGTAGATTTGGCACTTATGGCAGGCTTGGACGTGGCGATGATAGTAAACCTCCATAGTCATCCAATAGTAGCCGACCCTTAAGATTTTATTTACCATAATGTTCCCACTAGCATGCATCCCAAAGGATCCTTCGTGAATTTTCATTATAATCTGGTTTGCTTCTTGCTTGTTCACACATCTAAGCAGAACTGAATCATAATTTCTCTTGTATAATACCCCTCTACTTAAGAAGAATTTGGATGATAATTTTCGAAGATACTTCTTGTCGGTGATGGACGCGTCCACATGGTACCCTTGGTTCTCTAAGAATTTCATGATGTCATAGAACCAAGGATGACTGTCAGCTTCGCCTTCTACTGCCAGGCAGTAAGCTGGCTCGTCGAAGTAGATAAGGTGAAAGGATGACGCTTTGTTCTTCCACTTAACTTTAAACATGGATGCCAAAGTTGCCAATGCGTCAACTAGCTGATTCTCTTCTCGAGGGATGTGGTGGAATGTAATCTCATCGAAGTAGGGGACTAGTTTCAAGACATGCTCTTTGTAAGGAATGAGCTTATGATCTATAGTATCCCAATCTCCTTTTACTTGGCTGATTACCAAAGTTGAATCTCCATAGACTTCCAGGATTTTGATCCTAAGATCAATAACACCTTCAATACCAAAGATACAAGCCTCGTATTCGGATATATTGTTTGTACATTCAAAACATAACCTGGCGGTGAAGGGGAGGTGGAAATTAGTTGGAGAAGTGATTACTTCCCCAATGCCATTGCTGTGAGCATTAGAAGCTCCATCAAAAACCAAGGTCCATTGGGATCAAGGCTCAGGTCCTTTCTCAGACCAGGGATGTTGCAATCCCTAATCAACATGATGTCCTTGTCAAGGAATTCAAAACGCATAGATTGATAGCCCTCCAAGGGTTGTTGTGCAAGATAATCGGACAATACACTCCCTTTAATAGCCTTTTGAGTGACATGTTGGATGTCATACTCGGTTAAAGCCATTTGCCATTGGGCTACTCTACTAGTTAGAGCCAGCTTCTAAAAGATGTATTTGACAAGATCCATCTTAGAGATCAACAATGTCGTATGAGTGAGCATGTGCTGTCTTAAACGTTTGGCAGCCCATGCTAGTGCACAACAGGTCTTTTTAAGCATTAAATACGTACTCTCGCAATCGGTGAACTTCTTACTCAAGTAGTATATTACATGTTCTTTTCTACCAGTCTCGTCATGTTGGTCGAGGACACACCCCATAAATCCTTCGAGAACAGTGAGATACATGATTAATGGTCTACCAGGTACATGAGGCATCAACACATGGGGTTCTTGCAAATACTCATTTATTTTCTCAAATGCGTCTTGGCAATCATCGTTCCAAATGATGGCTTGATCCTTTCGAAGAAGTTTGAAGATTAGATCACAAGTGGTAGTGAGGTGAGATATGAACCTAGCAATGTAGTTCAATCTACCTAGGAATACTTAGACTTCCTTCTCAGTCTTGGGTGCAGGCATTACCTGTATGGCCTTCACTTTCTCGGGATCTACCTCAATGCCACGTTGGCTAACAATAAACCCTAGCAATTTGTTGGATCTTACCCCGAATGTGCACTTGTTGGGATTAAGCCTCAATTTTAACTTCTTCAGTCTCTCAAACAACTTTTCTAGATTAACAAGGTGTTCCTCTTTGGTTTAAGACTTGGCTATCATGTTGTCGACGTAGACCTCAATCTCTCTATGCATCATATTGTGAAAGAGAGTGACCATGGTTCGTTGGTATGTGGCGCCGACGTTCTTCAATCCAAAAGGCATCACCTTGTAGCATAAGGTGCCCCATGGTGTTATGAAAGTGGTTTTTCTCCATATCTTCTTGAGCCATGTGGATCTGGTTATATCTGGAGAAACCATCCATAAAAGAGAAAACAGAGAACCGAGCGGTATTGTCTACTAGCACGTCAATGTGTGGTAGTGGAAAGTCATCTTTGGGACTTTCTCTATTTAGATCTCTATAATCTATGCACATTCTCACTTTTCCATCCTTCTTAGGTACATGCACAATGTTGGCAATCCATTAAGGATAATTGGAGACCACTAGGAAGCCGGTGTTAAGCTGTTTTTTTACCTCCTCCTTGATTCTCATAGCCATATCGGGACGAGTCCTTCGTAGCTTTTGCTTTATTGGAGGGCATTCTTCTTTAATAGTCAGATGGTGGACCATAATGTCAGTATCGATCCCGGGCATGTCTTGGTATGACCTTGCAAACACATCTTTGTACTCCTTCAAGAGCTCGATCAATTTTTCCTTCACCTCATCTTATAGAGCGGAGCCGACTCGGACTTCTTTCGCTTCCTCATCCGTCCCAAGGTTAAAGACTTCCACTGATTCTTCGTGCGGCTGGATGATTTTTCCTCTTGCTTGAGCATCCTTTCAAATTCTTTGGGGAGTTCGACCTCTTCCTCACACACTTCATCGGGTTGATTAATCGGGTTGTCAAAGTCGTATGAGACCGCAGCAAAATTGTCATTGGTGGTTGTCAAGGGCGATTTGCACGATTTAAGGTCCACACTTTTATTGATATGAAAGAGAGGATGATTTGAAAAGAATTTTTTAATAAAATTTCCATTTTGAAAAAGGTGAAATAAAAAAATGAAAGACAAGGATCTCAAAATTGATTGCGAACATGAACTTTTTTCATTAATGATTAATAAGGAAATTTGATGAGGGCCTAGAAATGATTCCCCCATGCCTTGGGCTTGACATGGGTTCTTTTGATAAAAATAAAGGAAAACAACATTGGGAATTACATTTTAATTAGGGTGACTTTAAGTATTTCAATCTTGGTCCATTTGGTGGCACCCTTTTCATCAGTCTTTGTGAAGATCAATCCAGCATCTTCTTCTTCGTCTTCTTCCATGGCACATATACGATTGTCATCAAGGTAACCAAAACTTGAGAAGTTTTCGGATAGCGGGAGCACTGAGCCCTTTGTAGCTATCGGCGCGGGCTTCTTCAAATTCCGGGAGTTGTATCCTAAACCGGTACGGTCCTTGTTGGCAGCCAGTTCAAGCATTCTTCCCCATCCTTGGGGATGTCCATCCTTTATGATTTCCAGGACATCCTTAAGAGAGACCATTAGAGATTCAACATCTTTTGATTCATCCCTTGCTGGGCGAACCATTTCAACATTGATGACTTCAAATGATTGGAACGGGATTACCCTCATCTCCCCTTCTCATTCAACGTAACGAAAAGATGCGAGGTGACTTACCATAATGTCCTCCTCACCCTCAACAATAACCAGTTTATCGTCAGCTAAAAGTTTCAATCTTTGGTGGAGTTTTGAAGTGACTGCACCAGCTGAATGGATCCAAGGCCTTCCAAGCAGACAAATGTAGGCTGGATAGATGTCCATTACGAAGAAAGTGATAAAGAAAGTATAGGGACCAATCTTCATAGGCAAATTCACCTCACTGATTACAATCCTCCTAGTCCCATCAAATGCTCTTACTATAAGGTCACTCGGTTTTATTACGAGTCATTCCACAATTAGCTTAGCAAGGGAGCTCTTAGGCATCACATTGAGGGAAGATCCAGTGTCTACCAAAACTCTTGATAGGATTGTGTCCACACACTCAATAGAAATGTGGAGAGCCTTATTATGATTCCTCCCCCCGACAGGAAGCTCTTCATTACTGAAACCCAAGCTTAAGCTAGTAGAGATATTGTTAACTACCCTTTCAAACTGACAAACAGATATCTCTTGCAGCACATGAGTTATCCTTAATTTTTTTACCAAAGCATCCCTATGGGCCTCCGAGCACATTAATAAAGAGAACATTGAGATCTTTGAGGGTGTCTGGTTAAGCTGATCAACTACTCGATAATCACTCTTCTTGATAATGCATAATAACTCTTGTACTTCATTGGAAGGTGTAGGGTCTTGTCTCTACTGAGATTCATCAATTTTTTTGCCTTTGTCTGAAGCTGTAGGATTGCTAGTTCCAATCGGAGTGGGTGCTGGCGCAAATATCCTTCCACTTCTCGTGATTCCACCAGTGTCGATGATATTGATCATTGGATCACTAGACTTTAATTGTTCTTCTTAAATCTTCTGACCATGGATGTAGACTGAGGTGCCATACACCCATGGGTCTGCCTTGGTGTCAACATACGGGGATGGTGTGGGAACTATTATTATGATTGGAGCAACATGATTTGTTGATAAAGTTAACTGCGAGAAGTTATATTGAATTTGCAGAGGAGAGACTTCTTTGTATGGTATCTCGAGGGTAGACACATTTTCTTTTATGGACGGACAGTCTACCACCAATATCTCTTGGTCCGTTAATTGTTGTATGACAGACTTTAATGTTTTACATTGTTGTGAGTTAATCAGACAGTGTTCACAATCAATACTACAGACGGGAAAGGCATTATCCTTCATTAAAGCGTTCTTGATCTCGATGAGTGTGTTTTTAACTCGTCCACACAGGACATCAATCTTCTTCCATTGTCAACTTCCACCATATTCACAGTTGAATTATTGTGAGGGGGCATCGGGTTGTTATTTACATTCGGCCCATTGGGGGTGAACGTAATTACCTTAGAATCGATAAGATCTTGAACCTTGTACTTCAATGCTTTACAATTCTCGATGCAATGCCGGGAGCGCCAAAATGAATTCACATCGGGCATTTATATCATAACCGAGAGGAAGAACCGCTGGTAGGGGGTCCCAACTCCCTTAGTTGCACAAGTGATCCCCTCAATAAATATGGTATAATATGGCTATACGGCATGGGAACCGTGTCAAATCTTCTCTTGGGCCTTCACACCCTTTTGTTGTTGTTGTTGTTGTCGATACTGTGGTTGCTGACGTTGCGGTTGTTGTTGATACCATTGCTATTATGGTTGTTGATAACATTGTTATTGTTGTTGTTGTTGTTGAGTTTGAACGATAATTGTAAATGGTTGTTGTTGAATAGGTTGGACGGGAGCTACGACGGCTACCTGTGGATAAGTGGGATTTATTGTTCGAATGATGGAGGTGGCATTGGTTTCGCTTTCTCTTTTCTTACCACAGGGAACAAAAGGTTTCTTCGATGCACTGGAAGTACTGGCAGAGTTTTGGATCTTGCCCATCTTAATAAAATTTTCTATCCTTTCACCTGCTAAGACCATGTCGGAAAATCCTGAAGAGGTGCTCCCTATCATTCTGTCAAGGTATGGGCCTTGCAGGTTACCCATAAACATGTCTATCAGTTCCCTTTCTAGAAATGGGGGTTGTACCCTAGCAGCTAATTCCCTTCACAGTTGGGCATACTCTTTGAAGGATTCCTTAGACCTTTAAGTCAGATTTTGCAACTGTGTGCGATTAGGTACCATATCAGTGTTGTACTAATAATGCTTGAGGAATGCCTCGGCCATTTCCTTCCATGTGTGAATATGGTTGCCCTCGAGTTACATATACCAATCCAAAGATTCCCCACTGAGGGAATATTGTAAAAAATGCATTAATAGTTGATCATCACTAGAATAAGCAACCATCTTTCAGCAGTACACCCTAATGTGAGTCCTAAGGTCGCTATTTCCCTTATATTTTTCAAAGTCTGGGACTTTGAACTTGGCCGGAATGATGACCTTGGGCACTAGGCACATTTTTGCCGCGTCAAGGCCTAAAACATCGGCGTTCCCCATTGCCTTGAGCTTCTCCTCGATAGTCTTTATCTTTCTCTCCACCTCGTTGGTTGCTGAACCAAAAGCATCATACTGAGAAGCAACCCTTGGGCTGAAGAATGCATCATGTTGGTCGTGTATTTCAAAAACATGAGGATGAGGATTGTCGTTTGGAACACCACTGGGTGCACTAATGTTAACTGGAGGATCAACTTGAGGAACTGGAGTTGGAGTCTCGACCGCTTGAGGGGTAGAAGGATTGGTAGCACTGACACGTTGGTTCATATTCTCTTGTATTTTTGCCATAATTTCTTGGCCTCTTGTGATTGCTTGGATAGTCTCCATTATCTGCCGCATTTGGGACCGTACCTGGGATACTTTTTCCTGAAGGGCAACTTGGCTTTCTTGAAGTTGCTCCATGACAACTTGTCGATGCCCTCGTGTATCATACCGGAAAGTCAACTTTGGAGAGTGGTTCTGGTCAGAAAAAAGGGTGGATGGATGAGTTTTTATGTTTTTATGTTTCGAAAGATGCAAATGATGCATGCATGTTTTTTTTATGTTAAAGCAAAGCTCTTTTTAGTTATTCGTGTTTATTCATTGCAAAAACTACTTGACAATTTACGTTCACAGTCATAGATAAAGGAAAATACAATAGAGAAAATCATAAAGCTTTCATTCATCCTTTAAATAAATTGTAATATATAGAAGTTGCAAAATACAAGTAATGGAAACAAATAAACCAACTAGATATCCACCCTAAAAGTGACCCCTTGAGACTTGCGGAGAGCCTCAATGTCGGTGATGAGCTCGGCCATCATCTTGCAGAATTTGAAGAAATGATATACCTCTTTGGGGGTATTATCTGGGCACATGATCAGATCAATCTCCTTTATCTTGTCGAGAAATTCTTGAAGGGCATAGTTAGTTAATATCGCCATGTTGGCGTATTTGTCCATCCACTCGTTGTAAAGAGCTTGGAGATTATGGATGATTCCATCCCTTAGAGCAATGGCAGCTTCAGATCCATGGCAACGCTTCTCCCAATGTCTACAGTTGTTTTGCAACTGTACATAGGCTTGTTCATAGATCCTCCTTTTCTAGTTCTTGATTTGCTCGCAAGCTCGTCCAAGGTCAAACTGCTCACGCAAGAAACTTCGGTGAATCTTTTTTTTCTCTAGTTGTTCATTGGCCAGATAGTCCTTATACTCTTTTAGAGTAGTCCTTAGCTCGAGGATTTGGGCCTCATAATCTTCCCTCGCTTCTTTCTTCATGGCATTAGACCTCTCGACAGTATTCTTAAGGTCCTTGATGATTCAGAACGCTTGATCCAACTCATCGTTGCGGAAGTCTAGCTCAGCATTAGCTCCTTGTAGAGCTCCACCAACCCAAACTCTTTGGCCCTCAGCTAATCGGAGCCTCTTCTTGCTATCTTAGAATTTTTCACAAACTTGCTTACCCTTATCCTCCAAGACGTGGTTACGTTCCTTGGCACGATTGAGTTGGACTCGTAATTGAGTGTTTTCCAACTCAAGCTCTTTGATTTGGCTGGTAAGTTTGTCCATGTCCTCTTGTAGGATAGGCTCGATCTCGGGCATCAACGGGAATGAAGAAGGGTCAAACAGAAACGACATATTAACAACATTAGCCCTCTCTTTTACCCACACATAGTATGGTTCCTTGGCTAGGATGTTTTTATTACCCCATTCTTGGTCAATACAAACTATGCTTGTCCAAGCTTTTCTCATTCTTTTCACATTTGAATCAAGCGGATCCATGGTATTGATGATGAATGGAATGAAATCTCTTTCCTCAGGGGGACTCATCATGGCGTACCCTAGTTGTCTCTTGAGTATAACAAGGTTGTAGTTGATGCAACCTTGCATTCCTATTAAGGGTACGTTAGAGAACTCTCCACATATTACGATGACGTATTTTGTATCCCATTCCCTCTTGTACCATAGAATTGAGTTGGCAGAGAGAGATGTGAACCTTTGCGGCCATGTCAGTTTGTTTGAGCAAAAGGTCCACTTTGAGGCATGCGAACCCTCATCCATAGATGTAAAATAGGAGCACAACAGAGGAAAGTACCTCCCTTCTTCTCATGCCTTGTATGAAAGGTATGGTAGAAGTCGGTAAGTAAAAAAGGAATCAGATTCTTTGTTAGAAAGACTTCAATTGCTAAATGGTCCAAGAACTTGTCCATATTTGGGAAGAGGAAAATTCCATGAATCAAAAGTGTCAAGGTTTCACTACCGAAGTCAGGTCTTCCTTTTTTAATCATTTCATAAGCATGGGTTTTGAAGAACTTTTGTGTAACCTTTGATAGATCCTTTAACGCCTTAATTAGCCACTAGCTTGTTGGCATTGATGCCCAAGGTGAGTGAGAGCTCGGTCAAACAGAAGCCTTCTTCCAACTTCGGGAAAGGGTTGTATTCTTTGATTGATCGGTTGAGGAGTCTCTCGAGGTCTTCCAAGGTTTGAGAGATTTGTAAGTAGGGGGAAAGTGAAGCATCTTAAAGGTATGTCATAGTATTGGGCCATTGTAGTGATATTACCATAGTTAACCTTCTCGGTTAAAAGATCTACGATGTTTCCAAAATTGGCTCTAAACTTGTTATCTTTAGAGCTACGACCTTTGAGCAGAAGACCTTTAATGAACTGATGTTGGGACTCTTGAAGTGGAAGGTAGAGGTGTTTTTCCTTATTGAAGTATGCATGATTATGTCGGAAAAAAGTCTTGTAATTCTGTTTTCGAACAAACAAAAATTTTAAGAGCTTTGCTTATTATTTTTATGATGAATGAATGATTGGTTTATTATTTCCACTGGATTTTAGGCATGGGTTCACGGTTTTAGACCATTGTGACGAAGCATGAAGTTAATAATGACTGCTTAGTAAACCAAGGTTCTCGCTTTGTGTGATCTAAGGCTTTTGGAAAATTGGGTGTAAGACATTACCCCTAGAGTTATGGACTTCCTTGACTGCCATCCGCTTATGTCAATTTACTTGCCAGGCGACTACTCCATCAAAGTCATCTACTCTAAGTGAGATCTTTGCATCGGCCCTAACGAGGAAGGCACCTCGGTGGCCTATACTACGCGACCATCGGTCTAGGATAGCCATAGTTTAAAGGTTTTAAAAGGGGTCTTAGGGTCACTAAATCTAGTAAAGGAAAAGATGCTTACACCGAAAGCACGACGGTCATCAATCCCCTTAAGAGAATATACCACTAAGTGAGATTCTTGTACGACCTTAACGAGGAAGGAACCTCGCAGACCCATACTACTCAACCTATCCTATCTCAAGCAAAACTCTCAGACTCGGGCGGATATTCTTTCACACAAGGTTTTTCTTTGCAATCATTATTGCTTCCAAAGTTCTTCGTCATAGAGCCAAGGTTTCGGACCAACAGACAAACAAAGAAAATATGTATAGGTTAGTAACAAAAGCAATATATATATAAAAAATAAATAAAAGATAAATCTCCACGTGCGTAACAAAAAAACAACCCAAACTAGGTTAGACTTGCTTAGGAAAAATTGTATTTCCTCAGTAGAGTCGCCAGCTGTCGCTACCGAGATTTCATAATAACGAAACCGAGACTTAAGAAATGCAAAAGGGAGGCAGAATCAGAAGATTCGCCACCGAATTTTATTTGTGTGCCTCTATCAGAGAGGCGAGGGGAAATAGTCGATAAAACTCTCAAACGATACGTGCACGGGAAGCACTAAAAGAGAATAAGGAATCAGTTTTGCAATAGAGGTTTGGGTTCGGAAGTCGGTTACGCAAGGGGAAGGTATTAGCATCCCTTACGTCCATGGTACTCCATGGGAACCATTTGGGTTATTTTACATACATGGGGACTTATCTATCATTGTTTTATTTTCAAAAGAATATGTGTGAAAGAGGGGGTGTTTTGTTATTATAGTGCCCGCCAAGGATTGGGGCCCTTGTGCCTACATATCACTCATTCAGGGATGCAGAATCAGAGCTCTGTAGTTCGAAGTAGAAAATATTTGTGGGTTGGTTGATTTTACCTTTGAGAAAAAGGTTTTTCGGGATGATGCCCTAAGGCACAAAAATGAGTTTGATGAGTTGTATTGTTTTTACCTTGAATAAGGGTTTTATGAAAAGAATGTTTGTGATTATATTGTACTAAAGTCTATGGACGGAGGTGATTATTCTAGACAACAAGGCAAACGTCTTGCGTCCAAAATAATCAGAGTAAGGGTAAGAATATTCCATTCTTACTCATTTTTTAACACTTAAGGCTCGTGGCGCACAACAATAATCGTAATTATAAGTGTTTTAAATTTGACTATGAAAATGCCACTTGATGTTGAATTAAGGGTTTGTTTTATTTGATTATAAAATTTGGCTTATGCAACATGAATGCAAAGTAATCAACAAGAAATTAAAGGGTCTCATTGTAAGGTATCCCAAGAGAAAGTCTTGTGTGTGCAAAAGTGACCTAATCTAAACAAAGGATAATGGTCTTACAAACATGTCCCCCTAAGGTGGTTCCATGATGCCATTCTTACAACATGAATGTAAGTTACGGATGAAAATCCATGTGTTTACAAATTATCAAAAAATAGTAAAGCAAGACCTCCAAGCAAATGTCCTAAGTGGAATCCTCTAAGTCCAAGTAATTAATGAGTGGAGTGGATATTGTTGGTCTTATCATTTTATCACGTTCTTGTTGTTTTTTAAGGTATGATGATAATAAAATAAATAACAAGTAAATAAACATGCTTGATGAGTTTGTGCAATGATGAAGATAATGATTACTTGAATGTAAATTACAAGGTAATGACATAAAAGTAAATTACAAGATAAAGAATGACAATATCACAAGAATAATGGTTAATGGATATAAATGATATTAAAATAAATAACAAGTTAGTAGTACCAAAATTACAATAACAAAGGTTAATGATAAGCAAAGTTAATGAAGTATAATTAATGGTAGTCATATGTACAAAATGAACATCTTGTGGACTATTCTTCCATAGGTAAAAAAAAGACTCAAAATATGACACATTAAGGGATAATGTATCATTGATACAAAGTATTGAAGATGATTAATAAGTCAACTAACAATAGATTTGTAACAAAGAAAGTTATACAACCCTAAGTCCATCTATCAATATTTTAACAAATTATGATTTGTTCTCTTTCTTTTGTTTTTACTCACTCTTTCATTTAGCAAGATAGTGAAAGAGTAAATAAATTAGCATAATGTAAATGATGTGGTTAGATAACAATAAACATAAACATAAAGTACTTGAAATAAAGTGAACAATAAAATAAATTGCAAGGAAGTAAAGTGCAATAATGTAAATGTTAGGAGTTAGTAGAATAACAATAATCAAATGGATTAGCAAGTTAATGTAAAGAACATGGTTTCATCTATGCATAAAATGGCTCAAATATGGTTGAAATAGAGGCAATCTATCAATGCCTCAAAGTATCATGAATGATCTATTGATCAATCATTAATAGGTTTGAAACATTGAAGTTTTAATCAACTCTAAACAACCATGACCATGATCTAATAGACCTCATCAACCAAACAAATGTAACAATAAGTCAACAATAAAAGCAAATGATAACAAATACAAAGTAAGACTAAAAAGATAAACAAAAAGGTAGTAAGAACAAAAAATCTCAAAGAAAAGTGTGTAAACCAAAGTTAATCATTTTTTGCAAGCTTGAATCTAAACCCTCCCAAAAGACCAACCAAGAACAACCAACCATTTTTCAATCCAAAACAGAACCAAAAAGTTAAAAAGTTAAAGCTAAAATGATTACCCGAAAAAATGTGAAAAAAGCTAGGTTGAAATGGTGTTGAGCTTGAATGTGAATCAAGGGGTTTGGGATGAAAGTATTTATGGTGGAATCTTAGTGAAGGGGATGAGTTGTGAGTGTTAGAGAGTGAGAGGTTTTGTGGGGAAAAGGTGAAATGGAAAAAAGTTGGTGGGAGGTGAATTTTGGGAGAGAAATTTTTTTATTTTGACTTAAGTTTAGAGAGGTGAGTGAATGATGATTGGATAGAACTTTTGGAGGCTAGAGAGAGTGGAAATGAGGGGAAATAATGTCCCTATTTATAGGGAAAGCAAGTGGGTAAGTGGGTGAAACAAAAGTCACTTTGTGTAAAAAACAGAGTTACTACTGCTGTTTACGCAGGTGTAATCGATTACCATGATTTGGTTAATAGATTGCACCAGCCAAAATGGCCCGGGAATCTGATTTCTTCCAGTGTAATCGATTACCATGATTAGGGTAATCGATTACACAGTCCCAATATTGATTTTTCCCGTTTTGTTGATTTTTCTCAGGTGTGAACACCATGCCTTGAGCCCATGCAATATATCTTTGGTTATGGATCAGATGAAACTTGTATGGGGGTATGGTGATGGACCAAATGATAGTTATATGGGGGTAGGGTGGATTTTGGGGTATGACAACTTATATCAAAAGGATATTTCCAAATTTATGGAGTTGATTATGAAGATACTTTCTCCTATGTGGCCAAAATAACGTATGTTTTATTATTTATTGTCATAGTTGTCATCCGTCATTGGTTATTATATTAGTTAGATATTAAAAATGTGTTTCTTCATAGTGATTTAGAAGAAGAAATTTATATGGAGGAACCTCTTGGATTCGTAGCTCAGGGGGAGTCTAGCTTCTTTTATAGACTACGAGAAACTTTCTATGGGTTGAAATAGTCTCCACAAGCATGGTTTGGTAAAATTCAGGTCAGTTATTTAATCTTTTGGATATGTTTACTTGTGTTATTACATTTGTATTATCTTATTTTTATAGGAAAAATGTCGAACAAGATGTCTTGAAAGCTATTGTGGATATCTTGGCTACGTGTTTCTCTATTGCAATAATTTTGGAAAGTTTAATTTTGGCTCATTTAATCTTGTATTTGATCCGAGAGTTTATTATAAGATTTTAGTTTTAGTTTTTGTTTAGTACAAGATTCTACTAAAGTCGTTTGGAAAGATTTGATCAGAAATAGTCTAATCAGTAAATCTTGCATGAAGATATCTTATTGGATTTGCATTCATTACAAGATTTGGATTTGCATTTAACGAGAAGTTCTCCATCTTTTTCTTAAAGATGATTTATAACACGTTTTTGTTTTGGAAGAGATTTTATTGTGAATCGCTTACTCGAGGAATTGGAATTCTTAATAGTATCAAGTAAAAATAATATTGGATTCATTTTAACCAAGATTCAGAATTGGCATTATGAAGATACGTGCAAAGCAACATGTTAGTAAAATATACAACATGCTTTGAGACATCCTGTTTGCTTGGCACAAAAGTTTGATTGAAGTATATCTTGCACTTTTGAGATTTGTTTTATTTTCTGTCTAAATCAGAGATATAATGGTTATAACATGTTTTTGGTTTTTGGAAATATTTATTCTGAATATGTTTTTAACAAGATTGGATTTTTTATAATTTAAAGATTCAAATTTATTCAAAATTTGATCAATCAAGATTTATAATCAAAATTATAGAAGTTTGATCTCATGCGCTTTTTGGAGGTTAAGCCACTTTCAACTCTAAACCCTACTGTAACTTCTAGCTGGACTTTTGTGTTGCTATTTAAGGAGGCAATATTCTTTGTGAAGACTTAGACCTCACGAGAAAATATCTACTCTATAAGAGAGTTATAGTTGAGTCTGTGTATTTGTATTATATATGCTCTATTTTTGGGCATCAAGTATAAGTCAGTTGAATAGAGTATTGAGTTGTATTAGAGTTTTATATTTTATCTTTGTAACTGAATAAACAATTGGGAGAGTGTTCGAGTGAAAGTGAGAGGTGTCTCAGATTTTAGGCGAGCAATGATCGAAACTTCACGAGTAGTATTAACAAAACGCCATTGGATGTGGGGAGTTTAAATAAGACCAATTATATTTCTTACTATTAAGAGTGAATTTCCTTTAAGGGGGAGACTAGATCAAAACTTCACAGGTAGTATTAGGATAGTGACACTGAATATGGTGAGTTTAGATAAGACCAATTCTACTTATGACTATTAAGAGTGAATTTCCTTTCATTGAGTTAATGTCGTCCAAATGTAGGTGATTTTGCACCGAACTGGGTTATCAATTCTCGTATTATTTATATTCTACCTTTACTTTGTCTGTTATGCATCGAACTTGTTATACACATTGTTCCAAAATTATGCCTGTTATATTGTCATCAATAGAACAAAATTTCAACTTGGTGGTTTACATGGATGATATAGTCATAATAGGGAATGAACAATAGAAAATTTATTAGTTGAAAGAACATTTATGTAGCCATTTTCAAACCAAGGACTTGGAGAAACTAAAATATATTCTTGGGGTTGAACTTGATCATTTAAATGATGAGATTATCATCTTACATAAGTAGTATGCCTTAGATAAACTTAAAGAAACTAGTATGTTGTACAATAAACTGATTGGAAGTACAATGGATCCAAATGTAAAATCACTTCATAGTCAGGGGTGCCTTATTCTAATCTATAAAGATATCAAATATTAGTTATAAAACTCATTTATCTCATTATAACAAGAACATATATTTCCTTTGCGGATGGCATAGTAAGTCAATTCATGCAATGTATGCACAATCATCATTGGCATGTAGTGAACAAAATTTTGAATTACATTTAAAGGGAACCACAACAAGGGCTACTTTATGAAGACAAATCATACATTAAAATAGTTAGATTTTGGTATGCATATTAGACAGGTTCCCCTATTGATAGGTGTCTCACTTCAGGATATTGTGTTTCTATTGGTGAAAATATTGTCTCTTGAAAGAGAAAGAAGAAAATATGGTTGCAAGGTCTGGTGCAAAGGCTGAATATAGAGCTTTGGCTACAACCACTTGTAAACTTATCTGTATTAAACAACTTCTTCAAGACTTGAAGTTTGGAGACACTTAATTGATGAAACTATGTTATGATAACTAGAGAGATCTACATATAGCTTCCAATCCGGTATTCCATGAGAGAACTAAACAAATTGAAATTGATTGTCATTTTTTATCATGAGAAAGTTATTTCTAAAGAATTCATCACTAAATATTTAACCTCAAATGACCAACTAGCAGGCGCCTTCACAAAATATCTAAGGGGACTAAGAACTCAATACATTTGTTCAAAACTTAGAGCATTTGAATTATATTATCTAGCTTGAGGGAGAGTGTTGAAATTAATAGCAATTATGAAATGATGGAATTAGTATAAATTATTAGTATGAAAAGTTGTTGTAATCTAGTTAGTCTTGAATTTAGGAAATAACATTCATGCACCTAGGAAATAACATTGTTATTATAATAAATTATATTTATTTCTAGTAGTATATAAAAATGATGGATCAACTAAGTTTAAATCACTCAATCATTTCACAAATCTCTTAATCCTCTACCAAAGTCTCTGATCATGGTATCGCAAGCCTATCAACACGAGTCACCTACATATATATCCACATATTAAGCCCAATAATGATGAGAGTGAAGGGGTGTATTGGGGAAAACCCAAGTCTTGCATTGGTTAAACTTATAACCTACAAAATGTTTATATAAATTGTTACCCATCACCTTACAAGTAGGTTTTATATGGATGATTTAGGTCAAACTCTCATTCTATCACCCCAAAAGTTGGAGACTTACGACATGACTAGGGGTCCTAATGAGCACGACATCATATAGACATTTTAATTGATCATCACCAACCCAAGAGTGTAGTGAAATGCAAAAAAAAAATTGCACTGACCTTTAAGGGGGTAACCACGACATTGTTCGAATCCATAGAAAACAACTCCATCAACCTCTAGTGGAAATATTGTGATGAAATCACTTCTTAGTTTACAAAACAAATACGTGTGCCAAAGATAACAATCGTTCTTAGTGGTATTCATTAGAGGAAGAAGGAGACATTAAGAGAGTACATCGATAGATTCACTAAAAGGACAGTTGAAGTAAGAAAAGCTAATACCAAGTTAAAATCTGGAATGTATTGAACTAGACTGCATGTTTAGGTAAAAGTCGAGGTTGGAGGAACCAAAGAACATGATTGACCTCCTTACTCAAGCTCAACCATACATCAACTATAAAGAGAAAATTCTAGTTGAAGATGTCAAGAAGATATTCCATGATGGGCATCTTCAGATTATCATTTATTTCCGTTTCCATTATGGAATAAAACTCCATCTGTGGGATTCGTCTTCTAATTCTCACAATTTATCCATTGAATTCTTATGATCTTCTCTATTGCACCGCTGCAACTATTTCTGTTAAGTGCTTTGATCGTTGTAACCGCCTCAAACACGTTGTTCATATTGTCTTTTCTGATTATTAGTCTGAAATGAATCGTAATCACAACACCATTCTTATTCTTGATATCCATTCAACGATTCAAACTCTGAAACATAATACGTACCCTATTCTCACTCTTGTGACAAACGAAACTGGTGGAACATGAAAATCTCAAGCTTCGATCGTAATGCCTAAACATAATGTTTAAGAATCTCAATAGAACTCTGCATCCCAGTATCATCATCTCTCTTCTTCACTAGGAACTAAATTGTCACATGACATTCAATAATTTCAAGCTTCAGAGTAGTTGAACTCATGTTGAATATCTTTAGCCTAGTCCAAAAATAGACGATACTACAAAAAATACATCTTACTTCGGGCGAAAAGTAGATTTTACATCGGTTACACATGAAAAGTAATAAAGGGTGATATGAAAAATTGCCACTTTGCCGCTCGATTTCTGAATAACCGAGGGGTAAAGTGGCAAAGGTCATGGGTTCAATTCCCAATGAGATCCTTTAAGTGATTTTTAAATGGAGAAAAATCTTATCCCTACAGTTTTAAAATATAATCGACGTGTAAAACAAGTTTGAGTTTATTAATCTAATTTGGATTGCCTGTATCATTTAGCCATAGCTAAAGATATAACTTTTCAAATTGGTTTACAAAATAATGATATGAAAAATTGTATTTGAAGAATAAATTAAACTAATTAATTATTTTTTACCATTTTGCAAGTCATCATTCATCTATTGTTCATTAATGGTTAAAATCTCTTCAATGCTTCTACTTTTCGTTCAACTTTCTTCAATGCTTGTTCATTCAACATGTATAGAAGAAAGTTGAACGAAAACTAAACGCATTGGAGAGATTTTAAACATCAAATAACGTGTAATGAATGATGAGTTGTAAAATGCCTTAAAAACATTTATTAGTGTAAGATCTTTTTTAAATGGGACATAATTGTTCATATTATTATTTTCAAAAACAGTTTAATAGATTATATGTTCAAAGAGAGATTAGTGAAACAAATAACCAATATTAGATATAACAAATTCAACTGTATTTTCTATCACAATAATGTCCTCTTGAAATGTTCAGAGGAACAAGATGAGAGTTGCTTAAAGAATCACGAAAAACGTAATCTTAGTCTCAATCTCATACTCAAAATCAATAACAACAAATAAACCCTAAACATATAGATTTTAAACATTTTCTAAGTATAACAACTAGATAACAACAACAATAACATCAATAAATAAAAAAAATAACAATAACATTAACATTATATCAATCCAAACAACAACTAACATTAAACAACAACTAAAAAAAAAACTCTCAACAAAAATACACCAACATCAACAATAAACATATAACATCAATCTCAATAAATCTATAACATATTTATTTAAACCAAAAACAATAATATATAATATCAATCTCAGTTTAAACAACAACAAAAAGATTAAACCTCTAACGAGTCTAAAAAATAACAACAAGATTGAACCCTCTAAGGTTCCAGGGCTCAATAACAACAATAAACAAAAACAAACAACAACAACAACAACATTAATGTAACATGAATAGTGATGTTAGACATACCAGATCTGTGAAGAAGAAGAAGAAGAAGAAGAAGAAGAAAAAGAAAAAGTGAACAAGACCCCTAAACACATATGATTTATGTATTTCCTTGCCTTTTCAAGAATTAGAGGATGATTTGTCTGTATGATTCTCATTGTTTAGAGCTCTTCATTAGGGTTCTGTGGGGGTTGTTTTATTTTATGTTTTATAGGTAAGTGAAACTAAACACTACAAGCTAAGCTACATATATCAGAGTAAACAATTTTACCTCGGTTTTTAAACAAAACCAAGGTGAAAAGTGGCTTTTTACCCCTTAATTTTATAAAAGAGCCGAGGTAATATATTACTTGCAAAAAAATGGTGAATTGTAAAAAATTAAAAAGTAACATGTATTATTTTCTTTTTCAATTTTTTATCATTCACCATTTAATTTTGTCTACTGTGATAATAAAAAAAGGACTTGTATTGTGAAACAACAACATTGCTTGCAATTTATAATATGCTTAGGAATAAATTTATCAATATTGTCTACCCTAGAAAGCAATAAATTATGGTTTATTTTCTTTGATTAATAACATTGAAAGGTTATTCCAAAATAGAATAATGGTTTTGCAAGAGGTGGAAACAACAATGACGTGTATGAGTTTGGAGCGACTATAGATAAGTTAGACTTAATTTTTACAGGGGTTTTTTAGTAAAACCTGATTATCTAAACCCCTAAGTTATTTAAGAAACCGAAGGAACGGGTCATTTAATTTATAAATAAATATTAAAAAAATGCACAACTTTTAAAGAAATAAAAACACAAACTACATTTGCTGGGTTCGAAGCATGCCCTGAATCAGTTTTCCCCTTGTTTAGTTGAGAAACCGAGAGAATATATGATATTTAAAAAAAAATGGCGTGTCCTGAAATTATACCTCAATTTTTGTTTGATGAGCTGAAAGTTTTGTCATGAAATATATTATTTGTAGTTGTGAGAACATGGGACTCCTTCGCATCAAAGAGACTTAGCAAAAGATTCCAATGCAAATAGAAACTCAACAAGAGGTGTTATAACACGCGCCACTCAACAAGAGGTGTTAATAACACACAAGAGCTCCATAGCGAACGAGACAACAACGATAGCAAATTCTTCACAATCTTCATTCATTTCTGGAAACAAATATCATTTCTGGAAAGGAAATATTTATCCTCTTCGACTTAAGGTAAGTTACCATTCTGTGTTTGTTGTTCTCTCTCCCCTTCTCTCTCTCTCTCGTTGTGGTAATGGTACTGTTTTCTGAAAGTTCATGTTCTTCACTAGGGTTACATTTCATTTTTTGGTTTCTTTCTGTTAGGTCTAATATGTAGTGATTGACTGCATTTTGAAAAAATAAATATTATTGACAGATGTTGAACAAGATATCCTGACATGTTGGTTTAACATTGGAGTGTGAGCTATTTTTAGTATCTTGTGAGATTTGTTTTCTTTAAATGATATATTTGAAGATGCTCTGAAGATTTAGTTCACGAATTATGTAGAGCATTTTCTAAAAAGCAAAAGACTATTTTGTCTTGACTTATTTACGAAGTAACGATGTCAAAACATTTTAGGAAACATCTGATTTGATGAGATTAAATTTGCAAAAGATTGTGCAGAGATCTTAGATCTGATGTAAATCAAGCCCGAAGCCCATGTCTTTCCACGGCTATTTATAGATATTTCTAAACCTAAGAAGGTAACAAAGCAATATAGAATATAGTCTAAATTAGGGTTTCATGTCTGGTCATTATATGAGTCATTCGAGTATCTCCTCGATACTTGAATTGGATATGATTTATTGAGTTGTAACTAAAAATACCTCGGAAGCTTTTAAGTAAGAGTGAATTGTGTTTTTATGTTATAAGTTATTGTATGGTTGAAGGGAAGTGATAGTGGTCTCATATCTAGGAGAGTCTTAGATAGAAACATCCACGGTAGAGATTAGGTGAGAAGTCTGTAAAACCCGAGGTTGTTCAGGACTTCAAACTAATTTTGTGATAGTGGATTTCCTTCCTGACTTGGTAGTCCCCAAATGTAGGTGACGTTGTACCGAACTGGGTTAACAACTGGTTATTTTATTTCCTGTCATACTGTTATTTAAATCCTAATATTGTTTGTGGTGTGATAATGTGATGACTCTAATGTCGTGACATCGTGTATGACATCTGGGATTTGCTTACCAGAATTTCACTTTTTTAACATAATGACATTGTGATGTGTATTGTTCATGTTGCCTTGTTCATGTTTTATTCAGATTTTGTGACTATAACTTTGTGTAGTTATAAAATCATTATTGGGTTATTGATTATAGTCGTGGCTATGAATATGCATTAGGTTTTGGTGTTGTTAAAGGAAGTAAATAAAAACAGATACTAAGAGAAGGAAGTTCTTTTATTCATTAAGAAGACATTAAATTTTAGATCCTAATGGCATTAGATGATTTTACTCTTCATCTCACTCTTCTTCCATTGAATCCCCATTCCTCTTAGGCTTTATCATTGTTGTCTCTATTCTACCCATTTTGGAGGCTTAGCAGTTGTGCCTACTCCTTCTGAGACTGAGGACTTATGAACCTTTGAAGATTCCTCAAACTCCTGCTTCTCTTCCTTTGCTTTTTTCTTCATCGGTTTGGTAATCTCCTTATCATAATCCCTCTTTTGAGCCTTATACTGATTTGGTTTATCCAATTTAGCTGAAGATTAATGTGATGATGGTTATGCAAATATCTGTTTTTATAAGAAGAAATCTTGGATAACATACAATCTTCTTGAAGACTATGCATCTTGGGAAGCTTTGTCTTTCAAAATCAGACTTTGACTATCTTGGATATTGTGGATAATTTGTCATCTTTCTCTCCAGCCATTGAGATTTTGTGATATTTTATTTCTTTTTTTACTCATATTCTCTCTTATCTCTTTTTTTATCTTCTGTGTGTAGATTCTTGTTCTTACGCAACACAAGAGCCTACTTCATATGAAGAATATCAAAAAGGAATATCGAAAAAATACAAAGTATTTTATGTTCTTCATTCATAAATTATTGTAAGTTATAATTTCTAAGGTTATTCACTCACAACGAAATTTATTTAGATTTATACGTGTTTAAAGTTAAGACACCAAGAGACAAGACACCAAGACAACAAGATAGTTTCATTTCTAAGGTTATTCACTCACAAATTTGTGTATTGCTATTTCTGGTCTGATACAATTCAGAAATATTTAGTTTAAAAAAACAAATAATATAACAACAGTTATTTAATTCAACCGTTGTTATAAGTAGAGATATCCAGAGTAATAAAACAAATAATATCACAACGATTGTTTAATTTAACTGTTGTTATACGTAGCGCGCTACTTAACTTATAACAAATGTCACACACCCGTTGTGGAAACCAATATACATACAATCACACCTCACCTAATAACGAACGTACAACTGTCATTATATGTGTTTCGCAACCGTCATTATATGTTTTTTCCGTAGTAGTGACGGTCAATGAGAAGTCTCCCTAAGGGAAACTTTCATCTTTGTTGGGTCTCAACCTACAAAGGCGCAAGAGTTTCCCATAAATAATCACCATCATCGTTGCGGTCTCAAACCACCTCCATGTGAATTTGGGGGTGGAGATATCAACCACACACCACATGAAGATAATCCTCATAAAAGATCTTCTTCCCACCGTTATCAAAGGTCTGTAACATTGATCATGCACCTGTGATTCGTGGAAGGAATCTGCTTAACAAACACATCATTGACGGTAAAATCTCTAATTCTATGGAGAAGTCTCAAAAGTTGGAGACTTACGAGGAAACTAGGGATCCCGATGACCACGTAAAGCATGTAGAACCTTACTTAATTATCACTAGGTTAGAAGTGCAATTAAATGCAAACTTTTCGTACTAATTCTAAAAAAGGTGACCATGACGTGATTCAAAGTCCTGATAGACAACCTTATCAAATCCTATAGAAAATTGTGTGATGAATTCACTTCACAATTTACAACACGACGACGTCAGTTAAAGACAATAGTCGTTCTCAATGACATTCATCAGAGGAAGAAGGATATGCTAAAAGAGTACATCAATAGATTTTTCAAAATGACATTTGAAGTAGAAAGAACTAATGACAAGTGGAAGTGTTGGATTATTTAGAAGAGATTGAGACCAAACGGCATGTTTAGGGGAAAATTGGTGCATAAGGAATCTGAGAACATGATTGACCTTCTCACTTGAGTCCAATCGTACATCCACTACAAAGAGAAACTACTAACTAAAGGTATTGATAATCTATTCCCCAGAGGTCATCTTCAATCTCTCAATTATTTTCGGTTCTAGTACAAAATATCTTAAATTCATAAAATCATAGTATTTTATCATAAACTATAATTACATTTTAGCTTAGTTGCACATAGAAAATTATAGTAGTAAATTTGATATAAATTATATATAGTCAAAATTCAAAACCTTATATATAACTATATGGTGCTGTGAATATATATGTATGAAAAGTTTACTGCCAAATAGAAGCTTTTTGGTACATGCGAAGTAATTAGATTAGAGCAGTTCAAAAGGTACCTCATGTGTCTCATCTCATATATGGTGCAGGTATCAAAGAACTGATACATATGATGATGAGAGAACGAAAACATAAAGGGAAGGATAATTCAGTGGCTAAAGCATACACCTTTGAATATTACAACTTTTGCACAATTGGGAATTATATATTTGCAGATAGAATACGTGAAGGACGGTTCGATATTTGTGCTGTTCCCTTTCAAACTGCTGTGGTCCCTTATTTGTTGGGCATGATCATATATATACTTTATTATATGCTCATTGATATATGTTCATCCCCATGCAAAACTATATACATTACTGCAACACGTGCAAAGAAAATGAAAAATGTGCAGTACTTAATGTGCATTAAGTTACTTAAATTTTTGTTGTTATAGTTTTCTGAATTTGTTTTAGAATATATTCTGCAAAATAATTACCTTTTGTTGTAACATGATGATTCCCAAATGCTTCTTTATATAGACTATTTCACAGTCGGTGTAGCAAATGAAACAGACATTTTTAAAAATGTTTCAACTCTTTTCATATCGGTTGAAAGACGATTACACCTTTATTAAATTGATCATCAAATCGAAGAGGGTGGGTTATTAGTTTATTGGTCGAATAAATGATTCATTGGTTGAACCGTATGATTAAATTAAATTAAATTAGATAATTCAATTGAATAAATCGAATATTTCAATTGAATAAATCAATCTCTCAAACAAAACTATATAGTTATTAAATTTGTTGAACCAGATGACTCAATCTCTTAAAAAATCAAGACACCTATCAAGTTTTAAAATTTTAAAATATTATATCTTTACAAGTTCATTCTTTAAATTCAAATTTTAAACATAATCATCACACACAAGAAAATAGTATGAAATACAAATCAAAATAAATTTTAAATAAAATGTAATTGCAACATAAACTAAATAACAAAATAAGTGTAGTTTGTAATAAATTTAATTATAAATAGATAAAATTGTTCCAAATAAGTTTTGAATAGAGTTTATTCATATTATCAAAACGGTGTCATTTTGTTTGAGAAAAAAACAAGCATTTATTCGTTGGTTTTCCAAAATCGTATGTTTATCGACTTTTATCAGCCTTTGGTCAATTTCGGCCAGCTCTTACTGGTTTAATAGCTTATTTGATCCTGCAATCAAATCAAACTGTTGACCCTTCTGATTCCCGATTCGACTGCCAATGTGTGTGTGCGTGTATATATATATATATATATATATATATATATATATATATATATATATATATATATATATATATATATATATATATATATATATATATATATAAAAGTAAGGATCAAATGATATCAATGTGTCAAACTTAATGTTATGACACATTTGATAACTCTTTATTGCATTTTCGTATAACAACATTTATCGTTGGATTGAAAGCTATTTTCATATAGATCATGTATATAAAATTTAACATCAATGGAAAATAATTTATTATGTTAAAGAGATGGATCAAAATTAACGATTTTGATGAAGTTTCGTAAGACGTTAGTTTTAATGCATATCATTGATATGTCAAATTATTTTTTATTGAAATTAAATTTTATAAATATGATCTATGTAACAGTAGTTTTCAATTCAATGGTTGATTTTTTTATACAAAAAAATTTAGTTTACATTATTTTCATTTCGATCTACAAGTTAAAATATTTGACAATTTTTGAATCTGAATCATCGTCATTACTGTCAATATATGGTGAAGATCAAATATTGGATTCTCGTTTCATTGAATCTTGAGGAAGAACAATGATGGATCCAAGTATATTCTCAATGACTTTTGCTGGTAGTTGTCTCTGATATAAAATAAAAATGGTAGATAAATAAATAAATATTCAGTTACATGATAAGATATTTTGTATGAAAACCAATCTGGAGTCAATTTTTTTTCCACTATTGCAATCCATCACAAAGACTTTTTTCAAGCTTATTTAAGTTCCGATGTTTTCATGACAAATTCTTTCATTATCAACGTTTGGGTTTTAATATGTATCTTCCTAAATATATAATGTTGATGTTCGCGTTTTGATCGGATGTAGAGAGTTTATTGTGGATTGATGTGTTGATAACATCTTAAGTATTATTTCTTTATAAATAGACGACAAAGATATGTTAAGACAAAAATGACCTACTTTAACCCTCGACTTTTATCTACATCTGAGGGCAAATGTAAATTCTTTTTAAATTAAAAATAAATAAAATTTGAACTTTTTTGGATTTCTGAATCAACCGAGGTAATAGATTACATCTATTGAAAAAAAATGGTGAGTAGATTTTTTTTTAAAGAAACATGTATTGTTTCATTTTTACCAATCACTAATTTCTTTGTATTTTGCAATAATAAAATAAATGACTATATTCAAAATAAATTGTTGTATAATTAGGAATAAATTTCTCAATGTTGTCAACCGAAGAAAGTCATATATTATAAAATATTTTCTTTGATGGACAATATTGGAGAGTTATTCCAAAATCTAATAATGTTTTCTTTTACCATTAAACATTGGCTAGATGTGGAAACACCACCAAAACCCCCACCACCAACAACAATATTATACGAGATAAATTGTAATTCATCCCAAATAATAAACAAGAAATGTTTTGTTCAAGGGTTGTATTAAAAGAACAAAATAATTCTTTTGTCTTTCAATTCATCCCAAAAAATGATGTTTACGAGTATGGAACGATTGTATATGAGTTAGGGTCTAGGATAAAATTTAGTGAGTGAATCCTTTTATAGTTAAATAAGTTTATCATACCCATCCGTTATTAGCGTAACTGAAAGTTTAGATTCTTTTATAATTAAATAAAAAATAAAATAAAAAGAAAGACGTGACTTTTAAAGAAATAAAAATATAAACTGCATATGCAGGAATTTGAAGCATGTACCCTGAATTAGTTTACACCTTGATTATATATTACAGTAGAGGAAACATATAGTATTTTTTTGAAGAAAATAAATGTGGTACGTCTAGAAATTATACCTTAGTTTTTCATTGACGGATGTGAAAGTATTATCATAAAATATATTGTTTGTAGTAGTGGGAAGTCCGAATTAGTCAAAAGTCGCCTTAAACTTGATATTTCAACATAATTTAGTGTTGGTAGCTCCGTTAATCAGAGCAACTACTTCCACATAGGCATAATTTAGAAATGTAGTGCTCTTTTGATTGAGAAAACATAAATACCAAATGATGAGGGAAAGTGAGTCAAAAATGGGGAGCATTGTGCACATAGCAACAAGGATTAATTCACATTATTTGCAGTTGTCAAAGGAACAAAGTAAAAGTTAAATTTTATAGGTAACAATATTTTGGTAGTATGATTAAATTTGCCCAACTTAAGCTAGCTATACTTAGGCAAGTATTGACGCCTATTGGTTGAACATTATATTTCAATATGCTAGGGGTGTCACCTACTTTTTCTATTGTAATTCAAAGTGTAGAAACCCTCCAAAGGTCGGACGGGTCAAGGAGGAATTAGTGAAGCACTATATTGAAACTAAGTATCTAAGACCTCATGGAGAATCTCATACTAAAGTTTGGGGTAAGGTCAAACATTCATTTGTAGAAACGAACTACCAAATTCTTTAGAGGTTGATGATGAACATATCCATAAAGAATTAAAAGAGTGACTAAGATTTCCATAGAAGATGACATGTCATCTCTTGAAGTTAAGGTCAAAGATTATAGTGAGATGACAATATGAAAGATAATTAAAGCATTATTCAATACTCATGGAGGGCAATGTGGGGATAATGAAAATAGAAATACAAGACTTCAAGAATGGCTCATCTCCACATGACTCAAAATGAAGGAAACATAGAAACAATTATATTCAGAAGAAGATTTTTTTTTATAATTGTTAAATTCCAATCTTAGGGAGACAGGAAGATGTCATTGCATGCGGTATTTGAAGTCTTACATGAAGCCCTCCTTATAGAAATTCAAAGGAATTTGCTCGAACCATAACTACTTCATAATAATGTATAATGAGTATGTGAAAGAACTTACAACACTTGAAGATAGTTGAATTAGATAATATGATAAATTAGGACAATTCCCCAAAACTAGAGCCATGTGAATTTGTAATTTATACCGATTATCAAAAAGATTAATTCTTTAACATATTGTTTGGTTGGAAAGTTGATAGCCTAATAGAAGTTATAAATATTATTGGTGGCGTTCCTATTTAATTATAAGAAACAAGATCCAACAATAGGAAGCAAAGGAATTAGAATGAGATGTATTTGTAGAAGATATTGTGTGAAAATTTAGGTGACAACAATTAAACCAAGGGAATGTTGTTTAATAATACCACCATGGACATGGTAAATCTTCTATAAAACCTTGTTAATCAAATCCTCAATCACTAGTAATATGTTTACCTATGTTTTGATCGATGAATGGCTAAACTCAATGTTATGTCATTTCTCACTTTAAATAAGTTTGGAGAAAACATGGAAGATTTAATTCCCATAAACATGAAGATGGCGAGTTTTAGTAGAGGTTAAGATGTCTGAAACTTTGTTATACTCATCCCACTTGAGTAGTACTAAATTTCCTATAAAATAGCATAAATGTGCTATGGAAGCTTTCAATCTTACTAATGAAAGATTCTTATTGAAATCTTATACTAAACTATAAACTTTTGATGAGTTATTTAATTATTAATCCATCACCATAGTTGAGGAACTTAATGTATCAACTATCAGTATTGGGATATGGTTTAGGTATGACTTATCCTATTCTAAGTAAGGAGGTGAAATATGATCTGATAGTTATATCTGGTGATTGACTCGATGTCTTGATTATCCAGTTGGTACGGGTACCTACAAACATTTTGACTTTCAAATTAGTGACAATTGAAAGTGAGATATTAGGGATTAGATTGACGTGTATGTGATGTGGGGCCTTTGTTAACCTTTTATAGAAAGGTTTGAGGATTTTCAAAGAGTTATAACCTTCTACTTCGTACAAATATATTAGGGGTGAGGCTATAATTACTCTAATAGGTCTAGGGGTTGTTGGCCCCACTATGAGTCCAATCATTTTTAAATATTTTATTCATATCATAATAAAGTACTTAGGTGGGGGACTATTATAAATGTGGAAATATAGATATGGATCATGTATATTTGATATGAAATAAATTCAAATCTTTAACAATATGATCATAAAGTAAATATATATTGTAAATAAATATACATCATAAATATTTGGGTCATTAGTTGTAAGATTATATGGAAGGAGTAATAAAAAACAAAGTTGTTCCCTTGAAAAAAAGTTAATTGAAAATATAAAATTTACATGTTATACTTTTAATACTTTTAAAATTATAATTATTATTTCCTCCACAACTTAAATATTTTGTGTTTGTCCCTGATTAGGGACAATTGTGTAAGGCGATATTGACAAATACGCTAATGATGTTGAGACTTATGTCTATTCTAAATAGATGTCCTTCTAGGATAGGTCCATCTTAGATTCTATTCTATGATACTAGAACCTTCTTTATGGATAACTTGTATAAAGGAATGGTGTTAGCGACCAAGCCTTAGTAGGGTGATATCAAAAATTTGTAAGTTCAAATATGAAGGTTCGTAAAACTCCCGATGATGTGGTTATTGTGTGTCATTAGAAATTGATGGTATCAATACCCCTACACTTTCTAAATAATTAGGGGGGAAATGCTTCTAAAGGATGCTTTGAGTCCGTTAAATGAATTGGATGGTCTACATCCCAAGTTCCCGTGGGATCCTATGTCACACTGGAACGATGAACACTAGGCCTTGACCTAGACCGAGACTAGGATCTAAATCTAGAGTGTTTGGTTTTGTGTGTTCTCGGAGACGAAAGTGAGAATGGACCGGAGAATCTAAAGTCTCAAAAGATTTCATTTGACGATCTTAGTAATCAAGTAATTTGATATCTAGATCCTAAATAAACTATTAATAGGAAATTACCAACATCAGAAACATAATATTCTTTAATAAAGATCAATCTAGGAACTCCTATAGAACCCATGATGGCATAAGTCAGTGGACTCTCGATAGAGGAGAAAAATATTAAATTGGTGAATTTGATCAGGTTATATAAAGATTGTTTTGTATGGGATTGTCAAGGGATTTCTAGTTTGGTAGTTGGAATTCATCTACTAGTCAAGGGTGAATATAAGTCACACAAACAAGTTCCTAGAATAATTAAACCACAATTGACGCCTTAGAACAAATATATAATTGAGAGACTTCTCAAACAAGGCTTCAATGAATCGCTAAATAAGTCAAGTGACTCTCCAATATAGTACATGCCAGAAAGAATAATTTCCAAGTTAACATCTTTATTGATTGTCATAACCTGAATTTGGACATTTTTAATGATGATTATGGAATTCTAGTAGATGACATGTTAGACGATGTTATGGCTAACAATATGATTCTCACATTAATGGATATGTAATCACAAAATAACCATATATTTATAGTCAAAGAAGACACTCATAAAACATATTTCATGTTTCTTAGTGTGTTTGGTATATTTGAATGAATTTTCATAATGTTTGGACTCAAGAATGTTGGAGTCGCGTATTAAAGGGTTTTGAGCTATATCTTATATGTGTTGACCAATTGACTCCAAACACAAGAACGAAGGTGAATTGTGATATTCGATTTTCCAAAAATTCGATTTATAAAAAATATTTTTAATTTAGAAATTAATTATATTAGAAAAACAAAGAAAAAATAGCAGAAAAATAAATAAATAATATAAAATTAAGATATGAGATATTTAAAGATCATACCAGAAAATTATATAGGTTCGGCCTAACTCCTTGGCCTACTCCAGTTTTGGGGAATTTCGCCTTGAGATTTCCACTAAAACAAACCATGGGCTTTTCAATCCAAATAATATGTCACAATAACTTGAACTTTTGTATATGATAAACCCCAAAACCTTCTACAAACACATAAAACGTTTATACGTTCTTATCTCAATAACCTTTAACAAGTTTAATTCAATAATCTTCACCAGAGTTTTTAACATGATTCAATTCAATAACCTTCACCCAAATTTTTAACAGGTTAATTCACGAGACTATTTTTAATAAATCTTGTTGTTATTTGTGATGGCGGAGGAGGCAATTGAGTTGGAGAAAACGTAGGTTACATTGGTCGTGTAGATTACATTGGCGGTGTTTGAGCATGAAGAGATAATTCTCCATATTAAATATTTTCCTAGAATCATCCTAAATGTATTAATCACTCAATATTTTAAATTTTAAGATGAATGTTAAAAAGTGAGATGAATGTTAAAAAGTGTGAAGCACAAAATAAATTAACCTATCTCTCTGACAACTTAGATCAAATTATCAACAACTAAGACCATATTACTCTAAGTTGTTTCTCAACTCAACCAAATCATCGAACTAATTTATTGAACTCGTGTATAATAAATATTAATTTGAGTTAAAAATGGTTTACTTCTAAAAATAAAAATTAAATTAATTAATAATGACAAACATGAAAATTTAGGATATATCAAACAAATGTTAGATGAAAAGAAACTACAACATTTATTATCTCTTGGAACACTTAAATTTTTTTCCTAAAAGTGAAAAAAATATTGTCTAAAAGAATAGGAGACGATTTCCAAATGCCTTTTTATAAGAGTGTTGTCTATTGTCTAAGAACACTCTTTTCTCTCTTTGGGAACACTTAATACGCCTCACTTAAACTATGAGAATAGGGAACACTTTTTTTTTTTGATATCTAAGAAAACATACTTTAGTGTTTCTATGTCTAGGACAATAAAGAAATGTTCTCTTTAATAAAAAAATATTTAAGACTTCATTTTTTAAAACTGTTATATAAAAAATATTTTGTACGATATCTATTTAATAGACATTATATTTTATTTTGTTAATATAACCAGTTATAATTCATACATAAAATATATTACAAAAGTTGTTTAACCAAGTTGAATTCAAATACAAATTTGTAAATAAATATTTAATATTATTTTGGTTTAATTGTAACTTTAACCCCTATTTTATTTTTATTTTTATTTTTTGTTTTGATTCTCCTATTTTAAAAATTATTTTTTTTAAAGTTTTATGTTAGATTTTTAATCCTCAAAACGAGACCAAAATCTAATCCTAAATTTAAAAATAAGATCAAAATTATAGTTTTTAAAATTGAGGGATTAAATAAATAAAAAAAGATAAAGGGATCAAAATTACAATTAAATATATTATTTAATAATATAAAATATAACACTTTAGCGTGTGAGTCTAACTAGCAAAATGATAAAAATATATAACTTTTAGAAACTCTATTGCTTAGCAACAAGCCTATAAAAAAATTCTTATACGTCGTTCATTTGAAATCCATCACCATCACCTCTTGAAAATCTGTTAAGAATGTGTGATTGGGCCTAACTCAACCCTACAAAACCAGTTGGTAGAGTGAGAATTGTCCCCACTTATAAACACATGTTCATGCCATATATTGTCCGTTGTGGGACTCTTAACACCCCCCTCACGTCCAGGACTGGACATCTGGAGCGTGAAAATAAATGGTAGGTGGCCCGATAGCGGAAACCATAGTAGGTGGCCCACCAGATCTTAAACGAGACTCTGATACCATGTTAAGAATGTGTTATTGGGCCTAACTCAACCCTACAAAACCGGTTGGTAGAGTGAGGATTGTCCCCACTTATAAACACATGTTCATGTCATATATTGTCCGATGTGAGGACTCTTACCAAAATCATACCTAAAACACAAATGTAAACAAGAAAATCAAAAAAAGATATAGTTAACATTGATCCAAATCAGGGAACGACATTGTAAACACTAAAATATTAATACTCATAATTTTTAGTTCAATCGAGAATTCATAGTAGTTGGAATAGACATAGTTTTTCTACTATAGCTAATTTTTGATAAAGTTTATTTTCTTAACAAATACTCCATGTTATTAATTATCAATTACCAATCTTATTATATTATATTATAATTCCTCTGCCTTGTAAAATAAATTTTACAAAATATTAATTACATAAACTGTTATATAACATTTTAATTATTATTCTTATATTTTAATTAAATAAAATTATTTATATAAAATATATAAAATTATTATTATTATTTATTAAATAATAATTTTTATAAATAAAATTTTAAATAAATTTGTATATGCTTCTAGAGAGGTTGCCTCCAAAAATTTCCTTAATGTTAAACTTGTATGCTAACGTTTATAAATTGTAGTCTTTTGTTAAAGGAAAGTACAATATTAGTTTAATTCAACAGTGCATGTGGATCAAGACATGGATTTATATGCATATTCTGAAGGTTACCTCACCATATTATTATTATTACACAAGTAAAGATAGAATCTAGATGCTTTTATGTTTAAATAGAAGTAAAGTAAAAAAGAAGAAGACATGAAGAATCCATCGTGTACATATATAATTTATTTTAGACCAAGTTAAAGAATCACCAGAAAGATTGTGCCAACTTTTATCTAAACTTTTCTTCGAAAATTATGCCTACAATAGAAGCAAAATTATTTACGTAGGAAAACACTAATCTATCAAGAAACTTTAGACTAGAGATGCATTAAATTTAGAGCTAAACTTTTATTGACTCTTAAAGCTACATAGTAGAAGAATCTCACCAATTTTCACAAACCCCACCCAGAATGCAATATCTCATCTTTAGCCATAGCTTTAAATGTTCATGCATTAATATCTCTTTTAGACCGATAAAATTGGTTTAACATTAGTTGAGAATCGATATGTGTCTTCTAACATCTAAAACAAATGGTAATATTTTATAGTCGCAGTGACACAGACTTGATGATATTAACCGGAACAACTATGTTGTTAGAAAACTTATTACGGATTGAGTAATTAACTTCCTTTGAGGTTGGAAGCATCAATATAACCAATCATTAGGGCACATCATAGTATTACTATATGCCAGCAATTAACTTTTCTTCTTTTATGATTGACAAGAAAAAGAAGTTGCACGAGAATTCATATGAATTTAAAAGAGATCGAATTGTAGAAATAAGTGCCATGCATTGCATATACTTTGAACATAATTAAGCCAGGTGTGTGTGTATTTCTAAAGCAAAGCATGTTGGTCAGTATATTCATGTTCCATACTTATTTAGAAAAGAAGGCTTTAGTTTTAGTGCTTTAGACAAGAGCATCATACCGAAGCATTGCACCAAGATTCTCTACCCAAGATATTGTTAAATTAGTATATCCCACTTTCAAATAGCTAGGGTGTCCAAACAAGTATATACACTAAGAAATTATGAATCTTAATAATGTCATGTTATATTCTAATACAACTTTACTGTTTATCCCAAACTTTAACAAAATTTAAAACTAAAATAGAAATTAAAATCCAAATCACCACATGCACTGATATCTATTGTTATCTATTGTTAGTGCGTGAGACATATTTAATATAATAAGAAGAAAATGAGTGAATAAAGAAATAAAAATTATTATTATTGAAGAATAATTGTGTTATAAAACTGAATTATAAATATATATATATATATATATATATATATATATATATATATATATATATATATATATATATATATATATATATATATATATATATATATATATATATATATATATATATATATATATATATATATATATATATATATATATATATATATATATATATATATATATATATATATATATATATATATATATATATAATTTCACTACGCCAAAAACTGGAATAGACAGCGCACCTTAGAGGGCGCTTTATTACAAAAGCGCCCTCTAAAGTGAAGCGAAAAATAAGGAGCAATAGACAGCGCATTTTAGAGGGCGCTTTTGTAATAAAGCGGCCTCTAAGGTGAAGCGAAAAAATAAGGAGGAGATAGAGGGACAACAATACATGGCGCTTTTTAGAAAGCGCCCTCTAAGGTTACCCTTAGAGGGCGCTTTTAATAAAGCGCTGTTATAAGTCCATGTGCATTTCCAGCTTATAGAGCGCTTCTGGAAAGCCTTAGAGAGCGCTTTCATAAGCGCCCTCTTAGGCCCCCTTTAGAGGGCGCTTTGTTTCCACAAGCGCCCTCTAAGGTGAAACGAAAAAATAAGGAGGAGATAGAGGGACAACAATACATGGCGCTTTATAGAAAGCGCCCTCTAAGGTTACCCTTAGAGGGCGCTTTTAATAAAGCGCTGTTATAAGTCCACGTGCATTTCCAGCTTATAAAGCGCTTCTGGAAAGCCTTAGAGAGCGCTTTCATAAGCGCCCTCTTAGGCCCCCTTTAGAGGACGCTTTTTTTCCACAAGCGCCCTCTAATGTCCCCTTTAGTAAACATTAAAATTATAACATACTGCGCGTTTTGTTATTTCACTATCTGTTATTAGCGTTCTTTTTCACGTTAGGGTTCTGAGGCGTTTTCCTTCCACCTCTGTTAGATCTACATGCGCGTTTCCTCCTTCTACCAATCAAAGGTACACGCTTTTCCCAATTACTGTTTTATGTTATTGCTTTGTTTTAGCTTTTGCCCAATTTCTGTTTTACCTTATTACTGCGCGTTTCCTCCTTCTACGTTTGTTTCGACCATGATAGCGGATGCACTAGGAAATTGACGGTTGGTTTTTAGTGACCATGATTGCGGATGCAATGGGTTATACGACCTATGAAACATCTGATTTTGTGTCAACACCAGTATCATTAGAAACCTAGGTCCGAATGTGTTTGAACTCTTCTGAAATTGTTTTTTATTTATTCTAATTAGTAATGGATAATACATGGATGTCTTCCAATCGATTGTCGAGAGAGTACGAGAATGGGGTATCAGAATTCGTTAAGTTTGCCGTTGCGCACGCCGAAGACCCCAGTAGAATGATATGTCCTTGCTTGGGTTGTTGTTATGGGAAACGGGTTGACGCAGTTCAGTTGACATCGCATCTAATGAGGCATGGAATTGATCGAAGTTATACATGTTGGAATTTGCATGGTGAGAAAAGTAACGAGAATGTTGAACCGGGGGATAGTACGACCTATGCCTCAAACTATAGTGGCGCAGATGTAGCACCTCAAATTTGCACCTGTCATTGTACATACATTTTCATATTAGGTCATAGCATATCATGGTCTGTTGCATAGCATTGCATTGCCTCTTTTGCCTCAAGTGCAAGCCAATCAAGAAATTAGGTCAAACTGATCAGGAGATCAGTCAGTCAATCAAGCAAAGGTGCATTTCTCAAGGAGCCAAGGCCCTAGGGTTTGTCCAACAAGTTCACATGACTTGGAGGTCTATTTGAAGTGTTCATGCCAAAGGTTGAAGGCTCAGAGGTCATCAGTTCATACACAGACAGTCAAAAACCCTAGAAAGTCAACAGTCAGTCAAAGCAGTGGATGGTGGCTATTCTTGTGGAATTTGGGCATAATGATCAATAATCAAGAGTTCATACAACTTGGGACATCATTTGAAGTCAAGCTCTCAAGGAATTAGGGTTTGGAATTCATCAGTCAATGCACAATCAGTCAGAAACCCTAAAAGTCAACTATTGGTCAACTGTCCATTTAATCAGTGATTTGATGATTGGAATTGGTTTGTGAGAGCTCATTCATGGCCAAATAGTCCTCATATATCATGTCAAACACCATCATGGAAGAATTTGAAGCCAGATCAGAAATTTCCAAAAATGGAAACTGGGCCTGTAACTGAAACCTGCCATAAATGGAAAGTCTTGATCCTCAAACTTACATCATGATACAAGCCTCAAATGAATTTTTGCCCAACATGAAAGTTGAAGATCTTGTTCTCCCATTTCCAAAAAGTCCAAGAACTCTCAATTCCCATGTGTGGTTGGCAAGTTATGATCGAATCGATTTCAGAAAATCTTGAACTTCAAGAGGCCATATCTCTCAAACCGTTTGGCCAATTTTGGTGGGGTTTTTTCCTACAAGTCACATTTGATCCCCTCTTTCCAAAAATATAAATTTCATGAGCCAAAACTTCACCAATCAAAATGGCATATTTTGACTTTTCTCATTTTTATGCAAGTTTGACCAAGAGTTGACTTTTTGATATAAACTTTTTTTTAACATTTGGCCAATTGGAACAGCTCAGGAATTTCATTTAGAATGTGTTTGCAAGCTCAAATTATGCAGTACATGAGGCCTTTGTTTAGCTGCTTGAATTGTAGGAAAAGTACAATTTCACCATACTTGTCCATACCATCCACCATGCCTTGCCTTGGTACCCTCAAACAGAACTTTAGAAGCACATTTGCTGTCATTATGAACACATCTTAGCAGCCTAAAACCACAGAAAAGAGGCCATGCCTGCTTACTTGAAATTGGGGAGAAAAGGACAAATGCTACCACATCTTGCAACCATACCTTGTACTGTCCAGCAAAGCTTATGCAGGATTTTTCTGTCCTTTTGGACACAAATGCTGCAGCCAACATAGCAATAGAAAAACCAACTCACTGATGCAAAAAGGCTGACTCTCTCTCAATTGGCAAGGATAGCAAAATTCCATCAAAAAGAGGAGCAACCTGGCAGCAAACTGGACTTCATTTTTCTGTCAAAGAAAATGAACAAGTAGCAGCAAAAGCCAACCAAAAGCCTAACTGCACTCCACCTTGCTTGGCATTTCCAATTTTTCTGTCAAGAACCCCTAAGGAACCAAACCTGGCTTTTGCTTAACACCATATCTTCCCTCACTTTCTGTCATGAAGCAGCTAGCCAACATAACCAACTGCAGACAGACTTCACTCATGCACCTTGCTGTTGCCTTCTAGAGCCATCCAAAAACACATTGCAACATTTAATGGCAGACAGCAACAAACCAACATAACTTGACATTCTCTCAAGCTCATCTTGGCATTTTTTACACAAAATCTGTCAAAACTTAAAAGTTGCAAGACATGGCTTTGTTTAGAGCAACATCAAAACAGCATATCAAAGCATGATTTCCTGCCATGGTAAACCAGTAGCAGACCAAACACTTGTCCCCTCTTCTTTTCTCTCAAGCCTCACTTTGCCATTTCATCATTTTGAAAACCTTGCCAAACCACAAAGCAACATAGAACAGCAAATGAGAAACACCATGTTCCTGTCATGAGAAAAACTGCCAGCAGCATACACTCTCTCAAACCTGACCTGGCCATTTGCTTTGCATTTCAAAAATCCTGTCACCACATCCAACAGAAAAACCAAGAGAACTTCACTGATGCATTGATACACATCCTTGGCCATTCTTGAAAAACTCTGTCACAACATCCTGCAGCAGAAAAACCCTTGCTCTCCCACCACAAAACAACACCAAGAAAGCATGGCACAATACCAAACAGCAGGACTTTTTTCATCACATCTTTTCTGTCACTTAGGATGATTAGAGCAGCAATACACAAACACAAGAAGCACACTCATCCTTGCTACTTGCATTTCACCTTTAACTTCCAATAGTCCAACCTTGCATTGCATCTTCAAAACCTGCTAACCAACAGACCAACCACAAAGCCATCATCAAACCAACAGTTCCACCATCATTTTTCTGTCAAGACAATATAACACAGCAGCAAAAGGCCATTCTTCACACTCTCTCAAAACTGACTTAGCTGTTTTGGCATTCAAAGTTTTCTGTCAAAAACTGTCAAGAGAAAAGGCATAGCTCACAAAACCAAACACTAATTGCAGCCACACAAATCACCCTGGCCCTTGCTTTTCACCACCATTTCACACTTTGGAGCCATGCTAGCACCATCCAACACAGCCTAAAAACCTTGTGCTCTCAAACCTCTTCTTGCATTTTCTAAACTCAGTCCAAAAACTCCAAATGCCCTGACCTTGTTTTGGCTAATTCATCTATCAAACAACATCTTGAGTCCATGCCAACCACTTTCCTCCATCTACAAGTTCATTTGCCAGCACTGTTCTAAAAGAAGCATACAACCATGGCAGATGGAATTTCAATCAAAACCAAGCATCCACAAGCCAAGGCATCTTCATCATACATCAAGGCATAGCTGTGCTTCAACTGTTACACTTCCAAACAAGCCAAACACCAACTGAATCACCACTGTTCCTCCAAACTGGTGGCTTGGCTCACATGCCCTAAGCCTTGTGCCTTGCACATCCATGTGCCTCTAATTGACTGGTTGATGTCTGTTTCATTTTGATTTAACTCTGACTTGTATACTAACATCTGCTTGACTGTTTCAGGTGCTTTAGTTGCTTTTAGTTCATTGTGAACTTTTTGCTTTGCTTTGCTTGTATAAGCAATTTGCATTGAGGTATGTCTCTTTTACTTCATGTAGTCTGGAAGACCTGGCCTGTTACTTGGCCAGGCAACTGTCTGAAGTCCTCCTTAAGAGGCAATGTTTGTGACTGTTTAATTTTGTCCTTGCATAGAGTCAAAGACCTCCTAAGTGAAGAGGCAATTGGTGGAAGGTAGGGATATGCAATCTATCCCCCACTATTCAGTGTGTCATCTGCTTTGCTCACACCACTGTGTTGATGCATTGCGGATACAAACCCAAGATCTTGTACAATTGTACAGTTGAGTCAGTTTTAAATGTGTAGAAGGGTTCCCACTTTCTGAACCCACACATTCTTGTCTTAAGCTCTCCCAGGCCAGGGATAAGAGCTGTGAAGTCTCATCTTCACTTCATCCTTTCATCTGCTTCACCTTAGTCTCTCAATGGCAAGGTTAAGAGCAACATTCACCCAGTTCCAGAGGTTTGTTTGTTGAGGTTGATATGACCCCTCGACTAAAACCTAGCCTTGTTTGAGCCACTTGCTTGTATATAGTGTGTGCTATCTGTGCTTGTAGGATTGTTTGACTTGCCTCCTGTGCAAGTTAGGATTGTTTGACTTGCTTCCTGTGCAAGTTAGGATTAGTTTAGACTTGCTTCCTGTGCAAGTTAGGTTTTGCTTGGCTTGCTTCCTGTGTAAGTTAAGTGTGTGTGGCTTGCTTCCTGTGTGAGCCATGCTTAGGATAGGATGGCCCTTGTGCCATTTAGCTAGAAACCTTAACTTAGGGATGATTTTGCATGACAACATCTAGGCTCGAGTCGTAGTCTCCCTAGTGTTGTGTCTCCCTCTGTTATCTGGTTAGGCTAGTCCTTTTTCCCTGCGTAGGGGAACTACATCGCCCTGATCTTCATACCAGATGAAGTATGTAGGCAGGAGATTGAGCTGATCTCTCCGGGCGCCTTTTCTTTCTTTTGTGTGTGTTGTCTGACCTTTGCTAGGCTCGAGTCTGTGACTCCTTAGCATTTGCTGTCTGTCTGTTTGTGTGTGTTTGACAGTTATAGGCTGAGTCCCCGACTCCCTATCAACCTGTTGTGTTGTTGTGTGCTTGGAAGCTGATGTAAGTCCATCGAGTGGCATTTGGGTTCCAGTGTGTGTGTGTTTAGGTTCGGATGTCAATGTAAGTCCAGTGATTGGCATTTGGGCTCCACGTTTGCCTTTTTGTGTGTGTTTTGGTTCGGATGCTGATGTAAGTCCAGTGATTGGCATTCAGGCTCCACGTTTGCCTGTGTCTTGTTTTGTTTGTGTGCGTGTCAGCCGAGCTACGAATGCTCTGATTCTTCTCTCGTCCGAGAAGATACGTATGCATAGGATGCGACATCCTAGCGAGCATGTGTCGTTTCCCCAGTCCGAACTACTTCGACTCTGATGTCTATGCCTGATAGACTAAGTAGGCCCAGGATGCGACATCCTGCCGAGTCAGTTTCAGTCAGTCTCTTTCGTTTCTTTCAGCCAGTGTGTGTGAGTTTGAGCAGTGTTTAGCAACCAATATTCCTTCCTTTTGTGCGTGGATCTCGTAGAGTACTACGGATGCGTAGGGGTGCTAATACCTTCCCTCCGCATAACCGACTCCTGAACCCATACTCTTTGGTCGCGAGACCATGTTCTTTCCAGGTTTACTCTGAGCGTTTCCTTTCCCTCTTTTGGGATAAATAACGCACGGTGGCGGCTCTGTTGTTCTTTCTTTTCCCGCCGGTTTTTCGCGCGATGCGACAGCTGGCGACTCTGCTGGGGAGATAGAGAAGTTGACCTGTGCTGGTCCATCTTCCCTAAGCGAGTCTCTCCTAGCGCTCTCTAGGTTAGGGCTTTGGTTGCTTTGTGCTGTTCTATTTTATTGCATTCTTTGTATATATTTGCATTTACTGTTTGCATTTATTATTTGCATCAATGTTTGCATTCATTCATATTCATCTGTTCATCTGGCTGTGTTTCTCTGTTTGGGGTGGGAGTTACTCGAGGTAAAAGGCCCAATACCCAGGCTATGAGTGAAATCTAGGAAACCTAGGAATAGAGTGATTCATGGGAAGCGGGTGGTATGGCGCCACTTAGCGGAACATTGATATCACGAGCAGTTCAGACCCTGGTGGGATATTATCGGTGCATACATCGGGTGTGCACAGGATGATATTCTGCGAAAGGTTATTTATGCTGCGTTTCTCTCGACCTTACCCTGGCCTAGATGACACCCGTGAGTGGGGGGGATTGATCATTTTAACAGGTACAGTTGGTGACTCTCGGTACAGATGGTGACTGTGAATTATGGACATTTATTTCTGGGACGCCGGAGTTCTGTCCGTGGTTTATCAGCGGGTTCCGTTTATTTCGGATCCCCGGGTTGAATTTGAAAGTACCTGTTCAGAGGAGCTGGCTGTCATCCGTTCAATGGATGTTCCTGTGATGATAGTGATGTAATCTCCAGTTTCGTTTATTTCGGAACTCCCCAAGTCGGATTTATGGTGACTTGGTTCCTCAGATTGGTTTCAGATGCCAGTTGATCAGATTGACTTTGGGTTTCAGATGTTTGTGATCAGAGTTCAAGCCGAAGCTTTGACCCTGTGCCTTGAGATGCACAGCTTGACCAGTCATGTTGCATCATTTGCATCATAGCATGTTTATTTTCCAAAAAATAGTAATGCAATGAAAAAAGTTAACTTGCATACGCATATCCTTTTCAGGATCATTCATGATAAGATAGCATCCGCATCCGCATCATGCATATCATACACATCCTTGCATTGCAGACATGTTTGGAAAGACTCCTCGCTTTGGTTCCCGACTGGGACAGGATTGTTGATCACCGTCCGCACCGCGACCAGACTCAACCATCAGAGAAGTATGGACCAGGTTCAAGCTGAGCTAGCTGAGATGAGGGCGAACATGGCCCAGTTCATGACAATGATGCAAGGAGTTGCTCAGGGGCAAGAGGAGCTGCGTGCCTTAGCCCAGAGACTGGAAGCCGTGATTCCACCAGTCCACCGTGCTTCACCAGTGGGTGTACCCGTTCATGAGAATGCTGTTGTCACTATTCTCGTCAATGATTATGCCGTGGGTGATGAATTGAAGGGGATCAGAATTAGTGAACAGCCTCTTGCTGCAGAGACTGTTAATGTCAGAGCAACCCGCGCTCCGGTTCGCCATACTGGCTCTTCAAGTTCTTCCGGTTCTAAGAAGACATACTCTGGGGCACCCAAAAGGGGAGAGATTGAAACAAATGCTGTGCACCGTCGGAGGAGTGCAAACAGAGGACAGTATCGTCAGGCTGCTGTGACTATTCCAGCAACTTAACCTCAACAGCAACAGAGAAGACCAGCTCAACAATATCAGCATCAACAACATCGTCCTCAGCAGCAGGCTTCCCAGCAAGCCAGTACGAGTAATGAGAGGAAGAAGATCATTTTTGATCCAATCCCCATGTCCTACGCCGAACTATATCCCTCTCTGTTAGAGCGGAACTTGATTATTCCCAGAGACCCGCCGGCTAAACCCGACAATCCTCGGTGGTGGTATAGGCCCGATCAGCATTGTGTGTATCATTCGGGTGCTCCTGGTCATGATGTGGATAGTTGCTTTCAGTTGAAGATGAAGGTTCAAGACCTCGTAAGGTCAGGTATTTTGAACTTTGAAGACTTGGGTCCCCGTGTTAATCAAGCTTGAAGATAGCAAGTCCTGGGCTGGCGCCGACTTTTCTTCAGAAGGGTTGTTCAGAAAACAGAAGCTGCTGATGCAAAGGATACTGACAGTTGTCGTCCCTGATGGAATCTATCACAATTGGGTCACTGTGGGCTTTCTTACAGTTGTTCATAAGTCTTTGTAACAATCACTTTGTTTAAAAACCCTTCTCCCATGCCAAAAGGAGAAGTGATGACATTGTTGGCAACATTTTGTGCAATGATATTTTCATTCAAATAATTCATGTTAAACATTTGTTTTTCCAATTGTTTTCCCTTTTCGCTTTTTGCATGAAATTGGTGATCACAAAAAACCCTAAAAACAGGAATAAAAGCAATCTTTTCATTCTGCATAACGATTGTCTTGTTTGATTTTCAAAGAACTTTTCATCTCTAAATCTTTATGCAGGTTGTTTCTCAAACCCATTGAACATAATGATCGGACGTCATCTCCCAATTTTGAATTCCCTGTATTCGAAGTGGACGAAGATAATGTTGAAGGGATTCCTGACGAGATTTCCCGACTTCTTGAGCAAGAAAAGAAGATCACTCAGCTGCATCTCGAGAATCAGCAGAACAGCCAACTGGGGCATTATCAAAAAAAAAAAGAGAAAGAAGAGGGTGCAAAATCAAGAAAATAAATCAATCAAAATCAAAAGAAATCCAGATCAAAAGAAAGAAAAAGAAAGAAAGAAATAAAAAAAAAATAGCACCCTCAAAGTCCCAAGTTGACTGATGCTGAATTCGATCAAGAAGAAGAGATCAACTGCCATGTGTCATGGTCAGTTATATCAGCAGAGAGTGATGAAAGCATTCGACAAGAAGGTCAAGTCTCGAGTTCTGAGAAAATGACCCTGTGCTCAAGAAAGTCTTGTCTTTCGTGCCCAATTCCAGGGGCAAGTGAACCCCCAAGCTATGAATGTCCATATGTTGTCAGGAGAGCCTTTTCAGGCAATGTTTTGACACTTACAACAATGGATGGAGAAGTTCACTCGTCCTGTGAATTCTGATGCAGTCAAGAAATACTTCGCCTAAAAAAAAAAAGAATAGCTCGCTAAGTCGAACACCCCAAAAGGCGACTTAGGCAGAAAGGAGCGTCTCGGTGGATTGAAAACCCGAAAGGGCGATCCAGGCAAAAGTTAGAGACATTGAAAAAGAATTTGCATCCCGCTAGATTGAGCACCTCACACTGGGGCAATCTAGGCAAAAATTAGGGATTTGGCAAGTAACTGCATCTTGACAAGACTGTGCTCTATATCTGTCATCCGTCAGGGATTCTCGATTCGTCGTCGATTGAAGCTTTGAATACATCGAAAATTCAGAATGGTAGAGGAAAGGTCATTATGTTCAATGTAGCCCTCTTCCAATATACATCACCGATTTCAAACTTGTACAGATCTATGGAGTCTCGCCCTTTGCAGACTACCATTCCATTACATCTACTTGAGCTTTTATCCCATTATTTGCACTCTTATTTGTTTTCAACTCAACAAATGTTTTGCATGTTTTTAATTGATAAAGTATCATTGTTTTCAAAATAAACAAAAATTTTCAAAAAAAATTGTTCTTAAACAAAGTGAACATTCACGATGATGGAAGGATACTTAGGAGACCCACAGTGCTCTCCCGGGGGTGGTATGATCACCAACAGGTAAGACAATTGTTCGTATCTCGAGCATGACTGTATCTTTGTCCTGCAGAACCTCGTATGGTCTCTCCTCAGTGAATTTGCACGACGCAGTGTTGTTTGAAGTTGTTCATCTTCATGTTCCCGGCAGTACAGATTCTTCCTCCAAATCCCCGTTAGCACTTATTGTGGGGCATCCCCAGTAGAGTGCTGTTTGAGCCCTATCGTGGGGCATCCCCAGCAAGTTTGCTGTTTCGGACATTATTGTGGGGCAGCTCCCCTAGCAGAGTGTTTATTGAAGACTGCAACTTTCGCCTCTCCAGCAGAGTAGTCTTCCTCTCTCCCCAACGTGGGTGTTTTTCTTTGAAGATTCAGTATTTGGTAGATCAACATCCCAGTACTCCATCATGTCCCTCAGATAGATTCCCCAACGGAGTTATTGGCATGAAAAGCTTTCTCAATGCCTATCTATCTTCATCAGAGATCTGATTGCTTTCTTGGTATCTCTAGCACAAGTTGTTGTGGCGCATCCGCTTGTATGTTGAACTCTTCTCTCCGGTTGTGACCGACGATCCCTCCGGAAGCCTCCGGTGGCCTTCCTCCCCTGCAGAATAAGTGTTCCCTGATATCCCAATCCCCAGTGGATTTTCTTGGCTCTCTGGTGACTTTGGTTTTCTCTCCGGACGGTTGATTCCCGGACCTGCGTGTTGAGCATGTCTGTTTGTCAACATTCATCATACGTTTTAGGTAGAATGCATACATGCATAATCATAGCATTTGGATACTCATGTTGCAGCTGTCGCCGGGTATCTGTTGATTGTTGCCTCCTGCTATTTGGTAATACAAATCTCCCCAGTAGATTTTCCTAGCAGATATGGGTGTGTCTGATCTCTCCATGTAGAGTCTACCCCTTAAGCAGAAAGTGTCAATCTTTTCCTGCCATTTCCCCACTGAGATACGTCCTCGTGGATGACGGTTGCTTCCGTTCCCTCCCTAATGGGATGGGTTTTCCCTATTGAGTTCTTTCCTCATTAGGATGAGTCTTGATTCAGTCTGCCTTTTTGGATCGATCCTAAATTGGCTTCTTGTTGACTATCTCTTGTGTTGCCCTGGGGCATAAATGAATAGTCGCTCACTAACCGGCACTCATTCATTTCATCCTCAGCGGAATTTGTTGTTGGCTTCTACCTACGAACCGGTAGTTGTAAGTCCTATCTTTGTGGTTTTCTACCTACTAGCTGGTAGTTATAAAATCCCACTTTCATCCCCTTGTTGGAGTTGACCGTTTGTGCTCATCCCGATGATGACTGGTTACTTTTCCATTGGCCTCTACCACCAAACCGGTAGCTGTAAGTCCTATCTTTGTGGTTTTCTACCCACTAGCTGGTAGTTGTAAAATCCCACTTTCATCCCCTAGCAGAGGTAACCTTTGTGGTTCATTCTGTTTGTTGGCCTCTACCTACGAACCGGTAGCTGTAAGTCCTCTCTTTATGGTCTTCTACCCCCTACCTGGTAGTTGTAAATCCTTTTTCTCACTCTGTCTCTCAGTAGATTCGTTTGTTGGCCTCTACCACCAAACCGGTAGTTGTAAGTCCTATCTTTGTGGTTTTCTACCCACTAGCTGGTAGTTGTAAAATCCCACTTTCCTCCCCTTGTTGGAATTAACCCTTTGTGCTCATCCCGATGATGACTGGTTACTTTTCCGTGGTTTTCTGCCTACAAACCGGTAGATGTAATCCCCTCTTTGTGGTATTAATGGTCTTGTCCCCTTTGGATACTTGCCTTGATCAAGCAGTATTGTCCCCATTGGGTCTTCCCCTTCTTTTTGGATGCTTGCTCCGAATGAGCAGCTTTATCCCCTGTTGATTGGTCATCTTTTGCATACCTAGTCTGGTACCCAGATGCCTTTCTTTTCGGTCGATTATTCATTTAACAACCTACAACCCGGTTATGGATAATCTTCCATGCGAGTGTATTATCTACGTTTTGACGGCTATAGATAATATGTCTTATGTTTTTCCGGTATTCAGACCGAAGGAGTTTCCGACGATCAGGTCGATGTACTCATGGCACAAGGCCAATTTTCCGGTATTCAGACCGAAGGAGTTTCCGACGATCAGGTCGATGTACTCATGGCACAAGGCCAATTTTCCGGTATTCAGACCGAAGGAGTTTCCGACGATCAGGTCGATGTACTCATGGCACAAGGCCAATTTTCCGGTATTCAGACCGAAGGAGTTTCCGACGATCAGGTCGATGTACTCATGGCACAAGGCCAATTTTCCGGTATTCAGACCGAAGGAGTTTCCGACGATCAGGTCGATGTACTCATGGCACAAGGCCAATTTTCTGGTATTCAGACCGAAGGAGTTTCCGACGATCAGGTCGATGTACTCATGGCACAAGGCCAATTTTCCGATTCTCAAATCGAAGAAGTATTCCTCCTCTCCGTTGGTGTCGATAAACGTCGAGTTTTTCCCGATCATCCGTTGATGATTTGGTTGTGTCCTCCTTCCCAAGTGAAGTATTCTCCTCTCCGTTGGTGTCGATAAACGTCGAGTTTTTCCCGATCATCCGTTGATGATTTGGTTGTGTCCTCCTTCCCAAGTGAAGTATCCTCCTCTCCGTTGGTGTCGATAAACGTCGAGTTTTTCCCGATCATCCGTTGATGATTTGGTTGTGTTCACTCTCCCCAGTAGAGTTTCCTCCTCTCCGTTGGTGTCGATAAACGTCGAGTTTTTCCTATTCGTCCTATGACGTCTAGTTGTACCTGTCCCCGCGTGGATTTACCTCTCCGTTGGTCTTGGTAAACGTTGAGTTTTTCCCATTTCGTCCGTTGACGTATGGTTGTATCCCTTCCATTCATTCATTAATGTTTGGTTACCTCTCCGTTGGTCTTGGTAAACGTTGAGTTTTTCCCATTTCGTCCATTGACGTATGGTTGTATCCCTTCCAGTTATTCAAATAACGTCTGGTTACCTCTCCGTTGGTCTTGGTAAACGTTGAGTTTTTCCCATTTCGTCCGTTGACGTATGGTTGTATCCCTGCCATTCATTCATTAATGTCTGGTTACCTCTCTGTTGGTCTTGGTAAACGTCGAGTTTTTCCTAGTTGTCCGTTGGCATCTAGCTGTGATTGTTGTTCCCATTCATCGTCGTTGCGATGTCTGGATGTGGCTGTGCCCTTGAAAAAAAACCAGAAAAATATACCCAGTAATAAATATCAAATCCCAGTGGACGTTTCCATTGGTGGATCCCTGTGTTGTGCAAATTCTACGGTTCTTGGTATTCAATCCCTGTTTACCCTGAAAGTCTGACAGCCGTTGCTCTCATCCATTCGGGTTCCCAGCTGATTGAATAGGGGCAGCTGTAGCACCTCAAATTTGCACCTGTCATTGTACATACATTTTCATATTAGGTCATAGCATATCATGGTCCGTTGCATAGCATTGCATTGCCTCTTTTGCCTCAAGTGCAAGCCAATCAAGAAATTAGGTCAAACTGATCAGGAGATCAGTCAGTCAATCAAGCAAAGGTGCATTTCTCAAGGAGCCAAGGCCCTAGGGTTTGTCCAACAAGTTCACATGACTTGGAGGTCTATTTGAAGTGTTCATGCCAAAGGTTGAAGGCTCAGAGGTCATCAGTTCATACACAGACAGTCAAAAACCCTAGAAAGTCAACAGTCAGTCAAAGCAGTGGATGGTGGCTATTCTTGTGGAATTTGGGCATAATGATCAATAATCAAGAGTTCATACAACTTGGGACATCATTTGAAGTCAAGGTCTCAAGGAATTAGGGTTTGGAATTCATCAGTCAATGCACAATCAGTCAGAAACCCTAAAAGTCAACTGTTGGTCAACTGTCCATTTAATCAGTGATTTGATGATTGGAATTGGTTTGTGAGAGCTCATTCATGGCCAAATAGTCCTCATATATCATGTCAAACACCATCATGGAAGAATTTGAAGCCAGATCAGAAATTTCCAAAAATGGAAACTGGGCCTGTAACTGAAACCTGCCATAAATGGAAAGTCTTGATCCTCAAACTTACATCATGATACAAGCCTCAAATGAATTTTTGCCCAACATGAAAGTTGAAGATCTTGTTCTCCCATTTCCAAAAAGTCCAAGAACTCTCAATTCCCATGTGTGGTTGGCAAGTTATGATCGAATCGATTTCAGAAAATCTTGAACTTCAAGAGGCCATATCTCTCAAACCGTTTGGCCAATTTTGGTGGGGTTTTTTCCTACAAGTCACATTTGATCCCCTCTTTCCAAAAATATAAATTTCATGAGCCAAAACTTCACCAATCAAAATGGCATATTTTGACTTTTCTCATTTTTATGCAAGTTTGACCAAGAGTTGACTTTTTGATATAAACTTTTTTTTAACATTTGGCCAATTGGAACAGCTCAGGAATTTCATTTAGAATGTGTTTGCAAGCTCAAATTATGCAGTACATGAGGCCTTTGTTTAGCTGCTTGAATTGTAGGAAAAGTACAATTTCACCATACTTGTCCATACCATCCACCATGCCTTGCCTTGGTACCCTCAAACAGAACTTTAGAAGCACATTTGCTGTCATTATGAACACATCATAGCAGCCTAAAACCACAGAAAAGAGGTCATGCTTGCTTACTTGAAATTGGGGAGAAAAGGACAAATGCTACCACATCTTGCAACCATACCTTGTACTGTCCAGCAAAGCTTATGCAGGATTTTTCTGTCCTTTTGGACACAAATGCTGCAGCCAACATAGCAATAGAAAAACCAACTCACTGATGCAAAAAGGCTGACTCTCTCTCAATTGGCAAGGATAGCAAAATTCCATCAAAAAGAGGAGCAACCTGGCAGCAAACTGGACTTCATTTTTCTGTCAAAGAAAATGAACAAGTAGCAGCAAAAGCCAACCAAAAGCCTAACTGCACTCCACCTTGCTTGGCATTTCCAATTTTTCTGTCAAGAACCCCTAAGGAACCAAACCTGGCTTTTGCTTAACACCATATCTTCCCTCACTTTCTGTCATGAAGCAGCTAGCCAACATAACCAACTGCAGACAGACTTCACTCATGCACCTTGCTGTTGCCTTCTAGAGCCATCCAAAAACACATTGCAACATTTAATGGCAGACAGCAACAAACCAACATAACTTGACATTCTCTCAAGCTCATCTTGGCATTTTTTACACAAAATCTGTCAAAACTTAAAAGTTGCAAGACATGGCTTTGTTTAGAGCAACATCAAAACAGCATATCAAAGCATGATTTCCTGCCATGGTAAACCAGTAGCAGACCAAACACTTGTCCCCTCTTCTTTTCTCTCAAGCCTCACTTTGCCATTTCATCATTTTGAAAACCTTGCCAAACCACAAAGCAACATAGAACAGCAAATGAGAAACACCATGTTCCTGTCATGAGAAAAACTGCCAGCAGCATACACTCTCTCAAACCTGACCTGGCCATTTGCTTTGCATTTCAAAAATCCTGTCACCACATCCAACAGAAAAACCAAGAGAACTTCACTGATGCATTGATACACATCCTTGGCCATTCTTGAAAAACTCTGTCACAACATCCTGCAGCAGAAAAACCCTTGCTCTCCCACCACAAAACAACACCAAGAAAGCATGGCACAATACCAAACAGCAGGACTTTTTTCATCACATCTTTTCTGTCACTTAGGATGATTAGAGCAGCAATACACAAACACAAGAAGCACACTCATCCTTGCTACTTGCATTTCACCTTTAACTTCCAATAGTCCAACCTTGCATTGCATCTTCAAAACCTGCTAACCAACAGACCAACCACAAAGCCATCATCAAACCAACAGTTCCACCATCATTTTTCTGTCAAGACAATATAACACAGCAGCAAAAGGCCATTCTTCACACTCTCTCAAAACTGACTTAGCTGTTTTGGCATTCAAAGTTTTCTGTCAAAAACTGTCAAGAGAAAAGGCATAGCTCACAAAACCAAACACTAATTGCAGCCACACAAATCACCCTGGCCCTTGCTTTTCACCACCATTTCACACTTTGGAGCCATGCTAGCACCATCCAACACAGCCTAAAAACCTTGTGCTCTCAAACCTCTTCTTGCATTTTCTAAACTCAGTCCAAAAACTCCAAATGCCCTGACCTTGTTTTGGCTAATTCATCTATCAAACAACATCTTGAGTCCATGCCAACCACTTTCCTCCATCTACAAGTTCATTTGCCAGCACTGTTCTAAAAGAAGCATACAACCATGGCAGATGGAATTTCAATCAAAACCAAGCATCCACAAGCCAAGGCATCTTCATCATACATCAAGGCATAGCTGTGCTTCAACTGTTACACTTCCAAACAAGCCAAACACCAACTGAATCACCACTGTTCCTCCAAACTGGTGGCTTGGCTCACATGCCCTAAGCCTTGTGCCTTGCACATCCATGTGCCTCTAATTGACTGGTTGATGTCTGTTTCATTTTGATTTAACTCTGACTTGTATACTAACATCTGCTTGACTGTTTCAGGTGCTTTAGTTGCTTTTAGTTCATTGTGAACTTTTTGCTTTGCTTTGCTTGTATAAGCAATTTGCATTGAGGTATGTCTCTTTTACTTCATGTAGTCTGGAAGACCTGGCCTGTTACTTGGCCAGGCAACTGTCTGAAGTCCTCCTTAAGAGGCAATGTTTGTGACTGTTTAATTTTGTCCTTGCATAGAGTCAAAGACCTCCTAAGTGAAGAGGCAATTGGTGGAAGGTAGGGATATGCAATCTATCCCCCACTATTCAGTGTGTCATCTGCTTTGCTCACACCACTGTGTTGATGCATTGCGGATACAAACCCAAGATCTTGTACAATTGTACAGTTGAGTCAGTTTTAAATGTGTAGAAGGGTTCCCACTTTCTGAACCCACACATTCTTGTCTTAAGCTCTCCCAGGCCAGGGATAAGAGCTGTGAAGTCTCATCTTCACTTCATCCTTTCATTTGCTTCACCTTAGTCTCTCAATGGCAAGGTTAAGAGCAACATTCACCCAGTTCCAGAGGTTTGTTTGTTGAGGTTGATATGACCCCTCGACTAAAACCTAGCCTTGTTTGAGCCACTTGCTTGTATATAGTGTGTGCTATCTGTGCTTGTAGGATTGTTTGACTTGCCTTCTGTGCAAGTTAGGATTGTTTGACTTGCTTCCTGTGCAAGTTAGGATTAGTTTAGACTTGCTTCCTGTGCAAGTTAGGTTTTGCTTGGCTTGCTTCCTGTGTAAGTTAAGTGTGTGTGGCTTGCTTCCTGTGTGAGCCATGCTTAGGATAGGATGGCCCTTGTGCCATTTAGCTAGAAACCTTAACTTAGGGATGATTTTGCATGACAACATCTAGGCTCGAGTCGTAGTCTCCCTAGTGTTGTGTCTCCCTCTGTTATCTGGTTAGGCTAGTCCTTTTTCCCTGCGTAGGGGAACTACATCGCCCTGATCTTCATACCAGATGAAGTATGTAGGCAGGAGATTGAGCTGATCTCTCCGGGCGCCTTTTCTTTCTTTTGTGTGTGTTGTCTGACCTTTGCTAGGCTCGAGTCTGTGACTCCTTAGCATTTGCTGTCTGTCTGTTTGTGTGTGTTTGACAGTTATAGGCTGAGTCCCCGACTCCCTATCAACCTGTTGTGTTGTTGTGTGCTTGGAAGCTGATGTAAGTCCATCGAGTGGCATTTGGGTTCCAGTGTGTGTGTGTTTAGGTTCGGATGTCAATGTAAGTCCAGTGATTGGCATTTGGGCTCCACGTTTGCCTTTTTGTGTGTGTTTTGGTTCGGATGCTGATGTAAGTCCAGTGATTGGCATTCAGGCTCCACGTTTGCCTGTGTCTTGTTTTGTTTGTGTGCGTGTCAGCCGAGCTACGAATGCTCTGATTCTTCTCTCGTCCGAGAAGATACGTATGCATAGGATGCGACATCCTAGCGAGCATGTGTCGTTTCCCCAGTCCGAACTACTTCGACTCTGATGTCTATGCCTGATAGACTAAGTAGGCCCAGGATGCGACATCCTGCCGAGTCAGTTTCAGTCAGTCTCTTTCGTTTCTTTCAGCCAGTGTGTGTGAGTTTGAGCAGTGTTTAGCAACCAATATTCCTTCCTTTTGTGCGTGGATCTCGTAGAGTACTACGGATGCGTAGGGGTGCTAATACCTTCCCTCCGCATAACCGACTCCTGAACCCATACTCTTTGGTCGCGAGACCATGTTCTTTCCAGGTTTACTCTGAGCGTTTCCTTTCCCTCTTTTGGGATAAATAACGCACGGTGGCGGCTCTGTTGTTCTTTCTTTTCCCGCCGGTTTTTCGCGCGATGCGACAGCTGGCGACTCTGCTGGGGAGATAGAGAAGTTGACCTGTGCTGGTCCATCTTCCCTAAGCGAGTCTCTCCTAGCGCTCTCTAGGTTAGGGCTTTGGTTGCTTTGTGCTGTTCTATTTTATTGCATTCTTTGTATATATTTGCATTTACTGTTTGCATTTATTATTTGCATCAATGTTTGCATTCATTCATATTCATCTGTTCATCTGGCTGTGTTTCTCTGTTTGGGGTGGGAGTTACTCGAGGTAAAAGGCCCAATACCCAGGCTATGAGTGAAATCTAGGAAACCTAGGAATAGAGTGATTCATGGGAAGCGGGTGGTATGGCGCCACTTAGCGGAACATTGATATCACGAGCAGTTCAGACCCTGGTGGGATATTATCGGTGCATACATCGGGTGTGCACAGGATGATATTCTGCGAAAGGTTATTTATGCTGCGTTTCTCTCGACCTTACCCTGGCCTAGATGACACCCGTGAGTGGGGGGGATTGATCATTTTAACAGGTACAGTTGGTGACTCTCGGTACAGATGGTGACTGTGAATTATGGACATTTATTTCTGGGACGCCGGAGTTCTGTCCGTGGTTTATCAGCGGGTTCCGTTTATTTCGGATCCCCGGGTTGAATTTGAAAGTACCTGTTCAGAGGAGCTGGCTGTCATCCGTTCAATGGATGTTCCTGTGATGATAGTGATGTAATCTCCAGTTTCGTTTATTTCGGAACTCCCCAAGTCGGATTTATGGTGACTTGGTTCCTCAGATTGGTTTCAGATGCCAGTTGATCAGATTGACTTTGGGTTTCAGATGTTTGTGATCAGAGTTCAAGCCGAAGCTTTGACCCTGTGCCTTGAGATGCACAGCTTAACCAGTCATGTTGCATCATTTGCATCATAGCATGTTTATTTTCCAAAAAATAGTAATGCAATGAAAAAAGTTAACTCGCATACGCATATCCTTTTCAGGATCATTCATGATAAGATAGCATCCGCATCCGCATCATGCATATCATACACATCCTTGCATTGCAGACATGTTTGGAAAGACTCCTCGCTTTGGTTCCCGACTGGGACAGGATTGTTGATCACCGTCCGCACCGCGACCAGACTCAACCATCAGAGAAGTATGGACCAGGTTCAAGCTGAGCTAGCTGAGATGAGGGCGAACATGGCCCAGTTCATGACAATGATGCAAGGAGTTGCTCAGGGGCAAGAGGAGCTGTGTGCCTTAGCCCAGAGACTGGAAGCCGTGATTCCACCAGTCCACCGTGCTTCACCAGTGGGTGTACCCGTTCATGAGAATGCTGCTGTCACTATTCTCGTCAATGATTATGCCGTGGGTGATGAATTGAAGGGGATCAGAATTAGTGAACAGCCTCTTGCTGCAGAGACTGTTAATGTCAGAGCAACCCGCGCTCCGGTTCGCCATACTGGCTCTTCAAGTTCTTCCGGTTCTAAGAAGACATACTCTGGGGCACCCAAAAGGGGAGAGATTGAAACAAATGCTGTGCACCGTCGGAGGAGTGCAAACAGAGGACAGTATCGTCAGGCTGCTGTGACTATTCCAGCAACTTAACCTCAACAGCAACAGAGAAGACCAGCTCAACAATATCAGCATCAACAACATCGTCCTCAGCAGCAGGCTTCCCAGCAAGCCAGTACGAGTAATGAGAGGAAGAAGATCATTTTTGATCCAATCCCCATGTCCTACGCCGAACTATATCCCTCTCTGTTAGAGCGGAACTTGATTATTCCCAGAGACCCGCCGGCTAAACCCGACAATCCTCGGTGGTGGTATAGGCCCGATCAGCATTGTGTGTATCATTCGGGTGCTCCTGGTCATGATGTGGATAGTTGCTTTCAGTTGAAGATGAAGGTTCAAGACCTCGTAAGGTCAGGTATTTTGAACTTTGAAGACTTGGGTCCCCGTGTTAATCAAGCTTGAAGATAGCAAGTCCTGGGCTGGCGCCGACTTTTCTTCAGAAGGGTTGTTCAGAAAACAGAAGCTGCTGATGCAAAGGATACTGACAGTTGTCGTCCCTGATGGAATCTATCACAATTGGGTCACTGTGGGCTTTCTTACAGTTGTTCATAAGTCTTTGTAACAATCACTTTGTTTAAAAACCCTTCTCCCATGCCAAAAGGAGAAGTGATGACATTGTTGGCAACATTTTGTGCAATGATATTTTCATTCAAATAATTCATGTTAAACATTTGTTTTTCCAATTGTTTTCCCTTTTCGCTTTTTGCATGAAATTGGTGATCACAAAAAACCCTAAAAACAGGAATAAAAGCAATCTTTTCATTCTGCATAACGATTGTCTTGTTTGATTTTCAAAGAACTTTTCATCTCTAAATCTTTATGCAGGTTGTTTCTCAAACCCATTGAACATAATGATCGGACGTCATCTCCCAATTTTGAATTCCCTGTATTCGAAGTGGACGAAGATAATGTTGAAGGGATTCCTGACGAGATTTCCCGACTTCTTGAGCAAGAAAAGAAGATCACTCAGCTGCATCTCGAGAATCAGCAGAACAGCCAACTGGGGCATTATCAAAAAAAAAAGAGAAAGAAGAGGGTGCAAAATCAAGAAAATAAATCAATCAAAATCAAAAGAAATCCAGATCAAAAGAAAGAAAAAGAAAGAAAGAAATAAAAAAAAAATAGCACCCTCAAAGTCCCAAGTTGACTGATGCTGAATTCGATCAAGAAGAAGAGATCAACTGCCATGTGTCATGGTCAGTTATATCAGCAGAGAGTGATGAAAGCATTCGACAAGAAGGTCAAGTCTCGAGTTCTGAGAAAATGACCCTGTGCTCAAGAAAGTCTTGTCTTTCGTGCCCAATTCCAGGGGCAAGTGAACCCCCAAGCTATGAATGTCCATATGTTGTCAGGAGAGCCTTTTCAGGCAATGTTTTGACACTTACAACAATGGATGGAGAAGTTCACTCGTCCTGTGAATTCTGATGCAGTCAAGAAATACTTCGCCTAAAAAAAAAAGAATAGCTCGCTAAGTCGAACACCCCAAAAGGCGACTTAGGCAGAAAGGAGCGTCTCGGTGGATTGAAAACCCGAAAGGGCGATCCAGGCAAAAGTTAGAGACATTGAAAAAGAATTTGCATCCCGCTAGATTGAGCACCTCACACTGGGGCAATCTAGGCAAAAATTAGGGATTTGGCAAGTAACTGCATCTTGACAAGACTGTGCTCTATATCTGTCATCCGTCAGGGATTCTCGATTCGTCGTCGATTGAAGCTTTGAATACATCGAAAATTCAGAATGGTAGAGGAAAGGTCATTATGTTCAATGTAGCCCTCTTCCAATATACATCACCGATTTCAAACTTGTACAGATCTATGGAGTCTCGCCCTTTGCAGACTACCATTCCATTACATCTACTTGAGCTTTTATCCCATTATTTGCACTCTTATTTGTTTTCAACTCAACAAATGTTTTGCATGTTTTTAATTGATAAAGTATCATTGTTTTCAAAATAAACAAAAATTTTCAAAAAAAATTGTTCTTAAACAAAGTGAACATTCACGATGATGGAAGGATACTTAGGAGACCCACAGTGCTCTCCCGGGGGTGGTATGATCACCAACAGGTAAGACAATTGTTCGTATCTCGAGCATGACTGTATCTTTGTCCTGCAGAACCTCGTATGGTCTCTCCTCAGTGAATTTGCACGACGCAGTGTTGTTTGAAGTTGTTCATCTTCATGTTCCCGGCAGTACAGATTCTTCCTCCAAATCCCCGTTAGCACTTATTGTGGGGCATCCCCAGTAGAGTGCTGTTTGAGCCCTATCGTGGGGCATCCCCAGCAAGTTTGCTGTTTCGGACATTATTGTGGGGCAGCTCCCCTAGCAGAGTGTTTATTGAAGACTGCAACTTTCGCCTCTCCAGCAGAGTAGTCTTCCTCTCTCCCCAACGTGGGTGTTTTTCTTTGAAGATTCAGTATTTGGTAGATCAACATCCCAGTACTCCATCATGTCCCTCAGATAGATTCCCCAACGGAGTTATTGGCATGAAAAGCTTTCTCAATGCCTATCTATCTTCATCAGAGATCTGATTGCTTTCTTGGTATCTCTAGCACAAGTTGTTGTGGCGCATCCGCTTGTATGTTGAACTCTTCTCTCCGGTTGTGACCGACGATCCCTCCGGAAGCCTCCGGTGGCCTTCCTCCCCTGCAGAATAAGTGTTCCCTGATATCCCAATCCCCAGTGGATTTTCTTGGCTCTCTGGTGACTTTGGTTTTCTCTCCGGACGGTTGATTCCCGGACCTGCGTGTTGAGCATGTCTGTTTGTCAACATTCATCATACGTTTTAGGTAGAATGCATACATGCATAATCATAGCATTTGGATACTCATGTTGCAGCTGTCGCCGGGTATCTGTTGATTGTTGCCTCCTGCTATTTGGTAATACAAATCTCCCCAGTAGATTTTCCTAGCAGATATGGGTGTGTCTGATCTCTCCATGTAGAGTCTACCCCTTAAGCAGAAAGTGTCAATCTTTTCCTGCCATTTCCCCACTGAGATACGTCCTCGTGGATGACGGTTGCTTCCGTTCCCTCCCTAATGGGATGGGTTTTCCCTATTGAGTTCTTTCCTCATTAGGATGAGTCTTGATTCAGTCTGCCTTTTTGGATCGATCCTAAATTGGCTTCTTGTTGACTATCTCTTGTGCTGCCCTGGGGCATAAATGAATAGTCGCTCACTAACCGGCACTCATTCATTTCATCCTCAGCGGAATTTGTTGTTGGCTTCTACCTACGAACCGGTAGTTGTAAGTCCTATCTTTGTGGTTTTCTACCTACTAGCTGGTAGTTATAAAATCCCACTTTCATCCCCTTGTTGGAGTTGACCGTTTGTGCTCATCCCGATGATGACTGGTTACTTTTCCATTGGCCTCTACCACCAAACCGGTAGCTGTAAGTCCTATCTTTGTGGTTTTCTACCCACTAGCTGGTAGTTGTAAAATCCCACTTTCATCCCCTAGCAGAGGTAACCTTTGTGGTTCATTCTGTTTGTTGGCCTCTACCTACGAACCGGTAGCTGTAAGTCCTCTCTTTATGGTCTTCTACCCCCTACCTGGTAGTTGTAAATCCTTTTTCTCACTCTGTCTCTCAGTAGATTCGTTTGTTGGCCTCTACCACCAAACCGGTAGTTGTAAGTCCTATCTTTGTGGTTTTCTACCCACTAGCTGGTAGTTGTAAAATCCCACTTTCCTCCCCTTGTTGGAATTAACCCTTTGTGCTCATCCCGATGATGACTGGTTACTTTTCCGTGGTTTTCTGCCTACAAACCGGTAGATGTAATCCCCTCTTTGTGGTATTAATGGTCTTGTCCCCTTTGGATACTTGCCTTGATCAAGCAGTATTGTCCCCATTGGGTCTTCCCCTTCTTTTTGGATGCTTGCTCCGAATGAGCAGCTTTATCCCCTGTTGATTGGTCATCTTTTGCATACCTAGTCTGGTACCCAGATGCCTTTCTTTTCGGTCGATTATTCATTTAACAACCTACAACCCGGTTATGGATAATCTTCCATGCGAGTGTATTATCTACGTTTTGACGGCTATAGATAATATGTCTTATGTTTTTCCGGTATTCAGACCGAAGGAGTTTCCGACGATCAGGTCGATGTACTCATGGCACAAGGCCAATTTTCCGGTATTCAGACCGAAGGAGTTTCCGACGATCAGGTCGATGTACTCATGGCACAAGGCCAATTTTCCGGTATTCAGACCGAAGGAGTTTCCGACGATCAGGTCGATGTACTCATGGCACAAGGCCAATTTTCCGGTATTCAGACCGAAGGAGTTTCCGACGATCAGGTCGATGTACTCATGGCACAAGGCCAATTTTCCGGTATTCAGACCGAAGGAGTTTCCGACGATCAGGTCGATGTACTCATGGCACAAGGCCAATTTTCCGGTATTCAGACCGAAGGAGTTTCCGACGATCAGGTCGATGTACTCATGGCACAAGGCCAATTTTCCGATTCTCAAATCGAAGAAGTATTCCTCCTCTCCGTTGGTGTCGATAAACGTCGAGTTTTTCCCGATCATCCGTTGATGATTTGGTTGTGTCCTCCTTCCCAAGTGAAGTATTCTCCTCTCCGTTGGTGTCGATAAACGTCGAGTTTTTCCCGATCATCCGTTGATGATTTGGTTGTGTCCTCCTTCCCAAGTGAAGTATCCTCCTCTCCGTTGGTGTCGATAAACGTCGAGTTTTTCCCGATCATCCGTTGATGATTTGGTTGTGTTCACTCTCCCCAGTAGAGTTTCCTCCTCTCCGTTGGTGTCGATAAACGTCGAGTTTTTCCTATTCGTCCTATGACGTCTAGTTGTACCTGTCCCCGCGTGGATTTACCTCTCCGTTGGTCTTGGTAAACGTTGAGTTTTTCCCATTTCGTCCGTTGACGTATGGTTGTATCCCTTCCATTCATTCATTAATGTTTGGTTACCTCTCCGTTGGTCTTGGTAAACGTTGAGTTTTTCCCATTTCGTCCATTGACGTATGGTTGTATCCCTTCCAGTTATTCAAATAACGTCTGGTTACCTCTCCGTTGGTCTTGGTAAACGTTGAGTTTTTCCCATTTCGTCCGTTGACGTATGGTTGTATCCCTGCCATTCATTCATTAATGTCTGGTTACCTCTCTGTTGGTCTTGGTAAACGTCGAGTTTTTCCTAGTTGTCCGTTGGCATCTAGCTGTGATTGTTGTTCCCATTCATCGTCGTTGCGATGTCTGGATGTGGCTGTGCCCTTGAAAAAAAACCAGAAAAATATACCCAGTAATAAATATCAAATCCCAGTGGACGTTTCCATTGGTGGATCCCTGTGTTGTGCAAATTCTACGGTTCTTGGTATTCAATCCCTGTTTACCCTGAAAGTCTGACAGCCGTTGCTCTCATCCATTCGGGTTCCCAGCTGATTGAATAGGGGCAGCTGTAGCACCTCAAATTTGCACCTGTCATTGTACATACATTTTCATATTAGGTCATAGCATATCATGGTCCGTTGCATAGCATTGCATTGCCTCTTTTGCCTCAAGTGCAAGCCAATCAAGAAATTAGGTCAAACTGATCAGGAGATCAGTCAGTCAATCAAGCAAAGGTGCATTTCTCAAGGAGCCAAGGCCCTAGGGTTTGTCCAACAAGTTCACATGACTTGGAGGTCTATTTGAAGTGTTCATGCCAAAGGTTGAAGGCTCAGAGGTCATCAGTTCATACACAGACAGTCAAAAACCCTAGAAAGTCAACAGTCAGTCAAAGCAGTGGATGGTGGCTATTCTTGTGGAATTTGGGCATAATGATCAATAATCAAGAGTTCATACAACTTGGGACATCATTTGAAGTCAAGGTCTCAAGGAATTAGGGTTTGGAATTCATCAGTCAATGCACAATCAGTCAGAAACCCTAAAAGTCAACTGTTGGTCAACTGTCCATTTAATCAGTGATTTGATGATTGGAATTGGTTTGTGAGAGCTCATTCATGGCCAAATAGTCCTCATATATCATGTCAAACACCATCATGGAAGAATTTGAAGCCAGATCAGAAATTTCCAAAAATGGAAACTGGGCCTGTAACTGAAACCTGCCATAAATGGAAAGTCTTGATCCTCAAACTTACATCATGATACAAGCCTCAAATGAATTTTTGCCCAACATGAAAGTTGAAGATCTTGTTCTCCCATTTCCAAAAAGTCCAAGAACTCTCAATTCCCATGTGTGGTTGGCAAGTTATGATCGAATCGATTTCAGAAAATCTTGAACTTCAAGAGGCCATATCTCTCAAACCGTTTGGCCAATTTTGGTGGGGTTTTTTCCTAAAAGTCACATTTGATCCCCTCTTTCCAAAAATATAAATTTCATGAGCCAAAACTTCACCAATCAAAATGGCATATTTTGACTTTTCTCATTTTTATGCAAGTTTGACCAAGAGTTGACTTTTTGATATAAACTTTTTTTTAACATTTGGCCAATTGGAACAGCTCAGGAATTTCATTTAGAATGTGTTTGCAAGCTCAAATTATGCAGTACATGAGGCCTTTGTTTAGCTGCTTGAATTGTAGGAAAAGTACAATTTCACCATACTTGTCCATACCATCCACCATGCCTTGCCTTGGTACCCTCAAACAGAACTTTAGAAGCACATTTGCTGTTATTATGAACACATCTTAGCAGCCTAAAACCACAGAAAAGAGGTCATGCTTGCTTACTTGAAATTGGGGAGAAAAGGACAAATGCTACCACATCTTGCAACCATACCTTGTACTGTCCAGCAAAGCTTATGCAGGATTTTTCTGTCCTTTTGGACACAAATGCTGCAGCCAACATAGCAATAGAAAAACCAACTCACTGATGCAAAAAGGCTGACTCTCTCTCAATTGGCAAGGATAGCAAAATTCCATCAAAAAGAGGAGCAACCTGGCAGCAAACTGGACTTCATTTTTCTGTCAAAGAAAATGAACAAGTAGCAGCAAAAGCCAACCAAAAGCCTAACTGCACTCCACCTTGCTTGGCATTTCCAATTTTTCTGTCAAGAACCCCTAAGGAACCAAACCTGGCTTTTGCTTAACACCATATCTTCCCTCACTTTCTGTCATGAAGCAGCTAGCCAACATAACCAACTGCAGACAGACTTCACTCATGCACCTTGCTGTTGCCTTCTAGAGCCATCCAAAAACACATTGCAACATTTAATGGCAGACAGCAACAAACCAACATAACTTGACATTCTCTCAAGCTCATCTTGGCATTTTTTACACAAAATCTGTCAAAACTTAAAAGTTGCAAGACATGGCTTTGTTTAGAGCAACATCAAAACAGCATATCAAAGCATGATTTCCTGCCATGGTAAACCAGTAGCAGACCAAACACTTGTCCCCTCTTCTTTTCTCTCAAGCCTCACTTTGCCATTTCATCATTTTGAAAACCTTGCCAAACCACAAAGCAACATAGAACAGCAAATGAGAAACACCATGTTCCTGTCATGAGAAAAACTGCCAGCAGCATACACTCTCTCAAACCTGACCTGGCCATTTGCTTTGCATTTCAAAAATCCTGTCACCACATCCAACAGAAAAACCAAGAGAACTTCACTGATGCATTGATACACATCCTTGGCCATTCTTGAAAAACTCTGTCACAACATCCTGCAGCAGAAAAACCCTTGCTCTCCCACCACAAAACAACACCAAGAAAGCATGGCACAATACCAAACAGCAGGACTTTTTTCATCACATCTTTTCTGTCACTTAGGATGATTAGAGTAGCAATACACAAACACAAGAAGCACACTCATCCTTGCTACTTGCATTTCACCTTTAACTTCCAATAGTCCAACCTTGCATTGCATCTTCAAAACCTGCTAACCAACAGACCAACCACAAAGCCATCATCAAACCAACAGTTCCACCATCATTTTTCTGTCAAGACAATATAACACAGCAGCAAAAGGCCATTCTTCACACTCTCTCAAAACTGACTTAGCTGTTTTGGCATTCAAAGTTTTCTGTCAAAAACTGTCAAGAGAAAAGGCATAGCTCACAAAACCAAACACTAATTGCAGCCACACAAATCACCCTGGCCCTTGCTTTTCACCACCATTTCACACTTTGGAGCCATGCTAGCACCATCCAACACAGCCTAAAAACCTTGTGCTCTCAAACCTCTTCTTGCATTTTCTAAACTCAGTCCAAAAACTCCAAATGCCCTGACCTTGTTTTGGCTAATTCATCTATCAAACAACATCTTGAGTCCATGCCAACCACTTTCCTCCATCTACAAGTTCATTTGCCAGCACTGTTCTAAAAGAAGCATACAACCATGGCAGATGGAATTTCAATCAAAACCAAGCATCCACAAGCCAAGGCATCTTCATCATACATCAAGGCATAGCTGTGCTTCAACTGTTACACTTCCAAACAAGCCAAACACCAACTGAATCACCACTGTTCCTCCAAACTGGTGGCTTGGCTCACATGCCCTAAGCCTTGTGCCTTGCACATCCATGTGCCTCTAATTGACTGGTTGATGTCTGTTTCATTTTGATTTAACTCTGACTTGTATACTAACATCTGCTTGACTGTTTCAGGTGCTTTAGTTGCTTTTAGTTCATTGTGAACTTTTTGCTTTGCTTTGCTTGTATAAGCAATTTGCATTGAGGTATGTCTCTTTTACTTCATGTAGTCTGGAAGACCTGGCCTGTTACTTGGCCAGGAAACTGTCTGAAGTCCTCCTTAAGAGGCAATGTTTGTGACTGTTTAATTTTGTCCTTGCATAGAGTCAAAGACCTCCTAAGTGAAGAGGCAATTGGTGGAAGGTAGGGATATGCAATCTATCCCCCACTATTCAGTGTGTCATCTGCTTTGCTCACACCACTGTGTTGATGCATTGCGGATACAAACCCAAGATCTTGTACAATTGTACAGTTGAGTCAGTTTTAAATGTGTAGAAGGGTTCCCACTTTCTGAACCCACACATTCTTGTCTTAAGCTCTCCCAGGCCAGGGATAAGAGCTGTGAAGTCTCATCTTCACTTCATCCTTTCATCTGCTTCACCTTAGTCTCTCAATGGCAAGGTTAAGAGCAACATTCACCCAGTTCCAGAGGTTTGTTTGTTGAGGTTGATATGACCCCTCGACTAAAACCTAGCCTTGTTTGAGCCACTTGCTTGTATATAGTGTGTGCTATCTGTGCTTGTAGGATTGTTTGACTTGCCTCCTGTGCAAGTTAGGATTGTTTGACTTGCTTCCTGTGCAAGTTAGGATTAGTTTAGACTTGCTTCCTGTGCAAGTTAGGTTTTGCTTGGCTTGCTTCCTGTGTAAGTTAAGTGTGTGTGGCTTGCTTCCTGTGTAAGTTAAGTGTGTGTGGCTTGCTTCCTGTGTGAGCCATGCTTAGGATAGGATGGCCCTTGTGCCATTTAGCTAGAAACCTTAACTTAGGGATGATTTTGCATGACAACATCTAGGCTCGAGTCGTAGTCTCCCTAGTGTTGTGTCTCCCTCTGTTACCTGGTTAGGCTAGTCCTTTTTCCCTGCGTAGGGGAACTACATCGCCCTGATCTTCATACCAGATGAAGTATGTAGGCAGGAGATTGAGCTGATCTCTCCGGGCGCCTTTTCTTTCTTTTGTGTGTGTTGTCTGACCTTTGCTAGGCTCGAGTCTGTGACTCCTTAGCATTTGCTGTCTGTCTGTTTGTGTGTGTTTGACAGTTATAGGCTGAGTCCCCGACTCCCTATCAACCTGTTGTGTTGTTGTGTGCTTGGAAGCTGATGTAAGTCCATCGAGTGGCATTTGGGTTCCAGTGTGTGTGTGTTTAGGTTCGGATGTCAATGTAAGTCCAGTGATTGGCATTTGGGCTCCACGTTTGCCTTTTTGTGTGTGTTTTGGTTCGGATGCTGATGTAAGTCCAGTGATTGGCATTCAGGCTCCACGTTTGCCTGTGTCTTGTTTTGTTTGTGTGCGTGTCAGCCGAGCTACGAATGCTCTGATTCTTCTCTCGTCCGAGAAGATACGTATACATAGGATGCGACATCCTAGCGAGCATGTGTCGTTTCCCCAGTCCGAACTACTTCGACTCTGATGTCTATGCCTGATAGACTAAGTAGGCCCAGGATGCGACATCCTGCCGAGTCAGTTTCAGTCAGTCTCTTTCGTTTCTTTCAGCCAGTGTGTGTGAGTTTGAGCAGTGTTTAGCAACCAATATTCCTTCCTTTTGTGCGTGGATCTCGTAGAGTACTACGGATGCGTAGGGGTGCTAATACCTTCCCTCCGCATAACCGACTCCCGAACCCATACTCTTTGGTCGCGAGACCATGTTCTTTCCAGGTTTACTCTGAGCGTTTCCTTTCCCTCTTTTGGGATAAATAACGCACGGTGGCGGCTCTGTTGTTCTTTCTTTTCCCGCCGGTTTTTCGCGCGATGCGACAGCAGATACATACGATTGTGATCGAGTTGAAGAGATTGCAGAAGCACTTGAAGGAGATCTTAAGGATTGTCCCGAAATGTTTGAGAGGTTGGTAAGTGATGCAGAGAAACCTTTGTATGATGGTTGCACTAAATTCACAAGATTGTCTGCGGTATTAAAGTTGTACAACTTAAAGGCGGGCAATGGGTGGTCGGATAAAAGTTTCACAGAGTTATTAGCCCTTTTGAAAGATATGCTTCCTGAGGATAATGTTCTTCCCAATCGAACATATGAGACCAAAAAGATGTTGTGCTCTATTGGCATGAGCTATGATAAGATACATGCATGTCCAAACGATTGCGTTTTGTTTCGAAATGAGTATGCATCGTTAAATGAGTGTCCTAAATGCGGTGTCTCGCGATATAAGAACAAGTTGTCTCCAGCAAAGGTCTTGTGGTATTTTCCTGTTATTCCGAGATTTAGACGCATGTTTCGTAGTGAAACCGATTCAAGACACTTGACCTGGCATGCAGATGAAAGAATTATAGATGGAAAGTATCGACATCCGGCAGATTCACCACAGTGGTTGAAAATTGATAATGATTATCCTGAATTTGGAGAAGAATCAAGAAACCTTCGCTTGGCATTATCTACTGATGGAATGAACTCACACGGTATCCAGAGTATCTCACACAGTACATGGCCTGTGATTATTATGATTTATAACCTACCTCCATGGCTATGTATGAAGCGTAAGTACATGATGTTGTCTATGTTGATTTCTGGACCTAAACAACCAGGGAATGACATAGACGTGTACTTGAAGCCCTTAATCGAAGATTTAGAGATTTTGTGGGAGACCGGTGTGGAGGTTTATGATGGATATAGGAAAGAAAGTTTCAACTTGAGGGCGATGTTGTTTGGCACAATTAATGATTTTCCAGCATACGAAAATCTATCAGGGTATAGCATAAAAGGTCAATGTGCGTGTCCTGTTTGTGAAGATAAAACAGATTGGAAGCGCTTGGAGTTTGGTCAGAAGAATGTCTTTCTCGGTCATCGGAGATTCTTAAATTCAAATCATCACTACCGTGGATGGAGAAAGGCGTTCAATGGAGAGACAGAACAAGGCAGAGCTCCACCTATATTGACGGGTGATCAAATTTTTGAAAAGGTGAAAGATTTGGATACTCAGTTTGGCAAGCCTTTTGCCCACACACTTGTCAAAAGTGGGTGGAAGAAGAGGTCAGTTTTTTTTGAATTGCCGTATTGGAAGTCCTTGTATGTGAGACATTTTCTTGATGTTATGCATATTGAAAAAAATGTATTTGAAAGTGTTATTGGCACGTTACTCAATATACAAGGAAAGTCTAAGGATGGCCTTAAGGCAAGAAAGGACTTGATAGCGATGAGAATAAGAACTGAATTAGGACCCTTGAAGAAAGGAAAACGAACATATCTACTGCCTGCTGCTTATACTCTATCTAGAAAGGAGAAAAAAACATTGTGTAAGTTTCTAAGTGAAGTTAAAGTTCCAGAAGGGTACTCTTCAGATATTAGAAGACTTGTGTCTATGAAAGACCTCAAATTAAAGAGTTTAAAGACCCATGATTGCCATGTTATAATGGAACATTTTCTCCCAATAGGTATACGTTCTATTCTTCCAGAAAAAGTAAGAAGCTCTATAACTAAGTTGTGTTCTTTCTTCAAGTCAATTTGCAGTAAGGTGATCAATCCTGCGATCTTACCAATGTTGCAAAAAGAAATCGTTATTACTTTGTGTGAGCTTGAAATGTTTTTTCCTCCATCATTTTTTGCCATAATGGTACATCTAGTTGTTCATCTTGTGAAAGAGACACAATTGTGTGGACCAGCTTATATGAGATGGATGTACCCTGTTGAACGTTATATGAAAATATTAAAAGGGTACGTGAAGAACCGAAGTCGACCAGAAGGTTGTATGGTTGAAAGATACATTGTTGAAGAAGCGATTGAGTTTTGTACTGAATATTTGTCTAATGTTCAGTCAATCGGACTCCCCAAGTCTCAGCTTGTCGAAAAGAAAGAAGGAAAAAATCTAATTGGAAATAAAATCGTGGCAGTATCAAGGGTCGAACGGGATCAAGTGCATTTGTATGTTCTGCACAATGAGAATGAGGTTGAGCCGTATGTTGAAATTCACAAGGATGTTCTCCGAGGTTTAAATCCTAATAGAAATGAAAATTGGATAGTACGAGAGCACAATCGATGTTTTATACCTTGGTTTAAGGATCATATTTATTCAAAGTATTATTCAGATCCCGCTTCAATAACAGAAAGGTTGAGATGCTTAGCATATGGTCCAAGTTTCCATGTTTTTTCTTATAGCGCATACGCGATTAATGGATACACATTTTATACCAAAGAACAAGATGATAAAAGTACTATGCAGAATAGTGGTGTCACCGTGGTAGCTGAAGCAATGCACATATCAAGTGTGAAGGACTTAAACCCCAAATTTGCAAATCTGTCGTATTTTGGTGTTATCGAGCGCATTTGGGTGTTTGATTATGAGAAGTTTCAGATTCCTATATTTGGTTGCAAGTGGGTTGAAAATAATAACGGCATTCGAATGGATAAGTCAGGATTTTTGCAAGTGGATCTTAATAGGGTGGGATACAAAGATGAGTCTTTTATTCTAGCCTCTCAAGCTAGACAAGTGTTCTATGTCAATGATCCGAAAAGTACGAAATGGTCTATAGTTCTTTTTTCCAACAAAGTAATTGATGAAAACACTGGAGATCAAGGTGATATTGATGTTGAGATTGAATCGTTTACGAGAAATGATCAAGATGAGAATATTATATCAAATGATTCATATATTAGAAATGATCATAATGAGGGTATTTGGATCAATCCAACCGTCCGTGTTGTTAAGAGACATGTAGAACATATTCCAACCAAGAAAAGAAAGAGAACTTAGTGAAAAAGGTACAGGTCAAATGATTTTAATTGTTTTCTTTATTACAGGTAAAATGACTTTTATGATTTTAATTGTTTTTACATTTGTCATCTGATTTTAATTGTTTTCTTTTTTACAGGTAAAATGATGATGCTGGATATTTGTTTAGATGGAGATGCTCTATTGTCGTCAAGCCTCACTCGCGTAGATGATGATGCTGGATATTTGAAAGTATCCCTCTACGACAATGGAACATGTCCATCTAAACATATATCAATTCTATCTTCAAAAGATAAGGGTTCAATGTTGGCAAGTTACATTGGTTTCCTTGTTCGACAACATATTCCGATTACATGTGATAATTGGAGAAGTCCGGACTTGAAGGTTGGCAAAGAAAAAATATGGTCGGAGATACAGGTACTTACCATATATTGTTATATGTTTTTTGTTGCATCAACTTTGCAGCACTGTATTGTAGGCAGAATTTAGGACTTCTCAAAGTTGATTTCTTGTTACTTTGTTGTTCATAAAATACACCACTAAATTCTCTGCGTTTAATTTTTAATTTTTTTTCATCAGGCTTTTGTCTCAATAGAGGATGGGTATCTACCTAAAGTTACTTTTGTAGTGGTCCAAAAGAGACATCACACCCGTCTCTTTCCTGTCAACCCCAAAGAGACCGATAGAAGTGGAAATATTATGCCAGGTTCTTTCAATATATTTCTCAACGCAGCTGGTATATATTATCATTTGAATTTATCACTTTTTGCTGATTTTGTTGTTCTAAATTGTCAAAGGAACCGTGGTAGACACCAGCATTTGTCACCCTAGGGAATTTGATTTTTACCTTAACAGCCATGCAGGAATTCAGGTAATATTAGCTATGTCATTTAACTTTATGCCATTGTTTACTATTTGTTGCTCAATCGCCTTTTGACAGTTCTGTGTTATTTGCATTTGGACGTGTTCTTTTTGCAGGGGACTACTTATGCTGCCATCTGTTGTTTTGGTTGAGCCTTATTTTGTATGGATGTGCGATAGAACTACTAGACAACTTTTGGATATACAGAACATGTTTGCCACCATGGGTGGATGGGCGTTTTTGTTTAGTATTGGTTAGAACTACTAGACAGCTTTTGGATACAGTGGTCACTGGGTGTTGGTTGCTATGTTTTATTCTCTTAATTGTAGTACTTTGAGAATATGTTGTTGTATATTGTTGATCAATGAATCATATATTAATGTTGTATATATGGAGGATTAATGTTGTATATAAATGGATTCATGTTGTATATATCAATGGATTAATGGTGTATAACATTGGATTAAAGGATGAAATCAATATGAATTTTACACTTTTGCAGCATGCGAACAGGTTACCAATTAAATATATATCCACTGTTTTTCAAACAAATTTTTTTAAAATAACTAACACTTTAGAGGGCACTTTGTCCAGAAAGCGCCCTCTAAACACTTTACATTGACAACTTTAGAGGGCGCTTTTTCCTGAAAGCGCCCTCTAAACACTTTACATTAACAACTTTAGAGGGCGCTTTTTCCTGAAAGCGCCCTCTAAACACTTTACATTGACAACTTTAGAGGGCGCTTTTTCCTGAAAGCGCCCTCTAAACACTTTACATTGACAACTTTAGAGGGCGCTTTTTTCTGAAAGCGCCCTCTAAACACTTTTCATTGACAACTTTAGAGGGCGCTTCTCCAGAAAGCGCCCTCTAAGGTGTCCCTTTATGGACCACTCCAGAGGGCACTTTTGTCTTAAAGCGCACTATAATGTGGCCACTTTAGACAGCGCTTTCTCCAGGAAAACAAAGCGTTGTCTTTACCTATGCCAGCGCCAGATTAGAGGGCGCTTAAAAGCGCTGTTATAGGCCAAAATAAGCGCCCTCTTTTCCCTTATTTGGCGTAGTGTTTGACTACTACGTAACAAATATAACAATCATAAATCCAAATTAACTTTGGATTTAAGCTTCACATAATTTGAATTATATTATATCTCAACATACTCCCTATAATCTAAGTTGTCAAATATACGTTAATCATAATCGATTTGAATTATTCTTAATTTCTTTTTTAAATTGAAAAATCTATCGATCTTCAATTATTTGGTGAAAATATCGATCAATTATGACTCACTTGAGCAATGTCTCATTTCAAATTTATAGTAAATAAAGACAACTTATTCCTAATTATATAAAAACATGAATAAATAATCACACAAGAATAAAAATTAAGTGTTTAGCCTCAAATCTCATAGTAATGACAAAGAGAATATTTTAATATTTTTAGAATAATGTTAGAAGACTGAATTAAATTTCTCATTTTACAATAGTAAAATAAAAAACCCACGACAATTAGTAGACAATTAGTAGAGTCAGATAATCATTGTATCTTTTCATATTACTTATGAATATTCCAATCAATCAAGTGAAAAACATTTTGAAAATATGACCAGTTTATCAAATAAAGTAAGGGTGATGGGTGATTCTCACTTATTAAACCTTTAATATTGTTTTATTAATTAAAAACTAGAATTAAAATAAAGAATAGAATTAATATTAATGGCATGGTCGTAGATGCCATGCAACAATTGCACGACAATGCGGATAGTAATAATAGAAATCGATCTGCAGGGAGGTGGTTTTGAGTATTGATTTTTATCCTAATAGCGTGTAGGTAAAACGATCGAAAAGTGTGGTGATTCAGTGCAAAGTGAAGTAAAATTAACAGTTACTAAAAATAGGGCATGGGATTGTGATCATCTATCTAGACTCACTCTACTGATTATCTAAATTTAAACACGAGAATATCTAAATAATTTATAAAAAAATAGATAAATGTGTATGACACCCACTTTTGTGGCGTGCGTATCTAGACATGTTTCTGACACGGCTAAGTGGCTTTCTCAATCGAGAGTGATTCACATTGTCACGGCGGGTCCCTCGCTACACAATTGTTTAGCAATTTGTGATTCGGTATCGACTCATATTGTTTTGGACTATGGTCGTATATAGGTTGTCTTTACTTTCGCAACCGACACGAATATTTTTAAGAACTTGGACTCTAAAATAAAAACACTTATAATTCTTTTAGACCGTGTTCGGGTAAATCAATTGGCACTACGCCAAAAACTGGAATAGACAGCGCCCCTTAGAGGGCGCTTTATTACAAAAGCGCACTCTAAAGTGAAGAGCAAAAATAAGGAGCATACTATTGGAATAGACAGCGCACTTTAGAGGGCGCTTTTGTAACAAAGCGCACTCTAAAGTGAAGCGAAAAAATAATGAGGAAATGGAGGGACACCAATAGAGGACGCTTTATTGAAAGCGCCCTCTAAGGGTAACCTTAGAGGGCGCTTCTGAAAAAGCGCTCTCTATGTCCATGTACATTTCCAGTTTATAAGGCGCTTTTGGAAAGCCTTAGAGAGCGCTTTCAGAAGCGCCCTCTTAGGCCCCCTTTAGAGGGTGCTTTTGTAAAAAAGCGCCCTCTAAAGTGAAGTCAAAAAAAAATAATGAGGAAATGGAGGGACAACAATAGAGGGCGGTTTAGTGAAAGCGCCCTCTAAGGTTACCCTTAGAGGGCGCTTTTAAAAAAGCGCTCTCTAAGTCCATGTACATTTCCAGTTTAGAAGGCGCTTTTGGAAAGCCTTAGAGAGCGCTTTCAGAAGCGCCCTCTTAGGCCCCCTTTAGAGGGCGCTTTTTTTACAAAAGCGCCCTCTAAGGTCCCCTTTAGTAAACATTAAAATTATAACATATACTGCATGTCTCTTTATTTTCCCTTTCTACAAGCTATTTCATTTACGTAACTGGGTTTTCTCTCTACTGCGTCCACCGTCTACTGCGATTACTCTCGTCCTCCGTTCGTTCTCCCTCCCTCACCGTCGTCGTCGCCGTCGCCTTTTTCTGCTGCTGCGTTCACGTTCACGTCCACCGTCACTGTTCACTTTCTTCTCCATCGTTACCGTCACCTTGAAGGTATTTCTCTTCTCCATCTTTACCGTTCACTTTCTTCATGTGTTTGATTAGGGCATTTTCTAAACTTAGTTTTACATTTTGTGCATTATGTTGATTAATGTTGTTTAGGGCAAACTGAGTTTTTTATTTCTGATTGAAAACTGATATCATTTGAAGTGGGTTTGAGCTTGTGCTTGGAAGTTTGATGATTATGGATGCAAGTTTGTTCATGTTCCAAACACCATAAGTTTGCATTGGTCTTTTGCATGCAGTAGGTGTGTGTGAGTTTGCATTGGTCTTTTGCATGCAGTAGGTCTTTTGCATGAGAAATGGAAGGTATATGAATGTGTTGACGTATTGAATCATTGTCTTACTTGGGTCTTATTGAATCATTTCTATATTACAGATAAAATGGCTAACCAAGACGATACCCATGCCGCGAATGAATCACGTAATAATGTTGAAAAAGAAATCAAACGAGGATTGACTGTTATGAAGTCAATCATTCGTGCAAGAGACAAGGGTGTAAAATTTGAAGTGCATTGGAGTGCTGAAGACCAACTAATTGAGCCTAACGGTTCAATGTTGGCAAGTTACATTGGTTTCCTTGTTCGACAACATATTCCGATTACATGTGATAATTGGAGAAGTCCGGACTTGAAGGTTGGCAAGGAAAAAATATGGTCGGAGATACAGGTACTTACCATATATTGTTATAAGTTTTTTTTGTTGACTATTTGTTAACCATATATTGTTATAATATGACTTTATAATAACACACTCCATTTGTATGTTTTTTAGAGATCCTTTCACATCGATGAATGCCGGCAAAAATATTGTATTCAATTGGCCGGAAAAAGACTCCGAGGATTTCGATCCTTTTTGTGCAACAAATTTCTCAAGGATGAGGAAGGAAAATTTGTTGAAGGAGAACGGCCAATGAAGTATGCCGAGATTATTTCAGCCGATGAATGGGATAACTTTGTCGCCAAACGAAGAAACGAAAAATTCCATGTAATGTCTATTAATTATGGTATTATACAATTGTTAAGTTACTTGGTTCTAATATGCCTTAAACTTTTTTATCCAGGAAGTAAGCGACATAAATAGGAAAAGGGCATCAAAACCCGCGTATCCGTACAAAAAAGGGCGTACGGGTTATGCACAGTTACAACAAAGAATTGTGAGTATATTCAAATGCTATGAGCTTATACATTGTCACAATATGTTATAATTGATGATCTTATAATCTAATTCAATGTGTAGCTAGCCGAGGAGAAAAGTGACGCAACATCTCTTCCGGAGCACGTATTATGGAAGGCTGCTCGGGTTGGGAAGGATGGGGCTGTCGTTGAAGCGGTCCAAAATGTTTATGACGAATGTGTAAGTATATGTAACATTATTTCTTTAATTATATCGAAAATTTTGTTAGACATATAATTCATTTTTAATCTCCTCTAATAATATTTCAGGAGACTTTATCCCAAACCGTACCTTCAACCGAGGTCCAGGATTGCAGGAGCGTACTTAGTCGAGTACTAAATGTTCCTGAGTATTCCGGTCGTGTGAGGGGTAAGGGTTTTGGTGTGACTCCGTCGTCATTTTATAAAAAAACAAAAACAAAAAATCCTACCAACAAAGAGGTGATGGAGACCTTGGCGGAGTTAAGGGCACAAGTACTCCAACTGCAAAACGAGAATGCAAGGTATAGAGAGGAAAGGTGCGCTTCCGAGGCAAAAGATACTAGTGACCGAGCTAGTATCAATCATCAACCGAAATTTCCCGAGGTAATTATATATGTTATTATGAAATTAAAATAGCACTTTTTTACTTGACACATATACAAGTTAACAATAACATTTATTATTGGTTTAGGGCATTTCACCTTGTCAGCTGTATCTATCGTCACCAACTTATCGCATGGTTGGCAAGGGAAAAGTGCACAATACTTCAGGTGAATTACTTCACCATAATCCCCTTCCGGTGGGATTTATAAAAGTTTCGGTTGACCTCGTATTAGATACGGACTCCGTTCTACCATTACCTGACGTTGTTTCAGAGACAACGTTGATGCGAGATGCAGTTGGATCCTTTGTTGGTTGGCCGTCAGATCTAATTTTCCCTGATGCCGAGGTATATATGTTCTAAATGATTATGAATATTTAGTATTCACATTTCAATTCAGCTACAATTGTGATATTTAATCAATGATATGGTAATATTAGACTCCTACAAGACCCACACATAAAGTTGGTAAAGGGATTTCAAGACGCATCGAGTCGGTTGCATCTCAAAAAGAGGTACAAATATATATACCCATTGAATTATATACGCAACGATTCTGTTGCATCACAAAAAGTCATGATTTATTTTATATGAATTTTTAGGTTCCCGGTCGAGAGTTGAAAAGCGCTGCTAAGGATATTCCAACGACGTCCGGGACAAAATCTCAAATTATGATGCGTCTTGAGAAAATGATGGAGGAGTCCGATATTATGCATGGGGCCATTCGTACTATAAATTTTGATGAAGGTGTTTTCGGAGCTGCTCATTTCGAAATAATTGGAAAGGAGGACTTCCAACAACTTTTTGAACACGACGAATTGGGCATCGCTGTCATTCATACATACATATGGTACTCCGATCAATCCATAATTTACTTAGTTGAATAATTTATTTACACATTTCAATGAGTAGTCTAATGTTTATTATGTTTCTATTTAAGGTATATGTATGTAACATTGATGCGGGGAACTGAATTGTGTAACCGTTTCAATTTTATTGCTGCTTCCCGTATCAATGCAACGTTAATAACGAATAATCCAACATCCGTAAAGAATGATCTAGTCGATATATTCATGGCGGCCGACGATAATACTACACCCAGTTTGTATTTTTTACCGTTTAATTCTGGAAACGGGTTAGATTTTCTTTCTAATAATTTCATTCTAATCTATGTATATCTTTTACGTAGAAAATTTTCATTCATCTAAATTTTTGTTTTATTTTACAGTGGTCACTGGGTGTTGGTTGCTATGGATCTTTCGAGACTAATAGTGTATTATCTCGATTCTTTATCGGGTGATTGGAGTAAATATCCGAATATGAAGAAGACGGTTGACGCGTAAGTGAAATTCCCCTAAATATTCGTGTGTATTTGTATATTTAATTATGTCTGTCAGATTGATCTCAATATACGTTTTTATTTTGTTAGGGCAATAATAAAATTTAGATTGAAAAAGAAATACCGCAATAGGAAGGACATTACCTGGATCAGAGTTCAGGTATATATTAAGTATCTTATTTTTGCTTATAATAGTGTTTGTTTTTTTGCTTATAATAGTGTTTGTAAGAAATTAACTATATATATATTGTTTGTTTTTCTGTGTAGTGTCCTCAGCAAAATAATTCGGTCGATTGCGGATTTTTTGTATTGAGATTTATGAGAGACATCATTGCGTTGAATCGTATAGACATCCCAAAAATGGTATGGAATAATAACTTAGGGTTTATTTTAATATTATCGAATATTTCATCTAATTTGTTACTAAATCATGAATATGTTTTATTCTCTTAATTGTAGTACTTTGAGGAATACAAAACTTACTCAAGAGCAAATTTGGATGAAATCAAGGATGAATTGTGTCAATTCATTGTTGATCAAAGAATCATATAGCTAGGTTGTATATTGTTGTACATATATGTATGGAATGTTGTTGTTGTATGCTGTTGTTGTATATATGTTGTATATTGTTGTTGTAATTTTACTAAATCATGAATATGTTGTTGTATATTGTTGATCAAAGAATCATATATTAATGTTGTATATATGGAGGATTAATGTTGTATATAAATGGATTCATGTTGTATATATCAATGGATTAATGGTGTATAACATTGGATTAAAGGATGAAATCAATATGAATTTTACACTTTTGCAGCATGCGAACAGGTTACCAATTAAATATCCACTGTTTTTCAAACAAATTTTTTTAAAATAACTAACACTTTAGAGGGCGCTTTGTCCAGAAAGCGCCCTCTAAACACTTTACATTGACAACTTTAGAGGGCGCTTTTTCCTGAAAGCGCCCTCTAAACACTTTACATTGACAACTTTAGAGGGCGCTTTTTCCTGAAAGCGCCCTCTAAACACTTTACATTGACAACTTTAGAGGGCGCTTTTTCTTGAAAGCGCCCTCTAAACACTTTACATTGACAACTTTAGAGGGCGCTTTTTCCTGAAAGCGCCCTCTAAACACTTTACATTGACAACTTTAGAGGGCGCTTTATCCTGAGAGCGCCCTCTAAGGTGTCCCTTTATGGACCACTCCAGAGGGCGCTTTTTTCTGAAAGCGCACTATAATGTGGCCACTTTAGACAGCGCTTTCTCCAGGAAAACAAAGCGCTGTCTTTACCTATGCCAGCGCCAGATTAGAGGGCGCTTTGAAGCGCTGTTATAGGCCAAAAAAAGCGCCCTCTTTTCCCTTATTTGGCGTAGTGTGGGGATCATCATGAGATAGAGTCTCATGGCCCTTTTTTCTTATAAAACTACTCACTCAGGGTGAATTTGATCAAAAACAAACGAAGAATAAACATAGCATGCATAAAATAAATAAATAAAGCAATGCAATAAAATGAAGTAAGAGAAATAAGCTTAAAGAAAGATAATACTTGAATGAAAGAAATGTGAAAATTATAGTAGAAGTGCATAGAAATATAAACTAGAGCAAAGAACCAAAGTTAAGAGTTACAGAGTAAATGCAAGTAACATGTGACCCCTTTCCTCAAGCTCAAGTGCATTATTATACAAAACCTATCATTTAATAACTCATAAACACTCATAATTTCGTGCATAATCATTAACTTCCATTAACATAAAGTTTTGGGAAGTTTCAGATGTCCAAAAGTCATAAAAACGCCTAAAAACCATTGATTTCGTAACCGTCGTTGGGTGCAACACGGGTGTGATACCTGACCGTGTCAAGCAACACGACCCGTGTCAGAGGACACAGTCAATCAGTGTTGCCTCTGGTTTTCTTGTATGGTGCAACATCTTTGGGCCAACACAATCTGTGTCAACTGACATGGCCCAACCACGTTGGCCTCGAGTATTTTGTATGGGGGGACTTCCTTTTTGTGTGATCCTTCCTCTTTTTCACTCAAATTGGGTCCATTACTCTCTTATTTTCTGGAAACATCAAAAGAATGCAAAAGTACATAAAATTAAAGTAAAATAATGAAAACCCGCATGAAAGGAGAAAGAAAATAAGTTAAAAATATGATGCAATAATCATTTATCAAACACCCCCGACCATAAATTGTTGCATGTCCTCAAGCAACAAGTTTACTTAGAAAAAATTTGGATCAATCGGTTCAGTTCTTCAAAAGCTTAAGAGAATGAAACCACTGGTACTCATATGTGACTCATTGTTCTGATCGACTAAGTTCTAGGTTCCCCCGTACTCATTGACACCAAAAGTATTACAAGAACACAAGACTGTAAAACAGATATAGACTAAATTTTCCTATTTCGAACACCTCTATAACTATACTTTATACGTAAGTCTCTTTTTCTATTTTCCTTTTATTCGGACAATCAAATTAAGGCATTTGAAATAATAATAGTCATCACATGCACAAGACCAATCAAGATTTTTTTTTGCAGATGAAATTACACACCTTTGTGTGTTTATTTATTGCCCTTTTTGGGTTGACATTGGGGTTCAACCATTGTTGGATTGAATAACCGGGTGAGGGTTACCCAACTTAGTAGGTGCAGTCACCTTTTACCACCATTTTTCATCTTTTTGGTGCTTATATTTTTTCTTTTCTTTTTTTCCTTTTCTCAATCGATCATACATGACACGTGAATCAAAAGTATGTCAGACTGTCAAAATAAACTACTTGGGAAGTACTTCTTAGAGTCCGAGTACAATGGTATAAAATTCATGTTAGACTCGTATCCTACTCGAGAAATTAAGGGTATTCGGGTAATACCGATTTTATCAACTTTCAACAGATCCCTAAACTCAGCATATCATCCCTTCTAACCTATATACTTTCTCGAGTATTTCTCAAACTCAAAAGGTTTTTCAGAAGAAGAAAAAATTTAACTGCTCAAATTTTGGGGAAATCTAACAATAAAACATGCAACATACATACAAACTATCATAAACAACATACAACGCACAAACAAAATTTAAAATGATAAAAATAAATATATAAAATGGAAATACCGCCCCCCCCCCCCAACTTAATCTGGACATTAGCCTCAATATTCTAATAAAAATAGAGGGAGGTAAGGAGAAACTCACCGTGAGGAGGGGAGAAGTGCAACATAAGACGAATGTGAAACAAAAAGAAACAAAAAAAGCGTGGTTTGCCTCCCACAAAGAGCTTTCTTTAACTTCGTTTATCTCGATGATTCATGAGTGTAAATATTCATGGTGGCTCTTTTAGAATCAACTGTATTTCTTCCTCCATTATGTCCCCAATGATGTACTCCCTCCGTTTTTTATTATAAGTCGTTTTTGACTTTTCACACGTATTAAGAAATGTAATAATTGTGATATAAAAAAGAGAAATTATGAAGGATTTTACAAAGTTGTCCTTCATTAATGATATTGAAAAGATAAATTGATATAATTGAAAGAAGAGAGAATAATAAATATTTAAGGGTATAATAGGAAAAATAATATTAATGACTCATTGATATTATAAAACGACTTATATTGTGGTACAAAATATTTTCTCAAAGCGACTTATAATAAAAAACGGAGGTAGTAGTTCTTTAATCTTTGTCCATTCATAGTGAACGAGCCCGTAGACTCACTTCAAATTTCTATCACTCTGTATGGTGTCACCCTTTTCACCACAAAGGGTCCAGACCACTATGACCAGAGTTTTCCAAGAAACAGTCTAAGTATTAAGTTAAACAACAAAACTAGCTCACCTTCTATGAAATTTATTTTAAGTATTCTTTTGTCATTCCATTTCTCATTCCTCTATTTATACATCTTTGCATTTTCATACGCATCAAGTCGTAATTCTTCCAATTCACTCAATTGCAACCTTTTTTTCTCTCCTCTTTCCCGTTAATCTAGATTAAGGGTTTTGATAGCCCAATAGGCCTTATATTCTAACTCTACTGGTAGGTGTCAGGATTTCTCATATATTAGCTTAAATGGAGTCATACCAATGAGAATTTTATATGCAGTTTGCTATACCCAAAGTGAGTCATCGAGCTTAACGGACCCGTCTTTCTTAGAAAGGGAGATCGTCTTCTCTAAAATGAATTTTATTTCTCTATTAGAAACCTCGACTTTATCATTTATTTGGGGATGGTAGGGTGCAGCAACCATATGATTTACCCCATATTTCTTAAGTAAGCTTTTAACTTGTTTGGCAATGAAATGTAATCCTCCGTCGCTTATCACTAGCCTAGGAACCCCAAACCTTTGGAAAATTATTTTTTAACATTTTTATCATGACTCGGGCACCATTTGTTGGAGAGGAAATGGCCTCGATCCATTTTGATACATAGTCTACAACCACAAGTATGTATTCATATTCCATATATGAGGGAAAGGGTCCCATAAAATCAATCATCCAGACATCAAAAATCTCAATATATAAGATGTTGTTTATAGGCATTTCATTCCTATTTGAGATGTTTTCGGTGCGCTGGCACTGGTCACACTTCTTTATAAAATCATGGACATCTTTTAAGATATTCGGACAATAAAGGCTAGCTTGCAAAATCTTCGACACAATTTTGTCGGTAGTAGCATGTCCACCGTAGTCTGAAGCATGGCAATGACTCATAACTCTCTCAATATTCTCTTTTGGGATACACCTTCGAAAAACTTCATTGGTGCCTCTTTTATAGAGCAGTGACTCATCCCAATACTAATGCCTAAGGTTAGAGAAGAAGTTCTTTTTACACTAGTAGTTCATATCCGAGGGTAAAGTTCTGGCACCAAGGTAGTTAACAAAGTCATCATACTAAGGTGTTTCCTTTTGAACCAAAGCAAATAGTTTGTCATCTAGGAAAGAGTCTTCAAAAGGTAACTCTTCCCTTTTTTTGCTCAGTCAATCTTGACAGATTATCGACAACCACATTTTATGCCCCTTTCGTATCCCTTATCTCAATAACAAACTCTTAAAGTAGTAAGATCCATCCGATAAGCCCATTTTTAGCATCTTTTTTTGCTTAGGAGATATCTAATGGCCGAATGGTCTGTATAGACAAATATCTTCAAACCTACTAAGTAGAGACGAAATTTGTCTATAGAAAATACCACAACCAATATCTCTTTCTCTCTGGTCTCATAGTTAATGTGTGCCTCATCCAGAGTCCTACTAGCATAGTAAATTGCATGCATTTTCCTATCCTTTTTCTGACCTAACACCACACCTAACGCATAGTCGCTGTCATCGCACATGATCTCAAAGGAACAATCCAATCAGGAGATTATATTATGGGGGCAGAGACCAACTTCTTTTTCATGGTTCTAAAGGATTCAAGGCACTCATCGTTGAAGTAAAATTCAGTATCTTTCATTAAAAGTCCGACCAGGGGCTTAGAAATCTTAGGGAAATCCTGACTTCCCTCACAGTGGTGGAGGGAGTTAACTTCTCTATTACCTTAATTTTTCCTAGCCTACTCTAGTGAACACCAAGTGTCTGAGGATAATTCCCTCCTTCACCATGAAGTGACATGCTTCCCAATTTAGCACCGAGTTGGACTTAACACACCTCTCCAAGACTTTTTCTAAATTTTTTACATAACCACTAAAGTTGGATCCATAAATCGAGAAGATATCGATGAGTACTTCTATAATATCCTTTAGGATATCAGAGAAAATAGACATTATGTAGTGTTGAAAAATGGTGGGCGCATTGCATAGCCCAAAGGGGATTCACATGTAGGCGAATGTACCGTAAGGGCAAGAAAATGTCATTTTCAATTAATCGTCGGGGTGAATGGGGATTTGGAAAAACCATGAGTAACCATCTAGGTAGAAAAAATGGAAGTGTTTGACTAGACGCTCAAGCATCTGGTCAATAAATATGAGTGGAAAATGGTCCTTTTTTGGTAGCTTTGTTAAGCTTTCTATAGTCAATACGTATTCTCCAATTCATGACTATCCTGGTAGCTACTTGTTCTCCTTCAGGTCCAAAATTTAATGCCTTAAAATCTTACTGGCGTTCACGTATCTTTTCTTAAATATTTCACGAGAGACTATTAGGCCATATATAGCATGACACCTCATAGGTTATTTGATTTGGTGAAAAAATATTTTCTAAAGGGCATGTTGATGGAGTGAGTCCAACGTGACAACGACACCTAAACCTTGAATGAGTTGAAGTACAAACTTGCCATTTCCAAGAGAAATATCTCAAAAGGGCGGGAGATAGTGAGGACGATGGTCAAGGAAAAAGAAGATCTGAAAGAAAACCTTAAAACAGCAGCATCAAAGGTCAAGGATCTCGCCATCTTAGAGAAGATCTTTAAGGAGTCCCTTGAGGGTGCCCTTCGCTCTCAAAGGAAGTTGGAGGAAGATTTAATAACAGTTAAGGATGAATTAGTGGATACTTATTACTAGTATTTCGAGCGAAAGGAGGAGCATGTTCTCTTTCTCTACCCTGAGTTGGACCTGAGTCAGATGGATCTATTCAAAGTGGTATAGGATGGCTAGTTGGTGCAAGAAGAAGAGGCGCCTCCTTCTAATGAGTCTGGCATATCTCTTGATGGGGGAGCTCAGACTGAACCTATAGGCGATAAGGCAGGGGAGAAGAAAACTATCGAGGAGGATTCTTCTCTCCAGGAGAGAGTTTCCAAAGAAAGGCAGGTTCCGCAGGAGGTACAGTGAACTTGAGGCTTCGTTGTTTATTCCCATTGTGGATTATTTTTGTAACCATGCCCTTAAAGGCGTTTTTTTAATGATTAATGGCTCCCTAAAGGGATTTTTTTCCCTTGGGGTTTGATTATGAAATGGTGTCCATAGATGCCTCTTACTTATTTTTCTTGAGTTACTTCTTTTTATGGAATGCCTTGAACAATTTTATCGCCATTGTATGGCTTAGTAAGGCATCATATATTCTTCCATGAAGATCTCACATGAATAATTGCCTCTTAGGCGGAAAGGACTCCTCCATGACGATCTAGCATTGATAATTAATTTCCTATTAGGCGAGAAGGACTCCTCCATAAGGATCCACCATTTACAATTAATTTCCTCTTAGGAGACAGATATTCCTCCATGAGGAGCCAGCGAGAAAGATTGCATCATATGTGGCAATGATTCCTCCAAGTGGATCCTACATAAAAGATTGCCTAATGAGCAGTTTTTATAAGATTCTCAACTTCAATCCTTAATTCCTACAAAAACAAGAGCATAATATTCCAAAATTCATATAATAACGTGAGGCACATCATTAAAAAAACACGTGGCTTACTACAAAACACATGGGAAAAGAGTGTCCCTTACACGAAATAAAGAATGCCTTAAAAGAAACCATACATTTGACAGGGGTGATATCTCACCTTAACCAATCCAAACAATAATTTTAAACTAAAAAAAACATGGCATAATGCCTAAAGAAATTAATAGCCTCTTCGTATGTCGCCTTCATGCTCTCTTGAAACAGGGCAGCCCAATCTTCATCGTAAAAGGTTATCTACTATGATCATGCTTCGGAATTCAAGTTTTTAACATTCACTTCTTATGTGTCTGGATGTTGAGCATGAAGCATAGCCATATTCACCTTTTTAAGCTTCAAGTTATCCATATAACACCTTTTAGAGGTCTCTTGATCCTCCTGGACAAGCCCAACTCGCCCATCAGGCAGCGAGTACTTCATGCATAGGTACAATGTGGATATATCGAATTCCAATTGGTTGAAATCATATTACCCTATGATCATGATGTATGAAGAATGTGCATATATGTTAGATGCCCAAAAGTGCTTATTAGAGCTATCATATGTGGGCATCTTTCACTCTTTTTCCTTGCTAAAACTGTCAAAACCACATTTGTTTTACATGGAATGCATTACATTGATAAACAAGCTTGGTGCCTTTGATTTGTGTGTTATTGTGCAGGAAAGACATGAACTAATTGAAAATAAAGACACAAGAAAATTGGCAAAGGAACCAAAGAATACAAGCATTTCATCAGCCTGCTCGCTAGGCGAGGCTGTGGCGAAGCATTGGTTCGCTAGGCGAGTTCCTGGCGAAAAGTTCCAGTAAATTGTCAAATTAATTCGCTAGGCGAGCTGAAGGCGAAGGTGGTAGCGAGTTCGTTCTGTTTTGGTGAAAAACGCAGCCAGCACTCACTCGCTAGGCGAAGCTCTAGCGAGTCCCCAGCGAGCATTCCAGTAGCAAAACCTCTCAACCTCGCTGGGGCGAAGGTTGAAGCGTGTCCTTCGCTAGGCGAACATGACAGTTCAGCAGGCCCTGTTTTCTCTGGGCGCAGGGGCCTTTTTGTGCCCATTTTAGACCCTCGCTAGGCGAGCCATTCTGCTCGCCTAGCGAACTTGACAGCCCAGCAGTGGTCTATAAGTAGCAGGTGCCACTTTTGAGCACCATACCTCATTTTTCCCAACTTTTTCCACTTTTGTACTTTTTTCTAGATATTTTTGCAGCATTGTTCTTGGGATCTTTATGCCCTAGTTTTCATTTTCTCTTCATCTTAGAACCATCTTCTACAAAAAGAAGGTGGATTCCCATCCAACTTCGATTATCCGACTTGGATGTTGATCAACCTTCTTTCCTTACTTGCCGACCAAGCTACCATGAAAATGAGTAGCTAAGTCATCCATTTGTCAAGGTTAGATGTAGGTGATTACTAGCTTTGTGTGTAAATGTAAGGATCCTCATATGTAAACTCTTTAATGGTAAATATATGATGAAAACTTTGTTTCTATTTAAAACTCTTTGTGTTGGTTTATGATCGAGAGATGTTTACCGACTCTTGACCTAGGTTTTCATCCAAACTTGTTTGTTAGCTAGAGATAGTAATGAATGATTTTGTTCACCATAAGGTTGAACCAAAAAGTTGTCATTTTGATAGATTGTGTTCGAGAGAAACAATGGATCAAAATGGAAAAACTCACAATGTGTGTTCGAGAGAAACATATTGAGAGGACTTTGTGAAATTATTTATCATCTAAAGGAGTTTATAAGATTGTTGACCGAGCAACTACATGCAAAGTGATCATTGAAACCTAACTTTGACAATATTTCTCATTTAATCAAACCATAACTTTTACCGCAATTTATTACTTTTTATGCAAGATAACTTGATTAAAACCAAACCCTATTGTTACATTGAGCTAAGATTAATACAACCATCGAACGGCGGTGATATCTTACAATCCCTGTGGATACGATAACAAAAACCCGACACGAAATATACTTTCAACAAAATGGCGCCGTTGCCGGGGATTGTAAATTGATATTGCGAGCATCGCAATGGTTGTTTAAGTTTTAGCTTGTGAATTTTTGACTTGTGCTTGTAATTTGTTTGGTTTAGTGTGCAGCTTACGTTTTATGCGAGGGCAAATCCCTGTGGACGAACTTCTTTTTGATCCTGAGATCGAGAGAACCGCAAGGAGGCTCAATAGAAAAACGAGACGTAGGAGGCAATAGGCTAGACAACGCCAAGAGCAAGGAGAAAGTTCTTCAACCACAAATCCACACCCATTCATACCAAACATGGAGCCACAACCACCACCACCTATTTCTACTCCATGTATCAATAGTCCAAGGAACACCGCTCAGTTTTCCAACCACACAGGAAGGCAAGCTGAGATGAAGACGGGAACTCTGAATTTATTATATGGGAGTCCATTCACCGGAATGGACCATGAAGACCCATTTGCTTTTCTCACAAAATTTTATGAGATAGCATTGGCTGCCGGAGTGGATCAGGCTCAGGAGCTTCCGTTGTTCAGACGATTATTTCCCCACGCTTTGCTCGGTAAAGCAAAGGATTGGTATCTCGATCAAACACCAGCCGTAATGACAGACTGGAACGTGTTAGAAGAGAAATTCATTGAAAGATTTTTCTCCCATAACCGATTCATGGAATCAAAGACGGCCATCTCGGTGTTTTCTCAAGGAACCAGTGAATCTTTGAATGAAGCGTGGGAGAGATTCAAGTCCATGCTTAGGAAATGTAAAGGGCATGGATTTGATGAATTAACTCAAATCCATATCTTCAGAAATGGACTTCAACCAAACTGCAAAACATTGTTGGATGCCACCTCGGGTGGCTCGTTGATGTCAAAAAGTGCCGAAGAAGCCACCAACATTATCAATCGAATGGCTCTAAATGATCTTCAGAGTCAAAGTCGTGGAAATTCTTTGAAGAAGGCGGGAGTGCTTGAGTTAGGGACGAATGATGCCATCCTTGCCCAAAACAAGCTCATCTCACAACAAGTGGAACTCTTAACGCAACAAATCAAAGAGTTAAGAGAACCGTCAAAAGCTAAACAAATAGCTTGTTGTGAACTTTGTAAAGGTGAACATGACACCGGATTTTGTCCACCTCCCGGTTTTGACGAAGTAAACTACATGGCCAATCAACGGGACTATCAACCGAGACAACAACAACCTTATCAACCGCACCCTCAACAACAACAACAACAACAACAATTCCAAGGGAACCAAGGGTTCCAACCTAGAAGCAACTATTATCATAACCAAGGTTATGGAGGTGGTTCTTCTAGCCGTCAAAACCCTCCCCAAAATCCGTATCAATCTCAACAACCGCCGGTCGTCAATTCTAAATTGGAAGAGACATTGACGCAATTCATGCAAATGTCAATGGCCAATCAAAAGAGTAATGACGCGGCCATAAAAAATCTTGAAACTCAAGTTGGGCAACTTGCCAAGCAACTCGCTGAACAACAAACCGGTCCTTCTTTTTCGGCTAATACGCAAACAAATCCTAAGGAGCATTGTAAGGCGATTATGACAAGAAGTGGGAGGGAGTTGGGTAGTGAGAATGAAAAAAGAGTTGAGAGTGAACGAAGAGAGAAAGAGAAAGAAATTGAGGAGGAAATAGTAGAGGAAAATGTTGATGGTGAAATAGGAGTGTGGAGTGATGAGGAAGAAGTTGAAAAGAATAGAAATAATGGTGAAGTTGAAAAAGAAAAAGGTGTGGAGATTGAGGAAAATAAAAGTGATGAGGTAATAAGGGAGGTAGTGAAGAAGCCTAGATGGAAAAGTGCTAGAATTGCAAAGGGAAAGGAGATAGTGAGCGCTACTCCTATCCAAAACCTTCCTTATCCTCATGCTCCTTCCAAAAGGGAGAATGAACGGCATTACGCCCGGTTCATGGATATTTTTAAACAATTGCAAATCAACATTCCGTTTGCTGAAGCCTTGGAACAAATGCCAAAGTATGCCAAATTCATGAAGGACATACTAACCAAAAAGCGGAGGTACACGGAACCGGAGACCATCGTCCTTGATGCGAGCTGTAGTGCCATTATTCAAAGGACGCTTCCTAAGAAAGAGGTTGATCCGGGAAGAGTTACATTGCTGGTTAAAATTGGTGACGTGTATGTCGGAAAGGGACTTATTGACTTGGGGTCGAGCATTAATCTTATACCTTTGTCAATTATCAAGAGGCTTGGCAACATCGAGATTAAGTCCATCCGAATGACATTGCAATTGGCGGATAAGTCGACGACCCATCCTCATGGCGTAGCCCAAGATGTGTTGGTGAAGGTCGACAAATTCTTTTTCCCGGTGGATTTTATTGTAATTGATATGGAGGAAGATGATGATGCTCCTCTCATATTGGGCCGACCATTCATGAAGACCGCAAGAATGATGATAGATGTTGATGACGGTTTAATGAAGGTGCGGGTTCAAAATGAGGAAGTCACATTTGATCTATTCGAGGCGATGAAGCATTCCAAGGATAGAAATGATAGCTTTCGCATCGATGTGATCGAAGACGCTATTATAGAGGTTTCAAAGCATATTCATGAGATATCTCCTATGGAGTTAGCTCTTGACGACTCATTGGAGGTTTTCACTGTTGAAGAGGAGCTAGCTCTTGAGGAATGCTTAAAGGAACTTGATAGTTTGGAAGACTTACAACCGTGGGAAGTAGAGGAAGAAAACTTGAAGAAGGAGGTCATTGACGAGAAAGCGCCAATTGAATTAAAAGAGTTACCTTCGACTTTGAAATATGTGTTTCTAGATGAGACCGAGGCAAAGCCGGTCATCATAAGCAACCTCTTGACAAAAGAAGAAGAAGCCCGTCTAATCATTGTGCTAAAAACCAATCAAGAAGCTATGGGTTGGACTCTTTCCGATCTAAAAGGAATTAGTCCATCCTATTGTATGCACAAGATTTTGATGGAGGAAGATTTTAAGCCGGTGGCTCAACCACAACGCCGCTTAAATCCTACGATGAAGGAGGTTGTAAGAAAGGAAGTGGTGAAGCTATTGGATGCGGGAATGATTTACCCGATCTCGGATAGTCCGTGGGTTAGTCCTGTGCACGTGGTTCCGAAGAAGGGTGGAATGACCGTAATCCGAAATGACAAAGACGAATTGATCCCGACTAAAGTTGCCAGGGTGGAGAATGTGTATAGATTATAGACGGTTGAATACCGCGACTCGTAAGGACCATTTCCCACTCCCATTTATGGATCAAATGCTTGAAAGACTATCGGGCCAACAATACTATTGTTTTTTGGACGGCTACTCCGGATACAACCAAATTGCGGTTGACCCGGTTGATCATGAGAAGACGGCTTTCACGTGTCCGTTTGGAGTGTTCGCATACAGAAAAATGCCCTTTGGGCTGTGCAATGCACCGGCGACCTTCCAACGATGTGTCCAAGCCATTTTTGCCGATCTGATAGAGAAAACAATGGAAGTCTTCATGGATGACTTCTCGGTATTTGGTGGGACGTTTAGTCTATGCTTGGCAAATTTGAAGACGGTGTTGGAAAGGTGTGTGAAGACCAATTTGGTGCTAAATTGGGAAAAATGTCACTTCATGGTGACCGAGGGGATCGTGCTAGGCCACAAAGTCTCTAAAAGGGGGCTTGAAGTGGATAGAGCTAAGGTTGAAGTAATTGAAAAATTACCCCCTCCGGTGAATGTGAAGGGCATCCGTAGCTTTTTGGGGCACGCGGGGTTCTACCGGCGCTTCATCAAGGACTTCTCAAGGGTGGCTAAACCTTTGAGCAATTTGCTCGCCAAAGACCAGGTATTTCTCTTCACCGAAGATTGTTTGCAAGCTTTTGAGGTTTTAAAAGAAAAATTGGTTACCGCTCCAATAATAGTCGCTCCCGATTGGAATGAAAATTTTGAACTAATGTGTGACGCGAGTGACTATGCTGTTGGAGCGGTACTTGGCCAAAGAAAAGACAAAACTTTTCATGCGATACATTATGCGAGTAAGGTTCTTAACGAGGCTCAAATAAATTATGCCACAACGGAAAAAGAACTACTCGCAATAGTGTATGCGCTAGAAAAGTTTAGGTCTTATCTTATAGGGTCTAAAGTCGTTGTGTATACCGGCCACGCGGCGATTAAGTATCTTCTAACCAAGCCGGATTCGTAGCAAAGGCTCATCCGTTGGATCCTCTTGTTACAAGAATTCGATGTCGAAATCAAAGACAAGAAGGGGTCGGAAAACTTGGTAGCGGATCATTTATCCCGCTTAGTGAATGTCGAGGTTACCGCATCTGAAAAGGAAATCCGGGAAGAATTTCCTGATGAAAAACTGTTTAAGGTTCAAGTTAGGCCGTGGTTTGCAGACTTTGCAAACCACAAGGCTAGTGGTTTTGTGCCTGCCGACCTAACTTCGAACCAAAAGAGGAAGTTCCTTTCGGATGCGAAGTATTATGTTTGGGATGACCCATACTTGTTTAAGTTGGGTAGCGATAACCTGTTAAGGAGATGCGTAACTGGTGATGAAGCCCAGAGCATCCTTTGGCATTGTCACAACTCGCCTTATGGCGGACATTATAATGGGGTTAGAACGGCCACTAAAATTCTTCAATCGGGATTTTATTGGCCAACTATTTTCAAAGACGCACATATCCATGCGCAAAGTTGTGACAACTGCCAAAGAAGCGGTGGGATAGGTAAGAGAGATGAGATGCCTCTCCAAAATATCCAAGAAATGGAAGTGTTCGATTGTTGGGGCATAGATTTCGTAGGACCTTTCCCACCCTCTTATGGGAATGAGTACATGCTTGTTGCTGTTGATTATGTCTCTAAGTGGGTTGAGGCGATTGCCTCACCTCGGGCGGATGCCAAAACGGTGATAAAATTTTTAAAGAAAAACATATTTTCCCGTTTTGGAACCCCCCGAGTGTTGATAAGTGACGGAGGGTCACACTTTTGCAATGCACCTTTGGAAACAATTCTAAAACATTATGGTGTATCGCATAGGGTGACAACTCCGTACCACCCTCAGGCTAACGGGCAAGCTGAGGTCTCTAATCGTGAGATTAAGAGAATCCTCGAAAAAACCGTGTCTAATTCAAAAAAGGAGTGGTCCCAAAAATTGGACGAAGCATTATGGGCCTACCGTACGGCCTTTAAAGCTTCAATTGGCCTAACTCCCTTTCAATTGGTATTTGGTAAAACTTGCCATTTGCCGGTTGAATTGGAGCACAAGGCCTTGTGGGCCCTAAAGTTTTTAAATTTTGAACATGAGTTGGCCGGTAACAAAAGAAAAGTACAACTACTTGAGTTGGAGGAGATGCGCAATGCCGCATACCACTCAAGTTGGTTGTACAAGGAAAAAGCAAAGAAGTATCACGACAAGAAGATCCGTAACAAAGAATTTGTGCCCGGATAATTGGTCCTATTGTTCAACTCCCGGTTGAAGTTGTTTCCCGGGAAGTTGAAATCAAAATGGTCCGGGCCATTTCGGGTGAAAGAAGTAAAAGAGTACGGGGCCATTGTCATTGAAGACATGGACAAGAAAGATAGTTGGACCGTGAATGGCCAACGATTGAAAGTGTATCTCGGCGGTCATGTGGATCGCGAGAGTTGTGCTCAGCCGCTCGATGCTCCTCTGTGAGCATCGCACCGTCGAGCTTAGCCGACGTTAAACAAGCGCTAGTTGGGAGGCACCCCAACATTGTAAGTATGTACTGTTTTATGTTTTATGTTGTATTGAGTACACTGTGCTAAACCCATGCTGGATGGCTTGCAAGTGCTGCATTTGCCAATGCACTTGCTGTCATGCTCGCTTGCAGCTCGCTAGGCGAGACAGTAGCGAGCATGCTCGCTAGCTGCTCGCTAGGCGAGGCAGCAGCGAGCGCTGCAGTACTGTTTACTATTTAAATCTCAACAGGGCCATTTTGCCCCAAACCTTCAAAAAAAAATTCTGAACGGCTCTGCTGAGGAATTTGTGCTAGGCTTCTCAAACTCTCTCATTTGCATCTTTATCACCAACACTTGCTCGTTTCGGTCGATTGCGAACTCTTCTCACTTCACATTTCCGAATCCGTGTACCTAAGGTTTGCCCTACTACATTTTTCTTTTTGTTTGAACTCTTAATTTCCAAATGTGAATGGCAAATAGGATGAGTGTGGTATGGGAACATTGAGGTTGCATGTGGTATTTTGGAGTTTGCAAATTTTTGGAGATGTAGGTTTTCAAATTGGGGATTTAGTGTTACTTTAGGTTTTGCATGCAATTAGGCAATCCCCAATAGCATAGAAGGATTAATTTTCATGAGAAATCATTAGGTTCTGATGTGGGAACCATTAGAGTATGGGTATTGGGGGAAAAAACTTTGAAAATGCAGAAAACCCCAAAACCCGTAAGGTTCGCTAGCACTCGCTAGGCGAACCTGGGGCGAGCGTTCGCTGCCACTTCGCTAGGCGAAGCAGCAGCGAGCAAGGCAGTATTTTAAAATTATGCTTTGTTGGCTAATCTGTTGTTTGGTGTGTGTTGTTTCTTTGTATATTTTGCAGATGGAGTCAAGGTCTGGAGCTGGTAAGAAAAGAAAGGGAGCAACTACTTCCCGGACCGTGCCTATTCAATTCGATACCGACAAGTTTGTCGGTCCAAAACAGGCTGCACGGTACATCGCTCTGGAGAAGCGAAAAATACTTCCAGAGAAGCGATTTCTGATCAACCCACAGGGCACTTATGTAACACCCTTCTAAATACCCCAAATATTTAATTAAAACAACAGCATATAAATCAATATCAGAGTAATCATGCACCAAGGGTGTCACATAATACTTCACATAATTCACCGTAAAAATCAGTCATGCTCATTATTTAATCCAACATGAACACTTCTTTAAAAATTCGCAGCGGATAGAAACATTCAACATCTGTAATATCTTAAAATTAACATTTATTCAACAAATAAAACATCTCGTCCCGATGTTACATCTATCAGAGCATGACCCACTAAAACCACTCTAGACTTCAAGCACTAGCTTCTACTCAACTCACTGCTCGTTACCTGAAAAATATAACTGTAAGGGTGAGTTCCTCAATCGATATAACAAATATTATAAATCATCATGTTATGTTAAGTAACTTTACACGTTAATCACCCACATCATATCATGCATTCGGTAGCAGCATATTCAACTCAACATCATATTCAAACACAACGTAAATGCAACTCAAATGAGACTCGACTCTTCATGCATGTGGTACCATTTGGAGTAAAACTCCCAACTTAAAATCATTGCCAGTTTAGTGGGCATCAAGGCATAAGCCTTCAACTTTCAACTTAAAATTTTTGCCAATCCAGGCCAACGTGGTGTGAGCAAAAGCCCCATAATTTTGCCAATCCAGGCCAACGTGGTGTGAGCAAAAGCCCCGACTTAATGCATATGAATGTATATGGCATGTACGACTTGAAAGTTCAACAACATAATAACAACGACAACATAACAGCTTTTTCAGCAACAACAACTTAAAAATCAACTTTGGCTCATCAGCCTACAACTCAGCATTTTCAACAAAACAACTTGTATTCAACTTTGGCTCATCAGCCTACAACTTAATATTTTCCACAAAAACAACTTATCAACATATTTGCATCAACATTTCACAACATAGACTCCACGAATTTATTTATCACAATTGGATACAATAGGCCAATCACCAATTACACTTACATCATAAAAATCAACCATTTTTACATACTGCAACAGTGTTAACCGGTTAACGCTATAGGTTAACCGGTTAACGCAAGAAAATTACACTTCCAGGCAAAACGCAACAGTGTTAACCGGTTAACGCTATAGGTTAACCGGTTAACGCAGGCAAAACTCAACATTTTTCACAATTTATAACAGTGTTAACCGGTTAACACCCTGGGTTAACCGGTTAACGCAGGCGAAACAGCAGTTCCTGCGCTAACACAAGGCAGAATGCAGAGTTTCCGCATTTTCCGCCGTTGGAGGACTTCCGGACCTCCGATTCAACTTCCGTAAAAAGCTATACGCTCAGAAATTCACAATACACTCAAACACAAATTCAATTTCAGCTTTAATACAACTTATTCAACATAATTTCTCAACATTCTAAATCCCAATTAGGGTCAATCGACGGCTTATCACTACCCATTACATGTTAATCGATAATACCCATTAAACGACGATAAACCCCCCTTACCTTAACAATCCGGCAACTCTTCGAGCTTCAAGCTTTTCCGTTCTCCAACCTTTGCTCTACAGCTCCTTCTCTTGCCCTTTTCCTCTTTCACGATGCTTCTCTGCTTTTTCACGTAAAACCCTTCTGTTCCAAAAATGAGACTCTTTCTCTTATTTCCAACTTATATATTTTCCAAATAATTATTACTCCAAATAATAATAATAATAATCCAATAATTCAACTTTATTTAATTAAATTAATAAAATAATATTAACTCAATTAAATAATTCTCTTATTTTAATCGGGGTGTTACAACTCTCCCCCACTAAAAGAGTTTTCGTCCTCGAAAACATACCTCAAGCAAATAACTCCGGATAAGACTCCTTCATCTGACTCTCCGGTTCCCAAGTCACATTGCCACCTGCTGGTCCTCCCCAAGCTACCTTCACTAAGGCAATCTCTTTACCCCGCAACTGCTTCAACTCTCGATCCTCGATCCTCATAGGTGATGTTTCAACAGTCAGGTTATCTCTCACCTGTACATCATCTACTTGGACTACATGCGACGGATCATGAATGTACCTCCTCAACTGAGACACATGAAAAACCTCATGCAGATTCGCAAGTGACGGCGGTAAAGCGACACGATAGGCTACCTCTCCTATCCTCTCTAAAATCTGATAAGGACCAATAAATCGAGGTGTCAACTTCTTCGACTTCAAAGCCCGACCAACACCTGTTATCGGAGTAACACGAAGAAACACATGATCTCCCTCTTGAAACTCAAGTGACTTCCTCCTCTGGTCATGATAACTCTTCTGACGACTCTGAGCCATCCTCATCTTCTCCTGAATCATCTTAATCTTTTCTGTAGTCTGTTGAACAATTTCCGGTCCGACCACAGCACTCTCACCGGACTCACACCAACATAACGGTGTCCGACATCTCCTACCATACAAAGCTTCAAACGGCGCCATACCAATGCTCGAATGAAAACTATTGTTGTAGGTAAACTCAATCAAAGGTAAATAACAATCCCAACTACCTCCCTTTTCCAAAACACAAGCTCTCAAAAGATCCTCTAATGACTGAATCGTCCTCTCAGTCTGACCATCAGTCTGCGGATGATATGCAGAACTCAATCTCAGCTTAGTTCCCAAAGCTCTCTGCAAACCTTCCCAGAACTTCGATGTAAATCTAGGATCTCTGTCCGAAACAATACTCGACGGAATACCATGCAAACTTACAATCTTCTCAATATACAACTCAGCCAATTTTTCTAACGGATAATCCATTCTAATCGGAATGAAATGAGCCGACTTTGTTAATCTGTCAACAATCACCCAAATAGCTTCAAAATTCTTACTTGTCCTCGGTAAACCAGAAACAAAATCCATACTGATACTATCCCACTTCCACTCTGGAATAGCCAACGGTTGCATTAGCCCAGACGGCTTCTGATGCTCAATCTTTGACTGCTGACAAGTCAAACAAGAATAGACAAAACTCGCAATTTCTCTTTTCATTCCCGGCCACCAAAATAACTTCTTCAAATCATGATACATCTTCGTAGCTCCAGGATGAATACTCAGACCACTACGATGTCCTTCCTCAAGAATACTCTTCTTAAGTTCGGTAACATTCGGAATGCACACCCGATTACCAAATTTCAAAACACCATTCTCATCAACTCTGAATTCGCCACCTTGACCTTGATTCACTAGAGTCAACTTATCAACCAAAAGCATATCAGATTTCTGACCCTCTCTGATCTCATCCAGAATACCACTTGTCAACTTCAACATTCCCAATTTAACACTATTGTGAGTACTCTCACACACCAAACTCAAGTCTCTAAACTGTTCAATTAAATCCAATTCCTTAACCATTAACATAGACATATGTAATGATTTCCGACTCAATGCATCAGCCACTACGTTTGCTTTACCCGGATGGTAATTCAACCCAAAGTCATAATCCTTCAGAAACTCTAACCATCTTCTCTGCCTCATATTCAGCTCTTTCTGATCAAACAAATACTTTAAACTTTTGTGGTCACTGAAAACCTCAAATCTTGACCCGTACAAGTAATGTCTCCATAACTTCAGAACAAACACCACAGCTGCTAACTCTAAATCGTGCGTCGGATAGTTCCTCTCATGAACCCTCAGCTGTCTTGAAGCATAAGCTATAACCTGCTTATTCTGCATCAACACGCCACCCAAACCCAACAATGAAGCATCGCAATAAACTTCAAATGGTTCCGACGGACTCGGTAATATCAGAATAGGAGCAGTAGTCAACCTTCTCTTTAACTCTTGGAAACCTTCTTCACATTTTGAGTCCCAAACAAACGCTTGCCCCTTTCTAGTCAACATCGTCAACGGTAACGCCAACTTAGAAAATCCCTCAATGAACTTCCTATAATAACCAGCCAAACCAAGAAAACTTCGAATCTCAGCAACAGACTTCGGAGCTCCCCACTTAGATACCGCTTCTATCTTAGAAGGATCAACAGCCACACCACCTCTTGAAATCACATGACCAAGAAAACTTACCTCTCCTAACCAAAATTCGCACTTGGACAATTTAGCAAATAACTTCTTTTCTCGTAGGACTTCTAAAACCACTCTCAAATGTTCAGCATGCTCTTCTTCAGATTTCGAATACACCAAAATATCATCAATAAACACCACAACAAACTTGTCTAGGTACGGATGGAAAATCCTATTCATATACTCCATAAATACTCCAGGTGCATTAGTCACACCAAAAGGCATTACAGAATACTCATAATGTCCATACCTTGTTCTGAAAGCAGTCTTCTGAATATCCTCTGTTTTCACACGGATCTGATGATACCCAGATCTCAAATCTATTTTACTGAACACACTTGCACCAACCAACTGATCCATCAAATCATCAATCCTCGGCAAAGGATACCGATTCTTGATCGTCACTTTATTCAGTTGCCTGTAGTCCACACACAACCTCATAGTACCTTCTTTCTTCTTAACCAATAGCACCGGTGCACCCCACGGTGACACACTCGGACGAATAAATTTCTTATCCAATAGATCTTCCAACTGACTCTTCAATTCAGTTAACTCAACAGCAGACATACGGTACGGAGCCATCGATATCGGCCTAGTACCAGGTACCAAGTCAATAGAGAACTCCACTTCACGTTCTGGTGGTAATTCATTCACTTCTTCTGGAAACACATCAGGAAAATCACACACCTCGGCTAGATTGCCAATCATCAGTTTATCCTTAGCCTCCAAAGTCGCTAACAGCATAAACAACTCTGCCCCCTCAGCTACTGCCTCATCCACTTGTCTCGCTGATAGAAACAAACTCTTTCCTTCCTCACTCTCAGGAAATATCACAGTCTTATCAAAACAATTGATAGAAACTCGGTTAAACACCAACCAGTTCATACCCAGAATAACATCAATCTGCACTAGTGGAAGGCACACTAGGTCCATCCCAAAGTCCCTACCAAAAATACTCAAAGGACAATTTAAACAAACCGAAGTAGTAGTCACTGAACCCTTCGCAGGAGTATCAATTACCATACTACCAAACATCTCAGATATCTCTAACTTAAGTTTCACAGCACAATCCAAAGATATAAAGGAATGAGTCGCACCTGTGTCAATAATAGCTACAAGAGGAAAGCCATTAATATAACACGTACCTCGGATCAAACGATCATCTGCAGAAGTCTCAGAACCCGATAAAGCAAAGACCTTGCCTCCTGACTGATTCCCTTTCTTCGGCTTCTGACACTGACTTCCAATATGCCCTTCTTCGCCACAATTAAAACAAATCACTTCCTTGTGCTTGCAATCAGCTATTGCATGGCCAATCTTACCACAGCGAAAACACCTCTTTACTTCAGCAGTGCATACATTACTCTTATGACCAGCCTGACCACACTTGAAGCAAACTATACCAGTAGGAGCACCTCCCCCACTAGCTCTCTGAGCCGGAGCAGCTCTTTGTCTCCCTTTTCCAGCTGGAACATCATACGGCTTGCCACGGTTTTGATGTTGCTTGCCTCTGCGGTCACTGACAATCTTGTAATGAGCATTATTGTCTTCTTCAAATATCCTGCAACTATCAACCAAATCAGTAAAAATGCGTATCTTCTGATACCCAACAGCCTTCTTAATTTCAGAGTGCAATCCGTTCTCAAACTTGATGCACTTCGAAAATTCAGCACCACCACCAGTGTAATGAGGATAAAATTTGGACAGCTCCACAAATTTCGCAGCATAATCAGTGACAGACATGTTTCCTTGCTTCAGCTCAAGGAACTCGATTTCCTTCTTACCACGGACATCTTCCGGATAATACTTTCTCAGAAATTCCCTACGGAATACATCCCAAGTAATGTCTTCACCTGCCACGGTCAACCTCTCGTGAGTCTCTAGCCACCAGTCATCAGCTTCGACTGCTAGCATGTGAGTACCATACCGAACCTTCTGAGCTGGAGTGCAATCCATAACACGGAAGATTCTCTCAATCTCTTTCAACCATCCCAAGGCTGCATCTGGATCATGCTTCCCTTTAAACACCGGCGGATTCTCTCTCTGAAAAGTCGCCAAGCTACGTGATCCAGCATCACCACCAGCATTTGGCAAGTTCTGCACAGCTTGTGCCATCGCTTGCATTGCGGCAGCCATCGCAGCGTCATTCCTTCCAGCCATTTCAACTTATCAATACAACACAACTTAAGTTAGATTAATAACAATTACACAATTGTTAGACAGTAACGACACGACAACTGGCCGGACAGACCGACCTGCTCTGATACCACTAATGTAACACCCTTCTAAATACCCCAAATATTTAATTAAAACAACAGCATATAAATCAATATCAGAGTAATCATGCACCAAGGGTGTCACATAATACTTCACATAATTCACCGTAAAAATCAGTCATGCTCATTATTTAATCCAACATGAACACTTCTTTAAAAATTCGCAGCGGATAGAAACATTCAACATCTGTAATATCTTAAAATTAACATTTATTCAACAAATAAAACATCCCGTCCCGATGTTACATCTATCAGAGCATGACCCACTAAAACCACTCTAGACTTCAAGCACTAGCTTCTACTCAACTCACTGCTCGTTACCTGAAAAATATAACTGTAAGGGTGAGTTCCTCAATCGATATAACAAATATTAAAAATCATCATGTTATATTAAGTAACTTTACACGTTAATCACCCACATCATATCATGCATTCGATAGCAGCATATTCAACTCAACATCATATTCAAACACAACGTAAATGCAACTCAAATGAGACTCGACTCTTCATGCATGTGGTACCATTTGGAGTAAAACTCCCAACTTAAAATCATTGCCAGTTTAGTGGGCATCAAGGCATAAGCCTTCAACTTTCAACTTAAAATTTTTGCCAATCCAGGCCAACGTGGTGTGAGCAAAAGCCCCATAATTTTGCCAATCCAGGCCAACGTGGTGTGAGCAAAAGCCCCGACTTAATGCATATGAATGTATATGGCATGTACGACTTGAAAGTTCAACAACATAATAACAACGACAACATAACAGCTTTTTCAGCAACAACAACTTAAAAATCAACTTTGGCTCATCAGCCTACAACTCAGCATTTTCAACAAAACAACTTGTATTCAACTTTGGCTCATCAGCCTACAACTTAATATTTTCCACAAAAACAACTTATCAACATATTTGCATCAACATTTCACAACATAGACTCCACGAATTTATTTATCACAATTGGATACAATAGGCCAATCACCAATTACACTTACATCATAAAAATCAACCATTTTTACATACTGCAACAGTGTTAACCGGTTAACGCTATAGGTTAACCGGTTAACGCAGGAAAATTACACTTCCAGGCAAAACGCAACAGTGTTAACCGGTTAACGCTATAGGTTAACCGGTTAACGCAGGCAAAACTCAACATTTTTCACAATTTATAACAGTGTTAACCGGTTAACACCCTGGGTTAACCGGTTAACGCAGGCGAAACAGCAGTTCATGCGCTAACACAAGGCAGAATGCAGAGTTTCCGCATTTTCCGCCGTTGGAGGACTTCCGGACCTCCGATTCAACTTCCGTAAAAAGCTATACGCTCAGAAATTCACAATACACTCAAACACAAATTCAATTTCAGCTTTAATACAACTTATTCAACATAATTTCTCAGCATTCTAAATCCCAATTAGGGTCAATCGACGGCTTATCACTACCCATTACATGTTAATCGATAATACCCATTAAACGACGATAAACCCCCCTTACCTTAACAATCCGGCAACTCTTCGAGCTTCAAGCTTTTCCGTTCTCCAACCTTTGCTCTACAGCTCCTTCTCTTGCCCTTTTCCTCTTTCACGATGCTTCTCTGCTTTTTCACGTAAAACCCTTCTGTTCCAAAAATGAGACTCTTTCTCTTATTTCCAACTTATATATTTTCCAAATAATTATTACTCCAAATAATAATAATAATAATCCAATAATTCAACTTTATTTAATTAAATTAATAAAATAATATTAACTCAATTAAATAATTCTCTTATTTTAATCGGGGTGTTACAACTTACAGAACTTTCGCCGGGTTGATAGACGCAAAGAAGTGGGATAGGTTGATAAGTCCCTTAGAGCATTACGACATTGCGACAGTGCGGGAGTTTTATGCTAACGCACTGCCCGACGACGACGAGCCCTTTACTTGGGTTTCTAGAGTGGCCGGGCGTCCAATTCCATTTGACCGGGATGCTATCAACCGAATCCTAGGGGAACCGCTCCAGCTGGGAGCTGACCAGAGAGACCAATACCACACCGACTTAAGGCTTCACCGAGATGTCCCTGCCATTACCGCCGACCTGCTTTTACCTGGGAAATCGGTTGAGCCGAACCCATCTGGGGTTCCAGTGAGGTATCACCGGGAGGACATGACTCCCATGGCTCAGCTGATACTGCTCTTGGTTTTGACCAACATCCAGCCTAAATCACACACCTCTACTGTGCCGATCCCAGTGGCACATTTGGTCCATTCCATCCTCACAAATGTCGAGATAGATGTGGCGAGGATAATCGCCAATGAGCTGAAGACCGTGGTCGAGAGCGGGCTTAAGTCGGGGCTCGTGTTAATTGTCCCCTGGCTTTCCCGTGTTTGATCATGAGCTTATGCGTTCAGGCAAGGGTGAGACTTCCGTCTCGTGGGCAGGTTAGGATCCCGGCACCTATCGATGATCGGTATGTGGCTAAATATTGTAGACCAAAGACTACCGGTGGCAGTGCAGCCTCAGGAAGTACTCGGGCTTCTGATGGTCCTAGTGCTTCTACTCCCGGACTTGATCCCTACCTCCGAGCGGTGTGTGACTACAGTTTTGAGTGGATGGCGGCACCCCAGAGAGCTATGATTGATATGCACAACAGTATGCAGAGGTTGGAACTGCAAGGTAATGACCCCTCCGGTGCTCGAGCATTGTTGGCGCGTGAGCAGTTTATGCTTAATGCTAACTGGCCTGTGGACATGCCAGTCTATGGTGAGGGGGCGGGCGCTGATGCTGATGATGATGATGAGGCTACCGGTTCTGAGGCCGGTAGCGAAGAGGAGTCCTGAGCCCTTAGTGGGTTAAGTTTTTGTGTGTTTTCAGTTTTTATGTTATTTCTATTTGTATTTTCGGATTTTGTATCTTAATTTTGGTGTTGTACTATTGGGGTGTTTTGTCCCCCATGAACAAATTTATATTTTCAGTTAATGTTATTTAGTTATGTTTTTAATGTTGTGTGTTTAATAAATTTTTGGTTGATTGAGTGGCAAACCCTTCTAGATTGGTTGCTCCTCAAGAAGTACCCAATGAAGGTGCATCCGAGCTTGGATGGCAATGATAAGAATAAACAAGTGAATGAAGCTAAGGTACATGGTTACCGTCGGCTAGAATTTTAGAATGCATTAGGAACTTTACTCTTTTTGGTAAATTGAATATTGTCTTTTTGCAACATAATTGAATGAATGCTTCATCTAGAACTTAAAACCACAAATTGTGAGGAAACCTCCATTGTTCACTTAAATGCTGGATTCTAATAAGTTTTGTTGATTCATGTGATTCATTATTTGTCTTTTATTATTGTGAAATTGTGGAAGCAATTAGAAATGATCAAGGCACTTGTTTTCTTTCGAGCACAACTACATCCAAAAACAACTTACCTGTGAGCAGAGAGAGTATTTGTTAACCCCTTTGAGCCTAAACAGTTGAATCTCGGCTTGAAATAAAGCGAGATCTCAAAAATCTTTTTTTACAACCCGGAAAATCTTGATTATTGTTCTTTTGCCGTAAAAAGTTAAGAGCATTCACTTAGGGTGTGGAAGAAATAAGTTGGGGAGAACGAAAAAGAATTGGTAAGTACCACAACTCTTGAAAAAGAAAAGAAAAACCGAGCAAGCATAGAAAAATATATGTATAGAAAATATAGAAAAGAAACATCTGTTTTGTATATTTGATGTGAAAGAAAAGAACAAAAATAGAAAAAAATGAAAATGAGTTGTGAAATATGTGTTGTGAAGGTTTCAAATAAGAAACAAATGAAACAAAGTCGAGTAGTGTGAATAATACTGTGAATGTCTCTTTTGCATCGGCACTTTCGTTTCAATGGCCTTAGAAATGACCCTTGTTTGTTAACCTAACCAAGCTTCAACCGAAAAGCCCTTAGTGATCTTTATGCTTCCACAGTACCATTTTTAATTGTTAGACATTGTATGAATCTATTTGATTTCTTCATTATTTGTTAGAGAGTGAGATTAGTCCCGCGGTTGCAAACGCGCAAAATCTTCATTCCTTATTCGAAGAGGAGAGATAGGATGATTCATTCAGAATAGTATTGTTGTAGATAGATAAATATTTTGCATTGCTATTTAAGTTTTAGTTCTTATGTATTATTTTATTCGAACCGTTGGGAACTTGTAGTTGCTGATTTCGCTTGTGTTTGAGCCGTTTATCCAACTTCGGAGAAACCAGTTTCTTAAAGCAAATCCTCTTGTCCTTCAAGAGGCATACTTTGCTTGAGGACAAGCAAGAATCTAGTTGGGGAGAGTTGTTAGATGCCCAAAAGTGCTTATTAGAGCTATCATATGTGGGCATCTTTCACTCTTTTTCCTTGCTAAAACTGTCAAAACCACATTTGTTTTACATGGAATGCATTACATTGATAAACAAGCTTGGTGCCTTTGATTTGTGTGTTATTGTGCAGGAAAGACATGAACTAATTGAAAATAAAGACACAAGAAAATTGGCAAAGGAACCAAAGAATACAAGCATTTCATCAGCCTGCTCGCTAGGCGAGGCTGTGGCGAAGCATTGGTTCGCTAGGCGAGTTCCTGGCGAAAAGTTCCAGTAAATTGTCAAATTAATTCGCTAGGCGAGCTGAAGGCGAAGGTGGTAGCGAGTTCGTTCTGTTTTGGTGAAAAACGCAGCCAGCACTCACTCGCTAGGCGAAGCTCTAGCGAGTCCCCAACGAGCATTCCAGTAGCAAAACCTCTCAACCTCGCTGGGGCGAAGGTTGAAGCGTGTCCTTCGCTAGGCGAAGGTATGTTCGCTAGGCGAACATGACAGTTCAGCAGGCCCTGTTTTCTCTGGGCGCAGGGGCCTTTTTGTGCCCATTTTAGACCCTCGCTAGGCGAGCCATTCTGCTCGCCTAGCGAACTTGACAGCCCAGCAGTGGTCTATAAGTAGCAGGTGCCACTTTTGAGCACCATACCTCATTTTTACCAACTTTTTCCACTTTTGTACTTTCTTCTAGATATTTTTGCAGCATTGTTCTTGGGATCTTTATGCCCTAGTTTTCATTTTCTCTTCATCTTAGAACCATCTTCTACAAAAAGAAGGTGGATTCCCATCCAACTTCGATTATCCGACTTGGATGTTGATCAACCTTCTTTCCTTACTTGCCGACCAAGCTACCATGAAAATGAGTAGCTAAGTCATCCATTTGTCAAGGTTAGATGTAGGTGATTACTAGCTTTGTGTGTAAATGTAAGGATCCTCATATGTAAACTCTTTAATGGTAAATATATGATGAAAACTTTGTTTCTATTTAAAACTCTTTGTGTTGGTTTATGATCGAGAGATGTTTACCGACTCTTGACCTAGGTTTTCATCCAAACTTGTTTGTTAGCTAGAGATAGTAATGAATGATTTTGTTCACCATAAGGTTGAACCAAAAAGTTGTCATTTTGATAGATTGTGTTCGAGAGAAACAATGGATCAAAATGGCAAAACTCACAATGTGTGTTCGAGAGAAACATATTGAGAGGACTTTATGAAATTATTTATCATCTAAAGGAGTTTATAAGATTGTTGACCGAGCAACTACATGCAAAGTGATCATTGAAACCTAACTTTGACAATATTTCTCATTTAATCAAACCATAACTTTTACCGCAATTTATTACTTTTTATGCAAGATAACTTGATTAAAACCAAACCCTATTGTTACATTGAGCTAAGATTAATACAACCATCGAACGGCGGTGATATCTTACAATCCCTGTGGATACGATAACAAAAACCCGACACGAAATATACTTTCAACAATATATAACAAGATATATTACCTTGATCATCATTCTTCTCTCCTCAACCCCTAACACGATCTTCAAGGTGATATTACCATTTACATACACTTGTTCACCTGAGAATCCTACCAATAAGCCTTGAAAATCTTTGAGGTCATCCAGATCCAAGTGAAGCTTTTCAAAAGCATCCTAGTAAAGGATATATGTAGATCTTCTTGATCAATTAACACTCTTTTAATCTCTCAATCATTAGACCTTACGGTTATGAGCATGGAGTCGTTATCATGTGGAAAATACCTTCATAGCTTACTTCTTGCTTGAATTAGGGCTAGTGGGTGAGCCTTCCCGGTCAGAATTTGGTGTGCATACCTTTTATAGACAGAGCTAGTATCCCTGCCTCCTTCGAACCCACCTGACATGGTGTTAAGGGTGTGATGCATTAGCTTGTCTTTGTCACTGTACTTGGTTCCTTGCACGTCTTGGATCTAGGGATTTTAGAGCCATCTCTCCCCTGAGATCTAGATCCTCCTGGTGTATGGATCGTGCATCTTCTTACATATTTCTTCAAGTGGCCCTCTTGGATGAGGCGCTCAATCTCTTTCTTGAGATGGTAATAGTCTTCTTTTTGGTGGCCCTTAACCTTATGAAACTTACACCACTTATTGGTTTCATACCCCATGATGTATCACTTAGGGGTTAGGGGAGAGTAATATCATGTGTATTTAGGCCTCAAGCCATATATGCTCACAACAAGTATTCAAGGGCGTAAAGTTCTCTCAAGGCTTCTCGTTCTATTTGAAGGTTTCAATGTCTCTAACAGGTGAGATATATTGGTTTCTACGCAAATGTTGTGAGTTATTATAGGTATTAGCGGTATGTTCTTTAACATCTTGGGCCTTTTTCTCAGTGTTTCTCTCATATCCCTTTATATAGCATTTTGTGTGTATCACTATATCCGCTAAGGAACCACCCATTTTTATGGAGAATGATTTATTAAAATGCCCAATCCTTAGTCTGTTTTGTAATGCTCTTACGAACATCTCCTAGTTGGAATGGGAAACCTTGATGGTCACTTCATTAAAATGGGTGAGATACTTCCTTATAAAGTCTGAAAGGCCTTGACGAATGTTGAACATGCTAGTGGTACACATCTTTCTATCCATTGATGGACCAACTTCTTTACTAGGTCCTTATAGTTGATGATCCATAGTCGTGGAAGGATCATTACCGCCTTAATGGCATGTCCTTGAAGGTGCCATGGAGAATCTTTCATTTCAGGGAATGAGAGACTCTAATAATCTCCATTTGTATGTTCATGGAGGCGACATGCTCTTAGGGGTCTTTGCGTCCATCAAACCTAGATAGTAATGACGACTTAAATTTTTTGGCATTGTTTCATCAAAGAGAGGTTGGGATCCAGAACCTCAGTCTCCTCAAAAGGGTCAGCCTCTTGTTGGTGTTGCTGGATAAGAAGGATTTTATCCTCTATAGTATGATTCTGGCAACGTAATTCATCATGGCGACACATATTTTCGCTATGGCATTTTCATTAACGTCGGAACTACTATTGGTCGGAGTTGCTACTCGTTTGTTTATCATATTGAATAGAGGGGTTGAAAATGTGGTTAGAAATCTCATTGTATGATGTAATGGTGGTCCAAGTCAGTTTTACCAGATCCCTATGGTGAGCGCCAATTATACTTGTTAAAAGTATAATGAGTGACAACCCCTAATTATGTAGAGTTGTATGAGCATTTTAGGATTGTTGCTGGTGTTAGAGAAAGCTCAAGCAGAGAAGGTGAGAAGTTTCGTATCTATGTGGTTTCTGAATGAATTGAATCTCCTTTATCAAGCACAACATTAAGATATTTATAGAGATGTATTGGGTTTGAATTATTGGACCAATTGAGTGGTTATTCTGCCCCACTTAAGAGCGTGAAAATGTTATTTTCTCCTATTTTTCAGAAGAACATTGTTTTTCCCTCTGATTGAGCGTCATACGATTAGTGCTCAAGGACACTTCAACCCCAAAGTTTCATGAATGTGTAATATGTGGTTTTACCCAAATCCGCCAAAGGAAGAGGGATACGACTAATGGGTGAGTGTGACACCCAATGAACGAGTGATTCGATCAATATCGTCAATTCTTAGTGAAGTATAATCTCTGAACACTTTACAATCATATCAGTACAAACTTGTGTAAGGTAGTAACACTATCAACGAAACACGCATTTCATTATTAATGCTAGTGGCAATATTCATTTTGAGTGAGATGGAAAAAAAATTAAGCCGATTATGACATCACTCTATGAAGAGCGAAATTATTTTTGTATGTTGCTTAATTTCATTAACCATGATTTTCTCAAATCCATACTTTTTTTTGAAAGCTTTTCATAGCAACCAAAAAATATATTTTAAATTAAGAACCATACAAAAAGTATCATAGCAACCAAAATATGTATTTTAAATTAAGAACCATACAAAAAGTATAAAAAAAATTATTATATGAGTTTTATCTTTTTTATAGACTCTTCAAAGTAAATTTGTTAATTTATTTGTTGTGAGTTAGGTTGTCCATCATTGATTACACACTCTTTTTCTATCAATTGATTGCAAGCTTACTTCTCATTCATTGTTATTTTACTAAATTTAGCGTAACTTACTATACAATTAAGAAAAAAGGAAACAAAAACCTTACTATAAAAATACACATATTTAACATTTTAATTTTATTTATATAGAGAAGAACAATATCTAATAACGGGAAATTTCTAAAAGAAAATACATCGAAAAATTAATTTTTTATTATAGTGTATGTAATTATTTTCCCTTTTGCAAACCATAAAAATAATCTTAATTTTACCCCCCTTACTTTTTAAACATTTTACCATTTCAACTTTTACTCATTTTCAAAATTTCTAAATTCAATTAGAACTCACTTTCGATGTTGATTTCTACTACGTAAATGATTTTTGGTTTGTTTCATTTTGCGCAAAGTTGACATGATATATTGGGTGAAAAATTGGAGCCATTTTTTTATTGTTTGAATATTTAACGATCAAATCATAACATTTTTTAATATTGATTTTGTGTTTTTTTTCTATTGAATAGGTATGAAGGTGCCCATGTGGTGTAATAAAGAACAATTGCATGTGGATATCATGAAATACTTCAAATCGAGGAGAATTATTACACACAAGAAGTTGTATGCCACTAGGCTAGAGTGGTTGAGATTAGAAATAAGGTGATTGCCATTGGTGTTGAAACAAAATGTTTTTAAGGAAGATGGGAGAAGAAGAAAAGAGAAAGGAGAGAGACTAAATTGTTATGTTGTGATTTGTATTGAGTGTAATTCTATATGATTTATAATAGATTATTCTTTTTTTATAGGCAACTAAAGCTCATGTTCAAAAACTTTACGACTCGACACAAGTCCAAAACATACAAAATATAAAGTACAAAACTACATGTTACATTTCGTCACAATTATATGTTGTATTCGACTTTGTCGAATACAACTGACTCCTGAACTTCAATTAGCTACTTTGACATAGTCGAATGTTAGCTTTCAACAGAACATCGAATTACAAGTTCTGACATGCCCCCTAATTCATGTTCTCGAGACTTCTCATCCCGATGCTTCTCTTCAACTCGTCAAACCTGACTTTCTTCAGGGGTTTGGTGAGTATGTTAGCTAGTTGTCATTATGTCTTACAATGCTCAAACTCAAGCTTTCCTTTGTTAACTTAGTCCATCATAAAATGATACCTCCTTAGATATGTTTACTTCGACCATGACACACTGGATGATTCGCCAAGTCGATAGCTGACTTATTGTCGACAAACAACTTCGTTTTCCTAGGTTCTATTATCTTGAGCTCCTCGAGCAACATCTCTATCCATGTTGTTTGACATGTTGCATATGATGCAGCCACGTACTTCGCTTCACAAGATGAAAAAGTCACAGTGCTTTAGTTCCTTGAGCTCCATGAGACTGGAACACCTTCGATCATGAATATGTAGTCTGCATTACTCTTCTTTTCATTGTGATCTCCACTTAAATCTGAAATAGATTAGCCATATACTTCTGCATTTATGTTGGTCTTCTTCTTCCTTGGCATCAGCACACCATGATCAATCGTGTTGTTGATGTATCTCAACACCCTCTTAACTGCAATGAGATGACATTCTTGGGGTTTCTCCATGAATCTACTCAACAACCTAACACTTTGAAAAATGTATGGCCTGGTATTGCAAAGATATCTCAAGGGTCCAATGATTTTTTTGTACAATGTCACACTTGGAAATTTATCATTTGCCTCCTTCTTCAACTTCGCTCCAGTTTCTAATGGCGTAGCAGCTGCATTACAGTTTTTCATCTTGAACCTCTTCAAGATATCTTGGGCATACTTCTTTTGGTGCAAGAACACTCCTTCAACTATGTCTTTTAACCTAAGAAATATGAATAACTCCCTAGGTCGGACATTTCAAACTCTTGCATCAACTTCGACTTGACTCTTCTTATCTCTACTTCATTTGCACCTCTAATAAACAAATCATCTACATACAGGCATATGATGATTCGACTAGCACTATTTGTATCATTGACATGCACTCCATGTTCAGAGACACACTTTGTAAAACTTTCTTTGATCAATAAGCTATCTATTCTCTTATTCCAATCCCTTAGGGTTTGCTTCAAGCCATAGAGAGCATTCCTTAATTTGTACACCTTCGACTCATGCCCTTTGATTTCGAATCCTAGTGGTTAACTGACATAGGCTTCTTCTTCCAAAGTTCCATTCAGAAATGTTGATTTTACATCCAACTAGTTTATCTTTCACCATATGTATGTTGTCGTCGACACAACAATTCTGATTATCTCCAACCTTGCGACAGGTGCATACACTTCGTCAAAATCAATACCAAGTTTTTTCAAAAAAAAAACTTTCGCCGCTAGTCTTGCCTTGTGCTTGGCGATTTCACCTTTTGGCTTTTGTTTCAACTTGTAAACCCACTTTACATCAATTGGTTTCTTGATAGACTCTTCGATAAGCTCCCAAGTCTTGTTCTTCTCGGTTGCCCTGAGTCCTTCTTTCATGGGTGCTAACCAATTCAAATCATTCATGGATTAATCCAAATTGATTGGTTTTGCTCTAGCCATCATTACTTCTTCTATATAGTCACCATTTGTATTGACTTCTTGTTTTGGAAATCTCTCATATCCACATAGCATTGTCGATTGAGTTCTTGCTCTAGTCGATCTTCTGACATTCTGCTCAGGTGGTTCTTCATTTCAATTTATTGGGACTTCAGTTTGTTGGTCTTCTTCAAAAACACTTGTGACTGTATCTGACTCCTATCAATTTGACCTTTGACTCCAATCCCACCCTTTGATTTCATTTACTAGAACATCTCGAGTGATCACCAGTTTGTTATGATTTGGTGAATACATCTTGTATGCATCAGTCGAATGATAACCTATTAGCACCATAGTCTGACTTTGATCATCTAGTTTCTTCCTCAATTGTTTAGGTACATGCCTGAAGCACATTGATTCAAACATTTTAAGATGACTAATATTCAGCTTGACACATGTCTAAGCCTCATAGAATCTTTTCGACTATCTTCTTGGTTGGACATCAGTTTAGAATGTTATTATTGTCGAAGCTACTTCACCCCAAAATCTCTTTGGTATATCTTTAGCTTTCAACATGCTCCTAGTCATGTTTAGTATACTTTGATTCTTCCTCTCAGCTATCCCATTATGCTGAGGTGTATAGCATGCAATGACCTCATGATTTATACCTTCCTCATTGCAAAATTTATCAAATTCTCGAGAGGTGTATTCACCACCACCATCAGTTTTCACTTTATTCAACTTGCATCCACTTTGCTTTTCGACAAGCAATTTGAACTTCTTGAACTGTGTGAATACCTCACTCTTTCTTCTAATAACGTAAATCCACATATATCTGGTGAATTATGAAAGTTAGGAAATAATAGTTACCTCTATTCGACCTTACTTCAAAAGGTCCACACATATAAGAGTGAACTAACTCTAGATTTTTCTTCGACCTCATTGGCAAGTCATGCTTGAATGTTTTCCTAGCCTAGTTTGCTTTGCAACATTCCTCACACACCTGACTTGGTTTTTCACTTGAGGTAAGCCATACACCATCTTATTTTGGTTGAGCATACCTAACCTCCTGAAGTTTAGATGTCCATACATGTGATGTCATGGCCAGCTCTTGTCTTCTTCTACAGTCAAAGCAAGACACTTGTGATCAACTGGGTGTCGCACCCTAAATTTTGCCCACCAATTTCATCAAATATTTCTATTTTTTGTCATCTTGTGTATCACTTGATTATGTCTAAGTCAGTTGTGTTATCTAATCTTCATTGGCCCATTAAAGCCCGACCTTCACATGCATTCCAAATTTCAACTTTGCTTGACCTTTTTCATAAAAAAAGGCCATGATTGACATACTTACTTTGAAGTCCAGTTTCCGTTTGCACACATCTCTTAACCCAATATATGCATTGATCAATCATTACATTTCATTCATTATTCCATGCATATCATATGACATGCATTAACAAATGCATTGACCCAAAACATATTACGCATCATCAAGTGCATCGACTCAAAGCATATCATGCATTTGTACAAAGCATGCATACATAGCATAATCTAGGACTCTACGGCCGCTCGTGGAATTTCAGATTAATCCTCGGGTATGTCAATCACATCTTCCCAAGTAGAATTATTATCTGAGCAGGGATGCTTATTGGTATCCCTCAGTAGGTGGTTTCCTCGCAAAGTCTCTTTGAAAGTCTTCCCCATCAAGCTTTCTCCCCATTGAGTCCCTTCTGAAATATTTCTCAATAGATAGTCATCTTAAACGATCCACACTAACCAATGAGTAGGTTTTAACCCTTCATATCCCCAACAAATTTCCTTTCTTTGATCTAAGCATCAATCTTCGAGTTGACGATGATTAGTTTGTCGATCTAAGCATCTACCTTTGGTTGGCGAAGATCACCTTTTGTTGATCTAAGCATCAATCTTCGGATTGACGATGATCCTTGTATTTGATCTAAGCATCAACCTTCGGGTTGACGATGATCAATGTGTCTTTAAGTCTAAGCACCTTATTTAGAGTTGGCAATAAATTATCTTGGTCTAAGCACTGGCTTTCAAGTTGGCGACAACCTATTTGATCTAAGCACCAACCCTCGGGAAGGAGACGATCTCTTTGTGTTCGATATAAGTATCAACCCTAGGGAAAGAGACGGTCTCTTTTTGTTTGATCTAAGCACTGACTCTAGGGAAGGTAGAAATATCTTTTTGTTCGATCTATGCACCGACCGTTGGGGAGACGACGATCTCTTTATGTTCGATCTAAGCATCGATCATCGGAAAGGCGACGATCTCTTTTTGTTGATCTAAGCATCGATCTTCGGATTGACGGTGATCCTTTCTTTGATCTAAGCACCAACCTTCGGGTTGATAACGATCAATTTGTCGATTTAAGCACCAACCGTTGGTTGGCGACGATCACTTTTTGTTCAATTTTAGCATCAAACTTTGGATTGACGATGATCCTTTCTTTGATCAAACCAGCAACTCTCAAGTTGACGATCAGGGACGGTCTCAACTTTTTAGCGTCTCAGGGCAAATAATAGAAATGAACCCTTAATAAAAAATACAATTTTAAAAAAATATTTGTCTATTCGTCAAATAAAAAGATTTTACGACACTCATTTCTCTGCCAAATCCTTGTATTCATCAGTGTCGATATTAGTTATAATTATTTTCTCCTCTGGCCTAAATATCGCGACAACTTTTTCATCAATCTAAATAAATAATAAAAACAATATTATGATCAACCTTGATATAGTTAGTTACAAGTGAAAATTATCATACTTTGTAACATTTCTTGATAACATATCAAATACTGACCACTACGCCAAAAATGACTTTTAACAGCGCGTCTTAGACAGCGCTTTTAGAAGAAAGCGCTGTCTAAGGTTAAAATTAAAATAAAACACGGAAAATGTTCCAAAAAAATAATGAAAGCGCTGTCTAAGGGGGGGTCTTAGACAACGCTTTCTAAAAGCGCTGTCTAAGACCCCCCCCCCCCCCTTAGACAGCGCTTTTAGAAAGCGCTTTTAAATATAGACCTTAGTCAGCGCTTTTGATAAAGCGTTGTCTAAAGTCTTTAAATTAAAAAAAAAATTAAAACCAAAAGCGTTATTTTCTTTGATAAAGCGCAAGTTGCAGCTATTTTTTTAGTATTAAACAGCTTTTTCTTTAATTCCTTTTTCCATTTCATTATTTGTCTTATTATCTTCTCAAAGATCACACTATTTTCACTCTTTCTCTTTAATTTCTCTTCCCACACACAACACAAGCAAACCCATTAAGCTTCAAAACCGTTTATCTTCCACTCTTCAAAACCCTTTCAGAACCCTCTCATTTTCTTCCATACCTCTAACCGCAGAAGCGCTTTTAATTTCTGTTTTCGTATTTGTATATATTTTTTTTTACTTTTTTTGTTTGTTTATTTGCTTTGTTTGAACTTTGAAATAGAAATAGTATTGAAGTTGTGTTGTTGTTGTTTCTGTTTTTACAGAGTGGAGGCATGGAAAGGGCATTGGTTGTTGCCAACCCTAAAAAGAGGAAACTCATGATTAGTGATGACGATGACGATGATTTTGGAATACGAAGAAGAGAGTTCAGGTTCAAAGTTTTGTTGCCGAATGGAACTAGTGTGGAATTGACAGTGTGGAGTGTAGAAACTGAGATGCATTTTGAGGATTTTGTTGGATTAGTTCGAGAAAAGTATTTGGAACTTCGGAAAAAATGTGAATGGATGAAGAAGAAAAGGGATATAAATTGGAAGGGAAGTGGTTTGTATCTTGAGGATGCTGGTGATAATAAGATAAGAAATGTTATCGAGTTAAAAAATTTCATGCCTCGGAAGTGCCATATTTTGCGCCTTAATGTAAGTATATCACACTATTATGCCTCCTTCTGTTTGTCTTATTGTGTGTTGGTGTTTCTTTTCTCTGGTTTTGAGTTTGGTATTATTATTCCTTTGCTTTGTTGCTGCAACTTTGGTATTTGTTTTCATTGTCTGTGTTTCTTTTCAATCAGATGGGAGTAGCGATGTTGCTCAGACCTTTGAGGTTGGAATCTCTCTTGTTTCTCTGCCCCTGTCAGCTATATTGTTAAACAATAGGATACTGTTGTAGTATTTCTTATTATTTTGCCATCTGTCTGAAATGCAGAATATGTGGGACTTAACACCGGATACAGATTTGCTACTGGAGCTTCCTGAAGAATATAATTTCGAAGCTGCTATTGCTGACTTGATTGTGAGCTCATTAACAAAACAGACTATAAACTCAATTTTTTTTATGATGGTTTTGCACATATCAACACTAACACTGTTATTCATATATTATCAGGATAATGCTTTGCAAGCTGTGTGGTTCAACGGGAAAAATAGTCGGAAGATAGTCAGGTATAGTTGCATATGATATGAATGTGATAAAATGATATTTCTTTTATGTCTGAGCTACTGGAGGAGTGTCCGATACTAAATATGAATATTTCTATTAATCTTACTTTACATTTTAGTTTGTCATATTATAAAACTCTAGCCCTTTCAATTAGACTCAACCTGTTTGTTTTTCTTGTCCTTTATTTGACAAAAGAGTTTAGGATAAAAAGAATCAGCTATTTGACATCATTCTTATGTCAGTAGAAAGAGTTAGGAGTTTAGGGATAGTGAAGTAATTTTCTTTCTAAAATCATGTACACATTTTTGTAATCATTGTTATATAGCGTTGTCAAAGTAGCCCTGTAGAAATTGATTTTATCTGCTCTAAAGCACTGGTTATAACAAAATCTTCAAGAAGTCCATAGCTTCTTGGGAACACAATGGCTGTTTTGCATAAAAGTAATGGTTCGGTGGTAAGTTAGTTTTTATAGTAGTTTATATAGCTTATTCAACACATGGTTAGTTTTTATTTGCATTGCGTAGTAGTTTATATAACACTATGGTTAGTTTTTATTTGCATTTCTTAGTAGTTTATTCAACATATCTTTTTTAAACATAAGAATTTATAGACTATAAAGCATAAAAATAAGCTTAAAATATAGCATCGCATGTGTCCCATTTCTATGGAAGTTAAGTTGTTGAGTTTCTAATGATTAATAGGTGCCACCATTTTTGACATAAACTATCTTCCACTATTTCTGATCGTAATAAATGTATTGGAATACATAGTTGATTTTTATAATCTCTAGTGTTTGTTTGTTGGTTTCTTAGACTGGTGCAATCAATTATCACTTGTTCATGTGACTTTTTATGTTTTGCAGAGTAAATGTTACTGACGATAAGATTTCAATTTTTGACAATGGTTCTGGAATGGATGACTCCGATGAGAATTCACTAGTAAAATGGTAGCTATCTGTTTTTAGATTATTTCATGAACTTTTCGAAGTTGCAAAGTACATTGTGATATTCTGTTATTTGAGTTAAAATACACTTACCTGTTCCACCGTTTCTCTTGATTATGGACTTCTTATCTCTTGCACAAGGGAAAGATGGGTGCTTCGGTTCACAAATTATCAAAATCAATGGCTATTGGGGGAAAGCCCCCATACTTAAGGGTAATCTTCATTTCCTTTATCTACACTTCTGGTCAAATATGTTGTCTGTGATGCTTATGCACAAAGAAACATCCAAATGTTAATCATCGGGATTGAGATTGATTACTCTTTTGCACATTTCAAATTATTGTTTGGTTTGTTGTATTGATTGTGCTGTGCAGCCTTACTTTGGGATGTTTGGATATGGAGGGCCTGTAGCATCCATGCACTTGGGGAGGTATGATTGTTTTTAAGATAAATATCTTTCTGTCTTTCTTCTGTTCAAGTACATCTCAAAATCATCTCTTTATCATTCCCTCTCTTATTCTTTCTATTCTCACATTACAGGCGTACTCGTGTTTCGTCCAAAACAAAACACGTAAAAGGTGTTGATATTAACAAACTCCAGTGCCGCCTCAAGGACATATATTTCCCCTACATTCAGGTTAAAACATGCCTATGAATTGAATCAATTTAAAAGATGAGATTACTCCATATATTCATTTTCCTTTTAATATTGTCAATATAAAAATTAACATTTATCATTATTATGATTTACATTGGCAGTGTATACCCATTAAATTCATATCTTATCTACTGCTGTTTATTGTTGTCGTATTGCTGCTTATTGTAATTAATAGTTTGTTGTCTTTTTATGTTTTTCTTCCCTTTGACCATTTTCTTTTTCCCAACTATATTTGAGTTTGTTTCTTGTGCTCAAAACTATTAGGCTGAAATTGTCTGGAAGAACGATATTTCATACAAATCTATATTTGGATGTTGGAGGTTAGCAATGCCTCCGCACAACAAAAAAAGGAGGTTAGCAACGCCTCCGGTATATTTTTTAACTACCACATTTTTTATTATATTAGTGATGACACTTGATAAAACTTAGGATTTATAATCCATATTTTTTTTTTCATATGTAGTGTCCTCAACAACGTAATCAAATAGATTGCGGGTATTTCATGTTGAGGTTTATGCGAGATACTCTTGCTTTGGGCCGATTAAAGATTCCCACCGATGTATGTATTTCTAACTTATGAGTTATTTTTATATTTACACATATCTCATATAATTAAATAGTTGGAATTAATTCAAAATATGTTATATTATTATGTAGTACTTTGAGGAATTCAAGTGTGCATTTTATACAAAGGATCAAGTGGACGAAATCAAAGAGGAGTGGTGTCAATTCATGATAGAGCTCAATGTTTGTTCATAAATTTGTGTAATTAATGTGTACATTTGTAGTATATGTAATGACTTGTAAATGTGTACATAAATTTGTATATATTTTGATACATTTAAGGCAAAATTGGTTTGAATTGGTATATATATATATTTGTTAGCCAAAAATTGGTAGAAAAAAAGGCCAAAATGGCATATATAAAATGTGATAATTGTCTGTCAAAATCTGGTTGAAAACAGGTAGAAATTCTGGTTTATAAACCTGGAAAAAATGTGGTTTAAAACAAAAGCTTCAAAAAATTTTGTATACCTTAGACAGCGCTTTTGTAAAAAGCGCTGTCTAAGGGGGGGATTAGAAAGCGCTTTATTTTAATTTTTTTTAGGTATACCTTAGACAACGCTTTTCAAAAAGCGTTGTCTAAGGGGGGGGCTTAGACAACGCTTTTTGAAAAGCGCTGTCTAAGGTATACCTAAAAAAAATTAAAATAAGAGGGTCTTAGAAAGCGCTGTCTAAGGGGGTGGGGCTTAGACAGCGCTTTTCAAAAGCGCTGTCTAAGGTATACCTAAAAAATTTAAAATAAGAGGGTCTTATAAAGCGCTTTTGGCCAAAGCGCTGTCTAAGGGGGGGGGGGGGCTTAGACAACGCTTTTAAGATTTAAAAAAGCGCTGTCTAAACCTTTAGCAGCGGAGGTTTAGACAGCGCTTTAAAGCGCTGTCTAAGGCTAAAAAAAGCGCTGTCTAAGGTCTTGTTTGTTGTAGTGGACGCCAACGGAATAAAATTTAAAAATATTCAAAATGCCATGAAGAACATAATAGATGATTAATTATCAAGAAAATATATAATGTATTAGTGACAATCTATAAGACATTAATAACATTGAAAAACAATATAAGATAGTTATATTATACTACTAAGTATTCATAATATTGACTCAAAAAGTGTAAAAGCAAGTGATTGCTAAAAATGTGTATGAAATGATAAAATTCACAAAACAAAAGAACGATCTTATGCTAAATATTCTTGAAGAAGAATACAAGAATCTTTGATACATTCACATAAATACCTCCTCCTTGTTTACAAAATCACCAAGAGATTGCCTTCAACATCGTACACGACACCAACATGGTATACGATACCGACACGTCAACGATGATAATAATTTTAAAAAATAAATAAACTAAATGTAATCACATGTGTCACTATCCAGGACCGACTCAATCAATCTGAAAACCATATTCTAATTTTAAAATGTCTAAATTAAAAATAAATATAATTTTAATAATTAAAAATAATGTATAAAAAATATAATTATATATTAACCAAATCAAACAACAAAAAATTTAGAGTATTATTTAAACTATAAAAAATTCATATAACTTAAATTTTCTAATTACTTAAAAAGAGTATTTCTTCAAATATTATTTTGAAGCAAATTCATCAACTAAGTCTTTATATTTTAATGTCTCCAAAAGATCATTAAACAATTAATAAATAAAATTACAAAAAAAAGTAAAAAAATGAAAAACTAACAATTACAAAATAAAAAGAATCAATAATTAAAAAATGAAAGAAAAAAATTAAGTCTTCAATTTCATTTAATTTTTATATTTTCTATCCATCTTTTTTAAATAATTAACATTTATCATAATAATTAAAAAAAGTTGTGCAACAGTAATTAGAAAAAACAGATGCAACAGTAATTTAAAAAAAATGAAATCAAGAGGATCAAACTCACAACTTTTACTATCATATTTCAAATTTGATCTACTACCATTGCGTAATTGACAAATTCATGTTTATTTTTCATTTTATAATTTATTTAAATAATATTAACTATATATTTTGCTTGTTTTAAAACAAAATGAGGCCATTTAATTTGGAGGCCCTGGGCTAAGGGCCTTCTTGCCCTTCCTCAGAGTTGGCCCTGTTGACGATGATCTCGCATCCTGTCCTATCTTATTTATCTCATATTTCTTTTTATCTCTCGATAGACAAATTGGGCTCCTTCTATATTTAATTATCTTCCATCCTAAGAATATGATGGTTGACGCCCTTCATTCTCTTCGATTAACAATAATAATTAAATAAGAGCAGTTGTCGCATCCTAAAATTTGCCCACCATTTTCATCAGATATTTCTATTTTTGGTCATCTTGTGTGTCATTTGATTATATCTAAGTCAGTTGTGTTGTCTGAGATATTGGGCCTCTGACTACACAATTTGCATTTTTGTCTAAGTCTTTGGGCCCTGGTTGTGTCATTATTGGCTCATCTAGGTCATGATATTTTGACTGTGACATTGGTCTTTGTTGAAGATACATGTCTTCAATCATATGCCTCTAATTCATCTGAGTCCCCTTAGTTCATCTAGACCATCTGAACATGTTTAACTTTGTGCTTAAGTCAATGGGCAGTCCAATTGACTAAAAGTCAAAGTGGGCCTTTTTGACTTTTTATCATTTTCTTTTCTAGTTTATTTATTTCTTATATAGTTTATTATTATTACTATTATTATTATTATTATCATTTCATTTTTATTAATCTTTTATCATTTATTTAATTATCTAATTTTCATTTATATTTTTAGGCTAGTTCTTTTTTATTTCACTCATCGTTTTATTATTGTTCTTAGGCTAGTTTTTATTTTTCATTTCCTTTTTCATTCTTTATTATTATTATTATTATTATTATTATTATTTAAATCCATGGGTAAAATGGTCAGCAACACGAAAAGTGCATCTAAAATTTCCAAAACTGGATCAAATCAAGAAAAATATTTTTCATTAACAACAACTTTCTGTTAGATTTGAAACTTCCATATTCATACATACTTTAGTCATAAGCTACGAATTTGAATCAAAGTCCATCACAAATATCCTAAAATGAAATTTCTAATTAAATACTAAAACTAATCTTGCATATATAAACCTAAGAATTCTACACAGGTAGGGAGGAAAAAATACATATAAAATTCACAGAGTAATATACATCTTAATCCTAAGAGTTTGTCTTCACATTAAAGACAAACTTTGCCCTATCAAGCTAGCCTTCATGGAAGCTTTTCTCCACACAGCAACACCTCACAGAAATAAAAAGAGAAAGTAGTCAGAAGAAGAAGAAGAAATTAAAGGCAAAAGAAAAAGAAGAGGAAATGGGGCATTACTAGAGAGTTCACTGCAGGGGCTGGTTAGTAACCTCTTCACCTTTTATTACTCCTTGATTATGGTTGCATATGTTGAGATTTTGAGATAGGTTAATTTAGGGTTTTTGAATTTAATGATGGAATTTATGCTTTGTTGTTGACTTTGTGTTTGTATGATTATTTGATTTGGTTTTGGGTTTGATTTAAGGTTGGTTTGATTTGGTCAAGGTTAAACAGAGGGGATTTAGGGTTTTTGAGGTTTGAATGATTTTGGTTTAATTTTAGGTTTTTTAAGTTTGATTATTGTTTGGGAGGTTTAGACGAGTGTTTTGATGTGATTTTGGTTGGATTTGTAGATGTTTTGAGGTTTTTTGGGTTTAGGATTTAAAGGTTTGAAGGTTGAGGATGAATATTCATCGTGTTCATATGAACATGATGAAGGTGGAAGGCGGTGTTCTGGGTTTTAGGGTGGCTCATAGTGGTGATGTTCATATGTTGGGTTTGTGTTCTTGATGTTCATGATGAACACGAAGAACACAGTTGAATTTGGTGATTTTACTGGTGGTTGGTGGTGAACCTAGGGCAGAGCTAAGGGTGGCGCTAGGGTTGTTCTAGGGATGGCTAGAGTTTTGTGGTAGAGAGAAGTGAGAGCGAGGGGGAAGAGAGAAAAGAATAGAGAGAGAAAAAGAGTGAAATGAAGGGGATCTGAGAGAGTATGAGTTTAAATACTCTCTATATATAGGTGTTTATGGCTGACACATGGCCCTCTCCAAATCCTTGGATCAAAGCCCCAAGCTTAATCAGATGTGTGCACTCTATCACAAACCCTCAACTATGAGCCCTTGATCAGTAATCTAATTGTTTAGCACCTTGCTTATTTGCTTTAATCAGGGTCATTTGATTAATCATATGGCCACATTTGATCCTCATGTTTTTTTGTTCTTTGCTCTTAGGCCTTTCCTTAGGGTTTGGGCCCTGATTCTTTTTATTCACATCCTCCCCACTACTCTTTGCACCCCTTGGTTTAGTTTCATTTATTGTATTTTATTTATTTTGTTTTTCCATATTAGTTCATTTAATTTAGTTGTTAAAAAATAAAAATACAAAAAAAATAGGTTTCTTTATAATTATAGTTGGCTTATTTTATCAATTTAGTTAGGTTTTTCCTCATTTTATTAAATTAATTTAGGTTGTTTAATTTTGGTTATTAATATATATATATATATATATATATATATATATATATATATATATATATATATATATATATATATAAGTCATAATAATAACAAAAACAAAAACAAAAACGTTTTTTTCATAATTAAAATCAATCTCAATCCATCAAATTGTCTTTTCTAAAGTCAAAATAACTTTTTTTCATAAAAGGTAGAGTTAGATTCATTTCGACGCAAAATACAAATAGATGCCCTTGCCTACATCGTTTGAGCATGCATGCAGACGTTTAACCGCTCAAATGCGATCTAACAATATTCTCTAAAAACAACCATCACACAAACATTTTTTTACCACAAACTACGAGACTTTGATTTTCCCATTGCACCTGGGAATACATAGGTACATGATTTTGAAATCTTGTCAAGCGCATTAATAAAAAACTAAAACTTTTCCCTTTTGTAATTATCTTTTAATAATTAGAAGAAAACAAATAAACATAAGCTAACATTCTATTCGCAGATCTAACTAAATGGACCCCGTTAAGTACAACGGATGTGAGGGGTGTTAATACCTTCCCCTTGCATAATTGACTCCCGAACCCGAAACTGGTGGCGACTCTATAGTTATTATGAGCGTTAGTATGCTCGGGTATTTTTAGCGTCGGGACATTGGGTTGATCTCTACTTTGAAGGTCTTATTGTCTGCCAATGGTGCCTTCAGAATTAACCTTCCATCACGATGATACACCTTCATATGATTCTTTTATATCTTCATGTTGTACCCTTTTGCAAGTAATTGACCTACGTTTTTCAAGTTACTTGTCATCGAAGTTACATACAACATATTAGTGATATGTCTCCCTTTCCGCCTGATGTGATATGTCTGTCATCTGCAAAATTTATTACTTTCTCAACAGATTCATCTAGCTTGGTGAACCAGTCTTTATTACCAGTCATGTGGTTGTTGTTTCCTGAATCTAGGTACCACATGTTAGTTATCCAGTGTTCGAATTAATATTGGCCATGAGTAACCCATCCTTAGAATCATTATCTTCAGCATGTGCATACTTTACTTCATCGCTATATTTTGCTCGTGCTTCCTTATTTCTTCGACAATCTCAAGCATAATGGTCAAATCCTTGACAATTATAACATTGCACCTCCTTCATGTCAACTTTCTTCCCAAAATATTTATTGCTCATGCCTTCCTTGATAGAATCAGAGTGATTCTTTGAGTTCTTGCTTGACTACTTATTATTAGCAATATTTTTCCCTTTCCTAGATTTCTTGATGAATCTTGCTTGTAGTTCCTGTTCATCCACCTTCTTCCTTTCTGATTTCCTCTGCTTCAACCTCGTCTCATGAACCTCTAATAAAGCTTGAAGTTCTTTTAACTTCATATCATTTAGGTTCTTGGATTCTTCAATTGACAATATAATGTTATCAAAATTCATTGTCAGAGATCTCAACACTTTCTCAATCTTCTGCAAATCATTGATTGATTCACCATACGACTTCATTTGGTTCGTCAACAACACCACACATGAAAGGTATTCTGAGACTGATTCATCTTCCTTCATCTGAGTCATCTCAAATTTCTTTCTCAATATTTGTAACTTCACCCTATTCAGTTTTTCATCTTCGTACAAGCTCTTTAACTTTCCCCACGCTCCTTTTGCCGTTTTTCTTCAATAGTATTATAAAACACGTTAGAATCCACACACTGGTAAATCAAGAACATACCTTTTCCATTTTTCTTTCTTCGTTCCTTTTGTGAAGCTTGTTGAACATCATCTGCATTCGCTTCTAATGCTGGTACTCCATCATTCACGATTTCAGACACATGTTGAAATTTGAAAATGAACTTCATTTTCATAATCCACCGTTCATATTTATCACCTTTGATAACCGGTAGATTCCTTGGAAATTGCATTATTGTTGTTGTTCTGTTTGCCATTGCAAATTCTCTCTGAATCGCAACAGGGCTTGCTGATACCAATTTCTTGGAAGAAAGTGTATTCAAGAAACATGGGAGAAGAAGAAGAAGAAGAAGTAGAGAGAGGGAGAGAGAGAGAGAGAGAGAGAGAGAGAGAGAGAGAGAGAGAGATTGAATTGTTAAGTTATGATTTGTATTGAGTGTAGTTATATACGATTTACAATATATTATGCTCTTTATATAGGCAACTAAAGCATATGCCCAAAAACTCTACAATTCGACACAAGTCCAAAACATATAAAATGTAAACTACAAAACTACAAATTACATTTCTACACAATTATATGTTGTATTCGACTCTGTTGAATACAACTGACTCCTGAGCTTCGACCAGCTACTTCGACGCAGTCGAATGCTAGCTTTCAACAGAACATTGAATTACAACTTCTAATAATTGTTACTATATCGAATTTCAGATAAAGAGACAGCAAAAAGAGGGAGAATTTCAAAATTAATTATTCTTTGTTGCAAAGGCCGAAAGTATATAAGAAATATGATAATTCAAGAGAAAATGCTAGTAAGAAGTGTGGTTTTTTGTTTGAGAAAAGATCATGACCTTTTAAAGATGGTCCATGATGGATATGTAAAGTGCTTTATATATTTCATAACAACAGGTTGCTTGATACCATTGAGGGTCACACATTTGTGGAGCGTCTAAGTGTAGAAGAGTTGATGTGTGTTGATGATTTTATAAAACACATTTTTAATGGAAAATTAACATAAAATAATAAGCAAATATGTAGTGGAAATAAAATTCTCCAAAATTTTAAGAACCTATGAGGATCAATAAATTTAGGAAAGCAAATCGAACAAATAAAGGCACAAGAGAATACTGATATTTTAATGTCTCCATGTGAAAGTAAAAAACTACGGGTTGCCAAGACCAAACAAATAACTCCCTTATAATCAAACAAGATTGCAAAAGAGCCTTAAAATGATTAAGAAACTAGTTCTAACAATAGAAAAATCACAAAGCAAACTAGCTTACAAATAAGAAACAAGAAGCTGAAAAATACTTAAGTCTGAAGCTTTCGTGCAAAGCAATTATCTCTAGACTCAGACTTTTTTTTCAAGATTCCAACATTCAAAAGGTAGACACATGTGTTGCACACTTTTCATCCAAAAATAAACTTGATCCAATAGTTAACGAATCCGGAATCACTAATTTATTAAGATTGGTTGCAAAAAAATGGGAATTGATTTCTCTCAATTTCTCTCTCTTTTGAATCTCTCTCTCTCTCTCTCTCTCTCTCTCTCTCTCTATATATATATATATATATATATATATATATATATATATATATATATATATATATATATATATACTAAATTGATCATCTCCACTTTAAAAGAGTGAGACACAAACGGGATAATATATTTGGACTTTTCTCCATATAGGAAGGGAGATCAAACTCAACATTTGTTGTACCAAGACATGTATTTATGCCACTTAAAGGTTTATATAATTTCAACATCACTTAGATCACTCAAAATGTATAAGCATATATTCAATGTGTGAGGTCCTAGAACATAGATAAAACAGTTGTTGAAGTTGATAGAAGCATATAATTATGTTATTTTGAGTATAAAAATAGACTATTCATATGATATGATAGATATATTTGATGCATATCTTAATTTGGTCAAGTTATTGAACTTGATTACGGTTGCATTGATCATGGACAATGCAACAAAACCAACAAATGCAAACAACAACTATTTGAAATTATTAAAAAAATCACGTGTTTTTCTAGAGAGAAGGCAGACCTTCTCTCTCTCTCTCTCTAAAAGCTTATTGTGTTCTCTCTCCCCCTTATCTCTAGGTTTTGTGGTGGTTTACCCCCAGATTTTATGGTACTCTCCCATCGTCATTTGGGTTTTCTCTTTTCATTTCCCGTTTTCTCTCTTTCCTTTGTTCTAAGTCATGTCGTTGTTTTGTGAGTTGCTCTATTCTCTCCAAGTATAGAAAAATGGAAGTCTCTACCCCTATCTAACGAAGAAGAGGAAGGGGTTATTACTGAAGAAGATGAATTTTGTGAGGATGAGTCCTTTCAAAGAACTTTAGCTGGCAAATTATGGACGGATAGTAATTTAAATGTGAGGGCTCTTAAGAGCACTATGCTTAATGCGTGGAAGCTGAAGAACCCGATTGAGATATAGGATTTAAGCTATAATATTTTCCTCTTCAAATTTTCAACAAAAAGAGATATGGAATACGTCATAAGAAGTGGTCCTTAGAGCTTTGATAGAGTGTTATTGGTGTTAAATCGCATATCCGGTGAAGAACAACCTTCAGATCTCAACATGCACTTTGGCACTTTTTGGATCAGGATCTATGAGCTTCTTCTTATTCTTATATCTGAGACGATGTCAAGAAAGATAGGAAACATCATTTGGAGTTTTGAAGAAATGGATCTTAAACATCATTTCTCTTATTAACATCATTGGAAGTTTTGCAAAATCCTATCACTGCTTCCCAACAATTCTCTACCGATTCCATTCTCTTTCCCATTTTTTTCAATATTTCTCTTCCCACCCACCACCGTCCTCTTGTTACCACCACAAACAATGCTCCGGCATCCGTTTTTATTTTGTTTTCTTTCCACACCCACCACCGTCCTCCATATAACCAAGGGCCTTTTTGTGCTTAATTTTTGGAATCCTAATCTTTTTTTTCATACTTTCACCTTCAAGATCTATCTTTCTTTCTTTTTATATAAATCTTGTTTCTCCCTCAATCTTAACATTGATGGCGGATCACAATGGTATTGTTGAAAACAGTGACCATACCAACCCCAATCGCCTCAAAACCCACCTCAACCAAATGCCAACAACCAGAAAAGAAGCTATCAAACTGATAGTTGGATCCTTTCTTCATGCACCCATATGATAATCCCGGCCACACCATTGTTACCCCCTCACTCACAAATTAAAACTACCACCCTTGGTCATGGTCTCTCAAATCCGTATTCCGCTCAAAGAACAAGTTAGGGTTCATCGATGGAACCCTAATTCATCCACTTGCTGCTGATCACACATCCATGGCCTATGATCGTTGTAACACCATGGTCATGGCGTGGATAACAAACTCCATCAGCCCAGAAATTGCTGAGAGTATTCTTTGGATGGAGAATGCGAAGGATATCTGGGATGAATTGAAATAACGAAGTCACCAAGGTGATATTTTTCGCATCTCTGAACTGCAAAAAGAAATGTACGCCTTACGTCAGGGTGATCAAAACATCACTCAATATTTCACCTTACTGAAGAAGTTATGACAAAACTTAAACAATTTTCAACCCATTCCTTCTTGCGTTTGCATCACACCTTGCTCATGTTCCCTCCTCACCATAATCAAAGAATATCAAAATAATGATCACGTTATGTGCTTCTTGAAGGGATTAAATGACCATCTCAAATCATGTTGATGCAACCCCTTCCTAGCATAAACAAGGTGTTCCCATTGTTAATACAAAAAGAACGACAATATAATCCATCAGTTGAAGCTGGAAAAATCATTGTTCACCTCAACAAAACCCTTACAAACCTCGATCACTAGACAAAACATCCAAAGCCTACACTTCTGGACGTGGACGCGGACTTAAGGTTTGTTCCTACTGCAACAAAATGGAGCATACGATTGACATTTGTTACAAGAAGCATGTCCTTCCTCCCTACTTAAAGAAGGTGCACCTTGCTAAAGCTTCTGATACTGAACTTGACAATACTCTTGTTGCACCCCAGACCTCTCCGACTCAAGATATTGTAGTAGCCACTTTCACGGAAGAACAACAAAAGGCATTCCCATCCCTCATTCAACAACCTCCGACCAATTTCATTCATCAATTACACGCCATTATTCCATCACCTTCAGGTATTCTTACATTTCTATTTCCTCTCTTAAGTCTATATAAACATCGTGGATTATGGATACTAGGGCCACAGATTACGTGTGCCACATCATTTTCCTTTTCACTCATCTAGTTGAAATTAAGCCTATTACCATTAAGCTCCCTAATGGAGCCCCCATTCAAACTCACCATTCTGGGATAATTCATTTTAACAACTCTTTTTATCTTAAACATGTGTTTTATATCCCAGATTTTCATACCAATTTAATCTTTATTCCTCGTTAAACCTCAGCCCTCAACTGTACCATTTACTTTAAATCCTATACTTGTTTAATACATGGGAACCATACCCTGAAGATGATTGGTACAACCGATCTTTCCAATGGGCTATACATTCTCACACATCCCTCCCTCATCACTCATACTAATCCTAGCTACACCAAGCATGATCACAATACGATTGTTAGGACTTGTAATAACATCGTGAATAATTGTGACCTATGGCATAAGCGCCTTGGTCATCCTTCATATATCATTTTGTCTCACATTAATAAATATTTTCCTTTATACATAAGTTCTAAATCTACTAGTGTGTGTGATACTGATTTTTTGGATAAACAAAGGAGACTTCCATTTTATAACAACAATAATAACTCCACTACCTATTTTGATATTGCCCATATGGACATTTGGGGTCCTATTTCTACTATATCTATGCTAGGATATAAATATTTCCTTACTATTGTTAATGATCACATTAGATTTTGCTATATTTTTTTGATGAAATTTAAATATGAAACCTCCATGTTAATAGAATATTTCATAAATTTTGTCAAAACTCAATTCAATAAAACTGCCAGGACAGTTAGGTCTGATAATGGCCCCAAATTTCTCATGAAAACTTTTTATCAAACTAATGGGATCATTCATCAAACCTCATGTCCTGATCCTCTTTAGTAAAACATTATTGTAGAACGTAAGCATCAACACCTTCTCAATGTTACTCGTGCCTTACTTTTACAATCCTGCTTACCTAATTTTTTTTGGCCTCATGCCCTTTGTCATGTTGTTTTCATAATAAATAGACTACCTTCAAAACTTCTAAATTTTTGCGCTCCCTTTCACCGGCTCTATAATGCGGACCTTGACTATTCCACCCTTAAGGTCTTTGGTTGTTTAACTTTTGCCTCCACCCCTAAATACAATAGGTCCAAATTAGATCCTCGATCCCACAAATGCATTCATCTAGGCCTCAAAACTGGAGTTAAGGGTCACATTCTATTTGACCTTCAATCCAAACTCATATTTGTTTCACATGATACTATTTTTTTAAAAAAACATTTTCCTTACACTCAATTAACCAACCTTAATAATCACTAATTTTCTCCCACACCTCATACTAAATTCATCTTCGGTTATCCTCCCACTCCCCTACCTAATCCTCTAATTCAATCTTCACCTCCTGAACATCAAAACATCCCTTCTTCTTCCAATAATTCTGAACTAACCAACTTCCAGTCCCATATCCCCTCCCAACCTATTATAGAAAACACATCCACTCCTCCCATCCAACAACCTACTAGGAATTCCAGCGGAACATCAAAACCTCCAACATATATACAGGATTCCCATTGTAACCTTCTCCAACAACCTTCTACTGCTTCCTCCATTCATACAGGTAGTTCTCTTTATCCCTTGTCTCAATATTTATCTTATGATAACTTATCTCTTAATCATAAACTTTTTACATTATCTTTATTTAACACTATTTAGCCCACTTCTTATGCTTCTGCTGTAACTGACCTTAATTGAAAACATGCTTTAGATTTAGAATTAAAATCCCTTAGTGATAATCACACTTGGCACCTTACTACTCTCCTTCCTAACAAAAAGGCCATAGGATGTAAGTGGGGTTTTAAGCTTAAATTTCACTCCAATGGCACCATCGAGAGATACAAAGCTTGCCTCGTTACCAAAGGTTTCAACCAAACCGATGGCATTGATTATCATGAAACTTTCAGCCCAGTTGTCAAAATGACAACTATTCAGACTCTTTTATCTATAACTGCCACTAACGATTGACACTTACAACAATTATATATCAACATAATGTTTCTTCATGGGGGCTTCGAGGAAGAGGTGTACATGAAACCTCCATTGGCCTCTTAGTTTCTTCAAAGAACCTCGTTCGTAAGCTAAATAAATCCATTTATGGCCTCAAACAAGACAATAGACAGTGGAATAACAAATTAACCATTTCTCTTATTAACTTAGGTTTTTCTCAATCTAAAGTGGAATATTCTTTATTTACTAAGAAACATAACTCATTCTTCACTGTTATATTGGTTTATGTTAATGATCTTCTCCTTGCAGGCAATAATTTACATGAAATTAATCATATAAATATGTCTCGGACAACGCCTTTTTTATTAAAGACTTGGGACATCTTAAGTATTTTCTTGGCATGGAAATTTCTAGATCCTCCCAAGGGATAACTATGTGTCAATGCAAATACTGCTTAAATTTTTTGCAGGATACAAGTTCGCTTGGAGAAAAAACGACATCTACACCTATGAATCCTACTATTGATTTACATGCTGACACTACAAATTTGTTTCCTGATCCAAGCTAGTTCAGAAGATTAGTAGGTAAGTTAATATGTTTAACGCATATCCGCTCTGATATTTGCTTTTACGTCTACAGATTGAGTCAGTTCCTTGCAGCTCCAACATTTACTCATTTCACTGCAGCTCTATGCATTGTCCATTATTTGAAAAACTCTCCTGCAACAGACCTCCTCTTCAAATCAACATCCAGTCTCACCCTTACTGGCTTAACAGATGCTAACTGGGGATCTTGCAAACTTACAAGAAGATAAACCACTGGCTTCTGCTTATTCCTAAGAAGTAGGAGGAATGAAACAGTAACAGTAACAAACACGAAAAAGAAAATAGAAAAAAGGCAGGCTATATTTGAACACCCCCATTCAAACTAGAGTGTATGGAAATATGATCCAGTTTGGAAAGAAGAAGAGAAAAATAGGCAACATGAAGAGACTTTGTGAAAATGTTTGCGACCTGGTTTTTGGAGCTGATAGGTTGTAGATGAACAATGTGATCTTGGACTTTGTCACGCACAAGATGACAATCCATCTCGGTGTGTTTGGTGTGCTCATGGAAAACAAGATTATTGGCAATATGGATGGCACTTTGATTGTCGTAGAAGATTATAACTGGACGATGATGTGAGATGGAGAAGTATTGCAGTAGATGGAGAAGCCACTGTGCTTCACAAGTTGTATTGGCAAGTGCGTGATATTCTACTTCTGACGAAGAACGAGATACAACCTGCTGCTTTTTGGATTTCCAACTGATAAGAGAAAAACTCAAATAGAAGCAGAAGCCAGTGGTTTATCTTCTTGTAAGTTTGCAGGATCTCCAGTTAGCATCTGTTAAGCCAGTAAGGGTGAGACTAGATGTTGATTTGAAGAGAAGGCCTGTTGCAGGAGAGTTTTTCAAATAATGGACAATGTATAGAGCTGCAGTGAAATGAGTAAATGTTGGAGCTGCAAGGAACTGACTCAATCTGTAGACGTAAAAGCAAATATCAGAGCGGATATGCGTTAAACATATTAACTTACCTACTAATCTTCTGAACTAGCTTGGATCAGGAAACAAATTTGTAGTGTCAGCATGTAAATCAATAGTAGGATTCATAGGTGTAGATGTCGTTTTTTCTCCAAGCAAACTTGTATCCTGCAAAAAATTTAAGCAGTATTTGCTTGACACATAGTTATCCCTTGGAAGGATCTAGAAATTTCCATGCCAAGAAAATACTTAACATGTCCCAAGTCTTTAATAGAAAAGGTGTTGTCCAGGACAAATTTATATGATTAATTTCATGTAAATTATTGTCTGCAAGGAGAAGATCATCAATATAAACCAATATAACAGTGAAGAATGAGTTATGTTTCTTAGTAAATAAAGAATATTCCACTTTAGATTGAGAAAAACCTAAGTTAATAAGAGAAATGGTTAATTTGTTATTCCACTGTCTACTGTCTTGTTTGAGGCCATAAATGGATTTATTTAGCTTACGAATGAGGTTCTTTGAAGGAACTAAGAGGCCAAGGGAGGTTTCATGTACACCTCTTCCTCTAAGTCCCCATGAAGAAACATTGTGTTAATATCTAATTGTTGTAAGTGTCAATCGTTAGTGGCAGTTATAGATAAAAGAGTTTGAATAGTTGTCATTTTGACAACCAGGCTGAAAGTTTCATGATAATCAATGCCATCGGTTTGGTTGAAACCTTTGGTAACGAGGCGAACTTTGTATCTCTCGATGGTGCCATTGGAGTGAAATTTAAGCTTAAAACCCCACTTACATCCTATGGCCTTTTTGTTAGGAGGGAGAGTAGTAAGGTGCCAAGTGTGATTATCATTACGGGATTTTAATTCTAAATCTAAAGCATGTTTCCAATTAGGGTCAGTTATAGCAGAAGCATAAGAAGTGGGCTAAATAATGTTAAATAAAGATAATGTAAAAAGTTTATGATTAAGAGATAAGTTATCATAAGATAAATATTAAGACAAGGGATAGAGAGAACTACCTGTATGAATGGAGGAAGCAGTTGAAGGTTGCTGGAGAAGGTTACAATAGAAATCCTGTTTATATGTTAGAGGTTTTGATGTTCCGCTGGAATTCCTAGTAGGTTGTTGGATGGGAGGAGTGGATGTGTTTTCTATAATAGGCTGGAAGGGGATATGAGACTGGAAGTTGGTTGGTTCAGAATTATTGGAAGAAGAAGGGATGTTTTGATATTCAGGAGGTGAAGATTGAATTAGAGGATTAGGTAGGGGAGTGGGAGGATAGACGAAGATGAATTTAGTATGAGGTGTGGGAGAAAATTAGTGATTATTAAGGTTGGTTAATTGAGTGTAAGGAAAATGTTTTTTTTAAAAATAGTATCCCGTGAAACAAATATGAGTTTGGATTGAAGGTCAAATAGAATGTGACCCTTAACTCCAGTTTTGAGGCCTAGATGAATGCATTTGTGGGATCGAGGGTCTAATTTTGATATATTGTGTTTAGGGGTGGAGGAAAAAGTTAAACAACCAAAGACCTTAAGGGTGGAATAGTCAAGGTCCGCATTATAGAGTCGGTGAAAGGGAGCGCAAAAACTTAGAAGTTTTGAAGGTAGTCTATTTATTATGAAAACAACATGACAAAGGGCATGAGACCAAAACAATTTAGGTAAGCAGGATTGTAAAAGTAAGGCACGAGTAACATTGAGAAGGTGTTGATGCTTATGTTCTACAATAATGTTTTACTAAAGAGGATCAGAATATGAGGTTTGATGAATGATCCCATGAGTTTGATAAAAAGTTTTCATGAGAAATTTGGGACCATTATCTGACCTATTTGTCCTGGCAGTTTTATTGAATTGAGTTTTGACAAAATTTATGAAAGATTCTATTAACATGGAGGTTTGATATTTAAACTTCATCAAAAAAATACAGCAAAATCTAATGTGATCATTAACAATAGTAAGGAAATATTTATATCCTAGCATAGATAGAGTAGAAATAGGACCCCAAATATCCATATGGGCAATATCAAAATAGGTAGTGGAGTTACTACTGTTGTTATAAAAAGGAAGTCTCCTTTGTTTATCCAAAAAACCAGTATCACACACAGTAGAAGATTTAGAACTTATGTATAAAGGAAGATATTTATTAATGTGAGACAAAATGACACATGAAGGATGACCAAGGCGATTATGCCATAGGTCACAATTATTCACGATGTTATTACGAGTCCTAGCAATCGTATTGTGATCATGCTTGGTGTAGCTAGGATTAGTATGAGTGATGAGGGAGGGATGTGTGAGAATGTATAGCCCATTGGAAAGATCGGTTGTACCAATCATCTTTAGGGTATGGTTCCCATGTATTAAACAAGTATAGGATTTGAAGTAAATGGTACAGTTGAGGGCAGAGGTTCAACGAGGAATAAAGATTAAATTGGTATGAAAGTCTGGGATATAAAACACATGTTCAGGATAAAAAGAATTGTTAAAATGAATTATCCCAGAATGGTGAGTTTGAATGGTGGCTCCATTGGGGAGCTTAATGGTAATAGGCTTAATTTCAACTAGACGAGTGAAAAGGAAAATTATGTGGCACACGTAATCTGTGGCCCTATTATCCAAAATCCAGGATGTTTGTATAGACTTAAGAGGGTAAATAGAAATGTGAAGAATATATGAAGGTTATGGAACAATGGTGTGTAATTGATGAATGAAATTGGTCGGGGGTTGTTGAATGAGGGATGTGAACGCCTTTTGTTGTTTTGCCGTGAAAGTGGCTACTGCAATATCTTGAGTCGGAGAGGGCTGGGGTGCAACAAGAGTATTGTCAATATCAGTATCAGAAGCTTGAGCAAGGTGCGCCTTCTTTAAGTAGGAAGGAAGGACATGCTTCTTGTAATAAATGTCAATCATATGCTCCGTTTTGTTGCAGTAGTAACAAACCTTAAGTCCGCGTCCATGTCCAGAAGTGTAGGCTTTGGATGTTGTGTCTAGTGATCGAGGTTTGTAAGGGTTTTGTTGAGCTGAGCAATGATTTTTCCAGCTTCAACTGATGGATTATATTGTCGTTCTTGTTGTATTAACATTGATAACACCTTGTTTATGCTAGGAAGGGGTTGCATCAACATGATTTGAGATGGTCATTTAATCCCTTCAAGAAGCACATAACGTGATCATTATTTTGATATTCTTTGATTATGGTGAGGAGGGAACATGAGCAAGGTGTGATGCAAACGCAAGAAGGAATGGGTTGAAAATTGTTTAAGTTTTGTCATAACTTCTTCAGTAAGGTGAAATATTGAGTGATGTTTTGATCACCCCGACGTAAGGCGTAAATTTGTTTTTGCAGTTCAGAGATGCGAGAAATATCACCTTGGTGACATCGTTATTTCAATTCATCCCAGATATCCTTCGCATTCTCCATCCAAAGAATACTCTCAGCAATTTCTGGGCTAATGGAGTTTGTTATCCACGCCATGACCATGGTGTTACAACGATCCTAGGCCATGGATGTGTGATCAGTAGTAGGTGGATGAATTAGGGTTCCGTCGATGAACCCTAACTTGTTCTTTGAGAGGAATGCGGCTTTGAGAGACCATGACCAAGGGTGGTAGTTTTAATTTGTGAGTGAGGGAGTAACAATGGTGTGGCCAGGATTATCATATGGGTGCATGAAGAAAGGATCCAACATATCAGTTTGATAGCTTCTTTGCTGGTTGTTGGCATTTGGTTGAGGTGGGTTTTGAGTGCGATTGGGGTTGGTATGGTCACTGTTTTCAACAATACCATTGTGATCCGCCATGAATGTTAAGATTGAGGGAGAAACAAGATTTATAGAAAAAGAAAGAAAGATGGATCATGAAGGTGAAAGTATGAAGAAAAAAAAAGATTAGGATTCCAAAAATTAGGTATTCTGAAACATTAGGGATTCTGAAGCAAAAAAAGGCCCTTGGTTGTATGGAGGACGGAGGTGAGTGTGGAAAGAAAACAAAAGAAAAACAGATGCCAGAGCATTGTTTGTGGTGGTAACAAGAGGACGGTGGTAGGTGGGAAGAGAAAGATTGAAAAAAATGGGAACTAGAATGGAATCGGTAGAGAATTATTGGGAAGCAGTGATAGGATTTTGCAAGTAAAGAGAACAATACACGTCGTGAGAGAAGTTTATGGAAAATGAAAAAAAGAAGGAATCCACACGTGGAGGATGCATAAAAGGAAATCAAGAGGCAAAGTCTTGGGAGGAATGACATGGGCCCTTGATCTACTCTTGATACCATATTAAGTTGTATGCAGTATTTGTCATACAAACTCATAAAAGAAAGAAAGAATGAAAAAAAATCAAAGATAATTTCTCATTAATTGATGAAAGATAATAAGAAGGTGTATATATATACATTTGGTAACGGCTATTCCTAAGAAGTAAGAGGAATGAAGCAGTAACGGTAACAAAAAAGAAAAAGAAAATAGTAAAAAGACATATTATATTTTAACATTACGACCCAAACCCTATGATTTTTCGGGCAGACCCATATGAGGTAGTCTATTTTGACAGCTCTAGTGTCCACCACTTAAAATTAAAGTTCGCTATACCGAATGTTTTTTCACACCACTTAAAACCGCAATACTGTTATTTTTAAATGATCAATATCAGACCACATCCATGCATATATCGACAATTCTAAAAATTCGACATGGTTGTATGAATTTTTATCGACGATTTCAAAAGTTTGATAAAAAACATGATTTTTATTGAATATAAAAATACCGAATTTTTAAAATTGTAGGTATATTTAAGAGTGCGATTCGGTAGGTCGAATTTTTTAATTTACGGTTTGTATGCATGGGTGTGACAAAATATAAAAAATATACGAGGTGCAAAAATATACATTGCATTTTTAAGGGATGAGGAAAAATTAGTATACTGAACTTTTTTAAATAAAGAAAAATAAAACTTTTGATACGCAACGAATATTTTAAATAATTTGATAAAATGCATATTAGATTTTTTACATCAATTGAAATAAAATTTTATAACATATAATAAATGAAAAATATAAAAAAAAACTTTTAATATCATGAAATTATGTATGTGGAGATACCAAATATAATTTATTAGGCATGCTATTCTTACATCTATTTTAATATCAAATATTTATATCATATATATTATTCACCGTATTTATACGGCGAACACTATTTCTTTTAAATAAAATAAATAAATTTATAAACAGTGAAATGAACCGTACGTGAATAATGCGTGAGCAATATCATGAATAGTACATGAACATTGTTCATGAATAATGCATTTAAATAAAAAAATAAAATTGATTATGAAATGATGAAGTTGGTTAATAAATAATCGGATATTAAAAATAGTTTTTTTTTTGTGATTTTTTTTAGTAACCAACATTTTTAAATTATATATCAAAATAACAAACATTTCAAATATTTTTATCAAACTAATCAGATTTCAAACAAAAAAAAATTAGCTGGCAAGAGGAGTAGCCTTGCTTGATGGCGCATGCACTCAAAAATTATACATAGGCGCTACAAAGCATGGCGCATGCATGCTCTAAGAGTACGCATCACAGTTAGTGGCTACTGCTTTGTTTAGTTTTTTTAATTTTTTTTAATTATTTTAACTAAAAAAATTGAAATAAAATAGAAAACTAAAAATAATTTATAATATTATTTTATAAAATTAAATTATACAACGACATAATAGAAAATCAATCATCTGACGCATCTTCTAGATATTGAATTAAACTTAACGTTTGCGCCAATTAAAAAGGCGAATTCATTTGTATTGTTCTTCCTTCAAAAATGAAAGCTTTTTTTCGATTTTATTATTATTTATTTATCTATATTATATATTATTGTTAATATTATTTATTTGTATAATTTTATTATTATTGATGTCATATTTCGTATTAATTAATTAGTTTATATTATATTATATTATTTATTTATTTATAGTGATGCATAGTTAAGACGGTTTGGTTATATCCTCGTAAGTATAGATAGATTATAAAAATAATGTTATTATTTGAATTAATTATTTAAATTTAATTAATATATCTATTAAATGAGATTTTTGTTAAAATAACCATATTTAAAAAAAATCTAAAATAACCATATTTTTATATTAAATACTAAAGTAGCCATGAGAGATCTATCTTGAAGGCAAGTGGATATGCGAGATCATTGATTTTCTAGTGTAATCATATTTTATTAAACAATATTATAAATTATTTTTTATTTTTTATTTAGTTCAAATTTTTTTAATTAAAATAATTATAAAAAAAACACCAAACAAATGAGTAGTCAATGCATGTGACACATACTCCTAGAGGATGCATGTGCCACTTACAGTGGCATCATATACATGCAATGCATTCGCCATTTGGGATGACACCTATGTATATTTTATCCGTCACTTGTGATAGCTATTTCTTTTAAGTGTAAACTTTTTTGTTTGAGACCCGAGTAGTTTGATAAATTTTTTGAAATGTTGATTATTTTGGTATAGAATTTAAAAATATTGGTTATTTAAAAAAATTATAGATTAAAAAAATAAAAAATTGATAAATGAAGTGATAAAATTATTAAATAAACATTCAAATATTAAAAATAATTTTTAATGATATAACAAAGTTAGTTAATGAAATGTAATATGTTGGTTAATGAAATTGGCTAATCAAAAATTAAAAATTAAAAATTAAAAAAAAATATTATTATAACATTAAAATATATATAAGTGTAATATAAGTGTATAGTTTAGGGGTAAGAATATCATTTTTCATAATTTATACAGTGTCGGATGAAATTTCAATATGTTGATGCCGGTGGAGCTATTGAAGCCCACACATCACAAAAAAAAGTTTAAACAAAAAAAGAACTACGTTTTTACGTCTCCACCCATCTCACTAGCGAAGCTTGTTCCACTTCCTCTCTCTACCCAACTGGTTCAAGTTTCTGGGCAAATAGGTGAAGCAAACAAGTTTCAGGCATTTCTCTCCTTTTTTTTTTTTTTCATATTAATATCAATATTATATTTTCTATATTTATTGGTGATAAACAATTTTTGTACCGATGTTTCTCTGCTACTGTTTTTTGAATTTTGTTATTTGAAATCATTTAAGATAGAGTTGTGATTTATGACAATAGTAGTTTTAGTGAATGCTTTATAATTATTTGATATAATGGCTCTAAGAACTTTTGTTGGGTATCATTAGAATCATGTGATTGAAGATGCCAACGTACTGTTTGATATAATGCCTCAAAGAGTTACAATGAGTGTGTTAACGGATGTTCCTGGGTGGTGATTATGAGTCTGAGAATCTTATCTATTTGTTGTTTTCTGTGTAAGATTGTTTATAAGATAGGATTAATCTGAAAGGAGGCATTCATGTCTTTTGACTTAGTTATTGTTGTTTTATCTTAAACTATTCAAAAGTTGTTGTTTGTATGGATGTTGATGTGAGAAGCATAAGCATTTGAATGCTTGAGTTTATCATGACACCACTCAGTTTTCGTTTTTGTTTTCTTTAGTTCATATGTGCAAATATTTGGCTAGAAACACGGGATTTGATAGAACATTATGATGTAGTTTGATCCATGTAGCCGATTCTATTTAGTGTGATAAGGCTTGGTTGGTTGGTGCGAACTTTGGGCAGGATTGACATCTGTTGTTTTTTTTCCTCTAGCTAAAATTTAGTCGATATGTGTGTGTGTGTGTGTGTAATTACGTCGTTTGTAAAATTGTATATATCTAATGTTTGCTTCGATTAATGCTAATGTGTTTCTATATCTTTACATCTCAGATACTGTGATGTTTGTTTGATATATGAAAAATAAGAAGTGTAGTTACTTATTAGTCTGACAGACATGCACGAGGAATGGTTACCTGATGATATTGGATAGATTTTCCTCCTGATGTCATTCATCGATGTCTCTTTCCTATTATTATTGATTGTTGTTTCAAACTTGCATAGTACATATCACTAGTTTTAGAGGAAGGTCCTAATAATATATCATAGACAATTTCTTTCCATAATTGTGTAAATTCCAATTGTAACCATGTTTATGGAAATTTAACATAGATCATCTTGCACCTGTAATACAATGCAAAATATGTAAAGTTAAGGACTGAGAAGTAAGAACCACTTTTTATTGAAAAAATTATATGGACAGTGTAGTTTGTATTGAGCTCCTGGTACTTTGTCCACGTTTTAGCTGTAGTCATTGTCACATGCGTGTGTGTGATGTTTTAACACACATCAGAATCGGTTATTGTACTCAATTGGTAATTCTTCCATATTTTACCTGTGATATTCTTAATGGTATGAATTTTTGTTGGCCTGACATGTTGTATTTTACATTTATCAGCTTTTCTTGGCTTAGGATCTTTCTGATTTGACCTTACTAATTCTTGATAGAAGAAAGATAAATGGCACATTCAATGAGCTTGATCTCTATCGGCCTCACATTTGATCAAATACCTAAAACTAAACTCAATGTTAGTGGAAGGTTAAATCCAAGATCTTCAGCACGGCTTCGAGTTCAGGCAGTGCAAGAAAACGGGGGACAACGGAGACTAGTGGACATTATTAGACTTGTGCCTGACCTCTCAAAGAATTACTTTAAAAGTCCCTCCCGCAGGACTTTGTTTGGTGGAATCTCCTTGTTGGGTGGATTTTATGTTGCGCAAACAATTTCACTGTCTTTTGGAGCTCTTGGAGTCAATGATGTTATTGCGGCAGTGGTATGTGTTCTTCTTACAGAGTATGTGACTAAGTTCTATTACAGCCGGCCAAAAGTTACTTTCCCTGTTGCTCTTCTCAATAACTTCAAAATGGGCTTCACTTACGGACTTTTCATTGATGCATTTAAGCTTGCCAGTTGATCTAAGCATCAAAATGCAACCTCTCCAGATTCTTGCCCATTCTTGCCCACCAAAATTGGTTTGGTTGTGTAAGATCACCAAGCTTGTACATGCTAGAACTGTTTAACATCCAAATGCTACTTCATATTTGGTCTGATTGTGTTTAACCACTCATGTTAGAACCGGCTCTAGAACCATCCTCTCATTTGTTGTATATCAGCTGGAATACAGCAATTTAAATATATAAATTATATCAATTATTTCTCCCTTATATTTTTTCTGTTTCCATTTTTAGCAATTTGTTCAACTGGTATGGTCTTTTTACCATTTTTTGGGTACCTATTAGGTTCTAAAAGCTCTTTACATCTGTGCCAAGTTGTAGTTCTGAGCCAATGATCGATCAGAGGTTCCTGATTGATAACACTGGAGAAGTGATTTCTCAGGTGGTGGTCCAGAACTGAAATTACCGGGCATCTTTTAGTTGATGACTCGATACTTTATGCTCACACCCCAATCCATCCAAGAAGAATGTTAGCAATATACTTTTAAAGGTTTATTTTCTTTTGAAAAGGTTACATTTGTCAGGCAAGCTAACCTCTTAAAGTTAACATCCATGAAATTATGATAAATAAGCTCATAGTGTTGTTTGCATTAGAACTAGTCTCAAGAGAGATTGCACTGTTAACTTCTAATCATGTAAGGAAAGAGAGAATTTCTCATGATGGATCAGGTTACTATCATAACCATGTTTACTTCAAAGTAGTGATGTATTTATAGACGAGATTCTTGAAACTAAATGTTTCTATAATCTATATTTTTGTCTTCATAATCAAGAAAATGTGAATTAGTGTAATATTTGTTAGAAATGAAAGTCATTGCATTTCAGTATATATGAACATCCTTCCAAACTTGAAAAGCATGGGGGTGGTTGACACTTTCTCAAATTGTGTCACGTAGCAATATTATTAGCAATTATCAATAGGTTAATGGTAGGGACCAAAACCAATGATAATAAGATACTACTCAGTCACTAAGTAACATTATGACTCCAACCACCAAAAGTGCAGCAGCAAACTACAAGTGCAAACAAGATACTATCAAAGCATCCTCTCATGAATCACCCCTAGTAAAGAATCAGATACATAGAACAATTAATAGACTTCCAAGTAATCAAATATGCAAGCATGATCAACATTATAAACTAAAATCCATTTTTTAGCTCCCTGCATCAGTTTCAATCATTCACATATTCCACAAACAAGTGAATAGGATTGAGAGAAGCATTAAAACAATGTTGTTCCTAGCGATCACTAAACCAGCAAATGAACACCTTAACGCCTGCAGACACATTGATACTGCAGCAGACTGATACTCTGATAATGCAGTAAATCCACCCATTGCAGTAGTAGAACTTGCTATAATAATCCCCTCATTACTTACCGAAATCCACCCACCACAATATAATTCACATTTCACTCTATTTAACTGGAAAAAAAAAGAATGAGAACATTTGATAATTGGATACTACGCAATTATCCCTCAATTTCTTAACACAATCACTTTGGTTTTAGTGTAACAACCACAAAATTCAACCGATAACCATGCTCTTATGAACCATTTTTTTCATTCTATTTTCTAGTCAAATCTTGTTGATAATAGTGAACTATTTTTTAGATAATACAAACTAAATTTCTAGTCAAATCTAGTCAAATCTCCCAAGTACATATCATCTAAGCCCAAGTCTTGTCGATAATAGTTTGTAACTCTTTCTCACAACATCACATGGAGCGTACACATTTATTATAGTGATTTTTGTTTTTAGTTCCTCTAAAAATTTCTTTAAGTAATAGTCCCTTTAAAAATTTTCGTCCATACAATTAGTCTCTGACGTCAAATGCCACTAACGGATGCTTACGTGGCAAGACAGGTGGATTAATTTTTTTTAATTTTTTTTAATTTTCATGAATGACAACGTGGAAAATGCCACAAGTTAAAGCTGATGCATTTTTCATTTTGACGTAAATCATTTACTCATCTACTTCGTTCCTCTTTGTTTGCTTTATTTCCCTAAGCTTAGTTTTTTCCATCTTTTTCGTTCATCTTCCTCAAAGCCTCCTTATTTTTCATCTTCTTTCATCTTTGTCTGCTTCATTCCTCAAATCTTCGTTAACTTTCACCCAAGTCTCCTTGTTTTTCATCTGTTTCGTTCGTATTACCATAAAAACTTCGTTGTTACCTAACCTAATATCGTCTCCCTCTGTAAAATCGCGAGTTGGGAAGTTTTGTGGGTTTCATGTTCGTATGGTTTCGTACCAATACAAGAATGTATCTAATAAAGGAAAGTTGTTTTGGAGATGTCTTTATTGGATGAGTGTTGATACGTGTAATTTGTTCATATGGGATGAAGACCTTGGATCAAAATCTGGAAATGAAGATGGAAGCATTATAAACTCAAAGCTAGAAATTATGACATCTATGGGATATATTTGTATGAAGAATCAAGGAAGAACAAGAATTTGAAGACCAAATCGAAAATAGAGAAATTTCATGAAAATTTGAAGATGTTGTGTTTTGCAATGTCTTTTATGATTAGTGTGTATTTGATTTTGGAATGCAATTGTTGAATTTGATGTAGTTTCTTTGAATTTGCAATGTCAATGAAGAGTTTGCAATGTATTGAACCCATTAATGTGCATTTTGGGTTTGTTTTGTTAAGATATGTGATGTATTTTGGTTTTGTATTATTAATGAAAGATGTTAAAATAGTTTGTTTTAATTTGCATATGCCAGTCCAAATTGGTGTACATAATGTTAACAAGTTGACACATTTTACACAAATTGGCAGAAATTGGTTGTAACTTGACTACACATAATATCAATTACCTTATGAAATAATACAAAACATAGATGGCAGAAATTAACAAGAAAAAGATGTTCCAAACTACAAATTTCATAACATAAATTCACCATAATACACAAGTTTGATGTTCTAAACAAAATAGTACATAAGGTTCATATTACATACGATTGGTGTCCAAACAAAATAGTGGGTAAGGTTTATATCAAATAAGATTGATGTCTTAATCAAAAGAGTAGTTAAGTTTCATATTACATAAGTTCCAAAAAACAACATATTTCATAACATAAATTCATTGAGCCAAACTCTTCTGGATGTCATTCTAAGTCTTTTTCCCTCTAGCATTGCCAACACTTATGTCTGTAAGAACAAGAATTGGTTCTGCATCTGACATTTAGTATTGATGTTAACAATACATTGTTTCTTAGAGAACAATTTTGTATGCTAATGGTTTTTATCTAGTGTGTAGATTTTACTAACAGGTTCTAACTCTGAAACATTGACGTGTGACATCATCAGATTCTAGAATCAACACACTCTGACTCTGAAGAGATACCAGTGTTTTACAAGATGCTGTCAAGTTATAGAAAGCTCTTAGAAAATAGTTCTGATGAACGTTTGTGCTAAAGCTTCTTGTAGCACCTCAAATTTGCACCTACCATTGTATATACATTTTCATCATTAGGTCATTAACATAACATAGTCCACTGCATAGCATTGCATTGTCCTTTACCCAAGTGCAAGTCATCAGACAGAATTAGGTCAACTGATCAGGAGAATCAGTCAATCAAGCAAGCATGTGCAATTTCCATTGAGACAAAGCCATAGGGTTGGTTTATCAAGTTCATATGACCTAAGGATCATTGTGGAGTGGATTGGCCAAAGAATTGGATGCTCAGAAGTCATCAGTCAAGCTGAATTTCAGCTGAAACCCTAGAAAGTCAATTGTGGTCAACTGTGCCTGATTTTATGGATTTAAAGGTGGGAGATGGATTGAAAGGCTTCATTCATGTCCATACAAGTCTCATTTGACATATCAAAGATCAAGGTTGAAGAAAATAAAGTCAGATCAAAAGTTTCCTAAAATAGCAGGTGACCTGTAATTGGAAACTGCCAAAAATGGAAAGTTCTTCTCCTCAAATTTACATCATCATACAAGCTTCCAATGGAATTTTGTCCAACATGAAAGTTGAGGATCTTGATCTCACCTTTCCAAAAAGCCCAAGGACACTCATTTCTCATGTGTGGTTGGCAAGTTATGATCAAATCATTTTCAGAAAAAGTTGAAATTCAAAGTGCCATAACTTGTGAATGGAAAGGCCAAATTGGGTGATTCTTTTTTGAGCAAGTCACATTTGACATGTACTATCACATTGCATCATTACATTTCATTAAAAATCAACACATCAAAATGGCATTTTTCAAGTGAACTAATTTGTATTTTGGTGGGGAAAAAAGTGATTTTGAGAAATACATGTCATTTGCATACCAAACCACTTCTAACACATCATAAACATCAATTTGGACTTGTTTGAATGGTATTTGCACTGTTGCATTGGCTGCATTGTGAAAAGGTCATTTTTGCCAATTACATGAAAATTGCACTTTGCTAATTCACATCATTCTTGCTAATCTTGTTTAACAAATGGATTAAGCACATGGTATAAAGTCCCTAATCATAACAGAAACACCTAATCACATTCATTCTTTCAGATCCAAACTCAGAAATCACCAAATTCTCTCAATTTTCTTCAAAACTTTTTCACATTTTTTTCACCATTTCCATTGAGATTCATCATCTTTTGTGCGGGTGCTCGTGTGATTCATCTCCTACGTATGCTAATAGAGGACTGTTGAAGGAAATTGTGACCAAAAACTTGAAGAATCGTGACTGTCATCATCAAGTTCATCCATGGCATTTTGATCGTTCTTGGATCTGGAGCACATTTGAGCTGAACTACTTGCTTCATTCACTTCCTAGAACATCAATCCACGACTGTTTCACGCTTTGGAGCATTGGAATCACCAAACCAAGCAACTGCCACTTCAAGAGGTTAGATCTCGAATTCTTTAATTGATGAAATTGTGATATGGTTTATGTAGATCGTGGATTGTAGAGCATGCTGCAACTTGTAGAATTGAATTTCATTAGGTTTTGAGTGAGAAATCTAGAATTGAATGTTTGATGTCAAAACTTCTTTGGATCGATTCATGCCGTGTAGTTCGAATTAGGTTAAATCATGTGGATATTGTTGTTGTGCTTGATTAGACGATTCCATTGATATATGATTTGCTAAGTTTCGTGAACAAATGTTCTTGTTGAGTTTCTGGTGATGAATGTGATGAACAATCTCAAGAACACGTCCAGAACGTGTTTTGATCCGTTTGCCTGGCTTTCATTTTCAAATTTATGTTTCCCGCGGTCTCCAACCAATCACGTGCTGCCACTGCATAAAATGAAACGCAGCGTTTCACTCTTGTTGCTGCATATTTACGAATTTGCCATTATCAGATTTAATTTCACTTATTTCATTTGCTTTTCAAATTTTTATTTCATTTTGATCTTCAATCTTAGAAAAATCATAACTCCTTCAATTTTGATCCAAATTTGATGCAATTTTTTGTGCCATTCTCCTTGTGATATGCTGGATTTTCTGGTTATTTTTAATAAAATTGTGCACGTGTGGAAAAAATATTTGGCTAGGGTTTGTTTGGACATGTCATTTTGTGCACCATGCTCACTCTTTTGATCATAAAATGATGATGCTTCATTAGAAATTCATGAAATTTTGTATGCTTGTTCTAGACTCATTCCTGGTCATTTTGATATGTGGTTTGTAATTTTTGAGTTCCTGGATTGAGAGTTATGACATGATCTATGGAGTGTTACAGTTTGTACCATGCCATGCTTTGTGCAATTTCTTGATTTTATTTTCTATGCTTGTTGAACTTGAATTGAGCTGGATTTTTGCATGAGAATACTTGTGAATGTTGAGAATACATGTGAACTTTTCTGGAATTTTTGAATCCATTTCCTATTTGATTGGGATTTTATTTGCTGTTTAGTCATTTGTTGACTTTTTGTGATACATGTTCCCATTTGATTTGTGAAATTCTGGTTATTAATTGGATGAATATGAAATTTGGCATGAGTATTGTAGACATCTTGAAGTGCATCATGGTTTTAGTCCCATTCCTTTATCATGTTTTGTCTCTGTTTTATGATTGATGGAAGTGGATGCATATTTTGATGTCATGAATGAGCTTGCTTGAATTTGTGTTGACTTTCTGAATTTCATTGACTTGCTTCCCTTGGTCCAAATGAGCTGAAATTTGGTATGATTGACATGTTATGGATGCTGTTTGATCATGAGTTTTTTGAGGATTTATTGAAATATTTTGGTATTGGTTTGATTGTGATCATTCTGTTTGCTCCAATGTGATTCCAAAATGCATAGTTTGACATGTTTTGTTCATAAAATGGATTTGGTGCATAGTTTTGATGTGAAACCAATTGGATTCTTTTCTTGCTTGATTAATCTTGGTTTTGATCAATTTTCACTTGCTGTTTTGAACTTTTCACCTCCTTTTGACCCTAGGCTTGTCCTAGTGGTCTTGTTTCTCATGTTTGAGTTTGCTTTTCAGGTTAGGAAGCAAATGCTTTAAGGAGATTAATGCAAGTTGATTGAGTTTGGTTGATTGTTATGAACTAAATTGTTTTATTTTGTAGGATGCTTAGCTCACTTGCCTTGAGCTTGGGCTTTGCACATGTGATTGATTGTGTGTCTGTCGGTTCCTATGCTGTTTGTTTTGACTTTGTGACTTGAATACTGATTATATTTGATTGATTTCAGGTACCATAGTTGCTTTAGTTCCTTTGAGAACTTGCTATTGCTTTGCTTTGCTTAAGCATTGAGGTAGAATCTCTTGTCTCCATGTAGTCTGGAAGACCTGGCTTGTTACTTAGCCAGGCACCTGTCTGAAGTCCTCCTTAAGAGGCAATGTTTGTGATTGTTTACTTTGTCCCCAAGCAGGAAAAGACCTCATATGAGGCGATTGGTAGACAAAAGAGATATGTAGCCTATCTCCTACTATTCTGTGAGTCACTCACCTTGCTCACACCACATGTGTTGATGCATAGTGGGTAAAAACCCAAGATCAGTTGAGTCAGTGTCATAAGTGTAGAAGGGTTCCCGCTTTCTGGATCCACACTTCATTGTCTGAAGCTCTCCCAGGCCAAGGATAAGAGCTGTGAAGTCTCATCTTCACTCACCTTTCATCAGCTTCACCTTGACTCTCAATGTCAAGGTTAAGAGCTAACCTCACCCTGATACAGAGGCTTGTTTGTCGAGGTTGACATGACCCCTCGACTAAAGCCTAGCCTTGATGTTTGAGCCCCTTGTTGGTGTGTTTACTTCATGCTGTATGTGCTTGTGTGGTGTGATTGTATCCCCTAGGTTTGCTAGACTCCGCGTAGTCTCGTTTGCATGTCAATTAAGGTAGCACGGTTCCTTCGTATAGGACTTCCTTTCTTGCTTGAGCTTTCCTAAAACACAAACGAACATTATCCCCTCTTAAGGATACGTCAACTCCTTCTACTACAGGTGAGTAAGTCTCCGAAGGTCGAGCATCCGGTAGATTGCGTAGTGACGTTATCCACTTAAAAAACACAAACCAACAGGAATAGTTTAGCCGAACTACGGCAACTCTGATTCTCATGTCCAGATGAGATACGTAGGCACGAGATGCGATGTCTTGTCGAGTTTGACTGACAACTAACACTAATTCTTTTCTCTCGCCCTCGTTGCGATTGAGACCTTCCCCTTTTCTTGCCCTAGTTGCAATCGAGACCCTTCTTCTTGTTGTGTGCTTGAAGTCCGGTATAAGTCCATCAAGTGGCATCTGGTTTCCAGTGTGGGTGTGTTTGGTTCGGAATCTGATGTAAGTCCAGCGATTGGCATTCGGATTCCATGTTTGCCTTTGTGTGGTTTTGTTGGTGTGCGTGAGCCGAGCTACGAATGCTCTGATTCTTCTTCGTCCAAGAAGATACGTATGCATAGGATGCGACATCCTAGAGAGCATGTGTTTTCCCCAGTCCGAACTACTTAGACTCTGATGTCTATGCTTGATAGACTAAGTAGGCCCAGGATGCGATATCCTGCCGAGTTCAGTCTTGTTTGTTTTCTTGTGTCTCTTTCAGCCTGTGTAGATGATTGTTTGAGCAGCGTTTTAGCAACTATTTTCGTTCCTATTGTGCGTGGATCCCGTCGAGTACGACGGATGCGTAGGGGTGCTAATACCTTCCCTTCGCATAACTGACTCCCGATCCCATTCTCTTTGGTCGCGAGACCATGCTTTTTCCAGGTTTACTCTGAGCGTTTCCTTTCCCTCTTTTGGGATAAATAACGCACGGTGGCGGCTCTGTTGTTCTTGTTTTCCCGCCGGTTTTTCGCGTAATGTGACAGCTGGCGACTCTGCTGGGGACTAAAGAGAAGTTGACCTCTTGCTGGTCCATCTTCCCTAAGCGAGTCTCTCTTAGCGCTCTCTAGGTTAGGGCTTTGGTTGCTATTAGCTGTTATTTATTGCATTCATTGCTTATTGTTTGCATTTATGTTTGCATTAATATTTTGCATCCATTCATATTCATCTGTTGGCTGTGCTGTGTTTCTCTGTTTGGGGTGGGAGTTACTCGAGGTAAAAGGCCCAATACCCAGGCTATGAGTGAAATCTAGGAAACCTAGGAATAGAGTGATTCATGGGAAGCGGGTGGTATGCGCCACTTAGCGGAACATTGATATCACGAGCAGTTCAGACCCTGGTGGGATATTATCGGTGCATACATCGGGTGTGCACAGGATGATATTCTGCGAAAGGTCATTTATGCTGCGTTTCTCTCGACCTTACCCTGGCCTAGATGACACCCGTGAGTGGGGAGGGAATGATCATTATTACAGGTACTGTTGCTGACTTATTGGTGACTTGTTGGTGACTCTTGGTACTAGTGGTGACTGTGAATTATGGACATTTATTTCTGGGACGCCGGAGTTCTGTCCGTGGTTTATCAGCGGGTTCCGTTTATTTCGGATTCCCGGGTTGAATTTGAGAGTACCTATTCAGAGGATCTGGCTATCATCCGTTCAGCGGACGTTTCTGTGATAGTGATGTAATCTCCAGTTCCGTTTATTTCGGAACTCCCCAAGTCGGATTTATGGTGACTCAGTTGACTGTGACTGGTTCAGAGAATGGGTCTTCAGCTGACTAGATGGCACAGTGACCTGCATTCATGCATTTGCATCATCCCATTTTGCATTCATCTGCATTCAACCCATGTCGATCCGTACTCAGGGTCCATTGTTGATTGAGATTCTGGTTGAGAGACATCCAAATGTCAGATTGTTATTGAGGAAAAATTATTTGTCTCTGTGACGCTAGAATCGAAGGACAGATATTCCTGGTATGGATAGACATTGCATGCGTGAGTCATACTAACCCATCTGCTGTTTTGTAGGTGTCAACCAGCGTGTATAGCTCGTCTGCTCAGACATCCTGCTAGGGGCAACAAATCCAAACTGATGGATCCCCCCAATGCCGACATCCTCGAACTGAAAGAGATGGTGAGGGATTTGCTCAATGTTGTGCAAGGGCTTGCCTTGGGGCAGAAAGCCATGGCCGAGAGATTAGAAAGGATTGAGAAGTGGCTGATGGCGGAGAAGGTTCAGGGAAAAGCTCCATCATCCGAAGTAACAAACAATCCCTCTGGCACAGTAGTAAAGGAACCCTCTAGCAGTGGTCTACTCAAGAAGGAGGTTGAGTCAAGTGGTGTGCCAACAAAAAAGGAATGCGGTAAGGATCGTTATCACCCTTATGCTGCCATTGTAACCACTCCTGTTGGTAATCCACCTGTACCGCAGCAACAACCACCACCTCAACAGAAGGCACCGAGAACTAAGAGCCAAGTGAAGAAGAAAAAGGAGGATCGTCAGTTTGAGGAGCCACCTGTGACCTACACCCTTCTGTTCAGGCGATTGAGGGATTTGGGGTTAGTCCGGACAAGGATATTGATTCCCATATAACGGCAGCGGAGGCCTGCACACTATGATGAGAATGCCAGGTGCGAGTTCCATTCTGAGGCACCCGGGCACAATATTGAGGGTTGTAGGGCTTTCAAGCATGTCGTCCAAGACATGGTGGATTCCAAGACCATCAGCTTTGCACAGATAATGAATGGGGAGGCCAACCCTGTACCCAGGCAGGGTCCTGTAAAGATGAAGATGGTGAAAAAGGTCAAGAGAGGAATGAGGGTGACTGAGAAAGATCATTTAAAGGGTCTGAGGCCTGCGGTCTCAAAACCTCTGATGCAGGATGGAGTTCTCCCTGTTGTTGATATTTGTTGTGCGGCTGCCACCACAGAGGGATTGATGAGAGACACGACCTAGAAGATGATAGAAGTAGAAATGGACATTGAAAAATTTGAAACACCCAGTCAAGCGATCGAAACCGTCAAGGTAGAGAGCGCTCTTGTTGCTGAGAAAGAGAAGAAGCTGTCCATTTCTTCTTATAAACAAGCTCTAGAGGTGGTGAAGAACCAAGAGGCCCAAGGCTGGGGCAGGATCATCGACATAGTGGTAAAGGCAGACATGTTCGGGATTGGTTATCCAGATCAAGAGTCGTCTAGACCAAACAGAGGACGTCGTCCGCCGTACATCTTTGTCAGTGCAGGAATGCTGAATCCTTATCATGCCTGTTCAGTGGGTGAAGAGATCGACCGTGACCGCGAGCTCGAGTTGTGGATAAAGTCGTGCGTACCAGGCAATTGGAAAGCCTCCAAAATCACCGCTGGCGCTCATCCGGAAGTGTAGTATTTCTGTGTTTTAATGTTGTTTGCATAAAAGCCATACGTTTTGCCCGAAACGTAATGGTCCATTGTAAGGGCCATCTCATGTGTTTCATTATGCAACATTTTGCATCAGTAATAAATGGATGTTTTTGTGATTAAAGCGGTGTTCCCTGTTTTTCACTTTTTTGCAGTTTTAAAAAATAAAAATAAAAATGGCAATGTTTTTATTCTCTTTCCTTTTGATTCATTTGGTTCCGACCTCAAAGGTGACCATCCTCCTGATCTCATCGATAACAGTTTGGTTACACCTCTGTATGACTTCGACAATCCAAGCTATCATGCCAAAGAAGAAGGCGAAGAAGATTGTGATCTGATGGGATTAGCCAGGTTGTTGAAACAAGAGGAGAAGGTGATTCAACCACACGAGGAGCGAGTCAAGATTGTCATCCCAAGTGCCGCCGAGGTCAGAAGGGAAATGAAAGTTGAGGCCGCTTCAGAGGCGAGTCGAGAACAGAATGGTAGCCCTGTTGAAAGAGCAGGTTGATATCTTCACCTGGTTGCATCAAGATACTCCAGGGTGGAATACCCATGTTGTGGGGCACGAGCTACCATGGAGAGAAGACTGTCCTCCAGTGAAGCGGAAACCGATGCTAAAGGATGAGAATGTGTGTGGACTATCGAGACGTGAATAGAGCCAGTTCGAAAGATGAATTCCCGATACTTCACGTTGATGTATTGGTTGATAATACAGCTCAATTCTCGGTGTTTACCTTCATGGATGGCTTTCTGGCCGAAACCAAGTGGAATTGTCGCCAGATGATATGGAGCAAACAGTGTTCATCACACCAAAGAGTACCTTCTTGTTATAGGGTGAAGAAGAAGGCCGGTGCCACGGATCAAAGGGCTACGGTGACTGTGTTTCATGATATGATTCATCGTGAAAGCGAATGCCATGTTGATGACATGATGACAAAGTCCCGAGCAAGAGAGGGGCATCCGGTGGACTTGATCAAGTTGTTTGACAGGTAGAGATAACTCATACTGTTGAGTTCGAAGTCGCGCACTTATGGAGTGCTGTCCGGCAAGCTGCCGAGGCATGTTGAGAATGAAGGAGGAATCGAGGTCGATCCTGCTAAAAAAAAAAAGAAAGAAAAAAACAAAAAAAAAGGGAAGAAAAAGAAAGAAAAAAAAAAAGAAAAAAACAATAGTAGAAACGCCTGAACCGAAAAAAAAGAAAGAAATCAAATGGTCAGGTGGAATGATGACTGCCAAGAGGCGTGAAAAGATAAAAGAATGAGTAGCAGGAACCTCTGATTCTGAGACATTCCGTGGAAGAAACAATTGGTAATCTGGTACTTGAAAGCCCTCAAGGGGTCTATGAGGTGTGTATTAGGTCAGCATGACGAGTCTTGTCGAAAAGAGCATGCAATTTACCTAAGCAAAAAGTTTATCGACTGTGAAACAATACACTCACTGCTCGAGAAAACTTGATGTACTTTGGCATAGGCTGCTCGCCGACTGAGACAGTATGCTAATTCATACCACTTTGTGGATGTCCAAAATGGATTTGATCGAGTATGAGCTTGAGAAGTCAGCATGGACCGGACGGGTTGCGAGGGGGCAAATGACGTTGACTAAATACGATATTCAGTATACCTCCCAGAAAGCAATCAAGAGGTGTATGGTTATCTCGCCCAACAACCCATTGATGATTCTCAACCCAGGAAGTCTGAAGTCCCTAATGAGGACATCTCGAGGTACTCGAATCGAAAGATTGAGAGTGACCGATCCCGGAGGAGGGGCCTGACCCTGAATCCGAACGGATTCTGATGTCTGATGGGGAGTTTAAAAGTGAATGAGTTAGTGCTTCCCGGATAACATTTGAACGCGCCAAAGACATGGTGGCTGAGCACGAAGCTGGTATCCTGGGTATCGATCTGCGGTGCGTACGTCTACTGGGGCAACGCCTTTCTCACTCAAACATGAGATGAAAGTGGTACTACCATTTGAGACTCAGGTTTCGTCATGGGGTCCCGTTGGACGTAAACTTGAAAAAAGGATGAGTGGATAAGGACTCAGTATGACGCGTTGAGCCTGACTGAGGAAGAGGGCCGACAGTTACTTGTCATGGGGCAATTGTACCCAGTAAATGAAGCGTGTTGTTAACCGAGAAGTGCGACTTCGTGGGTAGCATGGAAGAGATGTGGTGTTGAAAAGGATCCTTCCTCCTCAACGATCATGGGGCAAGTGGATAAACAGTTATGAATGTCCATTCGTGGTCAAAAAGGTTTCTCTGACAGAGCCTTGTTGCTGACGACCACGGATGACGAAGATTTTCCATCCCCTGTGAATGCGGACGCAGTTAGAAGATACTTCGTGAAAAATTGACCCGCTGGACAAGAAAAGAAAAAGTCCAGGCAAAAAGGGGCATCCCGGCGAACCAAGAAAAAGAGAAAAGGTTCGGGCAAAAGTTAGGGATAATAAAAAAGAAAAAACTGTACACCCGGCAAGTCGAAAACCCCACAAGGGCGACTTGGGCAAAAAAGGGTATCCCGGTGGACTGAAACCCGAAAGGGCGGTCCAGGCAAAAGAGGGATTGAAACGAACAACTGCGTCTAGCATAATCGTTTGAGCTTTAGATGACTCGGCTAATCTCCGACAGAGATCGATCGGAAGCGTCTGGTTCAGAAAGCTGAAAGTGCGGAAAGTCTTGAGGACATATGGGGTGTAACCGAGTTGGAACCCGATGAGATCACGGTTTCACATTGCCATTAGGATAGATTTTTCCTTTTGTGCGCAATCACCTCTTTCCAGGGTTTGCTTCCTGTGTGTTGCTCGATTCTGAGCCACCCTTTTTCAGTCAATAAAATGCGTGTTCAGTCAAATAGTTTTATTTTTGTTTTCATTACCGCTTTGATTACGAAAACATCCGTTCGTTTTGATAAGAATATTTTCATTTTGAAGCATAGAGGTCCCTTCCGATGCGTGCTCATAAGATTGAAATCTGGAAATCATATTCGGAAGTTTGAGTGACCCAGATGTTGAAGTGTTGGCACGCCTGGGGCACACTTTTATCTAACGACCTCTTGTGCGGGTGCTGTGAGATATCTTCATTCACTGGCAGGTTGTGATATGAAGCCTTTTGACAAAAGATGCCCACAGAGTCCAACCAGGGGCAAGGGATAGACGAACAATGAAAGGACGACGAAAGAAGGACGACGATCTTGGAAGGTTTAATCAAGAAGACTCTTCAAAGTCTGAGGACCGGGAAATTTGTATGAATCCCAGGAGTTCGATCCCCGTGAAGTACGGAGGAGTCGGGAATACAAGGTGATGAATCAGAAAAGTCCAGGTGAGTCTGGGAGTCCTCAACAGTGGGAAGTCAACACTGTGGTTGGAAGATGAATGCCAGTGTTCGACGAGTCGACGGGTGTTCCGTGTCCAAAAGGCCGTATCTCCCAAGTGGGTTTGAGAGTGTCATCTCCCTAGCAGATTCGAGATCGATGCCTCCTCATCAAGCCTGAAGGTCACCATATCCCCAGCGGAGTTGTGATTGTTTTCCAAGTCTGAAGCTGTCTTCCCAGCAGAAGTTGTGTTGATGGTTTTCCCCCAGCAAGGTCCCCGAGAGGATCGGGTTCGGCGGGGCTATCCCCAGCAAAGATTGTCTTTCCCCAGCAGGGTGGAAATTGACTTAGTAATGAGATCCTCAGCACAGTTCCTGGAGCTCCCCGGTGTTGTCTCTGGAGGAGACGTGTGTTTTATGCATTCATCATGTAGATAAGCATAGCATATTGCATCACTAGTGCGTAGCATTTCCATAATCATGGGGCATTACGCTAAAAAAAAACTCATGCATCAGCATTGCAAACGCATCCATTAGCCCGAGGCCGTGGTGATCATCCGAGAATGGGTCGTTGGAAAGAGTTTAGCATCGCTTAGATCGATTTCAGAATTGGGTTCCCCAGCAGGGTTGAGAGAGGTGTTTCCCCAACAAGCGACTCTTTAGTGAGTGGGTATCCCCAGCATTGTTACTCCCCGATTGGTAGCATCTTGCCAGCTTGGATCTTTTTCCCTAACAGATGTGGGTGTGTCTGATCTCTTCATGTAGAGTTGACCCCTTAAGCAGAAAGTGTCTACCATTTCCTTCTGCGCTCCCCACTGAGTTATACCCTCGTGGGCGACGGTTGTTTCCGTTCCCTCCCCTTGGGATGGGTTTTCCCTATTGAGTTCGTTCCTCATTAGGATGTCTTGATTCAGTTTGCCTTTTTGAATTGGTCCTGAATTGGCTTCCTTGTGGCTGTCTCTTGTGATTCCCTGTGGTATAAATGAATAGTTGCTCACTAACTGACACTCATTCATATTATCCTCAGCAGGAGTTGTGGGCCTCTACCTACAAACCGGTAGTTGTAAGTCCTATTGTTGTGGTTTTCTACCTACTACTGGTAGTTGTAAAATCCCACTTTCATCCCCTAGCAGAGGTAACCTTTGTGGTTCATTCTGATTGTTGGCGGATTTTGCGGTCTTCTACCCACTACCCGGTAGTTGTAAATCCTTTTTTCTCACTTTGTCTCTCAGCAGACCGTTTGTTGGCTTCTACCTACAAACCGGTAGTTGTAAGTCCTATCTTTGTGGTCTTCTACTTGTCAACCGGTAGATGTGAATCCTCTGTTCTCCCCTTGGTGGAGTCAACCCTTTGTGCTCATCCTAGTTGATGACGGTTCCTTTTCCGTGGTTTTCTACCTACTAACCGGTAGATGTAATCCCCTCTTTGTGGTTATCATTATCCTGTCTCGGTATTGATATTCCTTTCACCTCTCGGATATTTGCTTTGAGTAAGCAACTTTATCCCCTTTTGCTTGGTCATCTTTGTATGCCTAGTCCTGGTATCCCGATGCCTTTCTTGTCGGTTGATTTATCCATCTAACAATCTACAACCCGGTTATGGATAATCTTCCATGCGAGTGTATTATCTACGTTTTGACGGCTATAGGTAATATATCTCATGCACTCTTTGGTCAGTCTTTTGATTGTTTTCACCATCAGAGTAAGATTCGTATTCCTTGGGGAATCGAATGTCCATCCTTTAACAAGTTTGCTTTCACGCTCTTCAGGATGATGTCGGTCGATTTATCCGTTTAACAACCTACAACCCGGTTATGGATAATCTTCCTTGCGAGTGTATTATCTACGTTTTGACGGCTATAGATAATATGTCTCATGCGCTCTTGGGTCGAAGTTTTGTCCTCCCCAACTGAGTAAGATTCGTATTCCTTGTGGAATCGAATGTCCATCCTCTAACAAGACTGCTTTTCTAGCCCTCTTCAGGATGTTGAGTGTTTTGGAAAACAAACCAATTCAAGCCTTGGTCGGTCACCGGTTTTCATGCCTACAACCCGATACTCTTGGTGCTCCTTCCTGTTTGCTCGCTGTTGTGACCTTGATCCCCAGTGAGACCCCAGCAAGTGTGTAGCCTTGCCTTGACATGTGTAGATGTCGTCTTGTGATACAGGTCAGTGTCACGTCAGCACCCGCGTGTATTCTTTATTGGTGTCGGTAAACACCATCTTTCGGTGCTTTCCCAGTCATGCGTAAGTGTCTGGTCTTCTTTTGATGTCGGTAAACATCATCTTTCGATGTTCGTAACGTCGTCCTCCTTCCCTAGTGAAGCTTTCCTCCTCTCCGTTGGTGTCGATAAACGTCGAGTTTTTCCCGATCATCCGTTGATGATTTGGTTGTGTTCTCTTTCCCCAGAAGAGTTTCCTCCTCTCCGTTGGTGTCGATAAACGTCGAGTTTTTCCCGATCATCCGTTGATGATTTGGTTGTGTTCTTTATCCCCTCAGAGTTTCCTCCTCTCTGTTGGTGTCGATAAACGTCGAGTTTTTCCTAGTCGTCCGTTGACGTCTGGTTGTACATTTCCCCATGTGGATTTACCTCTCCGTTGGTTTCGATAAACGTTGAGTTTTTCTCATTCGTCCGTTGACGTCTGATTGTATACCCTATTCTCCAGTCATTCGTTAATGTCTGGTTGGTTCCCAGCCAGAATCCCCAGGAGAGTCGTCGGTGGACGTCCTATTCAGTTTCCGGTTGTGATACCCCTTCCCTAGTGAAGTATTCCTCCTCTCTGTTGGTGTCGATAAACGTCGAGTTTTTGCCTATTCGTCCGTTGACGTATAATTGTACCTCTTTCCCAGCATCCGTCGTCCGTTGATGTCTGGTCTCCTTCTCCGTTGGTGTCGATAAACGTCGAGCTTCTCCCTTTCGTCCGTTGACGTCTGGTCGAGTCTTCCCAGTTCATCCGTCGTCCGTTGATGTCTGGTCTCCTTCTCCGTTGGTGTCGATAAACGTCGAGCTTCTCCCTTTCGTCCGTTGACGTCTGGTCGAGTCTTCCCAGTTCATCCGTCGTCCGTTGATGTTTGGTCTCCTTCTTCATTGGTGTCGATAAACGTCGAGCTTCTCCCTTTCGTCCGTTGACGCCTGGTCGAGTCTTCCCAGTTCATCCGTCGTCCGTTGATGTCTGGTCTCCTTCTCCGTTGGTGTCGATAAACGTCGAGCTTCTCCCATTCGTCCGTTGACGTCTGGTCGAGTCTTCCCAGTTCATCCGTCGTCCGTTGATGTCTGGTTACCTCTCCGTTGGTCTTGGTAAACGTCGAGTTTTTCCTGGTCGTCCCCAGTTGACTTACCTCTCCGTTGGTTTCGGTAAACGTTGAGTTTTTCCCACTATGTCCGCTGACATGTGGTTGTATCCCTTCTAGTTCATCCGTCGTCCGTTGATGTCTGGTTACCTCTCCGTTGGTCTTGGTAAACATTGAGTTTTTCCTAGTTGTCCGTTGGCATCTAGTTGTGATTCCTATTCCCATTCATCGTGTTGAGATGTCTGGATGTGACTGTATCCACTGAAGAAGAAAAATTAAAATCCCCAGCAATAAACAGCAGATCCCAGTGGATGTTTCCGTTGGTGGATCCCCGCGTTGTGCAAATTTCTACGGTTCTTGGTATTCAATCCCTGTTTACCCTGAAAGTCTGACAGCCGGTGCTCTCATCCGTTCGGGTTCCCAGTTGATTGAATAGGGGCAGCTGTAGCACCTCAAATTTGCACCTACCATTGTATATACATTTTCATCATTAGGTCATTAACATAACATAGTCCACTGCATAGCATTGCATTGTCCTTTGCCCAAGTGCAAGTCATCAGACAGAATTAGGTCAACTGATCAGGAGAATCAGTCAATCAAGCAAGCATGTGCAATTTCCATTGAGACAAAGCCCTAGGGTTGGTTTATCAAGTTCATATTACCTAAGGATCATTATGGAGTGGGTTGGCCAAAGAATTGGATGCTCAGAAGTCATCAGTCAAGCTGAATTTCAGCTGAAACCCTAGAAAGTCAACTGTGGTCAACTGTGGTCAACTGTGCCTGATTTTATGGATTTAAAGGTGGGAGATGTATTGAAAGGCTTCATTCATGTCCATACAAGTCTCATTTGAAATATCAAAGATCAAGGTTGAAGAAAATAAAGTCAGATCAAAAGTTTCCTAAAATAGCAGGTGACCTGTAATTGGAAACTGCCAAAAATGGAAAGTTCTTCTTCTCAAATTTACATCATCATACAAGCTTCAAATGGAATTTTGTCCAACATGAAAGTTGAGTATCTTGATCTCACCTTTCCAAAAAGCCCAAGGACACTCATTTCTCATGTGTGGTTGACAAGTTATGATCAAATCATTTTCAGAAAAAGTTGAAATTCAAAGTGCCATAACTTGTGAATGGAAAGGCCAAATTGGGTGATTCTTTTTTGAGCAAGTCACATTTGACGTGTACTATCACATTGCATCATTACATTTCATTAAAAATCAATACATCAAAATGGCATTTTTCAAGTGAACTAATTTGTATTTTGGTGGGAAAAAAAGTGATTTTGAGAAATACATGTCATTTGCATACCAAACCACTTCTAACACATCATAAACATCAATTTGGACTTGTTTGAATGGTATTTGCACTGTTGCATTGGCTGCATTGTGAAAAGGTCATTTTTGCCAATTACATGAAAATTGCACTTTGCTAATTCACATCATTCTTGCTAATCTTGTTTAACAAATGGATTAAGCACATGGTATAAAGTCCCTAATCATAACAGAAACACCTAATCACATTCATTCTTTCAGATCCAAACTCAGAAATCACCAAATTCTCTCAATTTTCTTCAAAACTTTTTCACACTTTTTTCACCATTTCCATTGAGATTCATCATCTTTTGTGCGGGTGCTCGTGTGATTCATCTCCTACGTATGCTAATAGAGGACTGTTGAAGGAAATTGTGACCAAAAACTTGAAGAATCGTGACTGTCATCATCAAGTTCATCCATGGCATTTTGATCGTTCTTGGATCTGGAGCACATTTGAGCTGAACTACTTGCTTCATTCACTTCCTAGAACATCAATCCACGACTGTTTCACGCTTTGGAGCATTGGAATCACCAAACCAAGCAACTGCCACTTCAAGAGGTTAGATCTCGAATTCTTTAATTGATGAAATTGTGATATGGTTTATGTAGATCGTGGATTGTAGAGCACGCTGCAACTTGTAGAATTGAATTTCATTAGGTTTTGAGTGAGAAATCTGGAATTGAATGTTTGATGTCAAAACTTCTTTGGATCGATTCATGCTGTGTAGTTCGAATTAGGTTAAATCATGTGGATATTGTTGTTGTGCTTGATTAGACGATTCCATTGATATATGATTTGCTAAGTTTCGTGAACAAATGTTCTTGTTGAGTTTCTGGTGATGAATGTGATGAACAATCTCAAGAACACGTCCAGAACGTGTTTTGATCCGTTTGCCTGGCTTTCATTTTCAAATTTATGTTTCCCGCGGTCTCCAACCAATCACGTGCTGCCACTGCATAAAATGAAACGCAGCGTTTCACTCTTGTTGCTGCATATTTACGAATTTGCCATTATCAGATTTAATTTCACTTATTTCATTTGCTTTTCAAATTTTTATTTCATTTTGATCTTCAATCTTAGAAAAATCATAACTCCTTCAATTTTGATCCAAATTTGATGCAATTTTTTGTGCCATTCTCCTTGTGATGTGCTGGATTTTCTGGTTATTTTTAATAAAATTGTGCACGTGTGGAAAAAATATTTGGCTAGGGTTTGTTTGGACATGTCATTTTGTGCACCATGCTCACTCTTTTGATCATAAAATGATGATGCTTCATTAGAAATTCATGAAATTTTGTATGCTTGTTCTAGACTAATTCCTGGTCATTTTGATATGTGGTTTGTAATTTTTGAGTTCCTGGATTGAGAGTTATGACATGATCTATGGAGTGTTACAGTTTGTGCCATGCCATGCTTTGTGCAATTTCTTGATTTTATTTTCTATGCTTGTTGAACTTGAATTGATCTGGAATTTTGCATGAGAATACTTGTGAATGTTGAGAATACATGTGAACTTTTCTGGAATTTTTGAATCCATTTCCTATTTGATTGGGATTTTATTTGCTGTTTAGTCATTTGTTGACTTTTTGTGATACATGTTCCCATTTGATTTGTGAAATTCTGGTTATTAATTGGATGAATGTGAAATTTGGCATGAGTATTGTAGACATCTTGAAGTGCATCATGGTTTTAGTCCCATTCCTTTATCATGTTTTGTCTCTGTTTTATGATTGATGGAAGTGGATGCATATTTTGATGTCATGAATGAGCTTGCTTGAATTTGTGTTGACTTTCTGAATTTCATTGACTTGCTTCCCTTGGTCCAAATGAGCTGAAATTTGGTATGATTGACATGTTATGGATGCTGTTTGATCATGAGTTTTTTGAGGATTTATTGAAATATTTTGGTATTGGTTTGATTGTGATCATTCTGTTTGCTCCAATGTGATTCCAAAATGCATAGTTTGACATGTTTTGTTCATAAAATGGATTTGGTGCATAGTTTTGATGTGAAACCAATTGGATTCTTTTCTTGCTTGATTAATCTTGGTTTTGATCAATTTTCACTTGCTGTTTTGAACTTTTCACCTCCTTTTGACCCTAGGCTTGTCCTAGTGGTCTTGTTTCTCATGTTTGAGTTTGCTTTTCAGGTTAGGAAGCAAATGCTTTAAGGAGATTAATGCAAGTTGATTGAGTTTGGTTGATTGTTATGAACTAAATTGTTTTATTTTGTAGGATGCTTAGCTCACTTGCCTTGAGCTTGGGCTTTGCACATGTGATTGATTGTGTGTCTGTCGGTTCCTATGCTGTTTGTTTTGACTTTGTGACTTGAATACTGATTATATTTGATTGATTTCAGGTACCATAGTTGCTTTAGTTCCTTTGAGAACTTGCTATTCCTTTGCTTTGCTTAAGCATTGAGGTAGAATCTCTTGTCTCCATGTAGTCTGGAAGACCTGGCTTGTTACTTAGCCAGGCACCTGTCTGAAGTCCTCCTTAAGAGGCAATGTTTGTGATTGTTTACTTTGTCCCCAAGCAGGAAAAGACCTCATATGAGGCGATTGGTAGACAAAAGAGATATGTAGCCTATCTCCTACTATTCTGTGAGTCACTCACCTTGCTCACACCACATGTGTTGATGCATAGTGGGTAAAAACCCAAGATCAGTTGAGTCAGTGTCATAAGTGTAGAAGGGTTCCCGCTTTCTGGACCCACACTTCATTGTCTGAAGCTCTCCCAGGCCAGGGATAAGAGCTGTGAAGTCTCATCTTCACTCACCTTTCATCAGCTTCACCTTGACTCTCAATGTCAAGGTTAAGAGCTAACCTCACCCTGATACAGAGGCTTGTTTGTCGAGGTTGACATGACCCCTCGACTAAAGCCTAGCCTTGATGTTTGAGCCCCTTGTTGGTGTGTTTACTTCGTGCTGTATGTGCTTGTGTGGTGTGATTGTATCCCCTAGGTTTGCTAGACTCCGCGTAGTCTCGTTTGCATGTCAATTAAGGTAGCACGGTTCCTTCGTATAGGACTTCCTTTCTTGCTTGAGCTTTCCTAAAACACAAACGAACATTATCCCCTCTTAAGGATACGTCAACTCCTTCTACTACAGGTGAGTAAGTCTCCGAAGGTCGAGCATCCGGTAGATTGCGTAGTGACGTTATCCACTTAAAAAACACAAACCAACAGGAATAGTTTAGCCGAACTACGGCAACTCTGATTCTCATGTCCAGATGAGATACGTAGGCACGAGATGCGATGTCTTGTCGAGTTTGACTGACAACTAACACTAATTCTTTTCTCTCGCCCTCGTTGCGATTGAGACCTTCCCCTTTTCTTGCCCTAGTTGCAATCGAGACCCTTCTTCTTGTTGTGTGCTTGGAGTCCGGTATAAGTCCATCAAGTGGCATCTGGTTTCCAGTGTGGGTGTGTTTGGTTCGGAATCTGATGTAAGTCCAGCGATTGGCATTCGGATTCCACGTTTGCCTTTGTGTGGTTTTGTTGGTGTGCGTGAGCCGAGCTACGAATGCTCTGATTCTTCTTCGTCCAAGAAGATACGTATGCATAGGATGCGACATCCTAGCGAGCATGTGTTTTCCCCAGTCCGAACTACTTAGACTCTGATGTCTATGCTTGATAGACTAAGTAGGCCCAGGATGCGATATCCTGCCGAGTTCAGTCTTGTTTGTTTTCTTGTGTCTCTTTCAGCCTGTGTAGATGATTGTTTGAGCAGCGTTTTAGCAACTATTTTCGTTCCTATTGTGCGTGGATCCCGTCGAGTACGACGGATGCGTAGGGGTGCTAATACCTTCCCTTCGCATAACTGACTCCCGATCCCATTCTCTTTGGTCGCGAGACCATGCTTTTTCCAGGTTTACTCTGAGCGTTTCCTTTCCCTCTTTTGGGATAAATAACGCACGGTGGCGGCTCTGTTGTTCTTGTTTTCCCGCCGGTTTTTCGCGTAATGCGACACTTCTGACTGTGACTCTGATTGAATAGGCTATGAAGGATTGTCTGCCTTCAAGATTCTGTTGCTCATTATTGTGTGAGATATTCATTGTATTAGACTTGTGTTAATCTGCTTTCTTAGAAGCAATACTTTTAAATACACACTTGTAAATCTCAAAGTTGTTTTAGTGGTTTCCTTTAGTGACTACATTTTAGTCATATAAACTCAAGAAGACGAAGACGATTTGTCTTTGTGGTGTCTATAATCAGTTTCGGTTATAATGGATTAAGTCCTTGTTGAGAAGGAAAGATCACATTTGTAGAGTGGACTAGAGGTAGCTTCGTTAACAGTGAATTAATATAAAAATAGCTTTGTTATTTTTATTGTTCGTGTTATTGTTTGATTAAGTTGGTTTTGAAAAAGATTTTGTTTTTAGAAACCCAATTTAAACTCCCCTTTCTTATGTTTCTTGCCACCTACAAGTAGCATCAGAGCTCCGGTTCTGATCTTGATAAGATATCAAACACTTAACAGTGTCAGATAAAGATTCAGTGTGAAACAAAATGGTCGCCCTTCCACCACCAGTTGCTCAAACAAATGAAAGAGATTATTACAATGCTAAACCTCCCGTTTTTGACGTAGATAGATTTAACTATTGGAAGGATAGAGTATAGAGCTTCTTTCTAGGTCGAAATGTTAATCTATGAGATATGGTAGTTGATGGCTACGAACACCCAATAGATGCAAGTGGCAATAAAGTTGAAAAAAGAGTGGTTACTGATCAATAGAAAAAAGACTATAAGAATCATCACAAAGCAAGAACTATCTTATTAAATGTTATTTTATACATTGAATATGAGAAGATCACCAACATAAATACTGCTAAATCTATATTTCATTTTCTAAGGATGACGCATGTAGGGAATACACAAGTTAAAGAAACTAAGGCTCTTGCCTTGATTCAAAAATATGAAGCATACAAGATGGAGGATGAAGAAATTGTTGAGAACATGTTCTCAAGGTTTCATACTCTTGTTGAAGGACTTAAGGTTCTAGAAAAAGGATATTCTATTGTTGATCATGATAAAAAGATCATCAAAAGTTTACCTAAGTGTTGAAGACCTATGGTAACAGGTCTGAAGTTATCAAAGGATCTTAACAACACTTTCTTTGAAGAACTTGTTAGTTCTTTAAGAAGTCATGAGATTGAGCTCGAGGAAGATGAGCCCTAGAGAAAGAGAAAATTTGTTTCTCTAAAGTCTTTAGGAAGATCTGAGAAGACAAAATATCTTCAAGTAGAAGTTGATGAAGAGTCTGAAGAGGAATCAAAAGAAGAAGATGAATTGTCTCTTCTATCCAGATGCATTAATCAACTCTAGAAGAAAAGGCAAGGCAAATTCAAAGGACAAGGAAAGACAAGTGGTATTTCTGAGTCCACTTCTGAATCTAAGAAGGCTAGAGCTGGCAAAGAGTTCACGTGATTTAAGTGCAAGGAGTCTGGAAAATTCAAGAATGAATGTCTCAAGTTAAAGAAAGAAATGCCTAAGAAGAACTTCAAAGGAAAGAAAAAGGTTCTGATGGCTACATGGGATTATTCATAGTCTTCAGCAGATGATTCTGAAGAAGAGAAGGCTAACATGGCACTGATGGCTTTCACATAAGCTCCTGCAGAAACGATTTAATCATAATCAGAATCTAAGTCAGGTTCTGAAGAGGTATTTTCTAAAATTTCTCGTTCTAAGCTTGAATCTTGTTTATCAGAAGTTCAGGAAAAATATCAGAATCTTCTAAGCAAATACAAGGATCTGAAGAAGATTCATGTATCTGAATCAGAAGCTTACTGTAAGCTTCAGAAAGACTTTTCAAGTTTGAGTGGAAAAAAAATCCCATTTTGAAAAACAACAACTCTGGGCCTCAATGCAAGAGTCTCAAACATGAAAAGAATTTTTTTTCTAAATCCTCTACAAGTTTTGGTGATATCATAAAGAATTATGATAAATCTTTTCAGAATTTTCTTGCTCAAAGCCTAATTAGAAGCTTAATAGCTTCCATGATTTATGGTGTTAGTAGAAATAGAACAAGAGGAGTTGGTTATGATTCTGATGACGAATCTAATTCTGAAAAAGATGATAAGCCCAATACTCTTCAGTCCCATTTTGTCCCTTTTGGGAAACAAAATAGAGTTATGTCTAAAGGTAGAATTGCTTCTAAACCTAAGGCTAAAGTGAAACCTCATTCCCATTTCAATTATGGATATATGTATAACTATCCTACACAAAAACCCAAGTTTGTTAAGAAATTTGGGAAGACTAACCCCAAAAGACCCATAAAGATGTGGGTACCTACGGACAAGATAGTATATGTTGCAGATATCCTTAGCAGCATAGTTGAGACACCGTCATGGAACCTGGACTCTGGATGCTTACAGCACATGAGGGGAAGAAGGCATATGTTCCAAAGCTTTGAGGCTTTATCGGTTTCAGAGGTGATCTGAAAGGGAAGATCATTGGCTCCGGAACAGTAGGTAATGGTAAACTTCCTTCCATTACTATTATTCTTTTAGTTGAAGGATTAATGCATAATATGTTGTTCATAAGTCAATTAAGTGACAATGCTTATGAGATTATTTTCAATCAAAAGTCTTTTAAAGTTGTCAGTCAAAAGGATGGTTCAGTTCTTTTTAATGGAAAGAGGAAGAATAACACTTATAAGATAAGACTTTCTGATTTGAAATATCAAAATGTAAAATGTCTTATGTATGTAAATCAAGAGCAATGGACGTGCCATGGACGATTGGGCCATGTTAGAATGAGGAGGATTTCTTAGCTAAATAAGCTCAATTTTGTCAAAGACATTCCAAATCTGAAGTTTTTTTCAGATGCTCTTTGTGACGCATGTCAGAAAGGCAAGTTTTCTTAAACTTCTTTCAAAGCTAAAAATGTTGTTTCAACCTCAAGACCATTAGAGCTCCTTCAGATCGACTTGTTTGGTCCAGTGAAAACTGCCTCTATCAACGGTAAAAAGTATGGACTAGTCATTATTGATGATTACAGCAGATGGACATGGGTGAAATTTCTCCGAAATAATGATGAGTCACATTTTGTCTTTTTTACCTTCTGCTCTCAAGTGCAAAATGAGAAGGATCTCATAATTGTAAAAGTCATAAGAGATCATGGTGGAGAATTTGAAAATAAAGACTTTCAAAAACTCTTTGATGCTAATGGAATTTCCCATGACTTCTCTTGCCCTAGAACTCCACAACAAAATAGAGTTATAGAGAGGAAGAATAAGACTCTACAAGAGATGACCAGAACCATGATCAATGAGACTAATGTGTCTAAGCACTTTTGGGATGAGGAAGTCAACACAACATGTTATATTTAGAACATGATCTCTATAAAACCTATTCTGGATAAGAATCCTTATGAATTGTAGAAAAATATGAGGCCTAACATTTCATATTTTCATCCTTTTGGGAGTTCTTGTTTTATGCTGAACACTAAAGAGAATCTGAACAAGTTTGATTCTAAGGCACAAAAATGCATCATGTTAGGATACTCTTAATGCTCAAAAGGATATAGAGTATACAATACCGAGACACAGATTGTTGAAGAATTAATACATGTCATATTCGATGATAAGCTTGACTCTGAAAAGTCAAAGCTAGTTGAGAAATTTGCAGATCTAGAGATCCCTTATTCAGGTTCTGAAGGAAAGACTTCAGAAGTCAAAGAAGCTGAAGAAAAATACTCTAATGTTTCTCAACCAGAAGTTGTTGAAGCTCGAACTCCTATGAGAAGGCATAGACAGAAATCATCACATTTTGAAGAATTGATTCTGGGAGAAAAATTTGAACCTGTCGGAACCAGATCCTCATTCAAACCTTTTGAAGAGACTCTTTTGGGTTTTTTGTCTCTAATAGAGCCTACATCAATTGATGAAGCACTTCTAGACACATAATGGATTTTACCTATGTAAGAGGAACTCAATCAATTCTTCATAAGTGATATGTGGGATCTGGTGCCAAGACCCAAAGGAACTCATGTTATTGGAACAAAGTGGGTCTTTAGAAACAAGTTGGACGAACGAGGAGAAGTAGTAAGAAACAAGGTTTGACTGGTAGCACAAAGTCATAGTCAGCAAGAAGGGATTAACTATATAGAAATATTTGCACCAGTTTCCAGGTTAGAGTCTATTTGTCTCTTAATTTCCTTTGTTGTTAATCATAGCATCATCTTGTATCAGATGGATGTTAAGAGTAAATTTTTGAATGGTTACATTATTGAAGAAGTGTATGTATACCAACTTCCTGGTTTTAAAAATTCTAAAAATCCATATGTTTTTTCAAGCTTAAGAAATCATTGTGTGGTCTGAAACAAGCTCCTAGAGCACGGTATGAAAGACTAAGCAATTTTCTTTTAGAAAATAATTTCACCAAAGGGAAGGTTGATACAACTCTTTTCTATAAGTCATTCAAAAATGATATTCATGTTGTTCAAATTTATGTTGATGGTATCATATTTGGTTCTGTTAATGCTACATTATGCAAGGAATTTGCTAAGTCTATGCAGGCAGAGTTTGAGATGATTTTGATGGGAGAAGTAAGGTTCTTTCTAGGGATTCAAATCAATCAAAGTCCAGAATGAACGTACATCCATCAATGTAAGTACGCCAAAGAACTTTTGAAGAAGTTTGACATGTTAGAATGCAAGATGTCAAAGACTCATATGCATCCTACATGCATCCTTGAGAAGGATGGGCTAAGTGCTAAGGTGGAATAAAAGGTATACAGAGGTATGATTATTTCTCTTATGTACTGTACTGCTTCTAAACCTGACATTTTATTTAATGTTTGTTTGTGTGCTCGCTTCCAATCATATCCTAGAGAGTCCCACTTAATAGTTGTTAAGAGGATCTTAAGGTATATGAAAGGTACGATTAACCTTAGCTTGTGTTATAGAAGATCTAAAGACTATAAGCTAATAGGTTATTATGATGCTGATTATGCTGGAGATAGACTTGAGAAAAAAAGAACTTCTGGAATCTGTCGGTTTTTGGGAGATAACCTGATCTCATGGTCCAGCAAAAGGCAATCAATAATAGCACTTTCAACTGTTGAAGTTGAATACATTGTAGCCTTTGTATGCAATACTAAGATCTTCTGGATGAAAAGTCAGCTAGAAGATTTCCAGATATATGAGAGTAATATTCTTATACTCTGTGATAAAACTTTTGCTATTTGTTTATCTAAGAATCCCATTTTTCATTCTAGAGCAAAACATATTGAGATAAAACATCACTTTATGCGTGATTATGTTCATAAGGGAATTTTAAATCTAAAATTTATTGATACAAACCATCAATTGGCTGATATCTTTACAAAATCTCTTGCTGAAGATAGATTTTTCATTCTGAAAAAATTGAAAATGGATTTATGTCTAGAATGAAAAAGATGTTTTTCTCATAATGTAAATCTCTCAGAATTGAAAAATGAGACTCTGAGATTTATTGGTTACTCTGAACATGTGAGTCTTTTGAAGTGAGAAGGTTACATAAGATCAGATGTATCCAGACAGAATTTGTTTGGTTAAACAAATCTGCTTTATGGATGTCGCATCCGCGAAAAACAACCGGCGGGCAAAAACAAAACAAACAGAGCCGCCACCGTGCGTTATTTATCCCAAAGAGGGAAAGGAAACGCTCGAAGTAAACCTGGAAAAGACATGGTCTCGCGACCAAAGAGAGATGGGATCGGGAGTCGGTTATGCGAAGGGAAGGTATTAGCACCCCTACGCATCCGTCGTACTCGACGGGATCCACGCTCAAAAGAATAGAAGAAAGGTTGCTAAAACTGCTCAAAGAATACACACACACTAGAAGGAAACTCAGATGGAAAGAAAATGGGAAAATGGGCTCGCTAGGATATCGCATCCTATGCCTACGTATCTCATCTGGAATGAGAATCAGAGCTACCATAGTTTGGCTAACGCACGCCAAACAAAACACACGCACAGACGCTGAGACGTCAAAGCAAACACACAAACGGAAACAGACTGCCAATAGGTGGTCTTACGTCCGACTCCAAACAACAAACACAAACAAGGAAACCGAAGGCCAATCGTTGGACTTACATCAGACTCCAAACAAACAAACAAACACAGGAAACCGACTGCCAATCGCTGGACTTACGTCAGACTCCACACAAGCAAGAGATTAACCGGACGCTGAGTCGTCAAAAGCAACAAAAAAGTTGAACAAACAAGCTAACAGGAAGTCTGGTACTCGAGCCTGCTAACTGTCAAGCAAACACACACAAAAAGAAAAAGGGTGCCCGGAGAGATCTCGTACGATCTCCTGCCTACGTACCTCATCTGGTATGAGGATCAGGGCGATGTAGTTCCCCTTAACAGGGAAAGAACTCCTAACCTAACCAGAGACTGGGAAATGGCAAACTAGAAGGGAGCCTGACTCGAGCCTAATAGTTATCATGTAATCCACAATGGTCCTAGGTTGAGGTTTCTATCTAACTTGCACAGGGAGCAAGCTATCTTACACAGCACAGTCAAACAACACAAGCACAATAAACAATCACACACACTATATGCAATCAATTGGGCTCATACAAGGTTAGGCTGCAAAAGCAAGCCAACTGGAATCGGGTGTAGTTAGCTCTTAACCCTAACATTGAGAGTTAGGGTGAAGCAGATGAAATGGGAAGTGAGGGTAAGACCTCACAGCTCTTATCCCTGGCCTGGGAGAGCTTGACTCAAAATAGAAGATGTGGGAGTTCAGAAAGTTGGAACTCTTCTCCACAGATGACTGACACAACAAAGATCTTGGGTTAATATCCACAATGCATCAACACAAGGTGTGTGAGCAAAGTGAATGACACACTAAGTAGCAGGAGATGGATTACACATCTCTTTTATCTGCCAATTGCCTCATAAGAGGACTTTTCCTGCTTGGCACAAAGATAAACATTCACAAGCATTGCCTCTTAAGGAGGGCTTCAGACAGGTGCCTGCCCAAGTAACAGGACAGGTCTTCCAGACTACATGAAGTCAAGAGAGTTATACCTCACTGGTTAAGCAACCAAGCAAAAGCAAGTTCAAATTGAACTTAAGCAACTTATGTATCTGTTGAAACATCAAACAAATCAGTTCAAATGTACAAACAAACAGACAACATTAATATCAACAGTCAAACCCAATGAGCAAAGGCATAAGTCAACAAGTCAAACTCAAATGAGTTAACAACCCTACAAAACACACAAGGTTAGTAGTCAAAAGTAAACATCAAAGGCTCAAGTGATAGAGCACCAACAACTATGGAACTTGAATGCTCCACCTGAAATCAAAGCTCAAACATAAGCGACCAACCACTAGGCCAAGGCCTAGGGTCAAAGATAGAGAAAAAATCCAAAACAGAACATGAAATTTCACATGAATCAACTTCAAACAATAAAGAATACAATCCAAAAGGTCCCATCTCATTACCATTAACCAAAACCATTTCATGAACCAAACATGGCAAGGTATGCAAGTTGTGATCACATTGAGACACCAGAATGAACAAATGCACATTAATTCAAAAATGATTCAATTAATCTTGGAAAAAATCATGGGTAAACAGAACATACAACATGATCATCACACAAAAAATCAAGGCAATTGGGCAACATTAGGCATGGTAATCAAATTGCATAAGTCAAGGTAAGCACAATCAAGCACATATGTGACACAACTTGGCACACCAACTTAGCACAAGCCTAAAACAGAAATGAAACATGGTAAAAACCTCAAACCAAAGCCAAAACAACATACAACATGTCTAGAATTAGTGTGCAAAATTTCACATCCATTGGATAAAGAACAAGCATTTCCCAATCAAATGAAGATCAAGGCAATTCAAAAGCTCTCATATGACTATCCAGAATGAAAAATCTCAATTAAATCAGAAATCAATTCAAAAATTCCACCAAAAATCATGAGCATTCACAACATTCATATCAAGCATCATACAAAAAATCAGGATATTTGGAATTCATTTGGCATGGCAAATTCATCAATCAAGTTAGACATCACAAGGTGTGACACAAATTGTCACACCTCCCTTAGAAAAATCATAAATCAGCAATCGCAATTGATAAAAATGCAAACTCAACACCAAAATGTCCAGCAAGATGTCTAGTTTCAACATGTAAAATTTCATGAGCATTGGATAAACAACTAGCATTTCACAAAGGATATGGCAAGGCAATGTACAAAATGGACACATACACAAACCCTAGCACAAATTATTTTCCAGCCAAGCACAATTTATGGAAAAATTATGATAAAAAACTAGAGAGAAAATGTGACACAATGCAAAAATCCTGGTATATTTTGGATGATTATTTAATTTGTTATGAATTTTTAAAGTTGAAGAAAAAATAAATAAAAGCATGTGAAGCAATGTACATGTCATGGAGAAAATTAAATGAAGCATGTGAAAATGTTGCACAGCCAGTATCGAACACAAGCGAAATTTGAAAAAGGAAAATGGCGCGCTGCATGGCAATGGTTCTAACCAATCAGAATCCAGCCCTAACACACACATGAACCACGCTTTTCTGTTGCAAACAAGATCAAAACCGTGGCCTAAAAAACTGTATCATCTTCCTCATGCGCGCATCCATGAACAGTGACCTTCAAGCATCATCCAAGAACATTTTCTCCAGATTTCAAAATTAAATACACTAATGCATAGGTCCTTCAATATACAACATGAATCAACTAATAACTAAGCCTAAATCATCACATCCAAAGAGAATCGAAGCAATCAAGTATCATGCACAAAACTTCAAATCACCATAACTCGTTCAATATTGCATGGATTTTAATGGTTCAAAGCTCAGAATCATCAGCTCACAAAGATCTACAATAATAGCATAACAATTTCAAGAAATAAAGAGATCGAATTTGTGACCTCTTGATGTGCAGAATTGGAATCCGTGTGTTTTTGGCCTTGCAATGCTCAAACAGTCCTTCTATGATGCTTGTACAAGTGTTTGGGAAGAGGATTGAAGCTTAATCGTGCTTGATTCCACCAGAATTTCAATTTGCCATTGTTGCTTTCCAAGCTTCATGTGCTTCAATGCTGCACGATTTCCTTTGGATCTTCCTTCAAACTTGCTCACAAATGCTACCAGATGATGAATTGATCAAGAAAAGTGCAAAATGTTTGAAGAAATTTGAAGAAATTGTGAGATTTTTTTTTGGAGTTTTTGGTGATTCTAGATCTAAGATTGGGAATTGTGAAAAACAGTTAGAGATTAGGCTTATATATGCTGCACTAATCATGTTTAATTAATCTTTAAACCAAATGCTAATGAAATGGATGAGTTAGGGAGTGTTTTGGCAAATTGAGTTTTTCACCCTTATGCATGAAAATGCATGGTGAACAGTACGAATTTCCACTTAATTTCACTCAAAAATCTGTTTTAGAGCCAATGGTGATGGTCACATGTGCAAATGATGTACAAAATTTAAATTCCAATTTTTCCCTCCAAAAATGCAAGAATTATCAAATGTTCATGTGAATGTAATTCATGCCATGTAATGCAAGATTTGGAAATTATATGTCAAAACAAGAACAATGCAAAAAGAGCCACTTGAATTGGAGTTTTGGTTGAGAAGTTATGCCCATTTGAAGTTCAATGTTCACTTGGCCAAGTTTTGATCATATCTCCTTAACCACACATGAGAAATTGATGATCTTGGACTTTTTGGAAATGGGAGAGAAATATCCACAACTTTCATGTTCAACAAAATTTCATTTGAAGCTTTCTTGATGATGTAATCTTGAGTTGAAAACCTTTCCATTTTTGGCAAATTCAAATTACAGGTCACTTACTATTTTTGGAAAGTTTTGTCCTGACTTTATTTTCTTCAAAGTTGATGTTTGAAATGTCAAATGAGACTTGTTTGAACATGAATTAAGTATTTCTAATCACTTCCCACCTCCAAATTCAACAGTTGACTTGGCAGTTGACTTTTGCAGTTGCCAAAGGACTTGGCCATGCACAGATGATTTTGAGCCTCAACCTCTTGACGAAATGGATCCAAAAGGAAACCCTAGCTTATACAAGCTCAATAAAATCATATGATGATCTCCATCTCATTAAAGACCCCCATCTCCTTGAAAAACCCTGATTGACATAATGCAACTGATTAGGGTTGACCAGAGGTCAAAACCCTAATCCCAAGGAGCTGATCAGGAATAATGAACCATGATGATGATGATGTACCATTTCAACCAAGATAAAGCCCAAACTCTTGAGGAACCAAGAAACCTTAATTGAAGCACAAACCCTCAGATGATTAGTGATCAATTCATGAGACCCTCAAGCTTGAATCTTTTAACCTCTCTATCTTCTGAGAAAGACCTAGGAGGATGACTTGTGTATTCTCACATGATATGCAAAGATGTAATGCCTAAAGTCCTACAAAATGAAATGCAATATGCTAAGCTAGTCCCAAGAGAGGAGGGCAAATTTTGAGGTGTTACAATGGATACTGAACAGTTTTTCATTAAATAGCTTTCAATCACTCTTGATTAGTGGAACAGTTTTAAGATAGTTATCATAGAAAAATGGATCATTTATGATCTGATGATGTGACAAGTTGGGTGAATAAATCTTGGGATTAGGTAAAATTTGTCACGCTTTACCCCTTTGTCAGATTTTTTGTTGTCTTCTTTATTTTTGTCATGATTGCAAAAACGTCTATTTAAACCCACTTCACACACTTTCGTTACTATCACAACCTACACTTTCTCTCTTTGAGCATAAGAAAATTTATGTAAACCGTAAAACCCTTTTTTTCATTAATAATGGCATCTTCACAACAATTATCTCAACAAACTCAAGAACAACAACTAGTTCAACGACAAAGTGTTGCTACAACTCAACAAACTGGCTATGGTTCTTCTTCATCTCAACCATAACGTCAAATCCCTCATCTGCTTCAAATAGCTTCATCAAGATATTCTTAGGGTCAATTTGTTAGTTTTGAAGATGCGTATGAGTTTCCTGAAATTACTTTGAGTATTCTTGTAGAGAGGTGGAAGTACTAGGTGAACTCTTAGTTGAGTTTAGAAATATAAAGAACAATGGGATTGACCTTTTTTCCTACTATACAATTTCAAGGTTGGGAAAGTTTCTTCAACCGTCTTCAAGGCCCAATTTTCTTCAACCTGGTGAGATAATTTTGGATACACGCCAAATCTTATCCTTTCCAAGTTACCTCATTCGTGTTTGGAAAGAAGATAGTGATATCTGAGAAGCTTATAGCCAAACTCATTGGACATGATGGGTCTGGTATAAGGTGTGAACAAATGGTGGAAAAGGAATCAAATTTAACTGAGATGTCTAAGGTCATTTTCTCCTTTAGAAAACACTCTAGTAAGATCAAGGATCTTCTTCCTCATTTGAAGGTCTGGGCTAGAGTTCTTCTTGGATGCATTAATCCCAGACCATCTACCAACTCCCTTGATTACATCAATGGTTACCAACAATATATTCTTAACTATATTGAATCTTAAAAGAAGTTGAATCTTCCTGCACGTTTATTTAAGCATCTAAGGGACACCAGAGATGGTAACAAAAGTACAAAAAGCTACATCCATATGGGCAGGCTAATCTCAAATATTCTGATGGAGAGCCAATTGAATGACTCTCTAACAGACGAACATCTCTCCAAAGGTATGGAACCTCTGGCTGGCAGGATGCTGAACACCAAGGGTCTGAAGAATATGGGGATTATTTCTGAAAGTGATAAGTCATCCTGCTGATATGCCCAAGGAAATCATCCTCAACAGAATGATTCATATCTAAGATTTACCTATCTTCTCAAAGTCATGTCCTTTGACAGAGGTGGTAGAATTTTTGGAGAACTGTCATGATGATGCTCTTCTATCAGCTTCTGAAGCTATTTCTCATAATAAGAAGAGAAAGACTGCTAAGAAGAATTTTGAAAGGATGGCCAAGAAGTTTAAGGCTTCTAGAGAGCATTAAGATACTTCTACTGAAGAACTCATAGTTTCTAGAGCTACTTCTACTGGAACTTTTATTCCTTCTGATACTCGTCTAAGTACTGTTGATAACAGTTCATCCATCCCCATAACCATCACTTCATCCATCTCAACCACACTTTCCTACGATGTTCCTTATGTTCTATAACCCATTCTTCCTTCTGATCCTCAATCATCAAATACATATATCACCATTCCACCACCCTCGCTATCTATTTCTAAAATTCTAGCATCCACCATCTCGCCAACACCCCCAACCATTATTACAACCTTTTCTTGTATCCCATTTCATTTAACCAGAAAAACCTCAACTATTAATCCCCACTCACTCTGACATCCATATTGTAAAATCAGACATTAATTTTGATATTGAGTCAAAAGTTGAGCTTTTAGCCTTCCCAAATAAAACCCTTCATCCCTACTCTGACCAAACAACATCTCAAACCAACATTCACCCTACACCCTTGGATGAATTTTTTACTCAGTTTGAAGGTGATGTTGTTGGCAGACTCAATGCTCTCACTGAGGCTTGCACTTCTAACACAAACATCTTTGAAGTTTATCCTCTGGCCAACAACTTCAGAAGTTGGATAGAAGTCAACTCTGCAGAGTTGGAGATTTCTTTCCTGAAGGAAGCCAAAAGGAACTTACATGCCAGACTCTCTTGTATTGTTGAACCTTTACTTCATAAGGTTCCTCCAACACTTCTGCTTCCTACTCCAGTAGTGACTTCACTACCTTCTCCAGATCAGACTACTTTGGTGATTCTGAGAACTTTGAAAAAGTTCATCATGTTAACCAAGTGTTTCAAGTTCTAAGGCATTAGCCAAGCAAGTTGAATCAAGTTTATAGGAACCATACTTATGTTTAAGAATTAGGATTATGTTCTGAATAGTTAACTAAGCAGTTTCCAGTTAACCAGACATATTATTATTCTAAACTAAGTTCAAGTGATCAAGGTTGAACCAGGAGTATAAAAACTTTGAACCAAGCGTATACAAGCTTTGAACCATATATATTCAAGTTCTATTAAAAAACATATATAAGGAATACAACCAGGATATGAAAGCTCTGACAAATCATGCTCTGAGACGAGATTGATATCCAGACTATCTAACACTCAAGCAAGGATTCTAAATGAAATACTTATGTACCCAAGTTATTTATTTCTGGGAAGTTACTTCAACCATTACAATCAGGCTTCTGCCTTAATAGAATGATAGTAACCAGGCTTATGCCTTTTGGGAAGATAGTAACAACCAGACTTCTGCCTTATGGGAAGTTATTTCTTTCATGCTGATTGAGATTTTTTTATATGTGTTAAGATTATTTTAAGTCTTAAATTCAAGGGGAGATTACAAACCTAACTCTAATATTCTAAGCTGAAAAATAATTTTTAGTAGTATAAAATTCAGGGGGAGCTTACAAACCTCGCTCTGATATTTTCATTTGATTAAACAAAGTAAAAATTGTTCATCAAAATACATGGTTTGGTCATCATCAAAAAAGGGGGAGATTATAAGAATAAGATTTGATTCTGCATATGGCATTTAGTTTTGATGATAACAATGCATTACTTCTTAGAGAACAATTTTGTATACTAATGGTTTTTATCTAGTGTGTAGCTTTTTCTAACAGGTTTTGACTCTGAAGCATTAATGTGTGACATCACCAGATTCTATAATCAACACACTCTGAATCTAAAGAGATACATGTGTTTTACAAGATGATGTCAAGTTCTAGAAAGCTTTTAGACAATGGTTCTAATGAATGTTTGTTCTAAAGCTTCTGAATGTGAGTTTGATTTTAGAGCCTTTAAAGGATTGTCTTCCTTCAAGATTATGTGCTTAAGTTCTGAAGATTTTGAAGAACAAGATCCGAAGAATCTAAAGACCAAGTTCTGAGGAACTATGTCAAGACTCTGAAGACCGAGGTTCTGAAGATTATGACAACTTGTCTCTTGATCCTTCTAAGCATGCTTCAACATCATTTCATCATAAGCCTCTAGAGATTATAAGATAAGATCAAAAGGTTTTTCATTAGGAAAATAGTACACAGTACAAGATCACCATTTCCTCCACTGCCCTGATTTTGTGGGCTAAGGGCAGTACTATTGTACCATTTTGTCTCCTATATAAAAACTGTTATGAAATGAGACATCTGCAATTTGCTATACTAATTCTACCCTTCAATGAATCTTTTAACTGCCTATATAAAGGAGACTTGGAAGAATTGAAGAAGTTGTTAATTCACTGTGCAATACTACACTAATACACACACTATTTTGCTAAAGTAAATAATTTATGTGTATATTATTTGTAAGCATAGAAGAGTTGTTACTTGTTATTGTGTGAGATATTCATTGTATTTAACTTGTGTTAATCTGCTTTCTTAGAATCGATACTTGTAAACACACACTTGTAGATTTAAAAGTTGTTCGAGTGTTTCCTTGAGGGACTGAGTTTTAGTCAAATAGGCTCAAGAAGAAAAGACGATTTATCTTAGTGGTGTCTATAATCAGTTTCGGTTATAGTGGATTAAGTCCTTATTGAGAAGGAAAAATCACCTTGGTAGGATGGACAACAAGTAGCTTCATTAACATCGAACCAGTATAAAAATAAATTTGTTATTTTTCTTGTTCGTGTTATTGTTTGATTGAGTCGATTTTGAAAAAGCTTTTATTTTTAGAAACCCAATTCAAACCCCCATTTTATTGTGTTTCTTTCCACTTTTAATGTCTTCCTCAGGAATCACAAATGGATCCTCTGCGTGCCTCCCAGATCCCACAATGTCACGTGTTTTCAGAGTCCTGAGTCTATCACTCTTTCTTTTTGGAATTTCAACATGCCTGGCCTTTTTCCTTAGTGATATCATAATTTTCACCTGTTATGACAACATAATGTTACTAAACTAATAAACATAAAACACCAAACAAGTTCAGTTGGTATAAGTTGGTAACTTATAGGATTACTCATACTTGGTTTGTATGTCAATTCTTAGCATTTTTCCTTGTTGGTATCAGTTGTCATCGGTTTGACAATAGACCTAGATAATTTTGGTCTTGGACCAATGAAAGTTCTGACAGCAGACTTAGGCACTCTTGGTTTTGCATCAATGAAAGTTCTGATAGTAGGCTTAGTCTTGACAGTAGTAGTATCAAAACTAATCGGGTTAACATTAGCATGTTATTTGGCAGGAATAAATGGTTTTGAAGCACTAGTATCAACACTAAGTGGCTCAATGTCTAGTATGTCTTTATCATTCAACAATGTTGCCAATTCATCAGGATTTATCCCATAATACATTCTCATTGCCTCAGTAGAACTTACATAAAATTGTGTTGCATGAATCATATCAGGTTGAGAAGTAGTAAAGTCAGGTTATGCAAGAGTCATCTTAATTGAGAAGGAGTCGCATCAGGTTGAGCATGTTGTGTAGGAGCATGAGTCTTTGTCTTTTTACTTGGGTCTCCCTTTTTGGTATTCCCTTTTGGCCTACTATAAGGCCATAATTTTGACCCTAAGATCCCTCATGCCATCTCATCATATGCATTAGCATTGGGATCATACATTGACATTCTCTCTTTACCCCTCTTTCATTGGGTTTATTTTGGGAGAGATCACCAAGCACCATGTGATTATGTCATACTTGTTATTTTATCATTTACTAACCAAAATACCAAAAATTATCTTTGCATTTGCCTAAATCTTTTGTAGGAAGGGCGTGATCACCTTGATCTATCAAGTCCACATCTAGGGTTTAAGACCCTCATTGCTAAGAGCACAATCAAGGAATGATCCACAAGAGCTAAGCATCATATATGAGTCCCAATGATCCCTACATATTATTTTGATCAAGTATTCTTCAAGAGTTTGAAATTGGTTTGCCTTGGAAACCCTAGTTCATCTGGGTATCTTGTGTAACTTCTTCAACAAGTTTCCTCATCAATTGATAAAATTTCTCAAGGTACACTTCAAAGTTCATCATCTTATGCATATATTATCTACCATGAGCCTAAAAAGTCAAGAGAATTGCAAGTTATCAAGTTGGTTAATGGTGGTTGACCAGATGAATTCATCTGATCAAAACTAGGTCTCCCTAGACCCTATCTCCTACAATTTTCATCATATTCAAATAATTACAAGAGAAAAGTTACTCTAAATAACATTCCAAACAACTTTCATGTTGAGGTCTATAGCTAATTTGTCTTGGAAAGTCATTTTCTATGTTGAAACATTATAGGTCATTTTGTCTAAACCCTAATTTGAAAGTCAACTTCCCAAGGCCATAACTTGCTCAATTTTTATGATATGAAATATTTACAAGTTTCACAATCAAATTCAAGATGTCTACTTCAACTTTGATGTTTGGAGTAAGGGCTAAATCTACTTTTATGAGCATGTGATATGAGGATACATTATAGGCCATTTTGGACCAATACCATTGAACAAGTGATTTTCCTCAACTTAAAAAATGCATAACTCACTCATTATAAATCCAAATAATTCCAATTTTGTGACCATTTTTAAGGTCTTGGAAATAACTACAACTTTGATGAAGACACTTTTCTCATTTGGAGCTCACATGAAAAGTTAAGCAAGGTGGAATAATTGAATATGTGACTTGACACTTAGAAAATATTTTAACATGTTGAAATTTCCAAACTTACACCTCAAAATGCATCATGATACAAGTTCCAAATGGAAAAGTGTTAAACATAAGAGTTGTTCCTCTTGATCTAAGCTTTCCAAATAGTCCTAATTCATTCATTTTGGACTAAGTTTGATAGGTTTGAGCATGGTGTAAACAGACCTGTATCAGTTGGCAAAATCAAAGCTTCAAATGTTCAAACAACTTTGCCTTGCCATTCAAGCTTCATGCAGACCTCATTTCAGTTGATTATGGACCTAGAGGGATTGCTTCATGGGTCTGCATATGCCCATGCAAGCATGTGCATTGCATTACCAAATTTGGAGAATTTTTCAAGTGTGCAAATAACACTTCTCATGGCTATAAATAGAGGTCCCTTACATCAATTCAAAGGACCTTATGCGCCATCTTTGCCCCCAACATCCAAACCCTCTCAATTCAAAGGAAAACCTGAGAAATTTCATTTGAAGTTTGAGTTTGAATATCATTGTTTGGAGATACAAAAACTCCAGGATCCAAAGCTTTGCATTGTTCTTAAGCCACTTCCACAAGCTCCATAAGCAAGATCAAGCACGAATTGAAGCAAGAGAGATCCATTTCTGCACAGTATTGAAGTTAATTTTCCAAATTTTTTTCTCTTCGATTCTCTCTTAATACTTATCAGTTCTCTTGGATCCTTGGTTGTCTGAAGTCCTACCAATATAGGTAAGAAGATTGAGTTGCTTTGAGGTCAAATCGAAGCAACTCAGTTGACACGCCTTAAAATTCAACTCCACGTATCTCTCTATATATTTGGAGTTAGTTAAAATTGAGGTGATATTCGTGATCTATGCCATTTTATCTTTAAGATCATGTCCTATTTTTTCATTTATGATGTGGTGATGATTGAACTAGTCCGACCAAGGTCATCGGAGAAGATGACCAGCCTTTGGCTCCGGCAATGCGCTGGAAGCGTTCAGAGCCATTAGATGAGTTTGAAATGTTTTAATCAGGAGCGTACATTGTGATTACCAAGCGTGTGGACGTTTGACGCAAGCGCATCATGGAACGCGCGCGCTCCACCACTTGATTTGCCACCTCAATTAATGAGGCAGATCAAGTGGTCCACGTTTATTTGATTATCTGATTTTATTTTTTATTCCTTTGATTTTCACTAATTTATATTAATTTTAATATTGATCCAAAAAATATGAGAGTTTCACCCAAAAAAATTAAATAAAATCCTCTTTCATTTTCTAAATTAAAATTATTTTTTGGATCATTATTAATATTTTTCATGATTTAATTGATTTTGTGAATATTTTTAATTATTTAAAAATACTTTTAAGTCTCCAAAAATTCTGAAATTTTTTCTCCAAGGTCCTTTGACTTTGTTTGACCTATGATAAATCTCATGGTCATTTCTTTGGTGTTTTGATGAGGTTTTAGGAAATTGATCAACCATATTTAATTTAATGTATTATTTTTAATATTTTTAATTGTTTAAATGCCAAATTAATTATGTAAAATCATTTTAATTGACTTTGTGAGTTTAACTTGTGTTGTTGGGCCTTAGTCAAGGTTGATTTGACTTTGTTAGGTTACGATAATTGGATTTAGGGGATTGATGGAATGTACATTCCATCTCCCAAAATGAATGAATGATCTTAACTTGGTAAAAGTCCTCCTTTGTCCAATTTGAGTTTGATCCATTTCCCCTCCCTCTTCATCTCATTCCCCTTCCTTATGCATTCATGTCATGGACCTATGATATCTCAATATCCTAAGGCTAGTTGATTGCAAAATCAACATAAGTATGGATGAGATTGGGTCCCCCCACTTTGCATATTCTTTTTTTGTGTGGTATGTTTCATGAGCATAGTTCATCATACTATGTCTCTAACATGCATTAACACCAAAATTCTATTGCCCGGACTCAAATAGTTGTGACTTCTATATAAGTCAAATTACGATTGCTTAACATAGCGCTAATATTTAATCCGAAAGGCATGGCATTCTAGTTAGTGAGATTGTAAGTCTCCCCTCTTTCATGGTATTGTGTGGAAACTTGGCCTTTTTTCCTTCCTTTGGAAGATGTCTTGGTTCAAGGATCCATGCTTGTGATAAGTGGGTTGAGTGTTCTCCAAAGAATGACTTAGACAAATGCAAAGCAAAAGCAATACTAACTTCTAACTCATTAACAACTAACATTTAATTTCAAGTCCTTTACTTTCAATGCAATTTAATTTTTAAGCATTATTCATTTGTCATTATTCATACCATTCTAATTATTTATGTTAATGTCATTTTCACTTTGTCCACTTGGACCATATTGTGTGATATATTTTGTTTGTGTATATTGCGTTTGTTTGTGTGGTCTTTGACCATTAATGTACATAATAAGAACAAAACTCCTAAAAAATATCGTGTGTGGACTGTTGGTTTGATCTGAGACAATTGGACTTAGGATTTAGACAACATTCCCCTTTGCAAAGGACTTGGCCAATGCCAACTTTCATGTAACCAAGTGCTTGTAATTTGAAGCTTCATCTGATACATCAGTGAAGATCCATTTGAGTTCATCTGCAACACGATCATTGTGAAATTGTTACTTTAAACCTGTGATTTATGCATTATGGAATTCATCTGCTACATGGGCAAATTTGAAGAAGATCATGGAGTTGCTAAACTTGGATGTGACTATATTTATTTGATGCCTTGCTCTTCAAGTTGATATGTTGTACATTGTATGTTGCTTGACTCTAAAGTCCAAGGGAAATTTGGGTTTCTATATGACATTCTTGTTTGATGGATTGCAGCCCATTGGTCAGATCTTTTCAACTTTTAAATTTATGCTTAGGATTAGTCTCTTCATCTCCTCCCCACTTCTTTAATTTCAAAATCTCTCCCTCCTTTCATAAAAATTCTTTGCTTGTGTTTGATTTTTAAACTTTTGACCACTTTTGCAAATTAGAAACTTTGGCCTTATGCCATTGCATTTTCAAACTCATTTTCTTAATCAAACTTGTAAATAAACTTAACCATACTTGACATAAAATTTCAAAATCCAAAAGGAACTAACTCATTCAAACAATTTTTAGGCCTTTGTGCCTTTCAAACTTAAAATTTTGTTAAAAGCAATGCATCGACTTTGAAATTGATACCACGAACTACGAGGTTTTGATCCCTCATTTTTATGTTGGTACGTAGGCACAAGTCTGAAGGTCTTGTCAAACACAAAAATATAATTAACAAATTCTTTTCTCCTCCCCCCATTCTATTTGTTTGCAAACATCATTTGTACAAAAACACATATGCACACAAGAAAGGGCTCCCTAGGAGTACCTAGGACACTTTGGGTGCTAACACCTTCCCTCTGTGAAACCAACCCCCTTACCTGTAATCTCTGGCATTTTATTAGTTTTGATTTGAACACTTCTTATTTTTTTGGGGTTTGTTCGTACTTTTCCCTTTTCCCTTGGAAACAATAAAAGCGCGATGGCGACTCTTATTATTTGATGTCTTGCTTATCCATAGCTTGATGATCATGAATTTACCGCTACAGAAATTAAGTAGCGACTCTGATAGGGAGTAGTCTCCAGTGGGTTTAGCCTACTTTTTGTGTGTATATAACTGTATATTTGATGTATGTATATTTGTTTGTGTGATATAACCTGCTTGTTGTGCTTGGTGATCTCTGAGTGGTGAGATAAGTTCTAACCCGAACTTGAGTGCAATTAAGATATGAGGATGGTATAGTCATGTTCGACTTGTGTGGAGTAGTCCTTAAAAAGTTGCCTTGAGACCCATCTACTCAGTGGAGACCCTTTTGGATTTAGAAATGTCACACAAGTATTTGTGGTTAGGCATTACTACCTCTGATTTGGGGTCCGAGAAGCTGAGGATCATAGAACATGTAACCCCTCTTGGCCTATTTAGGACGTAGTGCGGAGACTGTTCAAGTGTAGACTTGATAATAGTTGTTACACGATACTACACTCAGACGAGTTTCTCTTGAGAATATTATGGATTGATGAGTTAATCATCCTAACCTGTAATATTCGATAGATGGAATTAAGACTCTGGGAACTTTTTAGAACATGATCTATAGGTTTTTATCCTTAGTTCACTCCTTTGGGATGGTTCTTACCCATACTCCATGCTCGTGACTCACAACAAACCCTTGATTCTTAGTTGATCCAATCAAGTCTTGTCAATATCAATGGAACTTATGTGTTGATAAGGTGTAAACCATAATCCACCAAAATGGATGATTGATCTTGACAATGACTTGATTTATCCCTTGACCTTTGTTTGTTTTCCTTGTGTGTGATCCCTTATTGTTGCATTCATGCATTCATGCGCATCATAACATTCATCACACGAAAATTTCAAGGAAACTGAGGTATTATATGCAAATATTTTCAGACCATGGATTGTGGATGAAGGAACACTAAGATGTACAATTTCAGAAGTCCCAAATGGAAAGAGTTAAGGAAGCTAGCATCTTTTTTATTAGATCCCTTGGACTTCAAGCAACGTCACGGGAAACTTCTATCCGTCTTGTCTGCTGATGTGGTTAAAGGACTCTTGAGTGTGTTGGTTCAGTTTTATGATCCTCACTACCGTTGCTTCACTTTTCCGGATTATCAGCTTGTGCCTATGTTGGAGGAGTATGTGTAGCGGGAAATTCATGATCATCAAGCTATTGATAAGCTAGAGATCAAATAACAAGAGTCGCCACCGCGTTTTTATTGTTTCCAAGGGAAAAGGGAAAAAGTACGAACAAAATCCAAAAATAAGAAGTTTTCAAATCAAAACTAATAAAAAGTCAGAGATCACAAGTAAGGGGGTTGGTTACACAGAGGGAAGGTGTTAGCACCCAAAGTGTCCTAAGTAATCCTAGGGAGCCCTTTTTGTGTGCATATGTACTTGGTATAAAGTGATGTTTACAAACAAATAGAATGGGGGGATGAGAAAAGAATTCATTAATTATATTTTTGTGTTTGACAATACCTTCTGTCTTGTGCTTATGTACCAACATAAAAATGAGGGATCAAAACCTCGTAGTTTGCGATACAAATTTCAAAGTGGATGCATTACTTTTAACAAAAATTAAGTTTGAAAGGCACAAAGGCCTAAAAATGGTTTGAATGTGTTAGTTCTTTTTTTTGCTTTTTGAAAGTTTAAGTCAAGTATAGTTAAGTTTATTTACAAGTTTGATTTAAGAAAAGAAGTTTGAAAATGCAATGGCATAAGGCCAAAGTTTCTATCTTTTTGTAAAAGTGGTCAAAGTTTAGAACAAAAGTAGTTCACACAAAGAAAATTTTGAAAAAAATGGAGGGAGAGATTTTGAAATTAAAGAAATAGGGAGAAGATGAAGAGACTATCTTATGCACCAAATTAAAAGTTAAGAGTTGAAAAGATCTGACCAAGTGGGTAGCAATCCAATAGACAAGAATGTCAATAGAAACCCAGAATTCCCTTGGACTTTTAGAATCAAGCAACACACAAATGAACAATTATATTATCTTGAAGAGCAAGGCATCAAATAAAGATGGCCACATCCAAGCTTATCCATTCCATGACCTTCTTCAGAATAACCCATGTAACAGATGAATTCCACAAGTCACAGGTTCAAAATAACAGCTACATAATGATCATGTTGTAGATGAACTTAGGGATGTCTTCAAAGATGTGTTAGATGAAGTTCAAATTGTAAGTACTTGATTTCTCAGTAAGTTGGCATTGGCCAAGTCCTTTAGCTTAGGAAGGTTGCCTAGATTCTAAGTCCATTTGTCCAATATCAAGCCAAAAGTCCACTCAAAAGTTTTTTAGGGTTTTTGTTATTATTATGTACATTAATGGTCAAAGACCACACAAACAAGCAAAGTATACACAAACAAAATATATCACACAATATGGTCCAAATGGACAAAGTGAAAATTGCATTAACATAAACAATTAGAATGATATGAAGAATGGAAAATGAAATAGAGTGCTAAAAGTAAATTGCATTAAAGTAAAAGCTTGAAATTAAAAGTTAGTAGTTAATTGGTTAGAAGTTAGTATTGTTTTGCTTTTGCTTTTCATTTCAACATATTCTTTGGAGAACACTCAACCTACTTATCACAAGCATGAATCCTTGAGCCAAAACATCTTCCAAAGGAAGGAAAGAAGGCCAAGTTTCCACACAATACCATAAAAGAGGGGAGACTTACAATCTCACTAACTAAAATGCTTATTCCTTTTATGTCACAAATTTTGCGATATGTTAAGCAATCGTAATTGGACTTATGTAGAAGTCACAACTATTTGAGGTCGGGCAATAGAATTTTGGTGTTAATGCATGTTAGAGACATAGTATAATGGACTATGCTCATGAAACATACCACACAGAAAAAGAATATGCAAAAGGTGTGGCCTAATCTCATCCATACTCATGTCAATTTTTTAATCAACTAGCATTAGGACTTTGAGATGTAATAGGCCAAATGGAATGAATGAATGAATAAAGGGAATAATATGAAGTGGGAGAGGAATGGATCAAAACACAAATTGGTCAAAGGAGGACTTTTACCAAATTAATATCATCCATTCATTTTAGGAGATGGAATGTACATTCCCTCAATCCCCTAAATCAAATGATATTAATTTGACAAAGTCAAATCAACCTTGACCAAGGCCCAACAATAAGAATTAAACATAAACAAGTCATCACAATTGGTCAACAAATTTATTTGGCAATTTATTCAAATTAAAATACTAGAATAGTGCATTTAAATTAAATATGCTTTGTCCAATTCCTAAAATCTCATCAAAACACCAAAGAAATGGCCATGAGATTTATCATAGGTCAAACAAGGTCAAAGGACCTTGGAGAAAAAATTTCATAATTTTTGGACATTTAAAAATATTTTTAACCAATTAAAAACAAATGCAAAATCAATTAATTCATGAAAAATATTAATAATGATCCAAAAAATAATTTTAATTCAGAATATGAAAAAGAAAAATATTTGAAAATTTTTGGTGAAAGTCCCATATTTTTTGGATCAATATTGAAAATAATGCAATTAAAATAAAAATAAAAATATCAGAAAAAACGTGGACCACTTGATCTCCCTCATTAATTGAGGTGGCAGATCAAGTGGCCAGAAACGCGCTATCCACGATGGACATGAGTCAGCACGCCATAACATTGGTATTTAAAAGGGACGATCGTGATTAAAACAAATAAGATGGATCATATGGCTGTGAGAGATGCCAACACATCGCCGGAGTTGTAGCTCTGGTCTTCTTCTCCGGTGGACCTCACCGGACTGGTCCACCATCAACCATCACCAAAATTAAAAACAAGGACATGATTTCAAAGTAAAAATGGCACTGAGCTCGAATCTGGCCTCAATTCACTCTAACTCCAAGTATATTGAGAGATACATAGAGTTGAAATTTGAGGTACATGAACTGAGTTACTTCGATCTGGCCTCAAAGCAACTCAATCTTCTTGCCTACATTGGTAGGACTTTAGACAACCAAAGAATCAATAGAATTGAGCAAGAATTTGAGAGAATCGAAGAGATCAAAATTTCTAGAAAATACCTTCAATGGTGGTCTGGATTCAACTGATCTTGATCTTGCTTGTGCTTGATCTCACTCCACTTGCTTGCAGAAGAAGGATTGGATGCTTACAAGGATGTGGATTCCTGGAGATTTGAATTTCAAAACAGTGGAAATTCAACCTCAAATTCAAATGAATTTCTCAGGTTTATCCTTTGCAAAGTGAGGGTTAGAGATGGGGGAGTAGACACATTGAATTTGATTGTGCAACTTGAAAATCTTTCATCTCATAAAAAATGAGCAAGTTATGGCCTTGGGAAGTTGACTTTCAAATTAGGGTTTAGACAAAATGACCTATAATGTTTCAACATAGAAAATGATTTTCCAAGCAAAACTAGCTCTAGGTCTCAACATGAAAGTTGTTTGGAATGTCATTTGGAGTAAGTTTTCTCTTGGAATCATTTTCATATGGTGAAAATTGTAGGAGATAGGGTCTAGGGAGACCCAGTTTTGATCAGATGAATTCATCTGGCCAACCACCATCAACCAAGTTGCTAACTTCCAATCCTCTTGACTTTATTGGCTCATGGTAGATCATATATGAATAAGATAATGAATTTTGAATTGTCCCTTGAGAAATTTGATCAATTGGTGAGATAGCTTGTTGGAGAAGTTACTTAAGATACCCAGTCAAACTAGGGTTTCCAAGGCAAATCACCCTCAAACTCTTGAAGAAAACTTAATCAATATAACATGTAGAGAACATTGGGACTCATATATGATGTTCATGACCATTCTTGAATCAATTCTTGGTTATGCTCTTTGTTCATGAGGGTCTTAAACCTTAGATGTGAACTTGATGAATCAATGGAATCATGCCCTTCCTACAAAAGATTTAGACAAATGCAAAGACATATTTTTGGTATTTTGGTTAGTGAAATGATAAAATACAAGTATGATATAATCACAAAGTGCTTGGTGATCTCTCCCAAAACAAACCCAGTGAAGGATGGGTAAGGAGGATGCCAAGGTGTGATCCCAATGCTAGTGCTTATGATGAAATTACATGAGGGATCTTAGGGTCAAAATTAGGGTCTTACAGTTGCCCCTATTTAAGGACATTCTAACTGAATAGGTGAAGGTTAAAATCTTGGGCTCGACTCAGTAGAATGGGCTTAAATAACAATATAGAGAAACAAATTTTGGTCCCTAAGAGACCTCATGATGCATATGACGTGAATGCAAAAGTTAATGCTTTGTGGGGAAATATTGCCACAAAGGAAAAAGAAATTAGAGAGACCTAAAATCCGCAGGAGCATAATTCATTTCGTAAGGAAAACTCGCTGGGGAGACAGAGACTTTGGGGAAAAAGGAGTTATGCGTAGGCCAGGCTACGACTTAAAATGACTGGGGGATTAGAGGAATTCCATACGAAATGGAAAGACTCAGCCGGGGAAATAACAACATTTGTAGGGGATACGAGTAAGTCAGGACAAAACTGAAATACTCGACTCATGCAGGAAAAGCGATTTCACTAAGGAAATGTGCACTCAACTCAACTGAGGAAGATAAACTTCAACACAGGAGGAGCAGAAATCTATTATCTACTATCTGTTACTGGATAAGGAGATAATAAAGATCTGACAGAGAGAACATCCGTCATCGGTTAGGATGAACATATCAAGGATGACTCACTGAGGACCACCAGGAGGGAGTATTCATTACCGCTTACTGGGTAAGAATAGCCTTGCTGGGAAAAATTGCAGAAAATATAGGATTTACAACTACGAGTTACTGGGCAGAAGACCAAGGGTGAGAGTATTCGTCATTGGTTAGGATGAACATATCAAGGATAAACTCAACAGGGAAGAAAATCCGTCATCGGTTAGGATGAACATATCAAGGATAGACTTGCTTGGAAATGCCAAGGAGGATACCCGTCATCGGTTAGGATGAACATATCAAGGATATACCAACTGAACAAGGAGGGTAGGAATTACATCTATCGAAAGCTGGATAGACAACCGTCAAAGAGAAAATTCGTCACCGGTTAGGATGAACAAATCAAGGATTAACTCTACAAGGGGACAAAGTGGGATTTACAACTACCTTTTTACTGGGTAGAATACCAAAAATGAGAATACCCGTCATTGGTTAAAGTGAACATATCAAGGATATACTCAGGCAAGGGCAAGAAAGATATCTGTCACCGGTTAGGATGAACATATCAAGGATATACTTCCTGGGGAATCTACTAAGGAGAAAAAAGGGTACTTTTGCCGGGTATTGGGCAAGAAGTAACAAACTACAAACTAAGAAGAATATTACCAGTTACTGGGTAATAGACTCTTAGGGGACCAAAGCATCTATCTAGATAAGAGCTAGAAAGAAACAATCAATCAAGACTCAACCTAATAAGGATATAACTCAAGGGGAGTAATTCCATCCAGATAATCTACTGGAGAGGAAACTGAAATAACAACCATCCACGAGGAAATAAACTCAGTGGGGAAACGGAGAAAGGTTAAAGTCTTTCTACTTAAGGGGCTGACACTCTACAATTGAAGGAGGACAAAACCAAATTTGGTATGGGGATAAAATACCGTCATAAGAATCTCAAACAAATCAAATATGAATATGTGAGATATGCAAATTATGAAATTATACGAATGTATATGTATATGTATATATGATGATTATGTTGACAAAACGATTACAAAGGATACAGAGGTGTCGCAAAGAAATTGAACCACCGGTACAATCCTCGGTCAATCCACAAAATATGGAGACAACTGCTAGAGAATAGAGAGATCAACATCCCAAAGGTTCAATCCTAACTGGGGAAGGAGGAGATCTGTTGAGGATAGAACATACAATCTGTGGGGAATTTTAGGTCAACACCATGAAAATGGGAGACAACCCTACAGAGAATAATCATAACAAAAGCTGCTCAGAAACCAGGAGGAAACTCTGACAGGGAGCAAGTTGAAAAGCGATTGGTTGGGACACCAAAGCTATCCACTGGGGAAGATCAACCATCTCTGAAGATCAACCCTACTGAGGAAATACGAACTTCGCTGGGGAAGACAGAAACTCTGTCGGGGAAAATAACACGCCGCAGGGTATCTGAATCAACCAAATCAGCCGGGGACAAAGAAATTCCACTGAGGACCAAACACTCCACCGAGGAACTGAACCAACACTAATGTCTAGGGATACCCGAAGGGTTAACTGCTTGGGGAACCTTTGATGCTTCACACTTAAGGACTTGCTACTCATTGAAATGTTGTTGATATTCCTTTTACTTGCTTTGGAAAAATTCTTGCTTTTATATTAAAGAAAACTTGATTTTGATTTAAAAATTTAATTTCAAAATGATCATAATAAAATTTAAAACTATTGGCTGAAGTAAATAAGAGTAGAAACAATTTGGATAAAAGCTCAGCCTTATTTAATATAATGGTAGTCTGTAAATGACAAGACTCCATAGATTTTACAAAGTTGAAAATGGTAATTTACATGGAAATAGGTTACATTGAATACAAATGATCCTTAATCCCTCTACCAACTCTTGATATCCATTGTGCTCTTGACCGCTGTTAGGGTGATGAATCGATGTCAACCCCTTGTGCTCAAACAAGCCTTTAAAACACTGAAGATCAGTAGAATGCAGTTACTTGCCATAATCCCTAATTTTTGGATAAGTAGCCCCAAGGTGGGGTACTCAACTTATCGGGAAATTCTTTCTGTTTTATGTCTCTAATTTTTGCCTGGATCGCCCTTTCGGGTTTTCAATCCACCGAGACGCTCATTTTTGCCTAAGCCGCCCTTTCGGGTTTTCCACTTAGCGAGCTGTTCTTTTCTTTTTTAGGCGAAGTATTTCTTGACTGCATCTGTGTTCACAGGACGAGTGAACTCTTCACCATCCACTGTTGTAAGAATCAATCCACCGCCTGAAAAGGCTCTCTTAACAACATATGGGCCTTCATAATTAGAAGTCCATTTTCCTCTGGAATCTGGCTTGAACGTCAAAATCTTCTTGAGCACAAGGTCACCTTCTCTGAACACTCGAGGTTTAACCTTTTTATCAAAAGCCTTCTTCATTCTCTACTGATATAACTGACCATGACACATGGCAGTTAATCTCTTCTCTTCAATCAAATTCAACTGGTCAAACCTGGTCTGACACCATTCAGCTTCAGTCATCTTGGCTTCCATGAGCACACACAATGAAAGAATCTCAACCTCTATGGGGAGCACCGCTTCCATACCATATATAAGAGAGAATGGGGTTGCCCCTGTTGAAGTAAGGACAGATGTACGATACCCATGCAAAGCAAATGGGAGCATCTCATGCCAATCCTTATATGTGACAACCATCTTCTGGATAATCTTCTTGATGTTCTTATTTGCAGCTTCAATAGCCCCATTCATCTTGGGTCTGTAGGGAGAAGAATTATGATGTGCAATCTTGAAGTCTTTGCAAAGGGCTTCCACCATATTGTTATACAAGTTTGATCCATTATCAGTAATGATCTTACTTGGCACACCATAACGGCATATAATTTGATTCTTGATAAACCTTACAACAACCTGCTTGGTCACGTTTGCATATGATGTCGCTTCAACCCATTTTGTGAAGTAGTCAATTGCCACCAAAATGAAACGATGTCCATTCGAAGCTTTAGGCTCAATCATCCCAATCATATCAATTCCCCACATGGAGAAGGGCCATGGGGAAGAGATAACATTCAATAGTGTCGGAGGAACATGGATCTTATCAGCATAAATTTGACACTTGTGGCACTTCTTCACAAATTTGCAACAGTCAGATTCCATTGTCAGCTAATAGTAACATGCTCGCAACATCTTCTTCGCCATTACATGTCCATTGGAATGAGTACCAAAGGAACCTTCATGCACTTCAGTCATCAACAAGTAAGTCTATTTCGTGTCTATCCATGCATCTGAGCAAAACCATGTCGAAGTTTCTCTTGTATAGTATATCACCATTCAAGTAGAAATTACTGCCTAATCTTCTCAAAGTCTTCTTATCTTTCAAGGATGCCCCAGGCGGGTAAATCTGACTTTGGAGAAAACACTTGATGTCGTAATACCATGGCTTCTTGTCTTTAATCTCTTCAACAGCAAACACATGAGCTGGCCTATCAAGACGCATCATAGATAAATTGGTAACTTCATTCCAATACTTCACTATAATCATTGATGCCAACGCTGCTAGAGCATCTGTCATCCGGTTCTCATCTCGAGGGATATGATGAAATTCAACCTTTGTAAAGAAAGTTGAAATCCTTCTCGCATAATCTCTATATGGTACTAAACCGGGTTGATTTGTCTCCCGTTCTCCTTTGATCTGATTCACAACCAAAGCGAATCACCGAAGACATCCAAATACTTGATTCTGAGATTCATGGTCTCTTCAAGCCCCATAATGCAAGCTTTATATTCCGCCATGTTGTTTGTACACTTGAAAGTCAATCTAGTTGTCACTGGTAGATGTGTGCCTTGAGGAGTAATAATCACAGCCCCAATGTCATTTCCATATTGATTAACAACTCCATCAAATACCATGCCCCAACGGGAACCAGGTTCTGGCCCTTCTTCAAGCAATGGTTCATCACAATCTTTCATTTTCAAGTACGAAATCTCTTCATCAGGAAAGTCATACTGTAATAACTGGTAATCTTCAATTGGTTGGTGAGTCAAATAGTCAGCCAAGATACTACCTTTGATCGCTTTCTGAGATCGGTATTCGATATCATACTCTGATAACAACATCTGCCAATGGGCAATTCTCCCAGTTAAAGCAGGCTTCTCGAAAATATATTTGATTGGATCCATTTTGGATATCAACCAAGTGGTATGATGCAACATGTATTGACGCAGACGCTTAGCAGCCCAAGCCAATGCGCAACAAGTTTTCTCAAGCATAGAATACCGAGTCTCACAGTCGGTGAACTTCTTACTGAGGTAGTAAATTGCAAATTCTTTCCTTCCAGTCTCATCTTGCTGACCTAGAACGCAACTCATACTATCTTCAAGCACAGTCAACTACATGATCAACGGTCTTCCTTCAACAGGTGGAGACAAAATCGGAGGTTCAAGCAAATATTCTTTGATACTGTCAAAAGCTTTCTGGAAATCTTCGATCCAATCACAAGACTGATCTTTCCGAAGAAGCTTGAATATAGGCTCACATGTGGAAGTCATGTTGGAAATGAATATGGAAATATAATTCAAGCGGCCGAGAAAACCTTTGACTTGCTTCTCAGTTTTGGGCGTAGGCATTTTTTATATTGCTTTGACCTTGGCAGGATCAACTTCAATACCCTTCTCGCTGACAATGAAGCCCAACAATTTACCAGAACGAACACCAAAAGTACACTTATTGGGATTCAAGCAGAGTTTATACTTCCTTAAACGCTGGAATAGCTTCAACAAATGCTCAACATGTTCCTCTTCATCAATTGATTTAGCAATCATGTCATCGACATATACTTCAATCTCTTTATGCATCATATCATGAAAAAGAGTAGTCATTGCTCTTTGGTAAGTTGCACCAGCATTCTTTAAACCGAAAGGCATCACTCTATAACAGAATGTTCCCCAAGGTGTAATGAATGTGGCCTTCTCCATATCTTCGGGTGCCATTTTGGTCTGATTATATCCGGAAAATCCATCCATAAACGAAAAGACTTTGAATTTAGGAGTATTGTCTACCAACATATCAATGTGTGGCAGAGGGAAATCATCTTTCAGACTGACTTTATTCAAATCTCTATAGTCAACATACATGCGGACTTTTCCATATTTATTCGGCACATGCACAATATTGGCCACCCATTGCAGATACTAAGCAGTCACAAGGAAACTGACATCAATCTGCTTCTGCACTTCCTCTTTGATCTTCACAGCCATATCAGGATGCATTCTTCTCAACTTCTGCTTGACAGGCGGATATTCTGGCTTCAACGGCAATCTATGCTCCACAATCTCAGAATCCAACCCAGGCATGTCTTGATAGGACCAAGCAAACACATCTGAATATTCTCGAAGAAGATCAATCAACCCCTTCTTAGCATCCGGATACAGTCGAGACCCAATCTTGACTTCCTTCTCATCATCTTCGGAACCCAAGTTGACTAGCTCAATCTTCTCTTCAAACGGATGAATAATATTTTCATATTTCTCAAGAAGACGAGTCAATTCATCACTCACTTCTACATCACTTTCCTCCTCGACCTCAAACACAGGGAATTCAAAATTTGGAGAAGGAGAAGGGTCATTATATTTAATGGGGTTAGGAACCAACCTGCATAATGATTTGATATTTTGATTTTAGAGAAGTGAATTTGTGACCAAATATTATGCAGATAGATAATTTTATTGTTTATTTATGTTTTTTGTGATTACCATTTTCAGAATAAAGCAACAAGTAAAAATAAACATCAAAGATGTGGATGAATAGAATTAATTTTATTGATAATCAATTTAAAATGCCCAAATAATATTCACTTGTCCCTTAGGCATAGGAGAAGGATTTTAAAATATAAAAGCAATTACTTAGATCGACGCAAAATAACAGGAATATCAACGGCAGTCCAATTGTTGCATGTCTTTCCATGTGTTACAAAGTTGGTGCAGTCTTCCTCTTCGCTATTCTCTAGCACAACAGCTAAGTGTTGTTCATTGTCATGAATGAACCCTCCGCTACGGAAGCTAAGTTGCATATCTTCAGATCTTGTAATTGATGAGCCTTTCTGGAACCCCAAACCGGTTCTGCCTTTGTTGTCGGAGACCTCTACCATGCGCCCTCACTGGTCAACGGTACCTTCTTTCACAATCTTCTTGGAATCTTTCAACGAAGACATAGGTGCCCTAACTCTCTTCTTAGCAGCAATAGACAAGGCTTGGAATGGAGTTCCAACCTCACCCTCAACTTCAACATATGAGAAAGATGATAGATGGCTAACCAACAGCGCCTTATCTCCTCCAACAATCACAAGCTTGCCATTCTTGACAAATTTCAATTTCTTATGCAGAGTGGAGGTAACATCCCCTGCCTCATGAATCCATGGCCTTGCCAATAAACAGCTATAGGTCGGGTGGATATCCATTACTTGAAAAGTAATCTGAAAATCACTTGGACCTATCTTAACCGGAAGGTCCACTTCACCAATTACTGTCTTGCGCGAACCATCAAGAGCTTTGACGATTACATCGCTATACCTCATTGGCGCTCCTTGATAAGATAGCTTTGACAAAGTCGACTTCGGAAGCACATTTAGTGATGAACCTATGTCAAAAAGCACATTTGACAAAGCATCTTCCTTACAGTTCATTGAAATATGCAAAGCCAGGTTATGATTTCTTCCCTCCTCAGGGAGTTCTTCGTCGCAGAAGCTCAGATTATTGCATGAAGTGATGTTAGCCATGGTGTGATCAAACTGATCCACAATAACATCATGCTCTACATATTCCTGTTCAAGAACTCTCTGTAGTGCTTCTCTGTGTTCTTCGAAATTCATCAGCAGAGACAACACGAATATTTTTGAGGGAGTCTAGAGCAGCTGCTCAACCACATTAAACTCTCTCCTCTTTATCAATCGGAATACCTCATCATCATCATTGGCTTTCAAGTTGCTGGATTCACCAGACTTATCCTTTGAACAACCAATCGGATCTACATTAGGCACCTCCACCTTCTTACCAACAATCGTTTCTTCTTTGTTTTCTGGGAACACCGGCCCAAACACTCGACCACTACGAGTCACCTTCGTAACATCAGCAATGCTCACTACTGAACTAGTCGGGGGTAACAGGACCTCTAGACCATTCTTTATCATTGTAGCATTGTACTCGTACGGTACAGCCTTATTAGATGAATACGGGACTGGGCCCGCTAACCGTATTACCGACGGCGATACTGATCTTTGACTGACATTCTTATTATTATTGTTATCATATTGAATTATCAACCGCTCTTGTTGCTTGAAAACGGGCACTATGACATTGACGACGTCATTTGCATGACGAGATTGAACAATTTGAATCATGCCTTCATCCATCAGACGTTGGATGTCCCTTTTCACTACATCACACCCTCTTGGGTTCACACTACAAACAACACATCCATCATGGTCATGTTCACAGTCACTCACCAAACAGATATCCTTGTGCATCTGCACCAAGGATCTTCGGATAAACCGGACGTCATAAACCTTGAATTCTCCAGGACAACCGTCCACCATATTCACTGAAGAGTTCCCACTAGCAGGCAAAGGGTTTGCTTTCACATTTGGCGCACGGTCCTCAAAGGACACCATACCACTCTTCATAAGCTTTTGAACCTCATACTTCAATGGATAACAGTTTTCAATATTGTGTATGGGTGCTCCTTGATGAAAAGCACAACGGAGTTCAGGCTTATACCACCAGGGAAGTGGTTCTGGGATCTGTGGTGGGTTCCTCGGTTGAATCAAGTTCTTGAGAACTAGCGAGGGATACAACTCTGCATATGACATAGGAATTGGGTCAAAAGAGACCTTCTTCCTCTCGAAATTCTGCTAATGATGATTGTTGTTGGTATTGTTGTTGTTGTAGGTGTTCGTTCTTTGTTGCGGTTGTTGTTGTTGTTGACATTGATGTTGTTGTTGTTGTTGAATTGGTGTTGCTTGTTGATTAGAAAATACCGGAATTACTGATGACACTTGATGATGATGATGTTGATGGGGTGGTGGATTTCTTCTGATCTGAGGCCTCCTCTGCCTCCCACTGATTACTGCATTGGTCTCACTATCCTTCTTCTTACCAAAGTTGCTACCATATCTCTTGCTTGTTGACGCCTCATCTCTTGACAACCGTCCCTCACGGACCCCTTCCTCAAGTCTCATCCCCATATTTACCATTTCGGTAAAATCACTGGGGGCACTAGCGATCATGCGTTCATAATAAAATAAACTCAGGGTTTTCAAGAAGATCTTTGTCATTTCTTTCTCCTCCAAAGGAGGAGTGATCTGGGCAGCCAACTCCCTCCATCTTTGCGTGTACTCTTTAAATGTCTCTTTGTCCTTCTGAGACATAGACCTCAGCTGGTCTCTATTCGGAGCCATGTCCACATTATATTTGTATTGCTTCACAAAAGCCTCTCCCAAGTCGTTGAAAGTGTGAATGCTTGCATTATCCAACCCCATGTACCAACAAAGTGCAGCACCAGTCAGGCTATCTTGGAAGTAGTGAATAAGCAGTTGATCATTGTCGGTTTGAGTAGACAACTTGCGGGCATACATCACAAGATGACTGAGCGGACAAGAGTTCCCCTTATACTTTTCAAAGTCAGGCACTTTGAACTTCACCGGGATCTTGACATTGGGCACCAAACACAACTCGGCAGCACTCTTCCCAAATTGATCTTTACCTCTCAGCGTCTTCAATTCCTTGCGCAACTCAAGAAACTGATCTTTCATTTCGTCCATCTTCTCATAAACATATGGACCCTCATACGGCTCAGAATGATAGATGGTATCCTCTACGCGAGGAAAAGTATGCACAACGGGAGGTGGCACAGACATGATCGGGATAGATGTCAGCATGGAAGCAAATGTAGGCGCAAAGCCTTCGGGCACAAAGTTGGGCGGCATTCCCCACGGGAATCCGGCAGGCATATTCAGCGCGAAGTGGGCGGTAGCAGCAGGCATGGTAGAGGTAGTCACCTCTGAAGTAACAGTCCTCGCGGGAGGAGTTACGGGTGTTGGAGAAGCTTGATTCTGAGCAGCAAGAACTAACTCCATCATGGTAGTCAGGCGGGCGATCTCGTCCTTCAGCTCTTTGTTCTCTTGCTCCAAATGTTCCATGATTTTCTGATGATTGGCTCGGGTATTGTACCAGTGAGTCAGCTTGGCTAAAGCATAGAAGAAACACCAATCAAACATCTGGCGAAAACCTACTTATGCAAAGGATGCATGAAATGCAATGCTTGATTATTTTTATTTTCAAGGAACTTACTATATCATTTGCAAATATATAATATTTAAATTGCAACAATTTTATATGACCAAAAATCTTTTTTTATTTATGTAAATTGGAAGGATTACATTGAGTACAATTTCAGAAACCAAATGAAAAAGATACAAGAGAAAAGGAAACTAGTCATCATAAGGATCCCTAACAACAATGTCAGAAGATCTGGCTGAAGGCGTGTACTTCCTTCGAATGCGACGGATCTCGGTCTCAAAAGAAGCCTTCATCTGAGTCTTCTCGAGGACAAGATGATCAACAATCTTCTTCCAAGCAACGGAAGGTTGAGGCATGCTAAAAGATGAAACCTATGGCTCTCTCTGTCTTTTTGTCACTCGGTCTTCAAGTAGCTCAATAAGCGCATCTTTTTCCTTAGACTCCAACTGTAACTCTTCATGCTTCTTGCTCAAAGCACGGAAACGCTTTTCCCACATGTCCTTCTCTTGCTTCATCTTGACGAGCGCGTCTTCCAACTCCTCTACATCTTGGTTAGGGAGAGTTAATGGCTCAACCACAACCATAGACGTAGGTCTTTCACAAGGATAAGGTATCTTCAATTCCAAATCTCTCTTCTTCACCCAAAGAGTGTAAGCTTCCAAAGCTACAAAATTGTGCGGACCAAGCTCGGAGCTTCCTTTCCTATGCACATTATGCCAAGCATGCACAATCTTTTGCTTCAAATGTTGGGAATCTTTACCCTCTTAATAGAAAAGACCTTCTAATAGCATGTTATTAGGTTTGTCTCTCAAGGGGAACCCAAGTTGACGACGAGCCAAAGCAGGGTTGTAGTTAATTCCTCCTTGAGTACCAATGAGAGGCACATTAGAGAATCCACCACAACTATCAATAATCTCCAAACTGCTTAAAGACGGATCATACCAAACTATATCATCATTAGTGAGAGACATAAGTCTCTGAGACCACCTTAGACATTGTTTGTTCTCCATAAAAGCAGGTGTCTGAGGCAAGTGCGAAATAAACCACTTGTACAAAAGAGGAATGCAACAGACAATCGTTCCACCACCCTTAGAATTCCTTAGATGCAAATAGAAATACATATCACCCAATAAAGTAGGCACGGGATTCCCAATCAAGAAAAGTCTAATGGCATTAACATCAACAAAACTGTCAATGTTAGGGAACAAAGCTAATCCATAGATGAGCAACACAAAGATAGCTTCAAAAGCATCCATACTACCAGCTTGAGCAAAGGTAGTAGCTTCCTTGATGAGGAAATCAGATGGCAACCCAAATAATCCTCCCTTCTTCACCCAATGAGCCTCTATCTCATACTTCTTCAAGTGAAGAGCTTCAACAATAATACTAGATCGGGGAATCTCCTCCAATCCACTAAAAGGAACTCTACTAGAAACAGGTATCCCCAAAAGATGAGAATACTCCTCCAATGTAGGCACAAGCTGAAAATCTAGGAAAGTGAAATAATGGTAGAGAGGATCATAGGACTGCACTAGCACACTCAAAAGTCCTTCAACCACATCAGCAGACAAGATAGACAGAAACTTCCCATGACGTTTTTTGAAGTCCAAGGGATCTAATACAAAAGATGCTAGCTTCCTTAACTCTTTCAAGTCGGGACATCTGAAACTGTACTTCTTAGTGTTCCTTCGTCCACAGTCCATGGTCTGAAAATATTTGCAAATGACACCTTAGTTCCTTGAAATTTTCGTGTGATGAATGTTATGATGTGCATGAATGCATGAATGCAACAATCACAAATAAGGGATCACACACAAGGAAAATAAAGGTCAAGGGATGAATCAAGTCATTGTCAAGATCAATCATCCATTTTGGTGGATTATCGCTTTCACCTTATCAACACCCAAGTTCCATTGATGTTGACAAGACTTGACTGGATCAACCAAGAATCAAGGGTTTGTTGCAAGTCACGAGCATTGAGTCTGGGTAAGAACCATCCCAAAAGAGTGAACTAAGGATAAAAACCTGTAGATCATGTTCTAAAAAATTCCCAGAGTCTTAATTCCATCTATTGGATATTACAGGTTAAGATGACTGACTCATCGACCCATAGTATTCTCAAGAGAAACTCGTTTGAGTGTAGTATCGCGTAACAACTGTTATCAAGTTTACATTTGAACAGTTTCCGCACTACGTCCTAAATAGGCCAAGATGGGTTAAATGTTCTAAGGTCCTCAGCTTCTCAGACCCAATTAGAGATAGTAATGCCTAACCACAAATACTTGTGTAACATTTCCAAATCCAAAGGAGTCTCCACTGAGCAGATGGATCTCAAGCCAACTTGTTAAGGACTACTCCACACAAGTCGAACATGACTATACCATCCTTCTATCTTAATTGCACTCAAGTTTGGGTTAGAACTTATCTCACCACTCAGAGATCACCAAGCACAACAAGCAGATTATATCACACACACATATATATATATATAAACATCACATATATACAAATATATTCACACAAAAAGTAGGCTAAACCCACTGGAGACTACTCCCCAGCAGAGTCACCACTTAATTTATGTACCAGGAAATTCATGATCATCAAGCTATTGACAAGCTAGAGATCAAATAACAAGAGTCGCCACCGCGCTTTTATTGTTTCCAAGGGAAAAGGGAAAAAGTACGAACAAAACCCAAAAATAATAAGTTTTCAAATCAAAACTAATAAAAAGTCAGAGATCACAGGTAAGGGGGTTGGTTACACAGAGGGAAGTAGTTAGCACCCAAAGTGTCCTAGGTACTCCTAGGGAGCCCTTTCTTGTGTGCATATGTGTTTTTGTACAACTGATGTTTGCAAACAAATAGAATGGGGGGAGGAGAAAAGAATTTGTTAATTATATTTTTGTGTTTGACAAGACCTTCGGACTTGTGCCTTCGTACCAACATAAAAATGAGGGATCAAAACCTCGTAGTTTGGGATACAAATTTCAAAATGGATGCATTACTTTTAACAAAAATTAAGTTTGAAAGGCACAAAGGCCTAAAAATGGTTTGAATGTGTTAGTTCTTTTTTTTGCTTTTTGAAAGTTTAAGTCAAGTATAGTTAAGTTTATTTACAAGTTTGATTTAAGAAAAGAAGTTTGAAAATGCAATGGCATAAGGCCAAAGTTTCTATCTTTTTGCAAAAGTGGTCAAAGTTTAGAACAAAAGTAGTTCACACAAAGAAAATTTTGAAAAAATGGAGGGTGAGATTTTGAAATTAAAGAAATGGGGAGAAGATGAAGAAACTATCCTATGCACCAAATTAAAAGTTAAGAGTTGAAAAGATCTGACCAAGTGGGTAGCATTCCAATAAACAAGAATGTCAATAGAAATCCAGAATTCCCTTGGACTTTTAGAATCAAGAAACACACAAATGCACAATTATATTATCTTGAAGAGCAAGGCATCAAATAAAGATGGCCACATCCAAGCTTATCCATTCCATTATCTTCTTCAAAATATCCCATGTAATAGATGAATTCCACAAGTCACGGGTTCAAAATAACAGCTACACAATGATAATATTGTAGATGAACTTAGGGATGTCTTCAAAGATGTGTCAAATGAAGCTCAAATTGCAAGTACTTGATTTCTCAGCAAGTTGGCATTAGCCAAGTCCTTTAGCTTAGGAAGGTTGCCTAGATTCTAAGTCCATTTGTCCAAGATAAAGCCAACAGTCCACTCAAAAGCTTTTTAGGGTTATTGTTATTATTATGTACATTAATGGTCAAAGACCACACAAACAAGCAAAGTATACACAAACAAAATATATCACATAATATGGTCCAAATGGACAAAGTGAAAATTGAATTAACATAAACAATTAGAATGATATAAACAATGGCAAATGAAATAGACTGCTAAAAGTAAATTGCATTAAAGTAAAAGCTTGAAATTAAAAGTTAGTAGTTAATAGGTTAGAAGTTGGTGTTGTTTTGCGTTTTACTTTTTCATTTCAAGACATTCTTTGGAGAACACTCAACCCACTTATCACAAGCATGAATCCTTGAGCCAAAACATTTTCCAAAGGAAGGAAAGAAGACCATGTTTCTACAAAATACCATGAAAGATGGAAGACTTACAATCTCAATAACTAGAATGTTTATGCCTTTTATGTCACAAATTTAGCGCTATGTTAAGCAATCGTAATTGGACTTATGTAGAAGTCACAACTATTTGAGGTCGGGCAATAGAATTTTGGTGTTAATGCATGTTAGAGACATAGTATAATGGACTATGCTCATGAAACATACCACACACAAAAAGAATATGTAAAAGTTATGGCCTAATCTCATCCATACTCATGTCAATTTTTCAATCAACTAGCATTACGAATTTGAGATGTCATAGTGTAGCGGGGTATTCGTTACCATTAGAGATATTGACTAAATCCAAGGTAAATCATACAAGTCGAGTCGCCACCGCACTTCTATTTATCCAAAGGAATGGTTAGAAAGCGAACAAAAACCTAAAAGTTTTATCGAATCAAAAACTAGTAAAAATGTCAGAGATCTGGGTAAGGGGGTTAGTTATACAATGGGGAGGTGTTAGGCACCCAAAGCATCCTAGGTACTCCTAGGGAGCCCTTTTCACATTTGTTGCAAAGGTTGTTGTTTTTTTTTGAAAATTTATTTGTACATACATGATTGAAGGGATGAGAAAAGCGTGTATGTTTATCTAATGTACTACTTACTAAAAGAAGGGTCAAAAGAAAATGACTCGCACGGATGTCGCATCCACTGCATACGTATCTCGTCTGAATCTGAGAATCAGAGTCTTCGTAGCTCGGCTACCTATGGGTTAAAGAGGAGTGTGCTCGGTAAGACATCGCATCTTATGCCTACGTATCTCATTTGGAATGAGAATCAGAGCAGGTCGTAGTTCGGCTAACTACGGGGTAAGGGTTGTGTTTTGGGGTGAACGACGTTACTACACAATCTACCGGATGCTCGGCCTTTGGAGACTTACTCGCCTGTAGTAGAAGGAGATAACGTGTTCTTAGGAGAAGAAAAATCAATGAGTTTGGGGTGTTTAGGGATGCTCATGCAAAAAGGCAGTCCTAGATGAAGGAACCGCGCTACCTTAAATGACATGCCACGAGAGGCTATACGAAACCTAAGAAATCGGTAACATGCGAGAAAAGTAAAGGGATCGAGAGATCTACCGTACGGATAAAGATCCGAAGTAACAGCAATTAGATAAATAAGAAACCCAAAGACTCTTCCAAGCTAAACACCATCAAAGAAAGCGAGTCAGTACAGGTAATCGGAATAAACCTCCAGGTGATATCCCACAAATAAAGTGGAACACCAGGCAAGCCATCTCTACAAGAATCATATGAGCCCTCACAAAACAAAACTCAACAAACAGGTTAGAGAAACAAGATAGGGTAATCAAGAGTTGCCCCCAAATCAAAATGTAACCACATGAATCATGCCATTAAAATTCACAAAAAGCTCACAAAAAGCAACCAAGGGTAGGAGGCCTAAACCTTCTGTCAAACACATGCATCAAAAGAGTATCAAATTCATCCATAATACCTCATACATTCAGAGCATTCAAATTAAAAGCATAAAGTAATGGGAATAAGGCAAACCTGACTGGAGAGATCGAATGAAATTGAATTGCCCGGTTGGGTTTACAAAGCAATCTGAGGGTTTATATGAGAGGGAATTAGTTCTTTGCCGATGAGTTCCCTTCAGTCTCTGGAGGTTGCTCTGAACTCTGTTAGCTCTTCTCTCACTATCTTTTTCCCTGCCAGGGTAATAGGAATAGAATGACCTTTTGTTTCACTGAAACTCTGAATTTATAACCTGATTTTTGTGGACCTGTGGGCTCAAATGAGAGAGGCCCAAGTTAAATTTTTTTTTTTTATTATTATTTTTTTTTCGTTTTTTTTAACACGTGGGCTTTGCTTAGCGAGCATGACAGTTCAAGAAATTCCTCTGAGCGTAGGTGATTCTGGTGGCTTTTCTTGGGACTCGCTAGGCGACCCATTCTGCTCGCCTAGCGAGCATGACAGTTCATGAACAAACTTTTGCTCCTTCAAGATTAACATTTTGACTGACGAATAGACCCCATTTGAACCTGTTGGAAGTATCTCAAGCCATTCCCTTGTGTTGACTGATCATCTAAATAGAACCCACAAAGTGTCTTGGATGATACTCAAGCTTCAAACAAAAGATGTTAGTGACACATTTTTGTGCTTTTGGTTAGTAAACAAAAGTAAGAGAAACAATGATGTATAATTCAAACATGCTTGGTGATCTCAAACCAATCACAAGGAGTCCCACCCAAAGGCAACGGGAACCAAGATGCTTATGATCCTTGAGGCTATGCAAATGCAATGTTATGATGCCATGAGGGATCTTAGGGTCAAAATTGGGGTCTTAGAGATGCCCCTATTTAAGGTCATTCTAGCCGGAGAAGTGAAGGTTAAAATCTTCGTCTCGACGGGGTAGAATGGGCTTAAATAATAACAAAGAGACGAACTTTGGTCCCTAAGAGACCTCATGATGCAAATGTAGGTATGAAAAATGGTAGCACTCTGTGGAGATATGTGTCCACAAAAGCAAAGAAATCAGAAGCCACTGATAATCCATATGAGCAATTCACTCCATGGGACAAGACCCTGGGGACTCTCCTGGGGATAGAAAAGGGATAAAAATGCGCGAGCAGGTCACGACTCAAAGCGTGGGGAACAGAATTCCAAAGGGAAAAGATCCAATGGAAAGACTCGAGCTGACTCGAAGATGCATGTATTAGGGAATATGCCAATACAGCAAAAAACTATCCACAGCGGATACTTCGGATAAAATCCGGATGAAAATAATCCACTAAGGGACTTCGCTGGGGATGTCCACAAGGACACTCCTGGGGAAGCAGCGGGACGAGGTATTACCGATTACTGGGTAATAAGCTCAAGGAGACATGTGATCTGAACGCCAGGTATGAGAGTGAGAGATACAACATGCTCGGGAAGAATGAATATCTAAGACCGGCATAAGGGTGAGAGATATCCAAACTTCAAAACATCTGAGGAAAACCTAAAGGGTATACTTCAACTCAGGGATTCTGACTCCACAGGGGACAAAAAGTCATAATAGGGAGCAGAGAGGAAGGAACACCAGGGATACCGGTTACTGGGCATATAATAGGTGACCAACCAAGGCGTGAATTGGGGAATATTCCCAAAACACTCATCATCCAAAAGAGGACTAGAAGCAAACTCGATTACAGGATGGATATTCGACTCCACAAAGGGGATTCGAATCTTACTCAACTGGGGAAGAACAAAAGGCTTCAGACCCGAGAGTGCATGAAAAGAAAAGGATAAATCGACCAAAAAGAAAAGGCATCGGGATACCGAAACTAGGTATATAATGATGACCAATTCAGGGGAGAAACAATCGTTACCAACAACAACAAGGTAGACGAGAGATGACCCGCTGGGGATAAATTGCGTAATAAGGGCAATTATCCAAGCAGATGAGAGGATATCATTACCGAATATTGGATGAAGATAACTGTCACCAATTAAAGATGAGCAAAAATAGTTACTCTGCAAAAAGGGAAGAAATAGGGTTTACAACTACCGGTATGAGGGTAGAGAAACACAGACTCCGCCGGGGATAATAATTACTAATTATTAAGCCATTATTCATTTACCACGGGGAAATAGGAAAAGAGTCTCAAGAGACCGATCTAGGATCAAACTAGATAGGCACACCAAATCAAGACTTGTCCCGGTGAGGATATAACTCAATGGGGAAAACCATCCCAATATATGTGTCGGGAAGGAACAAAAACAATCGACATCCATGAGATATAACCCGGTGGGGAATATGGAAGAAAGGATAGACGCTTTCTGCCTATGGAGTTGACTTTATATGGAGAGATCAGACACACACATCTGCTCGGGGAAGTATATCACCAAATAGCAGGAGACAACAAACAATGATATATGGCAAAGAATGCAACATGAATATCTGAATGTTATAATTATGCATGAATGCGTGGTTTATGTATGATGTATGCTGACAGACAGACATATCTAACACAACCAGGTCCAGGAATCAACCACCCGGTACTACATCTCAAGAGAGAAAGCCAAGTTCACCGGGGAGTATCCAATCTGCTGGGGATCAGAGATACCAGGAAGCAAAGAACTCTACAGGGGATGAATCATCAATCATTCCAGCTGGGGACTGTAACACCTCAAAATTTGCCTTCCTCTTCTTGGGACTAGTTTAACACATTGCATTTCATGTTTTAGGGACCTTAGGCGTGCAGGTTAGAGTCCTGGCGCGCGCGTTTGGGATTTTATTTTTCAAGCGTCATTTGGAACCTTAAGCATGCAGGTTCGATTCCTAGTGAAGGTGTTTTGTGAATTTGTTATTTGAGCGCACCTTTTACCCTTGCGTCTTGTGTTCGAATCCATGCGTATGCATTTATTTTGAGCGCTCTTTTGTGACCTCCATGACCTTAGTTCGAGTCTGGCTTGGTGTATGTTGTGAAAATTGATTCAAATTTCATTTTCCATTTTATTTCCATGTTATTTTCATGATAATCCATATATTTTCATTGATTTCTAAAAATCACAAAAAATAGAAAAATTGTCCAAATTAATCCATTCCTTTTTCCACATGATTGTATGAATGTTCTTTTATTTTGTGATGTTTATTTCATGATTTTTGCACTTCTGGAATTTTATTTGTTGATTGTTGATTGAACATTGTGTTATATTGACATGTTGAATTCAATTGCTTGTGAAATGGTCATAACTTGTCCAATTAGCTTGAAATTTGACATGTTTGTTCCTAACATGTGACTGGATTTTGGAGGTTTGGTTTGGCATTTTTAGCATTTGTTATCTCTGTTTTGGACACATGAATATATGGTGTGACAATGTGTGTCACACATTTGGATGTTGCTTGTGTTCATTTTCATTCCTAGGTCAATTGAGCTCTTCTGATTCCAATTTTTGGTATGATGCTTGTGTTTAACATGTTGTGTGCACATAAATTTTTCATGATCATTAGATTCATTTCTGTTTTAATATGGAATTTCTATTCTTGATGTCCAATTGTGAACACCATTGTGTGCTGTTGTCTTATCCTGATTAGTTGATGGCTTTGCCTTGTGAGTTGGATTTGATCCTTTTTAGGACATCTTCTTGCTTGATCAAATGTGCTTCATGTTGAATATCAACTTCTGTTTTGACTTTTTGCTTTGCCTTTGACCCTAGTCTTTGCACTAGTGGTTTGTACTCACCTTTTGAGCTTTGTATTTCAGGTTCAAGCAATTAGCTCTAATGATTGATGTGCTCTCATGACTTGAGATGCAAGTTGCATTGATTCACTAACCTTTGTTGTGTTGTAGGTCCCTTGGTGATGAACTCACTTGAGTTGTTTACACATAGGACTTGTATTGTGTACATATTGGAAGAGAACCACTGTGATTGTCTGTTTTGGTTTGTCTGAATACAATATTGACTGGTTAGCTTTTGTACAGGTACATTAGCCGCTTCTAGCTTGCTTTTGCTTTGCTTTGGAGTGTGGTTGTTACACCACTGAGGTAGCTTAGCCTTCTAACTCCATGTAGTCTGGAAGCCCTGTCACTTTTTTAGCAGGCGTTTTGGCTGAAGTCCTCCTTAAGAGGCAATGACTGTGATTGTTTATATTTGTGCTAAAGACCTCCTTGTCGAGGCATGGTTACTTAAGTCCTCCTAAGTGAAGAGGCAATTGACAGATAGAAGGGACTAGCAGTCAGTCCCCTGTTATTCGTTGAGTCGTTCATTATGCTCGCACTACGTGCTGATGCTCTTGAACCTAACCCAAGATCCTTGTATAGAGTCGGTCAAGTGGAATAGGGTCCCTCATTCTGGACCCCCACGCTTTCATTCATTTGAGCTCACCCAGGCCAGGTTTAAGAGCTATGAGGTCTAACCCTCATTACCTTTCATCTGCTCACCCTGACGGTCAATGTCAGTGGTTAAGAGCTTCATACCCTTCCAGTGTTGGCTTGTTTGTCGAGGTTGATATGACCCCTTGACTAAAGCCCATCCTTGTATGAGCCGCTTGTTTGCATATAGGGTGTGATGATTGCTTGTGTGTTTGCTTTTCATACCTGTTGATTTACTGTTCGTATTGACTTGCTGCCTGTACGAGTTAGGTTCTGTTTAGATACCTCAACCTAGGACTATTGTGGATTGCATGACAACTATTAGGCTCGAGTCAGTCTCCCTTTTAGTTTGTTATTCCCCGGTCTCTGGTTAGGAGAAACTTTCTCCCTTGTTAAGGGGAACTACGTCGCCCTGATCCTCATACCAGATGAGGCACGTAGGCAGGAGATCGTGCGAGATCTCTCTGGGCACCCTTTTCTTTTTTTTGTGTGTGTGTTTGCTTGACAACTACTAGGCTCGAGTTCCAGACTCCCTTTTAGTTTGTCAGTTGGAGAACCTTTGGTGTTCGCTGGTTAGCGATTTTTTATTTGTTTGGAGTCGGATGTAAGCCCATTGATTGGCATTCAGTTTCCTTGTGTTGTTTGTTTGGAGTCGGATGTAAGCCCATTTATTGGCATTCCGTTTCCTTGTTTGCCTTTGTTTGGAGTCGGATGTAAGCCCAGCTATTGGCATTCTGTTTCCTTGTTGAGTTTCTTTTGACGTCTCAGCGTCTCTTTGTTGTGTTTTGTTTCGGCGTGCGTTAGCCGAACTACGGTAGCTCTGATTCTCATTCCATATGAGATACGTAGGCATAGGATGCGATATCCTAGCGAGCCCGTTTCCCACTTCCCCGAACTACGTCGACTCTGATGTTTGTTTCTGACAAACTACGTATGCCCAGGATGCGAAATCCTGCCGAGTCCGTTTCCTCCGTCTTCTTCCGTCTGTGTTTTATTCCAGTGTGTGTGCATTCTTTGAGCAGTTTATCAGCAACCTTTTCCTATCCTTTTGAGCGTGGATCCCGTCGAGTACGGCGGACGTGAGGGGTGCTAATACCTTCCCCTTGCGTAACCGACTCTCGTACCTAGCAATCTCTGGTCGTAAGACCGTTCCTTTCCCTTTTTCAGGTTTACTTCGAGCGTTTCCTTTCCCTCCTTTGGGATAAATAACGCACGGTGGCGGCTCTGTGTCTTTTCCCGCCGGTTGTTTTTCGCGTTGCGACAGCTGGCGACTCTGCTGGGGATTAAAGAAGTTGACCTCTTGCTGGTCCATCTTCCCTAAGCGAGTCAATCCTAGCGCTCTCTAGGATAGCTTTGGTTGCTTGTACTTCTCTATTTATTGCATTTATGATTATTATGCTTTGTACATACTTGCATATGTGTTTGCATGCATCATATTATTACTGTGCTGGATCCTGTACAGGTTGGTTCCTCTAATTTGGGGTGGGTGTTTTGAGTGGGGCTAAAACCCAGGCCCGAGTATACACCTAGGATTAGTGTGGTCTCACGTTCCTCACATGTTGGTTGGGCATGTTGTTGTGACGTGACATACCACAAGCCGGACGAGGTTCATCTAAGAGAGCTCTTCCGGGTGGAGTATTCCACTTTGGTTGGGTCACCTCTTCTGAGCTATTGACTTCGGTGACCGCTCTTTCCCGGATATTTGGTTTATATGATCTTATGAGAGTTACAACGGCACACCCGAAAGGGCAAACCCGTTGAGTATCTTGCCCGATTGTCAAGACCATTATCCGCCTTAGGATGACCTTGTTAGAATTCACCTGTGAGGGGAGGGTTGATTCCTGCAGATGCATGTTCTGATGGTGACTATTGGTTCAGTTTTGAGCTCGGTCCTATTTATGAGTTGGATTATGGATATTTATTGCTGAGACGCCAGAGTTCTGTCTGTGGTATTTATCAGGGGGATCCTTTTATTTCAGGATTCCCTGGGTTGGTACAGATGATCATGTTGTTATCAGATCAGTGACTTTTCAGTGATGATGGTGTATTATCCTTCCGTTCCGTTTATTCCGGAACTCCCAAGTTGAATTTATGGTTACTCCGTACCTCAGATGGTTGTGATCAGTCCAGAGGCCGGAACTCCGTGCAATTGATGTTCAAATGACTTGGAGGATGGCGCAGTGCATTGCATTCATGCATCTACATCATCCACATTTTGCATTCATCCGCATCTAACTCATGTTTATCCATATGCAGGGTACATTCTCGATTGAGATCCTGGTTGAGAGACATCCTGATGTCAGAATATTGTTGTCAAATTATTATCCGTCTCGATGAAACCAGGATCGAAGGACAGGATGTTTCTCATACGGATAGACATTGCATTCATGCGTGAGTCATAATAACCTGTCTTCTGTTTTGCAGGTGTCAGTATCTAACGTGTTTGATTGACTCAGGAATCATTGCTCGCGCACGTAGAATCATTCCTTTGCACGTAGCTTGTCCGCACAGATACCCTACCAGGCGCAACAAATCCAAACTGATGGATCTACCCAACGCAGATATTCTCGAGCTGAAAGAGAAGATGGGAGAGTTGATCAGTGCTATGCAAGGGTTTGCCTTGGGACAGAAAGCACTTGCCGAGAAAGTGGAGAAGCTCGAGCGGGCTTCGGCTGCCAACAGTGGTAATAATTAGGAGGGTGTTTCCAACAACGGTCTTGGTGGTTCTTGGGACGGTGGTGACCCCGGAAGGAAGACTACTGTTGGTGTAATGATCAACAATGGGGGAGGTTTTGGTTTCGCTGCAGGCAGTGTACCAGGTCCTATGGGCAATAATCTAAAGGATAATCAGTTTCCTCCTTTCTTTGGGGCCGAGGAGGATAGAGAGGAAGACCAGTTCTCTGTGCTAAATGAGCAATTTGGTCAGTACGGTGTTCCGCCGCCAAACAAAGAAATTCAGGTGCTGGCAGAGAAGATCAGAGCTATGGAAAGCCATGCTACTCCTAGGGCTATCAATATGACAAACATGGGGCTGGTTGAGGGGATTGTGATCCCGCAAAAGTTTAAAGTGCCCACGTTTGATAAATACAATGGGAGTTCTTGCCCAGAAACTCATCTCCATGCCTTTGTCCGGAAAATTTTTGCCTATACAATGGATCAAAAGCTATGGATGTACTTCTTCCAGGATAGCTTGTCTGGCGGGTCTCTGGAGTGGTATACCAAGTTGAGATCCTCAGATGTCAGGAGCTGGCAGGATCTTGGAGATGCTTTCTTTAAACAGTACCAATTCAATGCTGACATGGCTCCTAGTCGTACCCAGCTGCAGGGTATGTCTCAGAAGTCAAACGAAGGGTTTAAAGAATATGCACAAAGGTGGAGGGAGTTGGCTGCCAGAGTTCAACCTCCGCTGGTGGATCGGGAGATGTCCGATCTGTTCATGGGTACCCTGCAGGGGATTTTTGCTGAAAGGATGGTGGGTTGTCCCGTCACTGGCTTTGCAGACATAATAGTGGCTGGTGAGAGAATTGAAAGCTGGCTGAGAATGGGGAAAATACAGGGAAATGCTCTGTCATCTGGAGTAAAGAAGCTATTTGGGAACGGTCAGCGCAAGAATGAGGGTGAATCGAGTGTTGTGTATGCCCAGAGAGGACACGGTAGGGATCGTTACTACCAGCACACTGCTGCGGTAACAATTCCTGGTGGTAATCAATCGGTACAACAGCAACATCAGCCACCTCAGCAGAGAGCACAGAGAGCGGGGTACCAAGTGAAAGGAAAGGGGACTGATCATCAGTTTGATAGGCCACCCGTGACATATGCTTTTCTGTTTAAGAAGTTGATGGATCTTGGGTTGGTTCAGCCGAGGACGATGGCTCCGGTAAGACCAGATCAGAGGCCTCCTAACTATGATGAGAACGCCAAGTGTGAATTCCATTCTGGTACACCAGTGCATAACATTGAGGGTTGTAGAGCTTTTAAGCATGTTGTCCAAGACTTGGTAGACTCCAAGGCCATCAATTTTGCACCATCTCCGAATGTTAATGCTAACCTCATGCCGGCACATGGTCAGGTGATGGTGGGTGTAATTGCTGAAGATTCAGGTCACGTCTGTGCGGTGGGGGAAGAGACTGACAGTGACTGCGAGCTCGATGGGTAGATAAAACTGTGCGTGCCAGGGATGGAGATCCAGAACTGGAAGGCCGAAAAGATCATCACTGTCACTATACGTGAAGAGTAATATTTCTGTTTTTCAATTCTGTTTGCATGAAAGCCATACGTTTTTCCCGAAACGTATTGGTCCGTTGTAAGGGCCACCTCATGTGTTTCATTTTGCAACATTTTGCATCATTAATAAATGGATGTTTTTTGTAGTAAAAGCGGTGTTCCCTGTTTTTCATTTATTTTTGCAGTTTAAAAACAAAAATAAAAATGACAATGTCTATTTTCATTTTTCCTTCCTTTTGATTTGTCTCGTTCCGACCTCAAAAGCAATGCATGAATCAACATTCATGCAGATGCGATCATTCTCCGGATCTCATTGATAACAATCCTGTTACACCCTCATATGACTTCGACAATCCGGTCTATCATGCCGAAGAAGAAGGCGAAGAAGATTGTGAACTGCCGGAGGAATTAGCCAGGTTGTTGAAGCAAGAGGAGAAGGTGATTCAACCGCACGAGGAGCAAGTTGAGATTGTGAATCTGGGTACCGAGGAGGTCAGAAAGGAAGTGAAAGTCGGGGCCGCTTTGGAGGTGAATGGCAAGAGCAGAATGGTAGCCTTGTTGAAAGAGTATGTTGATATCTTCGCCTGGTCCTATCAGGATATGCCAGGGTTGGATACCGATATCGTTGTGCACAAGTTACCATTGAGAGCAGATTATCCTCCAGTGAAGCAGAAGTTGCGCAGAACTCGACCTGAGATGGCCATGAGAATTAAGGAAGAGGTGCAGAAGCAGTTGGATGTTGGTTTCCTTGCCGTCACTAATTATCCGCCTTGGGTCGCGAACATTGTGCCGGTGCCGAAGAAGGATGGAAAGGTGAGGATGTGTGTGGACTACCGGGATCTGAACAGAGCTAGCCCGAAAGATGATTTTCCATTACCTCACATTGACGTGTTGGTAGATAATACAGCTCAATTCTCGGGGTTTTCCTTCATGGATGGCTTTTTTGGCTATAATCAGATTAAAATGTCGCCAGATGATATCGAGAAAACAACGTTCATCACATCGTGGGGCACTTTTTGTTATAAGGTAATGCCATTCGGTCTCAAGAACGCCGGTGCCACGTATCAGAGGGCTATGGTGACTCTGTTTCATGATATGATTCATCATGAAATTGAATGCTATGTTGATGACATGATAGCAAAGTGCCAAATAGAAGAGGGGCATTTGGTAGATCTGGCCAAGTTGTTTGACCGATTGAGACAATTCAAACTGAGGTTGAATCCGAATAAGTGCACTTTCGGAGTGCGGTCCGGTAAGTTGCCAGGGGCTTATTGTAAGAGAAAAAGGAATCGAGGTTGATCCTGCTAAAGTAAAAGCAATACGAGAAATGCCTGAACCGAGAACAGAGAAGGAGGTTCGTGGTTTCTTAGGTAGATTGAACTACATTTCACGGTTCATATCTCATCTAACAGCCACGTGTGAACCCATATTCAAGTTGTTGAGAAAAGATCAAACGGTCAGGTGGAATAATGATTGCCAAGCGGCATTTGAAAAGATAAAAGAATATTTGCAGGAGCCTTCGATTCTGATGCCTCCTGTGGAGGGACGACCGTTAATTCTGTACTTGACAGTCCTCGAGGGGTCTATGGGGTGTGTACTGGGGCAGCATGACGAGTCTGGTCGAAAAGAGCATGCGATTTACTACCTTAGCAAAAAGTTTACCGACTGTGAAACAAGATATTCACTGCTCGAGAAAACTTGTTGCGCTTTGGTATGGGTTGCTCGCCGACTGAGACAGTATATGCTGGTTCATACCACTTTGTTGATTTCCAAGATGGATCCGATCAAATATATATTTGAGAAGCCAGCATTGACCGGACGGGTTGCGAGATGGCAAATGATTTTGACTGAATATGATATTCAATACACCTCTCAAAAAGCGATCAAGGGGAGTGTATTGTCTGACTACCTTGCCTAGCAACCCATTGAGGATTATCAGCCGATGAAGTTTGAGTTCCCTGATAAGGACATCATGTGTCTAAATCGAAAGATTGTGAGGAACCAATCCCGGAGGAGGGGCCTGACCCTGAATCCGAATGGATTCTGATGTTTGATGGGGCCGTTAACGTGAATGGTAGTGGAGTTGGTGCTATTTTGGTTACGCCGAAAGGATCCCACATTCCTTTTGCTGCCCGGCTAACGTTTGAATGCACCAACAATGTGGCTGAATACGAAGCTTGTATCTTGGGTATCGAAGAGGCGATTGATTTGCGGATCAAAAACCTTGTTATCTATGGAGATTCAGCTTTGGTTGTGAATCAGGTTAACGGGAAATGGTATACGCATCAATCTCATTTAATTCCATACCGGGATTATACGAGGAGATTGTTGACGTTTTTCACCAAGGTGGAATTACACCATGTGCTGAGAGAAGAGAATTTGTTAGCAGATGCTTTGGCTACTCTGGCCGCCTTGATTAAGATGCAGTGGTGGAATCAGTTCCCCAATGTTGAGGTGGGACGTCTGGATAGACCATCTTATGTGTTTGCTGTCGATACAACGCCTGATGATGAGAAGTCGTGGTATTTTGATATCAAGCACTATCTGGAAACCCAAGAGTATCCTGAGGGAGCATCCAAGAAGGACCGAAAGACTCTGAGGAGGTTGGCCATGGTATTCTATCTGAACAAGGATGGGGTTTTGTACAAGCGGAATTTCGATTGGGTTTTGCTTAGATGTGTCGATGACGAAGAAGCAAGCCAATTGATGAAAGAAGTACATGAGGGGTCGTTTGGTACCCATGCCAGTGGGAATGCGATGGTGAAAAAGTTGTTACGGGCTGGATATTATTGGATGACGATGGAGGCCCAGTGTTTCAATTTCGTGCGGAAGTGTCATAAATGCCAGATTTTTGCGGATAAGGTGCACGTGCCTCCAAACCCGTTGAGTTTGATGTCATCTCCGTGGCCGTTTGCTATGTGGGGCATTGATATGATCAGGAAGATCGAGCCTACGGCTTCGAATGGGCACCGGTTCATATTAGTGGCTATCGATTACTTCACCAAGTGGGTGGAAGCAGCCTCTTACGCAAACGTGACGAAGCAGGTCATGGCCAGGTTCCTGAAAAGAGACATCATTTGCAGATATGGGGTTCCCGAGAGGATCATTACTGATAATGGTTATAATCTGAATAATAAGATGATGGCAGAATTGTGTCGGGAATTCAATATTGAGCATCACAATTCTTCTCCTTATCGTCCGAAGATGAATGGGGCGATCGAGGCGGCTAATAAGAACATCAAGAAGATTGTGCAGAAGATGGTCGTGACCTATAAAGATTGGCACGAGATGTTGCCGTTTGCATTGCATGGGTATCGAACCTCGGTGCGTACATCTACTGGGCCAACGCCTTTCTCACTTGTGTATGGGATGGAAGCCGCGCTACCGGTTGAGGTTCAGATTCCTTCGTTGAGAGTCCTGATGGACGTGAAATTGGAAGAGGCTGAATGGGTAAGGACTCGGTACGAAGAGTTGAGCTTGATTGAGGAAAAGAGGCTGGCGGCCATTTGTCATGGGCAGTTGTACCAGCAGAGGATGAAGCGTGCTTTTGACCGAAAGGTGCGACCTCGGGTATATCACGTAGGGGATATGGTGTTGAAAAGGATCCTTCCTCCTCAAAACGATCGTAGGGGCAAGTGGACACCCAAATATGAATGCCCATTCGTGGTCAAGAAGGTTTTCTCTGGCGGAGCCTTGTTGTTGACGACCATGGATGGCGAAGATGTTCAATCCCCTGTGAATGCGGACGCAGTTAAAAAAAAACTTCGTATAAAGAGACCCGCTGGACAAAAAGAATAAAATAGTCCAGGCAAAAATGGGCATCCCGGCGAACCAGAAAAAATGAAAAAGGTTCGGGCAAAAATTAGGGATAAAGTAAAAAAACTGTACACCCGGCAAGTCGAAAACCCCACAAGGGAGGCTTGGGCAAAAAAGGGTATCCCAGTGGATTGAAAACCCGAGAGGGTGGTCCAGGCAAAAAAGGGATTGAAACGAACAACTGCGTCTAGCATGATCGTTTGTGCTTTGGATATGACATGGATAATCCCCGGCAGGGATCGGTCGGAAGCGTCTTGTTCAGAAGGAAGAAAGTGCGGAGAGTCTTGAGGACATATGGGGTGTAACCGAGTTGGAACTCGATGAGGTCACGGGTTCACATTGCCATTAGGATAGATTTTTCCTTTTGTGCGCAATTACCTCTTTTCAGGGATTGCTTCCTGTGTATTGCTCGGTTTTGAGCCACATTTTTTTAATCAATAAAATGCATATTCAGTCAAATAATTTTGTTTTTGTCTTCATTACTGCTTTAATTGTAAAACATCCGTTTATTTTGACAAAGAATCTTTGCATTTTGAGACATACAGGTCCCTTTCGATGCATGTTTATAGGATTGAGAACTTGAAATCTTATTCGGAAGGTTGAGTGACCCAGGTGTTGAAATTTTGGCACGCCTGGCACGTTTTTATCTAACGATCTCTTTTGCAGGAGCTGTTGGATATTTTCACTCACTTGCAGGTTGTGATGTGAAGCTTTTGACGAGAGATCCCCGTGGAGTCCAATCAGGGACAAGGGATAGAAGAATGGTAAAGACGACGAAAGACGTGCGACGATCCTTGAGGATTAATCAAGAAGACTCTTCAAAGTCTGAAATAGAAAGTTAACACTTTGGTTTGATGGTGGATACCAGTGTTCGACGAGTCGACAAGTGTTCTATGTCAAACATTCTGTATCTCCCCAGCAGGTTCGAGATCGGCATTTCCTTGGTAGTCAGGCTTGAAGGTTGTTTCCCCTAGTAGGGTGGAGATTGTTATATCCCCAGCAAGTTGGAAGGTTGCCGTTTCCCCAGCGGAGGTGTGCGTTGGTAGCTGTTCCCCGGCGAAGTCCCCAAGCGGATCGAGTGCAGTGGAGGTTATCCCCAGTGAAGGGTTGTCCTTTCCCCAGCCGCAGTGCTATTCCCCAGCAGGGTGGAGATTGGAGTGGTATCGAATTCCTCAGCAGAGTGCCTCGAGCTCCCCAGTAGAGTCCCTTGAGGGGGATACTTGTTTCTGCATTCATCATTTAGAGAAGCATAGCATATTGCATAATAAATTGCGTAGCATTTCCATGATTATGGAGCATTACGCTGTAAAAAAGAAAAATCATCATGCATAAGTATTGCAAGCATAAGCTAGTCTCAAGTTGTGGTTACCGTTTGAGAATCGGTTTATTTGGTTGGAAGATCAGCCTCAGCATTGCAAGCATCAGCTAGCCTCAAGCCGTGGTTACCGTTTGAGATTTGGTTTCGCCGGATGGTGAAGATGTTACTCCGAGGAGTTTAGCATCGTGACGTTGGGTCAGCGGTATTCCCCAGTAGTGTGATACTGGAGGATATTTCTGTCGTGCGAGATGGAAGTGGGAAGGTGTTACTATGAGGAGTTTAGCATCGTGATTTTGGATCAACAACATTCCCCAGTTAGTCCCCGGCAAGCGTCTGCCTTGTTTTGACATATGTAGATTTCATCCCTGCGATACCGGTAAGTGTCGTGTTGATCCTCGTAATATCTTTTCTTTGGTGTCAGTAAACATCATTGTTCGATGTCAGTAAACGTCGAGTTCCTTCCCAGTCATTGGTAAATGTCTGGTCGAGTATCTTTTCTTTGGTGTCAGTAAACATCATTGTTCGATGTCAGTAAACGTCGAGTTCCTTCCCAGTCATTGGTAAATGTCTGGTCGAGTATCTTTTCTTTGGTGTCAGTAAACGTCATTATTCGATGTCAGTAAATGTCGAGTTCCTTCCCAGTCATTGGTAAATGTCTGGTCGAGTATCTTTTCTTTGGTGTCAGTAAACATCATTGTTCGATGTCAGTAAACGTCGAGTTCCTTCCCAGTCATTGGTAAATGTCTGGTCGAGTATCTTTTCTTTGGTGTCAGTAAACATCATTGTTCGATGTCAGTAAATGTCGAGTTCCTTCCCAGTCATTGGTAAATGTCTGGTCGAGTATCTTTTCTTTGGTGTCAGTAAACATCATTGTTCGATGTCAGTAAATGTCGAGTTCCTTCCCAGTCATTGGTAAATGTCTGGTCGAGTATCTTTTCTTTGGTGTCAGTAAACATCATTGTTCGATGTCAGTAAATGTCGAGTTCCTTCCCAGTCATTGGTAAATGTTTGGTCGAGTATCTTTTCTTTGGTGTCAGTAAACATCATTGTTCGATGTCAGTAAACGTCGAGTTCCTTCCCAGTCATTGGTAAATGTCTGGTCGAGTATCTTTTCTTTGGTGTCAGTAAACATCATTGTTCGATGTCAGTAAACGTCGAGTTCCTTCCCAGTCATTGGTAAATGTCTGGTCGAGTATCTTTTCTTTGGTGTCAGTAAACATCATTGTTCGATGTCAGTAAACGTCGATTTCCTTCCCAGTCATTGGTAAATGTCTGGTCGAGTATCTTTTCTTTGGTGTCAGTAAACATCATTGTTCGATGTCAGTAAACGTCGAGTTCCTTCCCAGTCATTGGTAAATGTCTGGTCGAGTATCTTTTCTTTGGTGTCAGTAAACATCATTGTTCGATGTCAGTAAACGTCGAGTTCCTTCCCAGTCATTGGTAAATGTCTGGTCGAGTATCCTTTCTTTGGTGTCGGTAAACATCATTGTTCGATGTCAGTAAACGTCGAGTTCCTTCCCAGTCATTGGTAAATGTCTGGTCGAATATCCTCTGATATGTCGCCATCAGAGTGGTGGTTGGTGTTATTTCCGGCATTGCCAACGGAATTAGCATGGGAAAATGGAGAACGAGGCTCATTGTTTGGCAGTAAGATTGACATGAAGTTATCGGGGTCCAAATGCGGCGATCAGGGATCATCCGCGCGAGAAAAAATAAATCAGAAAATTTTGGGGTTCAAGAAAAAGCAAAAATAATAATAATCCCCAGCGGAGCGTAAATTGTTCGTCTGTTCTTGGTATTCAACCACTCTTCACCCTGATCATCTGAAAGTCGAGGCTGTTCATATCGACAGGTTCACAGTGGAATGAATAGGGGCAGCTGTAACACCTCAAAATTTGCCCTCCTCTTCTTGGGACTAGTTTAGCACATTGCATTTCATGTTTTAGGGACCTTAGGCGTGCAGGTTCGAGTCCTGGCGCGCGCGTTTGGGATTTTATTTTTCAAGCGTCATTTGGAACCTTAAGCATGCAGGTTCGATTCCTGGTGAAGGTGTTTTGTGAATTTGTTATTTGAGCGCACCTTTTACCCTTGCGTCCTGTGTTCGAATCCATGCGTATGCATTTATTTTGAGCGCTCTTTTGTGACCTCCATGACCTTAGTTCGAGTCTGGCTTGGTGTATGTTGTGAAAATTGATTCAAATTTCATTTTCCATTTTATTTCCATGTTATTTTCACGATAATCCATATATTTTCATTGATTTCTAAAAATCACAAAAAATAGAAAAATTGTCCAAATTAATCCATTCTTTTTTCCACATGATTGTATGAATGTTCTTTTATTTTGTGATGTTTATTTCATGATTTTTGCACTTCTGGAATTTTATTTGTTGATTGTTGATTGAACATTGTGTTATATTGACATGTTGAATTCAATTGCTTGTGAAATGGTCATAACTTGTCCAATTAGCTTGAAATTTGACATGTTTGTTCCTAACATGTGACTGGATTTTGGAGGTTTGGTTTGGCATTTTTAGCATTTGTTATCTCTGTTTTGGACACATGAATATATGGTGTGACAATGTGTGTCACACATTTGGATGTTGCTTGTGTTCATTTTCATTCCTAGGTCAATTGAGCTCTTCTGATTCCAATTTTTGGTATGCTGCTTGTGTTTAACATGTTATGCGCACATAAATTTTTTCATGATCATTAGATTCATTTCTGTTTTAATATGGAATTCTTATTCTTGATGTCCAATTGTGAACACCATTGTGTGCCTTTGTCTTATCCTGATTAGTTGATGGCTTTGCCTTGTGATTTGGATTTGATCCTTTTTAGGACATGTTCTTGCTTGATCAAATATGCTTCATGTTGAATATCAACTTCTGTTTTGACTTTTTGCTTTGCCTTTGACCCTAGTCTTTGCACTAGTGGTTTGTACTCACCTTTTGAGCTTTGTATTTCAGGTTCAAGCAATTAGCTCTAATGATTGATGTGCTCTCATGACTTGAGATGCAAGTTGCATTGATTCACTAACCTTTGTTGTGTTGTAGGTCCCTTGGTGATGAACTCACTTGAGTTGTTTACACATAGGACTTGTATTGTGTACATATTGGAAGAGAACCACTGTGATTGTCTGTTTTGGTTTGTCTGAATACAATATTGACTGGTTAGCTTTTGTACAGGTACATTAGCCGCTTCTAGCTTGCTTTTTCTTTGCTTTGGAGTGTGGTTGTTACACCACTGAGGTAGCTTAGCCTTCTAACTCCATGTAGTCTGGAAGCCCTGTCACTTTTTTGGCAGGCGTTTTGGCTGAAGTCCTCCTTAATAGGCAATGACTGTGATTGTTTATATTTGTGCTAAAGACCTCCTTGTCGAGGCATGGTTACTTAAGTCCTCCTAAGTGAAGAGGAAATTGACAGATAGAAGGGACTAGCAGTCAGTCCCCTGTTATTCGTTGAGTCGTTCATTATGCTCGCACTACGTGCTGATGCTCTTGAACCTAAGCCAAGATCCTTGTATAGAGTCGGTCAAGTGGAATAGGGTCCCTCATTCTGGACCCCCACGCTTTCATTCATTTGAGCTCACCCCGACCAGGGTTAAGAGCTATGAGGTCTAACCGTCATTACCTTTCATCTGCTCACCCTGACGGTCAATGTCAGTGGTTAAGAGCTTCATACCCTTCCAGTGTTGGCTTGTTTGTCGAGGTTGATATGACCCCTTGACTAAAGCCCAGCCTTGTATGAGCCGCTTGTTTGCATATAGGGTGTGATGATTGCTTGTGTGTTTGCTTTTCATACCTGTTGATTTGCTGTTCGTATTGACTTGCTGCCTGTGCGAGTTAGGTTTTGTTTAGATAGCTCAACCTAGGACTATTGTGGATTGCATGACAACTATTAGGCTCGAGTGAGTCTCCCTTTTAGTTTGTTATTCCCCGGTCTCTGGTTAGGAGAAACTTTCTCCCCTGTTAAGGGGAACTACGTCGCCCTGATCCTCATACCAGATGAGGCACGTAGGCAGGAGATCGTGCGAGATCTCTCCGGGCACCCTTTTTTTTTGTGTTGGCTTGACAACTACTAGGCTCGAGTTCCAGACTCCCTTTTAGTTTGTCAGTTGGAGAACCTTTGGTGTTCGCTGGTTAGCGATTATTTATTTGTTTGGAGTCGGATGTAAGCCCATTGATTGGCATTCAGTTTCCTTGTGCTGTTTGTTTGGAGTCGGATGTAAGCCCATTTATTGGCATTCCGTTTCCTTGTTTGCCTTTGTTTGGAGTCGGATGTAAGCCCAGCTATTGGCATTCCGTTTCCTTGTTGAGTTTCTTTTGACGTCTCAGTGTCTCTGTGTTGTGTTTTGTTTCGGCGTGCGTTAGCCGAACTACGGTAGCTCTTATTCTCATTCCAGATGAGATACGTAGGCATAGGATGCGATATCCTAGCGAGCCCGTTTCCCACTTCCCCGAACTACGTCGACTCTGATGTTTGTTTCTGACAAACTACGTAGGCCCAGGATGCGACATCCTGCCGAGTCCGCTTCCTCCATCTTCTTCCGTCTGTGTTTTATTCCAGTGTGTGTGCATTCTTTGAGCAGTTTATCAGCAACCTTTTCCTATCCTTTTGAGCGTGGATCCCGTCGAGTACGGCGGACGTGAGGGGTGCTAATACCTTCCCCTTGCGTAACCGACTCCCGTACCTAGCAATCTCTGGTCGTAAGACCGTTCCTTTCCCTTTTTCAGGTTTACTTCAAGTGTTTCCTTTCCCTCCTTTGGGATAAATAACGCACGGTGGCAGCTCTGTGTCTTTTTCCGCCGGTTGTTTTTCGCGTTGCGACAGGGACGAGAGTTATCACAGACAAGATCCACCACACCAATAACTCTACTGGGGAATTTATCCGAGGGGATAAAGGATTTATCGGGATCAACCACCAAATACCGCTCTTGCCCAAAAAGATCCAAGCTGCTAAGGAAGAAAGATTGCTAATCTGCTGAAGGGAAGAGAGGTGACTCTCAACAAGCAATCCACTTCGTAGGATAAACCACAAGGGGTTCCGGAGGGAGGAGATACAGTCATGCCAGGAATATGGACAAAAATCTTACCCTGTTTGGGATTGTACCACCCTTGGGAGAGCACTGAGGATCTCCTAAGTATCCTTTCGTCATTGTGAATGTTCACTTTGTTTAAAAACAAATTATAAAAAATTTGATCGTTTAAAACAATGATATTTTCTTAATCAAAACATGCAAAACATTTGTTGAATAGAAACAGATAAGAGTGCCAATAATTGGATAAAAGGCTCAAATTTATTTGATAGAATGGTAGTCTGCGAATGGAAAGACTCCATAGATCTTTACAAATTTTAAATTGGTGATATATATTGGAAAAGGGCTACATTGAACATAATGACCATTTCTCCACCAATTCTGAATCCGATGTATTTGAAGCTTTGGCTGATAATGAGCAAGGATCTCTGACGGACGACAGTTGTAGAACAAAGTCTTGTCAAGATGCAGTTACTTGCCAAATCCCTATTTTTTGCCTAGATTGCCCCAGGATGAGGTACTCAATCTAGCGGGATACATATATCATTATTATATATCTTTTGTGTCTCTAACTTTTTCCTGGATCGCCCTTTTGGGTTTTCAATCCACCGAGACGCTCATTTTTGCCTAAGCCGCCCTTTCGGGTTTTCAACTTAGCGAGCTATTCAGTTTTTTATTATTTTAGGCGAAGTATTTCTTGACTGCATCTGAATTCACAGGACGAGTGAAATCCTCCCCATCCATAGTTGTAAGTATCAAAGCACCACCTGAAAAGGCTCTCTTAACAACATACGGACCCTCATAGTTCAGAGTCCACTTGCCCCTGGAATCGGGCGCGAAAGACAAAACTTTCTTGAGCACAAGGTCACCTTCTCGGAACACACGAGGTTTGACCTTCTTATCAAAAGCTTTCTTCATCCTCTGCTGATATAACTGGTCATGGCACATGGCAGTCAATCTCTTCTCTTCAATCAAGTTTAGCTGGTCATAACGACTCTGAACCCATTCAGTATCAGTCAACTTGGCTTCCATCAAGACTCTCATTGATGGGATCTCCACCTCTACTGGGAGTACAGCCTCCGATCTTGACTTAGCGATCATATCGTCAACGTACACCTCAATCTCCTTGTGCATCATGTCATGGAACAAGGTAGTCATAACTCGTTGATACGTGGCTCCGGCGTTCTTCAAACCGAAGGGCATCACTCGATAACAGAATGTTCCCCAAGGTGTGATGAATGTTGTCTTCTCCATATTCTCGGGTGCCATTTTAATCTGATTATATCCGGAAAATCCATCCATAAACGAGAAGACTTTGAATTTAGTTGTATTGTCTACCAACATATCAATATGTGGTAGAGGGAAATCATCTTTCGAACTAGCTTTATTCAAGTCTCTATATTCCACACACATCCGGACTTTTCCATCTTTCTTAGGCACGGGCACAATATTGGCCACCCATTGAGGATATATAGAAGTCACCAGGAACCCCGCGTCAACTTGCTTCTGAACTTCCTCTTTGATCTTCACTGCCATATCAGGATGAGTTCTTCTGAGCTTCTGCTTTACAGGCACGCACTCAGGCTTCAAAGGTAAGAAATGTTGCACAATATCAGTATCTAGACCGGGCATGTCTTCATATGACCAGGCAAAGACGTCAACATATTCTCGTAGCAACTCAATCAATCCCTTCTTAACAGATTCTTCAAGGAGTGCCCCAATCTTTACCTCTCGCACACAATCTTCCGACCCCAAGTTGACTGCTTCCAGATTCTCAAGATGTGGCTGAATGATCTTCTCTTCATGCTCAAGTAGACGGGTAATCTCATCAGGAATCTCTTCAACATCATCTTCCTCTGCCTCAAATACAGGAATTCAAAATTGGGAGATGGTGTTGGGTCATTATGTTCAATGGGTTTAGAAATCAGCCTGCATAATGATTTTTGGATATGAAAAGCTTTAGAATTCAAACAAGGCAAATCATTATGCATATGAAAAAGATCGATTTTATTCTATTTTTTAGGGTTTTATGTGATCACCAATTTCATGCAAAAGCAAAAAGGGAAAATAAATGGAAAAACAAACATTTAACATGAATTTATTGAATGAAAATATCATTGAATTTATGCGCCATCAATGTCATCACTCCTCCTTTTGGCATGGGAGAAGGGTTTTCAAACAAAGTGATTATTACATTGACTTATGGACAACTGTTGGAATATCCACAGCGACCCAATTGTTGCAGACCCCACCAGGGATGATGAAGTTGCCAGAATCCTTTGTATCTTCTTCTAAGACGGCAACAGCCTCCTCATCTAGACCAGTGTGGATGAAACCTCCACTCTTGAATGACCCTTGCTTGTTGAAAGTACCAGAAGAAAAACCTATGCCAGCCCGGGACTCGTTGTCTTCTAACTCAATCATTTTTCCTAAACCAGTGGTTGCACCACGCTCAATGGCCAACTTTGCATCTTTGTAGGAAGCAAATGAAGGAGTTCTCTTCTCAATAGGCTCAGCTATAGATAAAGCTTGGAAAGGAGTTCCAATTTCAACCTCAGCATCTATATAAGAGAAAGAAGACAAATGGCTAACCAGGAGAGCCCTTTCTCCCCCTACCACTACCAGTTTCTTGTTCTTCACAAATTTCAATTTCTGGTGTAGGGTGGACGTCACGGCGCCTGCCTCGTGAATCCATGGTCTACCTAAGAGACAGTTGTACGATGGGTGAATGTCCATAACCTGGAAGGTAATCTAGAAATCACTTGGTCCGATCTTGATTGGGAGATCAACTTCCCCAATCACAGTTTTGCGAGACCCATCGAAAGCCTTCACAACTACTCCACTCTTCCTCATGGGCTCACGACTCTCTTGCTCTAGGTGATCCATCAGTCTTGGAATGTTGACTCTAGTGTAGTACCGGTGAGTCAGCTTGTCTTCAAAATAAATGAAGGACACAGAGTTAGACCACAGGGCAAGGGACCGGAAACAAAACCTGCTTATGCATATGATGCATGCAATGTTTGTGCATATGATTTGTTTTTTATTTCAAAGGAACTTTAGAGTTTTATTTGCAAATTTTGGAAATATTAAGCATTTTATCACATATGGAAATATCTCATCAAATAATATCAGGGAAAAGAAGTGCAGCATCGTCAATCATATACAAGAGAAAAGGAAAATAATCGTCTTATGGATCCCTAGAAACAATCATCTAAAGCTCGGGACACAGGAAGATAAGATGCGCGAAGCCTCTTCACCTTCCTCTCATAGGCTGCTTCCATATCGGCCTTCTCTTTGGCGAGTCGATCATACTTCCTCTTCCAGAACTTAGAAGACTAAGGAAGTAGAGAAGTCCACACATCATCAGGGTCATCAATAACCTGATGCTCAAGAAACTCAATCAACGCATCCTTCTCCTTAATATGCTGAAGCAACTCTTCACGTTCACGGATCCAGGCACGTGAACGGTCTTCATCTCTCAACTCCTCTACTCCTTGATTAGGGAGGGTTGAAGGCCCAGCCATAATCATAGGTGTAGGTCTCGGATACTCGTAAGGCATGAGATACTCAGACGCCCTCTTCCTAACCCAAACAATGTAAGGCTCCAAAGCGATGCAATTCTTAGGACCCAACTCTTTCCTTCCTTTCCTATGAATCTTGCGCCAAGCGCGGACCATCCTAGCTTTAAAGCCTTGGGGATCTTTACCATCCTGAAAAAATACACCCTCTAACAGAATGTTATTGGGTTTATCCTTTAAGGGGAACCCAAGTTGCCGACGTGCCAAAATAGGATTGTAGTTAATCCCACCACATGTACCAAGAAGAGGTACATTGGAGACTTCGCCACAAGAGTCAATAATCTGCACACCATCATACACACGGTTATACCAAGAGGTATCATCATTAGTGAGAGACATAAGTCTCGTGGACCACCGTAGACATTCCTTGTTCTCCTTGGAAGCGACCGTCTGAGGTAAGTGAAAAATAAACCACTTATACAACAGAGGCAAACAACACATAATGGCGCCACCACCTTTTGCATTCCTCATATGCAAAGAGAAGTAGGTATCACCCAACAGAGTCGGAACGGGATTAAGAGTAGAGAAAATCCTAATAGCGTTCACATCCACAAACTTATCGATGTTGGGGAATAACACTAGCCCATATATGAGAAGTACAAATATGGCTTCAAAGGCATCCTCACTCATGGCCTTCCCATATATAGTAGCTTGAGCAATGAGGAACTCAGAAGGGAGACCTTGAATTCCCTCTTTGGTAGTCATATGAGCACCAACCAGAGATTCATCTATGTGTAACATGTCAGCTATCTCTTGAGAAGTAGGAATACTCTCCAAGCCACTGAACGGCAACTGGTCTAGAATAGGTATACCCACAAGGTAGGCATACTCCTCAAGGGTAGGCAAAAGCTGGAAATCCGGAAACGTGAAGCAACGGTACAAGGGATCATAAAACTGCACCAATACACTCACTAATCCTTCATCCACCTGAGTAGTCAGAAGAGGAAGAAGCTTCCCAAAACGAGCCTTGAAACCCAAAGGATCTAATGCATAGGATGTCAGATTCCTTAACTCTTTCAAATCTGGTTGCCTGAAGCTGTACTTCTTTGTATTCCTTCTTTGTCTTTCCATGTCTGAAAATTTTGCAAATAAACCCCTTAAGTTCCTTGAAAATTTTCTTATTTATTGATGATATGGATGCAAATGGGTGCATGAATGCAAGAATGCAACAATCACAATCAAGGATCAAGCAAAGCACACCAAACAAAGGTCATGGGATGGATCATGTATCAACCATCCATTTTGGTGGATTATGGTTTACACCTTATCAACACCCAAGTTCCATTGATATTAAGGATACCTTAATGGATCAACCATGAATCAAGGGTTTGTTGTAAGTCACGAGCATGGAGTTTAGGTTAAGAACCACCCAAAGGGAGTGTACTAAGGTTTAAACCTGCCAAACATGTTCTACAAAAGGCTCCCATAGTCATCATCCCATCTTTTGGATATTATCGGAGAAACGACTACTCGTATTCCAAAAATATTCTCAAGAGAGACTCTTATGAGTGTAGTATCGCGTAACAATCGTATCAAATCTTACACTTGAACGACTTTCGCACTACATCCTACGAATAGGCCAAGATGGGTTTGGTAAACTAAGGTCCTTGGCTTCTAAGGTCTATATTGGAAAAAGTAATGTCTAACCACAACTACTTGTGTGACATTATTGATCCCAACATGACCTCCACCAAGTGAATGGACTTGCAAGTCAACTTGCTAAGGAATAACTCCACACAAGTCGACAAGACTATACCATTCTCCTATCCTAAGTCCACTCGAGTCCGGGTATAGAACTCATCTCACAAAGATGACCAAGCATACAAGGAATTAATATCAAGCAATTCAATCATTACATACAATACAGTAATCCCAAATTGCACAAAAATATGTCACAAAACAATACAACACAACAAATATGAAAAGTAGGCAAAACCCACTAGGCAAATGCTCCCCAGCAGAGTCGCCACTTTTCTGTAGCGGGGTATTCGTTACCATTAGAGATATTGACTAAATCCAAGGTAAATCATACAAGTCGAGTCGCCACCGCACTTCTATCTATCCAAAGGAATGGTTAGAAAGCGAACAAAAACCTAAAAGTTTTATCGACTCAAAAACTAGTAAAAATGTCAGAGATATGGGTAAGGGGGTTGGTTATGCAATGGGAAGGTGTTAGGCACCCAAAGCATCCTAGGTACTCCTAGGGAGCCCTTTTCACATTTGTTGCAAAGGTTGTTGTTTTTTTTTTTAAACTTATTTGTGCAAACATGATTGAAGGGATGTGAAAAGCGTGTATGTTTATCTAATGTACTACTTACTAAAAGAAGGGTCAAAAGAAAATGACTCGCACGGATGTCGCATCCACTGCATACGTATCTCATCTGAATCTGAGAATCAGAGTCTTCGTAGCTCGGCTACCTATGGGTTAAAGAAGAGTGTGCTCGGTAAGACATCGCATCTTATGCCTACGTATCTCATCTGGAATGAGAATCAGAGCAGGCTGTAGTTCGGCTAACTACGGGGTAAGGGTTGTGTTTTGGGGTGAACGACGTTACTACGCAATCTACTGGATGCTCGGCCTTTGGAGACTTACTCGCCTGTAGTAGAAGGAGATAATGTGTTCTTAGGAGAATAAAAATCAATGAGTTTGGGGTGTTTAGGGATGCTCATGCAAAAAGGCAGTCCTAGATGAAGGAACCGCGCTACCTTAAATGACATGCCACGAGAGGCTATACGAAACCTAAGAAATCGGTAACATGCGGGAAAAGTAAAGGGATCGAGAGATCTACCGTACGGATAAAGATCCGAAGTAACAGCAATTAGATAAATAAGAAACCCAAAGACTCTTCCAAGCTAAACACCATCAAAGAAAGCGAGTCAGTATAGGTAATCGGAATAAACCTCCAGGTGGTATCCCACAAATAAAGTGGAACACCAGGCAAGCCATCTCTGCAAGAATCATATGAGCCCTCACAAAACAAAACTCAACAAACAGGTTAGAGAAACAAGATAGGGTAATCAAGAGTTGCCCCCAAATCAAAATGTAACCACATGAATCATGCCATTAAAATTCACAAAAAGCTCACAAAAAGCAACCAAGGGTAGGAGGCCTAAACCTCTTGTCAAACACATGCATCAAAAAGGTATCAAATTCACCCATAATACCTCATACATTCAGAGCATTCAAATTAAAAGCATAAAGTAATGGGAATAAGGCAAACCTGACTGGAGAGATCGAATGAAATTAAATTGCCCGGTTGGGTTTGCAAAACAATTTGAGGGTTTATATGAGAGGGAATTGGTTCTTTACCGATGAGTTCCCTTCAGTCTCTGGAGGTTGCTCTGAACTCTGTTAGCTCTTCTCTCACTATCTTTCTTCCCTGCCAGGGTAATAGGAATAGAATGACCTTTTGTTTCACTAAAACTCTGAATTTATAACCTGATTTTTGTGGACCTGTGGGCTCAAATGAGAGAGGCCCAAGTCCAAAAATTTATTTATTTATTTATTTATTTTATTTTATTTTTATTTTTTTTTAACACGTGGGCTTCGCCTAGCGAGCATGACAATTCAAGAAATTCCTCTGAGTGTAGGTGATTCTGGTGGCTTTTCTTGGGACTCGCTAGGCGACCCATTCTGCTCGCCTAGCGAGCATGACAGCTCATGAACAAACTTTTGCTCCTTCAAGATTAACGTTTTGACTGACGAATAGACCCCATTTGAACCTGTTGGAAGTATCTCAAGCCATTCCCTTGTGTTGACTGATCATCTAAATAGAACCCACAAAGTGTCTTGGATGATACTCAAGCTTCAAACAAAAGATGTTAGTGACACATTTTTGTGCTTTTGGTTAGTAAACAAAAGTAAGAGAAACAATGATGTATAATTCAAACATGCTTGGTGATCTCAAACCAATCACAAGGAGTCCCACCCAAAGGCAACGGGAACCAAGATGCTTATGATCCTTGAGGCTATGCAAATGCAATGTTATGATGCCATGAGGGATCTTAGGGTCAAAATTGGGGTCTTACACATAGGCCAAATGGAATGAATGAATGAAGAAAGGGAATAAGATGAAGTGGGAGGGGAATAGATCAAAACACAAATTGGTCAAAGGAGGACTTTTACCAAATTAATATCATCCATTCATTTTGGGAGATGGAATGTACATTTCCTCAATCCCCTAAATCCAATGATATTAATTTGATAAAGTCAAATCAACCTTGACCAAGGCCCAACAACAAGAGTTAAACATAAACAAGTCATCACAATTGGTCAACAAATTTATTTGGCATTTTATTCAAATTAAAATACTAGAATAGTGCATTTAAATTAAATATGGTTTATCCAATTCCTAAAATCTCATCAAAACATCAAAGAAATGTCCATGAGATTTATCATAGGTCAAACAAGGTCAAAGGACCTTGGATAAAAAATTTCATAATTTTTGGATATTTAAAAATATTTTTAAACCATTAAAAACAAATAAAAAATCAATTAATTCATGAAAAATATTAATAATGATCCAAAAAATAATTTTAATTCAGAATATGAAAGAGAAAAATATTTGAAATTTTTTGGTGAAAGTCCCATATTTTTTGGATCAACATTGAATTTAATATGAATTATTGAAAATAATGCAATTAAAATGAAAATTAAAATATCAGAAAAAAATAGGGACCACTTGATCTCCCTCATTAATTGAGGTGGCAAATCAAGTGGCCAGAAACGCGCTATCCACGATGGACATGAGTCAGCGCGCCATAACATTGGTATTTAAAAGGGACGATCGTGATTAAAACAAATAAGATGGATCTTATGGCTGTGAGAGATGCCAACACATCGCCGGAGCTGTAGCTCTGGTCTTCTTCTCCGGTGGACCTCACCGGACTGGTCCACCATCATCCATCACCAAAATTAAAAACAAAGACATGATTTCAAAGTAAAAATGGCACTGAGCTCGAATCTGGCCTCAATTCACTCTAACTCCAAGTATATTGAGAGATACATGGAGTTGAAATTTGAGGTACATGAACTGAGTTGCTTAGATTTGGCCTCAAAGCAACTTAATCTTCTTGCTTACATTGGTAGGACTTCAGACAACCAAAGAATCAATAGAATTAAGCAAGAATTTGAGAGAATCGAAGAGATCAAAATTTCTGGAAAATACCTTCAATGGAGGTCTGAATTAAACTGATCTTAATCTTGCTTGTGCTTGATCTCACTCCACTTACTTGCAGAAGAAGGATTGGATGCTTACAAGGTTGTGGATTCCTGGAGATGTGAATTTCAAAATAGTGGAAATTCAACCTCAAATTCAAATGAATTTCTCAGGTTTATCCTTTGCAAAGTGAGGATTAGAGATGGGGGAGTAGACACATTGAATTTGATTGTGCAACTTGGAAATCTTTCATCTCATAAAAAATGAGCAAGTTATGATTTGGGAAGTTGACTTTCAAATTAGGGTTTAAACAAAATGACCTATAATGTTTCAACATAGAAAATGATTTTCCAAGCAAAACTAGCTCTAGGTCTCAACATGAAAGTTGTTTGGAATGTCATTTAGAGTAAGTTTTCTCTTGGAATCATTTTCATATGGTGAAAATTGTAGGAGATAGGGTCTAGGGAGACCCACTTTTGATCAGATGAATTCATCTGGCCAACCACCATCAACCAAATTGCTAACTTCCAACCCTCTTGACTTTATTGGCTCATGGTAGATCATATATGAATAATATGATGAATTTTGAAGTGTCCCTTGAGAAATTTGATCAATTGGTGAGATAGCTTGTTGGAGAAGTTACTCAAGATACCTAGTCAAACTAGGGTTTCCAAGGCAAATCACCCTCAAACTCTTGAAGAAAACTTGATCAATATAACATGTAGAGAACATTAGGACTCATATATGATGTTCATGACCATTCTTGAATCAATTCTTGGTTATGCTCTTTGTTCATGAGGGTCTTAAACCCTAGATGTGAACTTGATGAATCAATGGAATCATGCCCTTCCTACAAAAGAGTTAGACAAATGCAAAGACATATTTTTGGTATTTTGGTTAGTGAAATGATAAAATACAAGTATGATATAATCACAAAGTGCTTGGTGATCTCTCCCAAAACAAACCCAATGAAGGAGAGGTAAGAAGGATGCTAAGGTGTGATCCCAATGCTAGTGCTTATGATGAAATTACATGAGGGATCTTAGGGTCAAAATTGGGGTCTTACACTATGCCCATCTTTTGGGAATACCTGTTTCTAGCAAAGTGCCATTTAGTGGATTGAAAGAGATTCCCAGATCTCATCTTATTGTTGAAGCTCTTAACTTGAAGAAGTCTGAGATAGAGGCCCATTGGGTGAAGAAAGGAGGATTGTTTGGATTGCCATCTGATTTCCTCATCAAGGAAGCTACTGCCTTTACTCAAGCCGGTAGTGTGGACGCTTTTGAAGCTATCTTTTTGTTGCTCATCTATGGTCTAGCATTGTTCCCTAACATTGACGGTTTTGTTGATGTTAACGCTATTAGAATTTTCTTGATTGGGAATCTTGTGCCTACTCTGTTAGGTGATTTGTATTTCTCTTTGCATCTAAGGAATTCTAAGGGTAGAGGGATGATTGTCTGTTGTATTCCTCTTCTATACAAGTGGTTTATTTCGCACTTGCCTCAGCCGCCTGCTTTTGTGGAGAACAAATAATGTTGACGGTGGTCTCAAAGACTTATGTCTCTCACTAATGATGATATAGTTTGGTATGATCCTTCTTTGAGCAGTTTGGAGATTATTGATAGTTGTGGTGAATTCTCTTATGTTCCTCTCATTGGTACATAAGGAGGAATTAACTACAACCCTGCTTTGGCTCGTCGTCAACTTTGGTTCCCCTTGAGAGACAAACCTAATAACACTTTATTAGAAGGTTTTTTCTATCAAGAGGGTAAAGATCCCCAACATGTGAAGTAGAAGATTGTACATGCTTGGCATAATGTGCATAGGAAAGGAATATCTGAGCTTGGTTCGTGCAATTGTGTAGCTTTGGAAGCTTACACGCTTTGGGTGAAGAAGAGAGCTTTGGAATTGAAGATGCCTTATCCTTATGAGAGACATATGTCTATGGTTGTGGTTGAGCCATTAACTCTCCCTAACCAAGATGTAGAGGAGTTGGAAGACGCGTTCGCCAAGATGAAACAAGAGAAGGATATGTGGGAAGTGCGTTTCCATGCTTTGAGCAAAAAGCATGAGGAGTTGTAGCTTGAGTCTAAGGACAAAGATGCACTTAGTGAGCTACTTGAAGATCGAGTGACAAATAGACAGAGAGAGTCGGAGGTTTCATCTTCCTCTAGTATGCCTCAACATTCCGTCACTTGGAAGAAGATTGTTGATCAGCTTGTCCTCAAGAAGACTCAGATGAAGGCTTCTTTTGAGATCGAGATCCGACGCATTCGAAGAGAGTATGTGCCTACAGCCAGATCTTCTGACGTTGTTGTTAGGGATCCTTAGGATGACTAGTCTCATTTTCTCTTGTATTTTTCATTTGATTTCTGAAATTATACTCAGTGTAATCCTTCCAATTATATAAACAAAAAAGATTTTTATGGTCATATCAAATTGTTGCAATTATTGTTGAATATATATATATATATATATATATATATATATATATATATATATATATATATATATATATATATATATATATATATATATATATATATATATATATATATATATATATATATATATATATATATATATATATATATATATATATATTTGCAAATAATATAGTAAGTTCCTTGAAAATAAAAACAATCAAGCATTGCATTTCATGCATCATTTGCATAAGCAGGTTTCTCTTTCGCCAGATGTCTCATTAGTGTTTCTTCTATGCTTCAGCCAAGCTGACTCATCGATACAATACTCACGCCAATCACTCCTGAATCATGGAACATCTTGAGCAAGAGAATAGAGACTTGAAAGAGGAGATCGCTCGCCTGACTGCCATGATGGAGTCAATGTTAGCTGCTCAAACCCAGTTTTCTCCAACACCCGCAACTCCTCCTCCTCAGAGGACTATCATTTATGAGGTGGCTACCTCTACCATTCCTGCAACTACTACTCATTTTGCACCCAACATGTCTGCTGGATTCCCGTGGGGAATGCCGCCGAACTTCGTACCTGAAGGTTTTACGCCTACGTTTGCTTCTAGCTCGGTCATGTCTGTGTCACCGCCTGTCGTGCATACCCTGCCTTGTGTGGAAGACAACATCTATCATTTTGAGCCGTCTGAGGGCCCGGATGTGTATGAGAAGATGGATGAGATGAAGGATCAATTTCTTGAGTTGCGCAAGGAGTTGAAAACTTTGAGGGGTAAGAACCTATTTGGAAAGAGTGCTATGGAATTGTGTTTGGTTCCCAATGTGAAGATTCCAGTAAAGTTCAAAGTGCCTGACTTTGAAAAATATAAGGGGAACACATGTCCACTCTGTCATTTGGTGATGTATGCCCGCAAGATGTCTACTCAAATGGATAATGATCAGCTGTTGATCCATTATTTTCAAGACAGCTTGACCGGTGTCTCTCTGAGGTGGTACATGGGATTGGATAGTGTGAGCATCTGCAAGTTCAACGATTTGGGCGAGGCATTTGTAAAGCAGTACAAATATAACGTTTATATGGCTCCTGATAGAGATCAGTTGAGGTCGTTGTCTCAGAAAGACAAAGAGACATTTAAGGAGTATGCTCAGAGGTGGAGAGAACTCGCTGCTCAGATTACCCCTCCTTTAGAAAAAAAGGAGATGACCAAGATTTTCTTAAACACCAGTTTAACAACAACAACGTTAACAACAATAACCACAGCAACATACAAACACCTACAACAATAACAATACCAGCAATCATCAGCAACAAAATTTTGAGACAAAGAAGGTCTCTTTTGACCCTATTCCAATGACATATGCAGAACTATATCCTTCGTTGGTTCTCAAGAACCTGCTACAACCGAGAAATCCTCCGCAAATACCTGGACCACTTCCATGGTGGTACAAGCCAGAACTCCATTGTGCTTTTCATCAAGGAGCCCCTGGACACGATATTGAAAACTGATACCCCCTCAAATATGAAGTTCAGAAGCTGGTAAAAAGTGGAATGGTGTCCTTTGAGGTTCGTGCACCCAATGTGAAAGCTAACCCACTGCCTGCCCATGGAAATTAATCTGTTAATATGGTGGACGGTTGTCCAGGGGAGTTCAAGGTATTCGATGTACGCTTCATTAGAAGGTCCTTGGTGACGATGAACAAGGATATTCGCTTGGTGAGCGATTGTGAGCATGACTATGATGGTTGTGTTATCTGCAGTATTAGTCCTAGAGGTTGTATGATTGTGAAAAGGGACATCCAGCGGTTGATGGATGAAGGCTTGATTCAGATTATTCAATCGTGTCACATAGATGATGATGTTAATGTAATAGTGTCAATATCCAAGACACCAAAGAGAGTGTTGATTTCATTTGATAGCAGCAGTAGTAACAATGTTAGCAATAGATCGGTATCACCGTTGGTCATACGGTTGGCGGGTACGGTCCCATACTCATCCGATAAAGTTGTTCCTTATCAGTATAATGCAACTATGGTGAAAGATGGTCAAGAGGTTCTGTTACCTACCACCAGTTTTGTCGTAAGCATTGCTGATGTTACTAAGGTGACCCGCAGTGGTCGAGTGTTTCGGTCGTGTCCCTATAGAATGTAGAAGTTTGTCCAGTTGGTAAGAAGGTGGAAGTACCCGCAGTAGATCTAGTTAGCGCTCCAAAGTGTCAGTCTGGTGAATCCAGCAATTTGAAGCCTAACGATGATGATGAGGTACTCACGCTAATAAAGAAGAGTGAGTTCAATATGGTGGAGCAGTTGCTCCAAACCCCCTAAAAATCTCAGTATTGTCTCTATTAATGAATTATGAAACGCACAGAGAAGCATTTCAAAGAGTTCTATAGCAAGCTTTTGTGGAACATGATGTCACGGTGGATCAGTTTAATCATATCGTAGCTAACATCACTTCATGTAATAATCTCAGTTTCTATGATGAAAAACTCCCCGAGGAGGGTAGAAACCATAACTTGGCTTTGCACATCTCCATGAATTGCAAAGATGATGCTTTATCCAATGTGCTAGTTGACATTAGATCTTCATTGAATGTACTGCCAAAGTCAACATTGTTGAAGTTGTCATATGAAGGAGCGCCTATGAGATATAGTGGCGTGATCGTCAAGGTTTTTGATGGTTCGCGCAAGACAGTGATTGGTGAAGTGGACCTTCCGGTAAATATAGGTCCGAGTGACTTCCAGATTACTTTTCAAGTAATGGATATCCACCCGGCCTACAGTTCTCTGTTGAGAAGGCCATGGATCCACGAGGCAGAAGTTGTTACCTCCATGTTACATCAGAAGCTCAAGTTTGTTAAGAATGGGAAGTTAGTCATTGTTGGCGGGGAGAAGGCGCTGCTAGTCAGCCACCTGTCATCTTTCTCTTATGTTGAAGTTGAGGATGAGGTTGGAACTCCATTCCAAGCCTTGTCTACTGTTGTTGAAAAGAGAGTTGGGGCACCCATGTCCCCATTTAAAGATGCAAGGAAAATTGTTGAAGATGGGAATGTTGATTAGTGGGGGCAGATGGTAGAGGTCTCCGATAACAAGAACAAATCTGGTCTAGGTTTTCAGCAAGGTTTGTCAACTGCTAGATCAGAAGATGTGCGACTCAGTTTCCGTAGCGGGGGGTTCTTTCATGGAAATGAACAACACTTAGCTGATGTGCTAAAGGATGATGAAGAGGAAGACTGCACCAATTTTGTGACGCATGGAAAGGCTTGCAACAATTGGATTGTCACTGATATTTCTGTTATTATGCATCGATCTAAGTAATTGCTTTTATTTGTTTTTGAAAACCATTCTCCTATGCCTAAGGGAGAAGTGAAGATTGTTTGGGCATTTCAAATTGATCATTAATAAAATATAAATCTATTCATCCACATCTATCATGTTTTGTTTTACTTTTTGCTTTATTCTGAAAATGGTAATCACAGAAAAAATAAATAAGTAATGTAATTGTCCATCTGCATAATATTTGGTCACAAATTCACTTCTCTAAAATCAAAATATCAAATCATTATGCAGGTTGGTTTCTAACCCCATTGAATACAATGATCCTTCTCCTTCTCCAAATTTTGAATTCCCTGTGTTTGAGGCTGAGGAGGAAAGTGATGAATAAGTGAGTGATGAATTGTCTCGTCTTCTTGAGCATGAAGGAAAAGCCATTCAGCCATTTGAAGAGTAGATTGAGTTAGTCAACTCGGGTTCCGAAGATGATGTGAAGGAAGTCAAGATTGGGTCTCGACTGTGTCCAGATGCTAAGAAGGGGTTGATTGATCTTCTCCAAGAATACTCAGATGTGTTTGCTTGGTCCTATCAAGACATGCCTGGTTTGGATTCTGAGATAGTGGAACGTAGATTATCGTTGAAGCCAGAATGCCCGCCAGTCAAGCAAAAGTTGAGGAGAACGCATCCTGATATGGCAGTGAAGATCAAAGAGGAAGTGCAGAAGCAAATTGATGTCGATTTCCTTGTGACCGCTGAGTACCCGCAATGGGTGGCCAATATTGTGCCTATTCTGAAGAAGGATGGAAAAGTCTGCATGTGTGGTTATTACAGATATTTGAATAAAGCCAGTCTAAAAGATGATTTCCCTCTGCCACACATTGATATGTTGGTAGACAATACAGCTAAATTCAAAGTCTTTTCATTCATGGACAGATTTTCCGGATATAATCAGATCAAGATGGCACCCGGAGATATGGAGAAGACCACATTCATTACACCGTGGGGAACATTCTGTTATAGAGTGATGCCTTTCAGTTTGAAGAATGTTGGTGCGACTTACCAAAGAGCAATGACTACTCTTTTTCATGATATGATGCATAAAGAGATTGAAGTTTATGTCAATGACATGATTGCTAAATCCAGTGATGAAGAAGAACATGTTGACCATTTGTTGAAGCTATTCCAGCATGGGTTATGTTCTTGGTCAGCAAGATGAGACTGGAAAGAAAGAATTTTCAATTTACTACCTCAGTAAGAATTTCACCGATTTTGAGACTCGGTATTCTATGCTTGAGAAAACTTGTTGCGCATTGGCTTGGGCTGCTAAGCGTCTGCGTCAATATATGTTGAATCATACCACTTGGTTGATATCCAAAATGGATCCAATCAAGTATATTTTTGAGAAGCCTACTTTAACTGGGAGGATTGCCCATTGACAGATGTTGTTTTCATAGTATGATATTGAATACCGGTCTCAGAAAGCAATCAAAGGTAGTGTCTTAGCTGACCATTTGGCTCACCAACTGATTGAAGATTATCAGTCAGTGTAGTATGATTTTCCCGATGAAGAGATCTTGTACTTGAAAATGAAAGATTGTGATGAACCATTGCTTGAAGAAGGGCCAGAACCTGGTTCCCGTTGGGGCATGGTATTTGATGGAGTTGTTAATCAGTATGGAAATGGCATTGGGGCGGTGATCATTACTCCTCAAGGCACGCATTTTCCATTTACAGCTAGATTAACTTTCAAGTGTACAGATAATATGGCAGAATATGAAGCTTGCATTATGTGGCTTGAAGAGGCCATTGATCTCAGAATCAAGTATTTAGACGTCTATGGAGATTCAGCTTTGGTTATAAACCAGATCAAAGGTGAATGGGAGACGAATCAACCCGGCTTAATACCATATAGAGATTATGCGAGGAGGATTTCAACTTTCTTTACAAAAGTTGAGTTTCATCATATCCCTTGAGATGAAAACCGGATGGCAGATGCTCTTGCAACGTTGGCTTTAATGATTATAGTGAAATATTGGAATGGAGTTCTCAATCTGACTGTGACGCGTCTTGATAGGCCAGCTCATGTATTTGCTGTTGAAGAGATCAAAGATGAAAAGTCGTGGTATTATGATATCAAGTGTTTCCTCCAATGTCAGGTTTACCCGTCTGGGGCATCTTTGAAAGATAAGAAGACTTTGAGAAGATTAGCCGGCAATTTCTACCTGAATGGTGATGTGCTTTACAAGAGAAACCTTGATATGGTTTTGCTCAGATGCGTGGGTAGACACGAAGCATACCTGTTGATGACTGAAGTCCATGAAGGTTCCTTTGGTACTCATTCCAATAGACATGTAATGGCGAAGAAGATGTTGCGAGCAGGTTACTATTGGCTGACAATGGAATCTGACTATTGCAAGTTTATGAATAAATGCCACAAGTGTCAAATATATACGGATAAGATTCATGTTCCTCTGACACTGTTAAACGTCATTTCCTCCCCATGGCCCTTCTCCATGTGGGGAATTGATATGATTGGCATGATTTAGCCTAAAGCTTCGAACGGACATCGTTTCATTCTGGTGGCTATTGACTACTTCACAAAATGGGTTGAAGCGACATTGTATGCAAATGTAACCAAGCAAGTTATTGTAAGGTTTATCAAGAATCAGATCATATGTCGTTATGGTGCGACAAGTAAGATCATTATTGATAATGGATCAAACTTGAATAATAATATTGTGGAAGCTCTTTGTAAAGACTTCAAAATAGCACATCATAATTCTTCTCCATACATCCCTAAGATGAATGGGGTTGTTGAAGCTGCAAACAAGAACATCAAGAACATTATTCAAAAGATGGTTGTAACATATAAGGATTGGAATGAAATGCTCCCATTTTCTTTGCACGGGTATTGTACATCCATTCGCACTTCAACCGGGGCAACTCCTTTCTCACTTGTTTATGGCATGGAGGTTGTGCTCCCACTAGAGGTTGAGATCCCATCACTGCGTGTCTTGATGGAAGCCAAGTTAACTGAGGTTGAATGGTGTCAAACCAGATTTGGTCAACTGAATTTGATTGAAGAGAAGAGATTGACTGCCATGTGTCATGGTCAGTTATATCAGCAAAGAATGAAGAAAGCTTTTGATAAGGAGGTCAGACCTCGTGTGTTCAGATAAGGTGACCTTGTGCTCAAGAAGATTCTATCTTTCAAACCAGATTCTAGGGGGAAATGGACTCCTAATTATGAAGGCTCATATGTTGTCAAGAGAGCCTTTTCAGGCGGTGCTTTGATTCTTACAACTATGGATGGTGAAGAGTTCACTCGTCATATGAATGCAGATGCAGTCAAGAGATAGTTCGCCTAAAAAAGAAAAGAATAGCTCGCTAAGTTGAAAACCCGAAAGGGCGGCTTAGGCAAAAAGGAGCGTCTCGGTGGATTGAAAACCCGAAAGGGCGATCCAGGAAAAAGTTAGAGACATAAAACAGAAAGAATTATCTTGATAAGTTGAGTACCCCACCTTGGGGCAATTTATGCAAAAATTAGGGATTATGGCAAGTAACTGCATCATGTTGATCTTCAGTTTTGAAGACGTTCTTGAACACAACGGCTGATGTCAATTCAATGTCCCCAGCTGTAAGACCCCAATTTTGACCCTAATATCCCTCATATAATTTCATCATAAGCATTAGCATTGGGATCATACCTTGGCATCCTCCTTGCCCCACTTTCATTGGGTTTGTTTTGGGAGAGATCACCAAGCACTTTGTGATCGAATCATACTTGTATTTTATCATTTCACTAACCAAAATACCAAAAATATGTCTTTGCATTTGTCTAACTCCTTTATAGGAAGGGCATGATTCCATTGATTCATCAAGTTCACATCTAGGGTTTAAGACCCTCAGGAACAAAAAAAAACACAACCAAGAATTGATCCAAGAATGGTTATGAGCATCATATATGAGTCCCAATGTTCTCTACATGTTATATTGATCAAGTTTTCTTCAAGAGTTTGAGGGTGATTTGCCTTTGAAACCCTAGTTTGACTAGGTATCTTGAGTAACTTCTCCAACAAGCTATCTCACCAATTGATAAAATTTCTCAAGGGACACTTCAAAATTAATTATATTATGCATATATCATCTACCATGAGCCAAGAAAGTCAAGAGAATTGGAAGTTAGCAAGTTGTTTGATGGTGGTTGGCCAGATAGATTCATCTGATCAAAACTGGGTCTCCCTAGACCCTATCTCCTACAATTTTCACCATATGAAAATGATTCAAAGAGAAAAATTACTCTAAATGACATTACAAACAACTTTCATGTTGAGACCTAGAGCTAGTTTTGCTTGGAAAATCATTTTCTATGTTGAAACATTATAGGTCATTTTGTCTAAACCCTAATTTGAAAGTCAACTACCCAAGGCTATAACTCGCTCAATTTTTATGATATGAAATATTTCCAAGTTTCACAATCAAATTCAATGTGTCTACTTCAACTTTGATGTTTATAGTGGGAGCTAATTCAAATTTTTTTAGCATGTGATATGAGGTTACATTATAGGTCACTTTTGACCTATACCATTGATCAAGTGATTTTTCCAAACTTCAAAAATGCATAACTCTGTCATTTAAAATCCAAATGACATGAAATTGGTGACCATTTTTAATGTCTTTGAGATAGATACAACTTTGATGAAGACACTTTTCTCATTTGAAGCTCATATACAAAGTTAAGCAAGGTGGAATATTGAGACATATGGCTTGACACTTAGAAAAAAATTGATATGTCAAAAATTTCCAAACTTCCAACTCAAATTTCTCCAAGTTACAAACTCCAAATGGAAAAGTGTTGAACATTAAAGTTGTTCCTCTTGATCTCATATTTCCAAAGAGCTCAAATTCATTCATTTTGGACAAGGAATGCATAGGCTGCGCATGGCATGAACATGGCGTCATCACTTGGCAAGGATCAAACTTCAAATCAAAATGCACACTTGCCTTGCAATCCAAGCTGAATTCAGACTATCTAACATTCATTTGTGGACTTATGGCAATGATTTTATGGGCCTATGCGCTCCCATGCACCCATGCATCATCAATGACCAAATTTGGAAAGTGATTTCAAGTGTGCAAAAAGCAATGGATTCAGCTATAAATAGAGCCTCATATGCTCAGCAATCAACACACATTCGCGCCAACTTTGATCCCCCATCTCTAACCCTCACTTTGCAAAGGATAAACCTAAGAAATTCATTTGAATTTAAGGTTGAATTTCCACTATTTTGAAATTCAAATCTCCAAGAATCCACAGCCTGTTAAGCATTCAATCCTCCTTCTGAAAGCATTTGGAGTGAGATCAAGCACGAGCAAGATCAAGATCAGTTAAATCTAGACCTCCATTGAAGGTATTTTCCTGAAATTTTGATCTCTTCGATTCTCTCAAATTCTTGCTGAATTATATTGATTCTTTGGTTGTCTGAAGTCCCACCAATGTAGGCAAGAAGATTGAGTTGCTTTGAGGCCAAATTGAAGCAACTCAGTTCATGTACCTCAAATTTTAACTCCATGTATCTCTCAATATACTTGGAGTTAGAGTGAATTGAGGCTAGATTCGAGCTCAATGCCATTTTTACTTTGAAATCATGTCCTTGTTTTTAATTTTGGGGATGGTTGAAGGTGGACAAGTCCGGTGAGGTCCACCGGAGAAGAAAACCGAAGCTACAGCTCTGGCCATGCGCTGGCATGTCTCATAGCCACAGGATCCATGTAATTTGTTTTAATCACGATCGTTCCTTTTGAATACCAATGTTATGGCGCGCTGACTCATGTGCACGGTGGAACACATGTTTCTGGCCACTTGATATGCCACCTCAATTAATGAGGGAGATCAAGTGGTTCACGTTTTTTCTGATATTTTAATTTTCATTTTAATTGTATTATTTTCAATAATTCATATTAAATTCAATATTGATCCAAAAAATATGGGACTTTCACCAAAAAAATTCAAATATTTTTCTATTTCATATTCTGAATTTTAATTATTTTTTGAATTATTAATATTTTTCATGAATTAATTGATTTTGCATTTGTTTTTAATTATTTAAAAATACTTTTAAATGTCCAAAAATTATGAATTTTTTCTCCAAGGTCCTTTGACCTTGTTTGACATATGATAAATCTCATGGCCATTTCTTTGGTGTTTTGATGAGATTTTAGGAATTGGAGAAAATATACTTAATTTAAATGCACTATTTTAGTATTTTTAATTTGAATAAATGCCAAATAAATTTGTTGACCAATTGTGATGACTTGTTTATGTTTAACTCTTGTTGTTGGGCCTTGGTCAAGGTTGATTTGACTTTGTCAAATTAATATCATTGGATTTAGGGGATTGATGGAATGTACATTCCATCTCCCAAAATGAATGGATGATATTAATTTGGTAAAAGTCCTCCTTTGACCAATTTGTGTTTTGATCCATTCCCCTCCCTCTTCATCTAATTCCCCTTCTTTATGCATTCATCTCATTTGGCCTATGATATCTCAAAGTCCTAATGCTAGTTGATTGAAAAATTGACATGGGTATGGATGAGATTAGGCCACACCTTTTGCATATTCTTTTTGTGTGTGGTATGTTTCATGAGCATAGTCCATTATACTATGTCTCTAACATGCATTAACACCAAAATTCTATTGCCCGACCTCAAATAGTTATGACTTCTACATAAGTCCAATTACGATTGCTTAACATAGCGCTAAATTTGTGACATAAAAGGCATAAGCATTCTAGTTAGTGAGATTGTAAGTCTCCCCTCTTTCATGGTATTGTGTGGAAACTTGGCCTTCTTTCCTTCCTTTGGAAGATGTTTTGGCTCAAGGATTCATGCTTGTGATAAGTGGGTTGAGTGTTCTCCAAAGAATGTCTTAAGATGAAAATCAAAATCAAAACAATACTAACTTCTAACCTATTAACTACTAACTTTTAATTTCAAGCCTTTACTTTAATGCCATTTACTTTTAGCACTCTATTTCATTTGCCATTGTTCATATCATTCTAATTGTTTATGTTAGTGCAATTTTCATTTTGTCCACTTGGACCATATTATGTGATATATTTTATTTGTGTATACTTTGCTGGTTTGTGTGGTCTTTGACCATTAATGTACATAATAACAACAAAATCCCTAAAAGACTTTTGTGTGGACTGTTGGCTTGATCTTGGACAAATGGACTTAGAATCTAGGCAACCTTCCTAAGCTAAAGGACTTGGCCAATGCCAATTTGTTGAGAACCAAGTGCTTGCAATTTGAAATTCATCTGATACATCTTTGAAGACATCTCTAAGTTCATTTACAACATGATCATTGTGAAGCTGTTATTTTGAACCTGTGACTTGTGGAATTCATCTGTTGCATGGACTACTTTGAAGAAGATCATGGAATGGATAAGCTTGGATGTGGACATATTTATTTGATGCCTTGCTCTTCAAGATAATATAATGGTGCATTTGTGTGTTGATTGATTCTAAAAGTCCAAGGGAATTCTGGGTTTCTATTGACATTCTTGTCTATTGGATTGTTACCCATTTGGTCAAATTTTTTCAACTCTAAACTTTTAATTTTGTACATAGGATAATCTCTTCATCTTCTCCCCGTTTCTTTAATTTCAAAATCTCTCCCTCCATTTTTCAAAATCCTCTTTGTGTGAACTACTTTTGGTTCTAAACTTTGACCACTTTTGCAAAAAGATAGAAACTTTGGCCTTATGCCATTGCATTTTCAAACTTCTTTTCTTAAATCAAACTTGTAAATAAACTTAACTATACTTGACTTAAACTTTCCAAAAAGCCAAAAAGAATTAACTCATTCAAACCATTTTTAGGCCTTTGTGTCTTTCAAACTTAATTTTTGTTAAAAAAACAATGCATCTATTTTGAAATTTGTATCACGAACTACGAGGTTTTGATCCCTCATTTCTATGTTGGTACGTAGGCATAAGACCGAAGGTCTTGTCAAACACAAAAATATAATTAACGAATTCTTTTCTCATCCCCCCATTCTATTTGTTTGTAAACATCACTTTATACCAAGTACATATACACACAAAAAGGGCTCCCTAGGAGTACCTAGGACACTTTGGGTGTTAACACCTTCCCTCTGTGTAACCAACCCCCTTACCTGTAATCTCTGACATTTTATTAGTTTTGATTTGAAAACTTCTTACTTTTTGGGTTTTGTTCGTACTTTTTCCCTTTTCCCTTGGAAACAATAAAAGTGCGGTGGCGACTCTTGTTATTTGATCTCTAGCTTGTCAATAGCTTGATGATCATGAATTTCCCGCTACACCAGCAGCTGCCAAGAGCACAGCGGATATCAAGAGTTGGTAGAAGGATTAGTGATCATTGTATTCAATGTACTCATTTTCCATGTAAATTACCATTTTCAACTTTGTAAAGATCTATGGAGTCTTGTCATTTACAGACTACCGTTCCATTAAATAAAGTTGAGCTTTATCCAATTGTTTCTACTCTTATTTATTTCAGCCAAATAGATTTAAATTTTATTATGATCATTTTTGAAATTAAAATTTTTAAACCAATATCATTTTTCTTAAACATATAAAAGCATGAATTTTAAGCAATCAATTTCATTTTAAAGGAATATCAACAGTGGTTCGAAAGCAGTAAGCCCTAATTATGGAGCATTATTTGGTTCTCCTCAAAGCGGTATGCGCATTTCTCTTTCATCCCCGACAGCATTATTCAGCACTCAGTGTTTGTTGATTTCTCCTGACGATTTTTATTCGCCATTCCCCGGTGTCGTAGCCAGCTGAGTTGGTAGATGAGTCCCCTGCGGAGTGTTTATTCCCCAGCCGATTTGGGTTTCTAGTGGAGTAAGAATAGTTTTCCTTAGCAGTTCGCATGGTTGCGACAGAAACTTCGGTTTCCTTATCAATCGCCATCAGACTCGCTCCCATTCAGAGTTTCCTCCTGGTTTCTGAGCAGCTATTTGTGTTTATCCTCTGCATGGTTGTCTCCCATTTGATATGGTGTTGACCTAAAATTCCCTGCAGACTTGATAACGGTTTTCCTTAGCGAATCTCCTCCTTCCCCAGCTATGATTGAGCTTTCGGGATGTTGATTTCTCTTCTCTCCAACAATTGTCTCTCTCTTTTGTGGATTGACCGAGAATTGTATTGATGATTCAAATTTGCGACACCTTTGTATCCTTTGTGATCGTTTTGTCAGCATAATCATCATATATGCATATACATATACATATACATTCATATAATTTCATCATTTGCATCATCACACTTGTTGATTCATTCTTGTGATTTTAATTCTCTGTTATGGTGGTACTTTACCCCCATACAAGTTTGGTGTTTGTCCTCCTTCAATAGTAGAATGCCAGCTCTTAAGCAGAAAGACTTTAACCTTTCTCCTTTCCCCACTGAGTTACTTCCTCGTAGATGATTTTTGTTTCAACTTCCTCCCCAGTTGATCATTTGGATGGAACCACTCCCCTTGAGTTATATCCTCATTGGGTTGAGTCTTGATTGATTGTTTCTTTCTAGATCTTGCCTAGATAGATGCTTTGGGTCCCCTGGGAGTTTATTACCCAATAAATGGTAATATTCTTCTTAGTTTGCAGTTGTTACTTCTTTCCCAATACCCGGCAAAAGCAACCTTTTTTCTCCCTAGCGGATTCATTTTTTCATGTGTCCCCAGGAAGTATATCCTTGATATGTTCATCCTAACTGATGACAGATATTTTCTTCCCGTGTTTTGAGTTTATCCTTGATATGTTCATCTTAACCGGTGACGGATATTCTCTTTGATGGCATTCTACCCAGTAAAAAGGTAGTTGTAATCCCTACATTTATTCCCCAGAGAGTTAATCCTTGATATGTTCATCCTAACCGATGACGTATTTTCTTCTCCCTTCGGTCTTCTGCCCAGTAACCGATAGTTGTAAATCCTAATTTTCTCCCATTTGCAAAGCTTATCCTTGATATGATCACTTTAATCAGTGATGGATATCCTCTTTGTAGTATTCTATCCAGTAACCGATAGATGTAATCCCTATTATTTCTCTCCTTGGAGTCTATCCTTGATATGTTCATCCTAACCGGTGACAGATATTCTCTTTGTTGGTACTCTATCCAACATTCGATAGATGTAATTCCTATTCTTTTGTTCAGGTGGTTTATCCTTGATATGTTCATCCTAACCGGTGATGGATATCCTCCTTAGCATCCCCAGGCAAGTCTATCCTTGATATTTTCATCTTAACCGATGACAAATTTTCTTTCCTTTGAGTCTATCCTTGATATGTTCACTTTAATCAGTGACGGATATTCTCTCCCTTCGGTCTTCTGCCCAATAATCGGTAGTTGTAAATCCTATTTCTGTTGTTTTTCCCCAACAAGTTTATTCTTACCCAGTAATCGATAATGAATACACCCTTCTAGCGACCCTCAGTGAGTCATCCTTGATATGTTCATCTTAACCAATGACGAATGTCCGCTCTGTCAGATCTTTATTATCTCCTTACCCAATAACAGGTAGTGGATAATAGATTTCTGCTCCTCCTGTGTTGAATTTTATTTTTCCCCAGTTGAGTTAAGTGCGTATTTCTTTAGTGAAATCGATTTTCCTGCATGATTCGAGTACTTCAATTTTATTTTGTTCTATTTGTTTCCCCTACAGGTGTTCGTTTGTTTCCCCGGCTGAGTCTTTCCATTTTTATGGAATTACTCTAGTCCCCCAGCAATTTTAAGTCGTAGCTTGGCTTACGCACAACCGTTTTATCCCCTTAAAGTCTCTGTCTCCCCAGTGAGTTTTCCTTAGGGAATGCATTATGCTCCTGCGGACCTTCGGTCTCTCTAATTTCTTTTCCTTTGTGGCAACATTTCCCCACATGGAATTTTATTTTACATTCATATCACAAGCATCATGAGGTCTCTTAGGGACCAAAATTTGTTTCTATATGTTGTTATTTAAGCCCGTTCTACTGAGTCGGGGCGAAGATTTTAACCTTCACCTCCTCATCTAGAACGTTCTTAAATAGGCACAGCTGTAAGACCCTAATTTTGACCCTAAGATCCCTCATGCCATCTCATCATATACATTAGCATTGGGATCATACCTTGGCATTCTCTCGTTACCCCTCTTTCATTGGGTTTGTTTTGGGAGAGATCACCAAGCACCATGTGATTATATCATACTTGTTATTTTATTATTTACTAACTAAAATACCAAAAAATGTCTTTGCATTTGCCTAAATCTTTTGTAGGAAGGGCATGATCACCTTGATCTATCAAGTTCACATCTAGGGTTTAAGACCCTCACTGCTAAGAGCACAATCAAGGAATGATCCACAAGAGTTAAGCATCATATATGAGTCCCAATGATCCCTACATATTATTTTGATCAAGTATTCTTCAAGAGTTTGAAATTGGTTTGCCTTGGAAACCCTAGTTCATCTGGGTATCTTGTGTAACTTCTTCAACAAGCTTCCTCATCAATTGATCAAATTTCTCAAGGGACACTTCAAAGTTCATCATATTATGCATATATGATCTACCATGAGCCTAAAAATTCAAGAGAATTGCAAGTTAGCAAGTTGGTTAATGGTGGTTGACCAGATGAATTCATCTGATCAAAACTGGGTCTCCCTACACCCTATCTCCTAAAATTTTCATCATATGCAAATAATTCCAAGATCCAAGTTACTCTAAATAAAATTACAAACAACTTTCATGTTGTGGTCTAGAGCTAATTTTGCTTGGAAAGTCATTTTCTACGTTGAAACATTATAGGTCATTTTGTCTAAACCCTAATTTGAAAGTCATTTTCCCAAGGCCATAACTTGCTCAATTTTTATGAGATGAAAGATTTATAAGTTTCAAAATAAAATTAAAGATGTCTACTTCAACTTTTATATTTGTATTAACGGCTAAATCAACTTTTATGAGCATGTGATATGAGGATACATTATAGGCCATTTTGGACCAATACCATTGAACAAGTGATTTTCCTCAACTTCAAAAATGCATAACTTACTCATTATAAATCCAAATAATGTAAAATTGGTGACCATTTTGAAGTTCTTGGAAATATATACAACTTTAGTGAAGACACTTTTCTCATTTGGAGTTCACATAAAAAGTTAAGCAAGGTTGAATAATTGAATATGTGACTTGACACTTAGAAAATATTTTAACATGTTGAAATTTCCAAGCTTCCACCTCAAAATGAATCATGATACAAGTTCCAAATGTAAACATGTTCAACATAAGAGTTGTTCCTCTTGATCTAAGCTTTCTAAAGAGTCCTAATTCATTCATTTTGGACTAAGGTTGATAGGTCTGCACATGGTGTAAACAGACCTGTATCAGTTGGAAAAATCAAAGCTTCAAATGTTCAAACAACTTTGCCTTGCCATTCAAGCTTCATGCAGACCTCATTTTAGTTTATTATTGACCTAGAGGGATTGCTTCATGGGCCTGCACAGGCCCATGCAAGCATGTACATTGCATTACCAAATTTGGAGAATTTTTCAAGTGTGCAAATAACACTTCTCATGGCTATAAATAGAGGTCCCCTGCATCAATTCAAAGGACCTTGCGCGCCATCTTTTCCCCTAACATTCCAAACCCTCTCAATTCAAAGGAAAACCTGAGAAATTTCATTTTAAATTTGAGTTTGAATCTCACTGTTAGGTGATTCAGAAACTTCATGATCCAAAGCTTTGCATTGTTCTTAAGCCACTTCCACAAGCTCCATAAGCAAGGTCATTGGAGAAGATGACCGACAATTGGCTCCGGCGATGCGCTGGAAGTGTTCAGAGCCATTAGATGAGTTTGAAATGTTTTAATCAGGAGCGTACATAGTGATTACCAGGCGTGTGGACGTTTGACTCAAGCGCATCATGGAACGCGCGCGTTCCACTACATGATCTGCCACCTCAATTAATGAGGCAGATCAAGTGGTTCATATTTTTTTGATTATCTGATTTTATTTTTTATTCTTTGATTTTCATTAATTCATATTAATTTTAATATTGATCCAAAAAATATGAGAGTTTCACCAAAAAAAATTAAATAAAATCCTCTTTCATTTTCTGAATTTAAATTATTTTTTGGATCATTATTAATATTTTTCATGATTTAATTGATTTTGTGAATATTTTTAATTGTTTAAAAATACTTTTGAGTCTCCAAAAATTCTGATTTTTTTTCTCCAATGTCCTTTAACTTTGTTTGACCTATGATAAATCTCATGGTCATTTCTTTGGTGTTTTGATGAGGTTTTAGGAAATTCACTTTGTCCACTTGGACCATATTGTGTGATATATTGTGTTTGTGTATATTGCGTTTGTTTGTGTGGTCTTTGACCATTAATGTACATAATAAGAACAAAACCCCTAAAAATATCTTGTGTGGACTGTTGGTTTGATCTGAGACAATTGGACTTAGGATTTAGGCAACATTCCCATTTGCAAAGGACTAGGTCAATGCCAACTTTCATGTAACCAAGTGCTTGTAATTTGAAGTTTCATCTGATACATCAGTGAAGATCCATTTGAGTTCATCTGCAACATGATCATTATGAAATTGTTACTTTGAACCTGTGATTTATGCATTATGGAATTCATCTGCTACATGGGCAAATTTGAAGAAGATCATGGAGTTGCTAAACTTGGATGTGGCTACCTTTATTTGATGCCTTCCTCTTCAAGTTTATATGGTGTACATTGTATGTTGCTTGACTCTAAAGTCCAAGGGAAATTTGGGTTTCTATATGACATTCTTGTCTGATGGATTGCAGCCCATTGGTCAGATCTTTTCAACTTTCAACTTTTAAATTTATGCTTAAGATTAGTCTCTTCATCTCCTCCCCACTTCTTTAATTTCAAAATCTCTCCCTCCTTTCAAAAAAATTCTTTGCTTGTGTTTGATTTTTAAACTTTTGACCACTTTTACAAATTAGAAACTTTGGCCTTATGCCATTGCATTTTCAAACTCATTTTCTTAATCAAACTTAGAAATAAACTTAACCATACTTGACTTAAATTTTCAAAATCCAAAAGGAACTAACTCATTCAAACTATTTTTAGACCTTTGTGCCTTTCAAACTTAAAATTTTGTTAAAAGCAATGCATCCACTTTGAAATTGATACCACGAACTACGAGGTTTTGATCCCTCATTTTTATGTTGGTACGTAGGCACAAGTCCGAAGGTCTTGTCAAACACAAAAATATAATTAACAAATTCTTTTCTCCTCCCCCCCCCCCCTATTCTATTTGTTTGCAAACATCATTTGTACAAAAACACATATGCACACAAGAAAGGGCTCCCTAGGAGTACCTAGGACACTTTGGGCGCTAACACCTTCCCTCTATGTAACCAACCCCCTTACCTGTAATCTCTGTCATTTTATTAGTTTTGATTTGAAAACGTCTTTTTTTTTTGGTTTTGTTCGTACTTTTCCCCTTTCCCTTGGAAACAATAAAAGCGCGGTGGCGACTCTTGTTATTTGATGTCTTGCTTATCCATAACTTGATGATCATGAATTTACCGCTACACCTACCCTACAACCAATGCAATTTGAAACAAGTCATTTCCAATAATAAATGAAAGTGAAAACTTGAAATTCTAGTTATCAGACTTTGGATGTCACACAGGTTGTTATGACATCCAATTCTGCACAGACAGGGATTATGCAGAACTTAATTATAAGTGCAGTAAATAACACAAGTAATTGTTCACCCAGTTCAGTCCAACATGACCTACATCTGGGGGCTACCAAGCCAGGGAGGAAATCCACTATTAGTAGTATCAATTCAAAGCTAAACTCACCCGTTTACAACTTATCACTTAATCCCTACCCAATGCAATTTCAATCTTAATCTAAGATCAGAGTTCCTACTCACTCCCCCTCAATCGCCTCAGTGATATTAAAAACACTTTGAAGTCACACTTCAAAAACAACTCTTGGTTATGCTTCACAGCTTAAACCAAGATACACAGCACTCACGCTTAAAAGCTTTGAGTGACACAACACTTACAACTCAATGAACACCCTATGCCAAAGCAATCATCTATTTGATAATGACTTGGCTTACAAGATACGTCTAATTCTAGACTCACAAAAATACAGCAGTGAAGTAAGATGGACACACTAAATCTTCACGCCTCAAAATCCCCGAAACTGAATGGAGGAATGCCTTCCTTTTTATATTGCAGCACCTGGGCTTTTGCACCTGTATTTTCCTGAATTTTAGGTCACATACGTTCCCTCAAATTCAATATTTAGGTTGCTAACAAATAGGCTATTTGTTAGGTTCATTGAATGTAGCTTGGTTGTTGATTTCCTGGATTTTCTCTGAGCTGTTGACTTCCTAAAGAATAGCCTGAGAAAGCTGTAACAGAAAACTGAACAACCTACAATTTAGCATATGCTGTCAGGCATGAATGTCACGACATTCAGCTTGACATCAAGGTCCATATGCTGAGTCTGTTTTCCCAGAAAACAGACTGTACAAATCTGCTGACCTGTACATGATCAATATGACCATACTACAGTACCAGCTTACATTAGTAAATGTCAAAGTGTCCAACTTAACATTTACACAATTGGCCTTAAGGTAGTTCTGCTATTCTCTTGAATAACAAACTAAGTAAAGTGCTGAAGTATAGCAGAACACCACTCTGCCCAATCTTCAGTAGCTGCTGTCAATGATGAATGTCACAACATCCAGTTTGACATTCAATCAGTAGGCCTTATGCCAGGTCTGGTTCTTCCTTGATAACCAGACTGCAAGTGAATACTAAGTTCTAACAGAGCTTCTGTTCCTTAGTATCTGTTGACAGGTATGAATGTCACAGCATTCAATAATCCTGTGTTAGCTAGTCCTGCAATAACTACAATGTAGTTACATATACATGTCATGACATCAGTCAAGACATTTGTGTTTTACCATACAATGCAGCCAATTAAACACCTACAAACTCCCCCTTTGGCAAATTTTTGGCTAAAACACTTTGATCCCCATAACAGAGTTCATGGCAGCGGAATAAAACTAGCTAATACACTCAGAGTGGCAGCACACTCACACACATGGAAGTTAAATAAAACTTCACATAGCAGCACACATATATTCGAAGTTGCACCTAAACTTCAACATCAGCTGCAAGGGGGGAATCTTCAGATCTGTCATGAGAGTCTGTTGTAGAGACCCACTCTGTTTGTCAGGGGTATTGGTGGTTATTACTCCCCCTTTTTGTCACAAATGTTGCCAAAGCCAACAACATAGTCAGAGCACAATGACAGAGTTCCAGACTTGGTTTTACTTCACAGTTTCAACCAAGTTCACATCCACTTGATCTTGCTTCACAGCTTCGATCAAGTGATCACCCACTTTTGCTTTACAGTAGGTACCACCATATCAGATGCCATGATGTTGTTTCTGACATCCAGAACCACTCCTGCATGAACAGCATCCTTGAACTCCTGCAGGTACAGAGGCCTTCTCTCTGTTGTGTGTCTCCTTACCCTCTTGTATTCACCCTTGATGCGCGCAGCATAGCTATGATATGTTGACCAATCATAGTCTTGTGCAAATCGTTTAATAGGCAGAGATATTAAACAATTTATCCCAAACATCAGTGGTTGCTATAATGTCTCAGAGAGACATATTCCCAGTTTGCTCCTTAAGTTTTCAAACTGAGTAGCATCCAGAGCCTTTGTAAATATGTCAGCCAGTTGAAGATCCGTGGCTACATGTTCCAAAGTGATCACCTTGTCTTCCACCAGATCTCTGATGAAGTGGTGCCTAATGTCAATATGTTTGGTCCTGCTGTGTTGGATGGGATTCTTGGAGATGTTGATGGCACTGAGATTATCACAGAACAATGTCATGACATTTTGATTGACATTGTACTCAGTGAGCATTTGTTTCATCCAAACCAGTTGGGAGCAACTGCTTCCAGCCGCTATGTATTCAGCCTCTGCAGTGGACAGAGAGACACAGTTCTGCTTCTTGCTGAACCACGATATGAGGTTTTCTCCTAAGCAGAAACATCCACCTGATGTGCTTTTTCTGTCATCAGCACTTCCAGCCCAATCAGCATCACAGTACCCATATATGACAGGCTCAGACCCATGTGAGTACAGCATCCCATAGTCACATGTCCCATTGATGTACTTGAGGATCCTTTTGACTTGATTCAAGTGACTCACCTTGGGCTCTGCTTGATATCTGGCACACACTCCAACTGCATAGGAAATGTCAGGTCTACTTGCAGTTAGATACAGCAGACTACCTATCATGCTTCTGTACAGGCATTGATCAACACTGGGTCCTCCATCATCTTTGGTTAATTTCAGATGAGTAGGAGCTGGAGTCCTCTTGTGCCTGGCATGATCCATACCAAACTTCTTAACTATGTTCTTGGCATACTTGCTTTGGGAGAGAAACATGGAGTCCTCCATTTGGTTTACTTGCATTCCAAGGAAATAGGTCAGTTCTCCCACTAGACTCATTTCAAACTCAGATTGCATCTGGTGAACAAATTTTTTAACCATTTGTTCTGACATTCCACCAAAGACTATATCATCCACATAGATTTGAGCTATCATGATTTTGCCTTCCTCATCCTTCACAAACAAGGTTTTATCTATGCCACCCTTTCTGTATCCATTTGTGGTCAGAAATTCGGTTAACCTTTCATACCAAGCTCTGGGTGCTTGCTTCAACCCATACAAGGCTTTCTTCAGCTTGTATACATGCTCAGGTTGGTTAGGATCACTAAACCCTTTGGGTTGTTCCACATAGACTTCTTCATTCAGGTAGCCATTCAAGAATGCACTCTTCACATCCATTTGAAATAGCTTAAACTTCAGGATGCATGCTACCCCCAACAGCAATCTGATGGACTCAAGTCTAGCCACAGGAGCAAATGTCTCATCAAAGTCTACTCCTTCAACTTGAGTGTATCCTTGAGCTACTAGTCTTGCTTTATTTCTAGTAATTACTCCTTTCTCATCAGATTTGTTTTTGTAGATCCACTTGGTACCAATGATGTTGGACCCTTCAGGTCTTGGAACCAGCTCCCATACTTCATGCCTTGTGAACTGCTCGAGTTCCTCTTGCATGGCAATGATCCAGTATTCATCAGTCAGGGCTTCTTTCACATTCTTTGGTTCAACCTTGGAAACAAAGCAGGAATTTGAGTTTATTCCCCTTGACCTGGTAGTTACACCACTGGTGGGATCCCCTATGATAAGATCCTTAGGGTGGTCTTTCTGAATTCTGATAGATGGCACTTTGGCAGGTGCTTCTACTTCACATTCAGGAGGAGGTTCCTGTACTTCTTCAGGCTTGACTGGACTGTCAGTTGGACTATCAAGGAATGTTTCAACATCCTCCATGACATCGGTTCCTTCCTCTTTATCATCCACAATGACATTTATGGATTCCATCAGGACATTGGTCCTGTAGTTGAACACTCTATAGGCTCTGCTGTTCGTGGAGTATCCCAGAAATACGCCTTCATCACTTTTGGGATCTAGCTTCCTTCTCTGTTCACGATCTGTGAGAATGTAGCATTTACTTCCAAAAATATGAAAGTACTTCACAGTGGGTTTTCTACCCTTCCATATTTCATACAGAGTGGAGGAGGTTCCTTTTCTCAAGGTGACTCTGTTGTGAACATAGCACGCCGTATTCATTGCTTCAGCCCAAAAGTGCATAGGGAGCTTCTTTGCATGAATCATTGCTCTGGCAGATTCTTGAATAGTTCTATTTTTTCTTTCAACTATTCCATTCTGCTGAGGAGTTATAGGGGAGGAGAACTCATGGCTTATTCCTTCAGATGAGCAGAACTCATCAAACTTGGAATTCTTGAACTCAGTGCCATGATCACTTCTAATCCGGACCACACAGCTGTCCTTTTCTCTTTGAAGTCTTATGCACAGATCCTTGAAGACATCAAATGTATCTGACTTCTCTCTGATGAAGTTTATCCACGTGTATCTGGAATGGTCATCAACCACCACGTAGGCATACTTCTTCCCTCCAAGACTTTCCACCTGCATAGGTCCTATTAGGTCCATGTGCAGCAGTTCCAGAACTCTGGAGGTTGTGGAATGTCCCAGCTTTGGGTGTGACATCTTGGTTTGCTTGCCCACTTGGCATTCTCCACAGACTCTACCTTCATCAATCAGAAGCTTTGGCATTCCTCTGACTGCTTCCTTGGATATGATCTTCTTCATTCCACGTAAGTGGAGATGGCCAAGTCTTCTATGCCACAGCTTCACCTCCTGTTCTTCCTTGGCTGAGGAGCACGTTGTGGAAAAGTTAGAGAGGTCAGGTTCCCACAGATAGCAGTTGTCTTTGGACCTGGTTCCTCTCATAACTTCCTGATTGTCACCATTTGTCACAATGCACTGCTCCTTCGTAAACTGAACATGAAAACCTTGATCACACAGCTGACTTATACTGATGAGGTTTGCAGTGAGTCCTCTTACTAACAGCACATTGTTCAGTTTTGGCACTCCAGAACAGTCCAGTTTGCCCACACCTCTGATTTTTCCTTTGGCACCATCACCAAAAGTCACATAGCTGGTGGTGTGAGGTTGAATGTCTACCAGTAGATTTTCCATACCAGTCATATGTCTTGAGCATCCACTGTCAAAGTACCAGTCTTCTCTGGAAGAAGCCCTTAGGGCAGTGTGTGCTATCCTAGCATACCATTGTTGCGTCTTAATGGGAACACATCGCTTGCGTGTGTTATGCTTAGGTCTGACAGGTGAGGCTCTGTTAGGGAAGCCATGAATCCAGTAGCAGAAGGCTTTTATATGTCCAAGCCTGCCACAGTGGTGACACCGCAAATTCTGGAATATTCTCTTCTGATGATCATTCATCCTAGCTCCTCGATGTTGAGACATCGGTTGTGACATCTGCTTGAACTTCTGAACTTTAGCCTTTGGGCGTTTGTGTTCAGTTCTTTTTCTAAATCCTAGCCCAGATTTGGTTCCAGACTGCTGTCCCACCTTTAGGATTTCTTCCAAGGTGTCAGTTCCCTTATTCATCATTCTGATGGATTTGGTCATCTGGTTCAGCTTGGAGGTCAGCAGGGCTATCTCATCATTCAGCCCTTCTATGGCAGACAGTTGTTTCTGTCTCTCATCTTCCAGTTCCTTGATGAGTTTCTTCTGCTTTTCACCTTGTGCACGTACTTCTGCACTGGTGGTACACAGCTTCTTATATGCTGCAGCAAGTTCATCAAAGGTCAGCTCATCTGCACTTGTGTCATCTTCAGAGACACACACACTAGTTAGTGCAGTGACATGTTTGGCAGATTCTCCTTCAGATTCACTTTCAGAATCTCCTTCAGACCATGTGATAGCTAGCCCCTTATTTTGCAATTTGAGGTAAGTAGGACATTCAGCTCTGACGTGTCCATACCCTTCACAACCATGACACTGGATTCCTTTCCCATGGTTGAACTTTTCTTCAGAAGTTGATCTTTTCTTAATGTCAGACGGGATGTTCTTGACATTGGGTCTACCTCTTTGATCAATCTTCTTCATGAACTTGTTGAATTGCCTTCCAAGCATGGCTAAGGCTTCTGATATACTTTCATCACCTCCAGTATATCCTTCTTCTGCCTCCTCTTCAGCATTAGATACAAAGGCTATGCTTTTCTTCTTCTCAGCATACTCACCTAAGCCCATTTCAAAGGTTTGGAGAGAACCAATGAGTTCATCTACCTTCATATTGCTGATGTCCTGAGCCTCCTCTATAGCAGTGACCTTCATAGCAAACCTCTTAGGCAAGGACCTGAGAATCTTTCTTACAAGTTTCTCTTCGGTCATTTTCTCACCTAGTCCACCAGAGGTGTTTGCAATTTCAAGAATATTCATGTGGAAGTCATGAATAGTCTCATCCTCTTTCATCCTCAGATTTTCAAACTTGGTTGTCAGCATCTGAAGTTTTGACATCTTCACCTTGGAAGTACCTTCATGAGTTACCTTGAGGGTATCCCAAACTTCCTTAGCTAGTTCACAATGGTGCACCAGCCTGAAGATGTTCTTAGTGATTCCATTGAACAGTGCATTCAAGGCTTTGGAATTTCCAAGAGCTAATGCCTCTTGTTCCTTGTCCCAGTCTTCTTCAGGAATCTGCACACTGACTCCATCTTCACCTGTCCTCATTGGATGTTCCCATCCTTTGTTGACAGCTCTCCAGACTTTGCTGTCTAGAGACCTTAAGAAGGCTATCATACGAGGCTTCCAGTCATCATAATTAGAGCCATCCAACATGGGTGGTCTATTTGAGTGTCCTAAGTCCTTGTCCATGGTACTAGAAAGTAACTTCCCTAGATCTCACCCAGAACTTCACAGGCAGGGTGCCTGCTCTGATGCCAATTGAAATTCTAGTTATCAGACTTTGGATGTCACACAGGTTGTTATGACATCCAATTCTGCACAGACAGGGATTATGCAGAACTTAATTATAAGTGCAGTAAATAACACAAGTAATTGTTCACCCAGTTCAGTCCAACATGACCTACATCTGGGGGCTACCAAGCCAGGGAGGAAATCCACTATTAGTAGTATCAATTCAAAGCTAAACTCACCCGTTTACAACTTATCACTTAATCCCTACCCAATGCAATTTCAATCTTAATCTAAGATCAGAGTTCCTACTCACTCCCCCTCAATCACCTCAGTGATATTAAAAACACTTTGAAGTCACACTTCAAAAACAACTCTTGGTTATGCTTCACAGCTTAAACCAAGATACACAGCACTCACGCTTAAAAGCTTTGAGTGACACAACACTTACAACTCAATGAACACCCTATGCCAAAGCAATCATCTATTTGATAATGACTTGGCTTACAAGATACGTCTAATTCTAGACTCACAAAAATACAGCAGTGAAGTAAGATGGACACACTAAATCTTCACGCCTCAAAATCCCCGAAACTGAATGGAGGAATGCCTTCCTTTTTATATTGCAGCACCTGGGCTTTTGCACCTGTATTTTCCTGAATTTTAGGTCACATACGTTCCCTCAAATTCAATATTTAGGTTGCTAACAAATAGGCTATTTGTTAGGTTCATTGAATGTAGCTTGGTTGTTGATTTCCTGGATTTTCTCTGAGCTGTTGACTTCCTAAAGAATAGCCTGAGAAAGCTGTAACAGAAAACTGAACAACCTACAATTTAGCATATGCTGTCAGGCATGAATGTCACGACATTCAGCTTGACATCAAGGTCCATATGCTGAGTCTGTTTTCCCAGAAAACAGACTGTACAAATCTGCTGACCTGTACATGATCAATATGACCATACTACAGTACCAGCTTACATTAGTAAATGTCAAAGTGTCCAACTTAACATTTACACAATTGGCCTTAAGGTAGTTCTGCTATTCTCTTGAATAACAAACTAAGTAAAGTGCTGAAGTATAGCAGAACACCACTCTGCCCAATCTTCAGTAGCTGCTGTCAATGATGAATGTCACAACATCCAGTTTGACATTCAATCAGTAGGCCTTATGCCAGGTCTGGTTCTTCCTTGATAACCAGACTGCAAGTGAATACTAAGTTCTAACAGAGCTTCTGTTCCTTAGTATCTGTTGACAGGTATGAATGTCACAGCATTCAATAATCCTGTGTTAGCTAGTCCTGCAATAACTACAATGTAGTTACATATACATGTCATGACATCAGTCAAGACATTTGTGTTTTACCATACAATGCAGCCAATTAAACACCTACAAAACTGAATTGCGTCAAGAAGAGTGTTACTAACCCTCTTCTTTGGCTTTGTCTCCACGGTTGGAGTTTGGCTTCCTTGAGTGGGTGTTTCAATGTTTCTTTGAAATTGACCAGGAACAACTGTAAGTTATTTATTTTTCTTACATGTTTTTGTATTGTGCCCATATTCTAAACATGTCTTGCACCTGTGGCTTATTTTTGTCCTTTGCCATCTAATTTGGGATGCCTTGTATGGCTCTCTTCTATGGGGTTTCTTTGGTCTCCCTGTACCTCTCTTGAAACTTGGTGGCGAGATTTCAGTATCAACCGTTCTTGGTCATTTTTTTCCCATTTATGGAAGTGATAACTTCATTATAACATGTTATATAAGTGGTACTATGATAACACTTGTGTACATACTTAATGGGATCATCGATTTTCCTATGTATTGCAGCAACACCATGTCTACATGGGATCCCAACCAAATCCCAAAAGTTACATGAACAAGTATATTTTATCAACTCAACAGCAAAATGATTGTCATACCCCAAAACTTACCCTATCCTTTTCCATTTTTATTTGGTTTATGGTCTTGGGTTCATCTGCATGCTCATTATCATTTAAGTCATTCACTTATAATTATAATTTTTTGCATCATTTGGTCCAAAGATTACTCCCTATTTAAGAAACAACGCATTGGATTAGGGTTTTCAAGATTGGTTCATTAGGCATCTTTGGATTGTGTGTTATGGGAACAATATCTAATGGATAATCTCTCTCTTGGATCCTAATTAGGGCATATGACATTTGTGGATCATTGTAAGTCAAACATGGGAGGTTGCTCCTTTTCATTGGCCATTATCTGTTGAAACCCTACATGACTAGTTTATTTGATTTTTCTTCATTTTATGCAAGGCATTGCAATTTTAAAACCCATTCATTCATGTTCAAGTGCATTCAAGTCCAAGATCAATTTCAAACTCATGTTTTGGAGGGAAGCCGCTTGCTAGAAACACATGTCAATATGCATTCATTCAAGAAGCCATTTTCATTACAAAATATCAAATCATATTACAAAGTCAAAAATCATGAAAATTACACAAAATTACACATCTTTGACCTATAGTTGACTTTTGGTCAAGTGTTGACTTTTTTGCCAAACGGTTGACCAAAGTCAACTGACTATCCTAAAATCCGACTTATTTCCACATCCTCATGGATCTTCTATGTTTGAACTTCCAAGCCTTCAAATCTCCAACCATGATCCATATCTTGATTTCCATGTTTTGTTCCATTTTGAATGTGCCATGCCCAACCCTATAGTAAACCTGCAAAGAAAACAAAAAACCATGACATCATAATTTCAATGTATCTTGGCACTACACATACACCTACAAAATACAATTCAAGCATCTATGCATAGCCATAAGGAACCAAAACAATCAAGTGTCAAAACCACTTACAGACAATCCATTAGCAGTCCATACACAAACACATTAACATACACTAGCTATTACCTTCAAGACACCTGCAAGTTGTCAATATTCCACGACTCTTTTTTTCTAAAACACATGTATAGCACTAACAACCTGCATTCAAGATGCTAACAATATAATTTATAGTTACACTAACTCATAACAGCCATGCTAACATCATATTTTAGCTAACAGTTCATAAGCTAATTCATTTCAATCCAACCTTCATTACAATTCATATTCCATAAGAAATATTAATTCTACAGTGTATTAACATTTTAGACACATTTCATTCAAAAACGACATTAGCAACCTAACTTTCATTTTTCACTATACCCATTAACATCAATCATCTCATAATAGTTCCACTTCCAAAAATACTTCCAATTCTAACAGGATTCTTCATGCAATTTCCAACTCATCATTTAGCATCAATGTTCACTAACAATTTATAACAAAAGGCATACCAAGCTTGCTAATTCATTATCACTAAAACTAACTTCACATGGTGTAGCACCTCAAATTTGCACCCCCCATTCATTCATTTATTTCATTTTTAGGTCATTGACATTACATTAACATTGCATAGTACATTGCATCTTATCAGTCAAGGCTGGCATCAAGAGGATTCATCTGTGCAAGAGACCAAGTTTTTCCTTGAGATAAAGCCACATAAGTATTCTAGAGAGCTTACAATGAACCAGGGATCATTTTGAAGCAACTTGACCAAGTGTTAGAGGCTCAAGGTCATCAGTACATGTCCAAGTCATTAGAGGCCCATAAAAGTCAACTAAAAGTCAACTGAGGGCTAGGAAGTGGAGAAATGGTTTGAGACACTTCATTCATGTCCAAGAGAGGCTCATTCATCATGTCAAACACTTATCTTGAAGGATTTGAAGCCAGATCAAAAGTTTCCAAAAATGGAAAATGACCTGTAATTTCAAGTTTCCAAAAATGGCAAGTTTTTGGACCAAATTCAACTCAACTTTCCAACATCAAAGAGGCTTCAAATGAAATTTTGTCCAACATTAAAGTTGAATATCTTTCTCTCCCATTTCCAAAAAGTCCAAGATAATGAATTTATGATGAATGGTTGAGGAGTTATGATCAAATCATTGCCAAGTGTGCTTGAAACTTCAAAATGCCATATCTTTTGAACCAAAACTCCAAATGGAGTGCCTCTTTTTGAATTATGCTCCTCATGACATATATTTTCCAAATCATTCATTACATGGCATGAAATTTATTCTTATAATCATTTGTTCATGCATGTCTATTTTGGAAGGAAAATGCCAAATTCAAAATTGGTTGATCACATGAATAAAATTCCAATTACAAAGTGTGCATGGGTTAATTTTAATTGAACTTGGGCCCTCATTTGGCACTGTTCACGTGGGATTGCCATGCATAAGGTGAAATGGTAATTTGTGGATACACCTTATATCTTCCTAATCTCCATTAACCTTGGCCTAATGATAATTTTAGAGTAATTAGGAGAGCATATAAAAGCTTAATTGCAACTGTCTTGGTCATTACACAAAAGTTTCAGATCTAGAATCCTCTTTCACTCTCAATTTTCTCTTCATTGATTTTCCAAAATTTTGCATACAAGAACCTAATTTTCTTGCATAATCATGAACATGGAGTGTTACTGAGCATGATTCAACGTGTATTTGGTGGAATTCCTCTCAAATTCGTGCATACCACAAGCTTGAGTGCATCAATGGAAACTCCAAATTGAGTTGGATTCAAGTCTTTTCACGTGCCATTTCTTGCATCAAACTTCATTGGAGCTCAAAGGAGGTGGAACTGGACATTGCTAAGCCTTGGACACACTGTTTTCAACCTTCTGTTCTTCAAGAGGTTAGAAATCGAACCTCATGATTCTTGATTTTATTATCATAGTTGTGTAGATCTTGGAACCCTGAGAATTCTGGTACAAATTTCGTTGAAAATGGTGGAATAATGAGCAAGATATGTGGACTTGAATTTTTTGACATGCTTTATGTTTGCCTTCGATTCGCATGATTCCTTGATTTATAGGCTTAGCAATTATGTTATTTGTAACCTACATGTGATAAGCTTTCAATTGGTGTGCTCATTGCTGAAATCTGGAAAAAATTTATGAAGATCATCACTGTTCATCCACCGTCTCAACGAAGGAGATGGTGGTTTCCGCCTTGACCGCCGCCGTCTGTACAGACCTGGCTGGCGCTAGGGTTTATCCAGTTGGATGCCACGCGAGCGCCCTGAATGGAAAATTGATTGGCCTGGGATTCATTGACTGTGTCCACGCGTGTTGGACCTTGCTGACCAGGCGCCAACTCATTTAATGAGGGCGACGTCGTTTTGGCCATGACCACCTTCGATTCCCAGCGAAGGCTCTTTCCCAGTTTTCTTTTTCTGTTTTCTTTCATTAACCAAAACGCAGGCGTTTTGACGCCTATAGGGTTCGATCCCCACCTGCAGCATTCTATCCATTTTCATTTTTAATACCATTTCCAATTAATTCAACATTATTTCATTTATTTTATCCAACTTCAAAAAATCATATCTAATTGAAAATCAATCCAATTAATTCCCAATTTTTTTCTACACGATCATATGGATGTCTAGTATTTTTGTGGAGTGATTTCATGATTTTATCTCTTTTGGATTTTTAATGGTGTTGAATTGTTTGAACATGTACACAATTATGCCTTGCCTCAGTCAAATTGGTGTGAAATGCTCAATACTTGTCCAAATGCCATGAAATTTTACTTGATGATTCACAACATGATGCATGATTTGTGAGATTTTATTTGGCATTTTGTGCAATTTCCTTCTCTGTTTGGGACACATGGACTTTAGGTGTGACAATGTGTGTCACACCATTTGATGTTGACCTTATTCATTTTCATTGCCTTGCCAATTGATCTCTGATTGATTCTAATTTTTGGCATGATGATTGTGTTGGACATGTTGTATGCTCATAAAAATTTCCAAAATTGTTTGAGTCATTTCTGTTTTAATATGGAATTTTGATTCTTGATGACCAATTGTATTCACCTTTTGCTTGCCTTGCCATGTCTTGCTCATGAAATGATTTTGCTTAATGCTTTTGGTTTGGTCCTTTTTAGGACATGTTCATGATAGAGTAAATGTGATTCATGTTGAGTTTTAGTTTCTGTTTTGACTTTTTGCCCCACCTTTGACCCTAGCCTTTGAGCTAGTGGTTTGAACTCACAATTTGAGCTTTGAATTTCAGGAGCAAGCATTCATCTACATGGTTGATGTTGCCTCATCATTTGAGCTTTGTTATTTGCTTTGTTTATTAACCTTTGCTGTTTTGCAGGTCTTTTGGATGATGAATCAATTTAGTTTGCTTGCATCTTATGCCTTGCATTGATGTTGTCTGATGATTGGTTGTCTCACTGTTGGACTTTCTGTTTGATTTGTCTGAATGTGAATATTGACTTGTTTGATTTTCTTACAGGTACTTTAGTAGCTTTAACTCATTATTTGAGTTGCTTTGCTTTGCTTGTGGTTGGCATACCACCTAGGTAAACACTCTTGTACTCCATGTAGTCTGGAAGACCTGCTATCTTTGGCAGGCACCTGTCTGAAGCCCTCCTTAAGAGGCAATGTTTGTGGTTGTTTATGTTTGTGCCATGTACTTCAAAGACCTCCTAAGTGAAGAGGCATTGGCAGATAGAAGGGATGTGCAATCCATCCCCTGCTATTCAGTTGAGTCTTTCATCTTGCTCGCACTACGTGCTGATGCATTTTGAATGAATACCCAAAATCTTGTATATAGAGTCAGTCAAGTGGAGTAGAGTCCCACATTCTGGACTCCCACGTCTTCAGTGATCGAAGCTCACCCAGGCCCGGGTTAAGAGCTATGAGGTCTTATCCTCATTACCTTTTCATCTGCTCACCCTGACGGTCAATGTCAGTGGTTAAGAGCCCTCAGATACCCTTCCAGTGTCGGCTTGTTTGTCGAGGTTGATATGACCCCTTGACTAAAGCCTCACCCTTGATGTTTGAGCCCCTTGTTGGTGTGTTTACTTCATGCTGTATGTGTTTGTGTGGTATGATTGTATCCCCTAGGTTTGCTAGACTTCGCGTAGTCTCGTTTGCATGTCAATTAAGGTAGCACGGTTCCTTCGTCTAGGACTTCCTTTCTTGCGTGAGCATCCTAAAACACAAACAAACATTATCCCCTCTTAAGGACACGTTAACTCCTTCTACTACAGGTGAGTAAGTCTCCAAAGGTCGAGCAGCCGGTAGATTGCGTAGTAACGCTGTTCACTTAAAAAACACAAAACAAGTAGAAATAGTTTAGCCAAACTACGGCAACTCTGATTCTCATGTCCAGATGAGATACGTAGGCACGAGATGCGATGTCTTGTCGAGTTTGACTAACAACTAACTTTGATCCTTTTCTCTCGCCCCGTTGCGATCGAGATTTTCCCTTTCTCTTGCCCTAGTTGCAATCGAGACCCTCCTTCTTCTTGTGTGTGTGCTTGGAGTCTGACATAAGTCCAGCGATTGGCAGTCGGTTTCCCGTGTGTGTTTGTTTGTTTGGAGTCTGACGTAAGTCCAGCGATTGGCAGTCGGTTTCCCGTGTGTGTTTGTTTGTTTGGAGTCTGACGTAAGCCCAGCGATTGGCAGTCGGTTTCCTGTTTGCGTTTCTTTTGTGGAGTTGGATGTAAGCCCAGCGATTGGCATTCCGTTTCCAGTTCGTGTTTGTGTGTTTGCTCTGACGTCTCAGCGTCTCCTTTCTGTGTTTATTTTGGCGTGCGTTAGCCGAGCTACGAGTGCTCTGATTCTTCCTCTGGTTAGAGAAGATACGTATGCATAGGATGCGAGGTCCTAGCGAGCACGTTCCCCCGTATCCCCGAACTACGTCGACTCTGATGTTTGTGTCTGACAAACTACGTAGGCCCAGGATGCGACATCCTGCCGAGTCCGCTTCTTCCGTCTTTCTTGTGTTTCACTCCAGTTTTGTGCAGTTTTTGAGCAGTTATTTAGCAACCTTTCTCCTATTCTTTCTGAGCGTGGATCCCGTCGAGTACGACGGATGCGTAGGGGTGCTAATACCTTCCCTTCGCATAACCGACTCCCGATCCTTGCAATCTCTGGTCGTAGGACCATTTCCTTTCCAGGTTTACTTCGAGCGTTTCCTTTCCCTCCTTTGGGATAAATAACGCACGGTGGCGGCTCTGTGTCTTTTTCCCGCCGGTTTTTCGCGTAATGCGACAGCTGGCGACTCTGCTGGGGACAAGAGAGAAGTTGACCTCTTGTTGGTCCATCTTCCCTAAGCGAGTCAATCCTAGCGCTCTTTAGGATAGTTGTGGTTGCTTTTACTGCTTTATTTATTGCATTTATTATTATGATGTGATTGTATATATGTGCATTATGTGTTTGCATGCATCATATTATTATTGTGTTGGCTGTGTATCTGTTTCTCTGAGGGGTGGGAGTTACAAGAGGTAAAAGGCCCAATACCCAGGCTATGAGTGAACTCTAGGATACCTAGGAATAGAGTGATTCATGGGAAGCGGGTCGTGTGGCGCCACTTAGCGGAACATGATATCACGAGCAGTTCAGATTCTGATGGGGTATTATCGTTGCATACACCTGGTGTGCATATGATGATATTCTTGAAAGGATCGTTTATCCTGCGTTTCTCTTGACCTTACCCTGGCCTAGATGACACCTGCGAGTGGGGAGGGAATGAATCATTTACAGGTACCGTTGGTGATTTGATCTGTTGGTGACTTTGTCCTGTTGGTGACTCTGGGGTTCTTGTTGGTGACTTGGTTCAGAAGTATGGGTTTCATATGACCTTGATTTGTGGTTTCCGGTTCCGACGCCGAAGTTCTGATCCTGTGCTCCGTGATACACAGCCAACCAGTCATAATTGCATCATTTGCATCATAGCATGTTTATTTTCAAAAAAATAATGCAAAAAAATGATTAAAAAAGGAAAAAAAAACTAACTTGTACATGCATATCATTTCTCAGGTTCATTCAGGAGTCTGTTCACATTGAGAGATGGCAGCCATTCCAGAGTTGAAGAGGAAGACTTGCACCTACAGTTTCTACCGTGAGCCGTTGACATCTTTGGAAGAATTGAGTAATCTTGTGACCGGCTGTAATCAGAAGGTGTTTGATGATCAATATGGGGATATTCTGATGTTGTTGAAGATGGTGGTGGACCCAGTACCGTTGCAGACTCTCTTACAGTTCTATGATCCAGAGCTCCGTTGCTTCACTTTTCAGGACTATCAGTTGGCACCCACTCTTGAAGAGTATTCCATCCTCATGAATGTCCGAATCAGATACCAGGTACCCTTCCTAGATGTGCCAAAGGAGGTGGATTTCAGGGTTGTTGCTAAGGCTCTCTATTTGAGTATTAAAGAAGTGAGTGACAATTGGAAACCAAGTGGTGATGTTGTGGGTTTGTCTTTGAAATTCTTGGTGAGAATGGCTAAGGAAGAAGCGAAGAAAGGGAATTGGGAAGCTTTCAATGCTCAGTTAGCTGTCATGATCTATGGAGTTGTCTTGTTCCCGAGTATGCCTAATTTTGTGGACCTTGCAGCAATCACTATTTTCATCGGAGGAAACCCGGTTCCTACCTTGTTAGCTGACACTTATTATGCTATCCATAGCAGGCATGGTAAGGGTGGAGCTATCAGGTGTTGTCTCCCTTTGCTACTCAGATGGTTCTTGTCTTTTCTACCAACCAGTGGACCTTTTATGGATACCCAGAGCACTCATAAGTGGACTCAGAAGATCATGTCTCTTACCTCCTATGATATCAAGTGGAAAGCTTACAGGTTCAATGTGCGCAATGTCATTATGAATTGTGGAGAGTTTCGTAACGTGCCACTCATAGGAACTAAGGGTTGCATCAATTACAACCCGGTTCTTTCTCTCCGTCAGTTGGGGTTTGTCATGAATGAAAAGACCACTAGATGAGGAGATAATTGAGAGTGTGTACTTTGAGAAGCAGAGTGACCCAGTTAGGTTGGAGCAAGTGGGAAGAGCTTGGAAGAACATTGGTGTCAAAGATGGATCTGTGCTAGGGAAGAAGTTTGCCATTGTTATGCCTGCTTACATTGAGTGGGTCAAGGATAGAGTGGGAACTCTGTTGTTACCATATGATAGGATGGAACCATTGCAAGAACAACCACCTTTGATACATTCTGAGAATGTGCCTGCTGAGTATTACAAACGAGCTTTAATGGAGAACCGCCAGTTGAAAGAGAAGGAACAAGAAATCCAAATGGAGCTTTACAAAGCCAAAGCTGATAAGTTGAATTTGGCTCACAAGCTCAAAGGAGTGCAAGGTGAAGATGCTAGCAGATTGAAGAGCAAGAAGAGGTCTTATGAGGAGATAGAGGCAATGCTGAATGAAGAACACCATGAGCGTTTGAGGTTGCAAAAGCGGAAGCTAATTACCAAAAGAAGATACGAGACTTGGAAAGGAAGCTTAGGGACAAAGACGTTCAGTTGAAGAAGGAAGTGGACCTAAGGCATGCATCAGAGAGGCAGCTAAAAGAAGAAGTGGTGAGGCTCAGGGAGCAACTGAAGGAGAAGCTCACTCCTTTACCTGAGTGTTCAGAGTGTGACCTGTTGATAGACCGGTGCCGGTATCTGAAGACTCTCATTCCTGGAGGACGACTTTCTTAGATTGTATCTGTTGTTTATGTTGAGGATCACCTTCAGGATTGTTGGATGGGATTCCTTGTTTCTACTCTGATGATTTGAATCTTTGCTTGAACTATGTTGTATGATCCTTGTTGCTCATTGTTATAGATGATATTGTTGATGTTTCACCTTGTGCTCATCATCCTGTGTAGTTTGCTTTTTTGTTGTTCATGTTGCAGGTTGCCATTTTTCAAAAGATGAATTAGGCTCTTGAATGCCTGAGAAATGAACATAACATGTGCATCATACGCATCATACGCATCATACACATATCATTCTTGCATTACAGGTGTTCTTGAACAAGACTTCTCACTCTGGTTCCTGTTTTAGGCAGGATTGCTGATCATCGCCCGCACCGCTACGCTACAAGACTGAATCAACAGAGAGGTATGGACCAAGTTCAAGCTGAGTTGGCAGAGATGAGGGCTAACATGGCCCAGTTTATGAGCATGATGCAAGGGGTTGTTCAAGGGCAAGAGGAGTTGCGTGCCTTAGCCCAGAGACAGGAAGCTGTGATTCCACCGGTCAACCGTGCTTCACCAGAGGGGGTCCCTGTTAATGACAACGTTGTTGCTGCTACTATTCCCGTCAACAACTATGTTGTGGGTGATGAGTTGAGGGGTATCAGAATCAATGGACAACCTATTGCTGCAGAGACTGTTAATGTCAGAGCAACCCGTGCTCCAGTTCGCCATCCTGCTCCGTTAGTTGACAGACAGGAGGACATGTTTACTCTCCTCAGTGATGATGATGAGGTTGGGAGAACTGAAGAGAGGGATAGGAAGATTGATGCCCTAGCTGAGAAGATCCGGGCCATGGAATGTCAGAACTCTTTGGGGTTTGATGTTACGAATATGGGCTTGGTTGATGAGCTGAGAATCCCTTATAAATTCAAGGCGCCATCCTTTGACAAATATAATGGCACTTCTTGTCCTCGCACCCATGTGCAGGCCTACTACAGAAAAATCTCCGCATATACTGATGATGAGAAGATGTGGATTTATTTTTTCTAAGACAGCTTGTCTGGAGCGTCCTTGGACTGGTATATGGACTTGAGGAAAGAATCCATTAGAAGCTGGAGGGACTTGGGTGAAGCCTTCTTGAGGCAATATAAGCACAATATGGATATGGCTCCGAGCCGAACTCAGTTACAGAGCTTGTGTCAGAAGTCTGGTGAAAGCTTCAAAGAGTACGCCCAGAGGTGGCGAGAGTTAGCTGCAAGAGTGCAACCTCCTATGTTGGAGAGAGAGCTGACTGACATGTTCATCGGGACCTTGGAGGGTGTGTTTATGGAGCGTATGGGGAGTTGCCCATTCGGTAGCTTTTCTAATGTGGTTATCTGTGGAGAGAGGACTGAAAGTCTTATCAAAGCAGGAAAGATTCAAGATTCTGGTTCTTCATCTTCCAATTCAAAGAAGCCGTTTTCTAGGGCACCCCGAAGGAGGGAAGGTGAGACTAATGTTGTGCAACACAGAAGGAATACAAACAGAGGGCAGTATCGTCAGGTTGCTGCTGTGACCATCCCAGCACCCCAACCTCAATCTCAACAACAACATCCCAGACAACAACAACAACAACAACGCCCATTTCAGCCGAGACAGAGAATGTCGGATCGTCGTTTCGACCCGTTGCCGATGACATATGCTGAGTTGCTTCCTGAGCTGCTCAGGTTGGGGTTTGTTGAGCTTCGCACCATGGCTCCGTTGACGAAGATACCGGCTGGATACAATGCCAATGTCCGTTGCGACTTTCATTCCGGTGCACCGGGGCATCACATTGAAAATTGTCGGGCTTTTCATCATAAGGTCCAGGATCTGATTGATGCTAAGACAATCAACTTTGCTCCTGTTCCGAATGTTGTGAACAACCCTATGCCTCAACATGGTGGGCCCAGGGTGAACAGTGTGGAAGGTTAGGAGGCCGTGGATTTGGTAGTTGATGTTGAAGATATTCAGACGTCGCTGATGGTGGTAAAGGAACGTCTGTTGAAAGGGGGAGTGTTCCCGGGCTGTGATGAAGGTTGTGCAGATTATGCTACTCAAGAGAATGGCTGTGAAAAGCTGAGAAGCGGTATCCAGGGTCTGATTGATGAAGGTTGCCTGCAGTTTAGTCGGGCTGTGAAAGATCGTGGGGTGGTATCAACTGTCACCATTTACTTCAAACCGTCCGAGGGTCCTGGACATGCTCCGAGAAATGTTAATGCACCCGTAACTGTTGGTACTCCGATAACCATATCTGCACCAGTGACGGTTGGTACTCCTACTACTATTGTTGCTTCTGATAGAAGACCTGTTGAGAACAGTAGGGTCGTTCCTTGGAAATATGACAATGCTTACCGTAGTAACAGAAGGTCAGAGAATCAGGCAAGACCGGTGAATCAGGCTCCGGTGACCATTGGTGTACCAAATAGAGCTCCAGTAATTGTTGGTCCGGTTGTGGACAATGTGGGAGGACCTGGAGGGTTTACCAGGAGTGGTCGATTATTCGCACCACAGACTCTGAGGGATAGCAGTGCTGAGGCTCTTGCTAAAGCAAAAGGTAAGCAAGTTGTGGTTAAAGAAGGACCTGTACAGAAGGAGGCGCCTGAGGGTTCATTTGAGAAGGATGTGGAGGAGTTCATGAAGATCATTAAGAAGAGTGATTATAAGATTGTGGATCAGCTGAACCAAACTTCGTCCAAGATCTCTATCCTCTCGTTGTTGTTGTGTTCTGAGGCACACCGTAACGCCTTGCTGAAAATGTTGAATTTGGCTTACGTGCCTCAAGAGATTTCGGTCAACCAGCTCGAGGGTGTTATTGCTAATGTGAGCACGAGACATGGGTTGGGGTTCACAGATCTGGATTTGACACCTGAAGGTCGCAACCACAATAAAGCTCTACATATCACCATGGAGTGCAAAGGCGCAGTGTTGTCACATGTGTTAGTGGATACTGGCTCGTCGTTGAATGTGTTGCCCAAGAAGATTTTGAGCAAGATTGATGTTGAAGGGGTTGTTCTCACGCCGAGTGATCTCATTGTCCGAGCTTTTGATGGATCCAAGCGATCAGTTTTCGGTGAAGTCACATTGCCCATGAAGATTGGCCCAGAAGTGTTCGATATTGTCTTCTATGTGATGGATATTCAACCAGCATATAGTTGTCTATTGGGGCGTCCCTGGATACATGGGGCTGGAGCAGTTTCGTCAACTCTCCATCAGAAGCTGAAGTATGTATGGAATGGTCAAATTGTGACTGTGTGCGGCGAGGAGGACATTCTTGTGAGTCATTTATCCTCTTTCAAGTATGTGGAGGTGGATGGCGAAATCCATGAAACTCTGTGCCAAGCGTTCGAGACCGTTGCTATTGAGAAGGTGGCTTTTGTGGAGCAGAAGAAACCAGGTGTCTCAATTGCATCCTACAAGCAAGTTGTGGAGGTTGTTAATTCTGGTAATGCAGAAGGCTACGGCAAGATGGTTGACATACCCGTGAAGGAAGACAAATTCGATATTGGTTATCAGCCTCTTCAGGCAGAGCAGGGTGAGCAGAAAGGGCCGAGTACCTTCACCAGCGCTGGGTTGATGAATCATGGAGACATCTTTGCAACCGATATTGAAGATGGTGACAGTGATTATTATGTGGACAACTGGGTGCGCCCGTGTGCTCCAGGGGAGATGGTGAATAATTGGACAGCCGAAGAAATAGTCCAAGTTACTCTTCAGACAGAGTAATTTTCTTTTGTTTTTCATTCTGCATAAAAACCCTACGCTCTGCCCGAGGCGTAGTGGTTCATTGTAGGGCCACATCATGTTTGAATTTTCAATGATTATCATTAATAAAGGACGGTTTTGCAATCAAATTTGTGCTCACTATCTTTCTGTTTTTATTTTCACTTTCAAAACAATAAAAATGGCAATGTTTTTTGTTTTTGTGACTTTCTTGAACTCTTTTCTAAAATAAAGCATTGAACATCGTTCGTGCAGAATTGATCTTGCGGACTCCATTAAAAACAATTCTGTTATGGCTCAGTATGATTTCGATAATCCCATTTACCAAGCTGAAGAGGAGAGTGAAGAAGATTGTGAACTCCCCAAAGAATTGGTCAGATTATTGAAACAGGAGGAAAGGGTCATCCAACCTCATCAGGAAGAGTTGGAAATCGTTAACCTTGGTACTGAGGACGCCAGGAAAGAGATCAAGATCGGGGCTGCTTTAGAGGAATCTGTCAAGAGAGGGCTGATTGAAATGCTAAGAGAATATGTGGAGATATTCGCATGGTCGTATCAAGATATGCCTGGTTTGGATACAGATATCGTGGTGCACAGGCTACCTCTCAGAGAAGACTGTCCTTCGGTAAAGCAGAAGCTTCGCAGAACTAGTCCTGATATGGCTGTTAAGATCAAAAAGGAGGTTCAGAAGCAGCTGGATGCGGGTTTTCTGGCAGTTACCAGTTATCCCCCTTGGGTGGCCAACATCGTTCCCGTGCCGAAGAAGGATGGCAAAGTCAGAATGTGTGTCGATTACCGAGATCTAAACAGAGCCAGTCCAAAAGATGACTTCCCATTACCTCACATTGATGTATTGGTTGACAACACTGCTCAATCTTCGGTTTTCTCTTTCATGGATGGATTCTCTGGCTATAATCAGATTAAGATGGCGCCAGAAGACATGGAAAAGACGACATTCATTACACCTTGGGGCACGTTCTGTTACAAGGTGATGCCATTTGGGCTGAAGAATGCCGGTGCTACCTATCAGAGGGCTATGACGACTCTCTTTCATGACATGATGCACAAAGAGATTGAAGTGTACGTGGATGATATGATTGTGAAGTCTCAAACAGAAGAGGAGCACTTGGTAAACTTGCAGAAGTTGTTCGAAAGGTTGAGAAAGTTCAAACTGAGGCTGAATCCAAACAAGTGTACGTTTGGGGTGAGATCCGGGAAGCTGTTAGGCTTCATTGTCAGCGAGAAAGGGATTAAGGTTGATCCAATGAAAGTCAAAGCTATTCAAGAAATGCCTGAACCAAAAACGGAAAAGCAGGTCCGTGGGTTTTTAGGGAGATTGAACTACATTGCACGGTTCATATCTCACCTAACCGCTACGTGCGAACCAATTTTCAAATTGCTAAGGAAAGATCAAGCAATCAGGTGGAACAGTGACTGTCAAAAGGCTTTTGATAAAATAAAGGAATATTTACAGAAACCTCTAATCCTTATACCTCCAGTTCCTGGGAGACCTCTGATAATGTACCTTTCAGTAACCGAGAATTTGATGGGGTGTGTATTGGGACAACATGACGAGTCTGGTCGAAAAGAGCATGCAATATACTACCTTAGCAAAAAGTTTACCGACTGTGAAACAAGATATTCACTGCTCGAGAAGACTTGCTATGCTTTGGCATGGGCTGCTCGCCGACTGAGACAGTATATGTTGAACCATACTACCTTGTTGATTTCTAAGATGGACCCCGTAAAGTATATCTTTGAGAAGCCGGCTCTCACCGGACGAGTGGCTCGTTGGCAGATGATTCTAACTGAGTATGATATCCAGTACACGTCACAAAAGGCCATCAAGGGTAGTATTCTGTCTGATTACCTTGTCGAGCAACCGATTGATGACTATCAGCTGATGATGTTTGAATTCCATGATGAAGATGTCATGTACTTGAAGATGAAGGATTGTGAAGAGCCTCTTGTTGAGGAAGGACCGGATCCTGATGACAAGTGGACATTGATGTTTGATGGGGCTGTGAATGTGAATTGAAACGTTGTTGGGGCAGTACTTATCAATCCTAAAGGTGCACACATACCTTTTTCTGCCAGATTGACTTTTGAGGTAACCAACAACGAAGCTGAGTATGAGGCTTGTATCATGCGGATTGAAGAAGCCATCGATCTAAGAATCAAAACTCTGGACATTTATGGAGATTCCGCTCTAGTGATTAACCAAGTCAATGGAGATTGGAATACTCATCAGCCGCATTTGATTCCTTATCGAGATTACACTAGAAGGATCCTGACTTTCTTCAAGACAGTGAGGTTGTATCATGTACCCCGAGATGAAAATCAGATGGCTGATGCCTTGGCTACTTTGTCTTCTATGATCAAAGTTCATTGGTGGAATCATGTGCCACACGTTGCCGTGAATCGACTCGAGAGGCCTGCGTATGTGTTTGCAGCCGAGTTTGTTGTTGATGAGAAGCCATGGTTTTATGACATTAAGAATTTCCTCAAGAGTCAGGAGTACCCTGAAGGAGCGTCAAAGAATGACAAGAAAACCCTGAGAAGGCTAGCTGGAAGCTTTTATTTGAATCAGGATGATGTGTTGTACAAGAGGAATTTTGACATGGTTCTGCTCAGATGCGTGGATAGACACGAAGCAGACACGTTGATGCAAGAAGTACATGGGGGATCTTTCGGTACCCATGTTGGTGGTCATGCAATGGCCAAGAAGTTGTTGAGAGCCGGTTATTACTGGATGACTATGGAATCCGACTGTTTCAAATACGCTCTGAAGTGCCATAAATGCCAGATCTACGCAGATAAAGTGCATGTGCCACCAAGCCCTCTGAATGTCATGAATTCTCCTTGGCCATTCGCGATGTGGGGCATTGATATGATTGGGAAGATTGAACCTACTGCTTCTAATGGGCATCGCTTCATCCTGGTTGCGATTGATTACTTCACCAAGTGGGTGGAAGCGGCTTCCTATGCTAATGTTACCAAGCAAGTGGTTGCCCGATTCATCAGGAAGGAGATTATCTATCGTTATGGGGTTTCGGAGAGAATCATTACTGATAATGGTTCGAATCTCAATAACAAGATGATGAAAGAGCTCTGTAGAGATTTCAAGATCGAACACCACAATTCTTCTCCTTACAGACCAAAGATGAATGGTGCTGTAGAGGCGGCAAACAAGAATATTAAGAAGATTGTGCAGAAGATGGTCGTGACGTACAAGGATTGGCATGAGATGTTGCCTTTCGCTTTGCATGGGTACCGTACCTCAGTACGTACGTCGACCGGGGCAACCCCTTACTCCCTTGTGTATGGTATGGAGGCAGTCCTACCTGTTGAAGTGGAGATTCCTTCTCTGAGAGTCTTATTGGACGTCAAGCTGGACGAAGCTGAGTGGATTCGGACAAGGTTTAATGAGTTGAGCCTTATCGAAGAGAAGCGGTTAGCAGCTGTGTGCCATGGGCAATTGTATCAGAGAAGGATGAAGAAAGCCTTTGATCAGAAAGTGCGTCCTCAAAGCTATCAGGCAGGTGATTTGGTTTTGAAGAGGATCCTTCCTCCCGGTACAGATAACAGGGGCAAGTGGACTCCGAATTATGAAGGTCCATATGTTGTTAAAAAGGTTTTCTCTGGTGGAGCCTTGATGCTTACAACTATGGATGGTGAAGATTTTCCGTCCCCTGTGAACTCAGATGTAGTCAAAAAAATACTTCGCATAAATTGACCCGCTGGACGAAAAGAATAAAAGAGTCCAGGCAAAAAAGGGCATCCCGGCGAACCAAAAAAAAAAAGGTTCGGGCAAAAGTTAGGGATAAAGAATAAAAAGAATATGTACACCCGGTAAGTCGAAAACCCGCAAGGGCGGCTTAGGCAAAAATGGGTATCTCGGTGGATTGAAAACCTGAAAGGGTGATCCAGGCAAAAGAGGGATTAAAAGCGAAGACTACAGTCTGAGTTATCTGAGGATCTGTGAGTCATAACAGAATTGGAAAATAGTGGATGCCGTGTTCACATTGCCAATAGGATAGTTTATTTCCTTTTTTGGCGCAATTACCTCTTCCTAGGAATTGCTTCCTGATGTATTTGCCTTTTCAGGCCCATTTTCAATCAATAAAAGTCGTTATTCAGTTAAATTGCTCTCTTGTTTTTTATTTTACTGTTTTGTTTGCAAAAAACGTCCGAATTTTTGGTAAACATTGCATCTAAAAACATGAAGGCTAGACAATAACGTGCAGAAAGATAAAACATTTGAAAATCATTTTGAATGTTGAGTACACTTGAGTGTATTTTGTCCATACAATCCCCTGGGGCATGTATGTCTTGCTGTTTTGCAGGTTATTATCTTTGATTGCTGGCTAGAGCAGATAAGCCACGGTTTGTTCAAAGTTGTTTTAACACTGTCAAGTAGTGTGAGAGGTTGGGTTGTCCAAAGCAAGTTCAGGGTTTGTCTCCCCAGCGAGGCCGAGATCAGTGTTGCCTCAGCAGTCAGGCCTGAAGTTGATTGCAATCCCCAGCAGGGTTGAGGATGTTTCTCCCGGCCAGGTTTGAAGGTCACCCTTCTCCCGGCCAGGTTTGAAGGTCACCCTTTCCCTAGCAAGTCTGAGGACTGTTAGTTCCCCAGAAATCCGGAAGATTGTTATTTCCCCAGCGGAGGTGTATGTGGGTAGTTTGTTCCTCAGCAGCCAGGTCTGAAGTGTTGTATCCCCAGCTGGGTTGAGTTTGCAGTTTCCCCAGCAGGGTTGAGAGTGTTTTTCCCTAGCAAATCTGAAGGTGACGGTTTCCCCAGCTGAGTTTTGCAGTGTTCGTATCCCCAGCGGAGGTGGGAATTATTTGTTTATTTCCCCAGTGGAATCCCCAAGCGGATCGGGTTCAGTAGAGGTCATCCCCAGTGAGGATCATTTGTTCCTTGGCATCAGTGCTATTCCCCAGCATGATTGAGAGGTTGGTGTTTTCCCAACAGATGACTCCCCAGTTGAGTTGGTTTCTCTGTCGTTCCCAGAGTATCAGATCAGCAAGTATCCGCAGCAGAATTGTTATGCTGTCCCCACAGAGTTGGAAGATCAAACCAGAGTCGTGTGCTCAGCGGAAGCGATCGTGTGCTTTCCCAGCAGGAGTTCTCTTCCGGTTGCATCTTGCATATAGTAATCATCATTTGCATTTGCATCCTCAAATCGCGTAGCATTTCCATTCGAATATGGAGCATTACACCATGAAAAAACTCAAACATATGCATACATGTGTTGAACCAGATTGGATCCTATCCCCAGCAGAGGCGGATCATATTTCAACATCCGCATGGCACATTTGGGCAGTTGCTCCTAACAGCATTCATGACTGATAATCCCCAGAGAGGTTTATTTCCTCACCTGTCCGTGAAAGGAAAGCTTGATTCTCCCCAGTGAGGTCCCTGGCAAGTGTTTGCCTTGTTTTGACATATGAAGATGTCATCCTTGTGATACCGGTAAGTGTCATGTCAACACCCGTGTGTGTTCTTTCTTTGGTGTCGGTAAACATCATCTTTCGATGTCGGTAAGCATCGAGTTTTTCCCAATCATCGGTAAATGTCTGGTTGTGTATCTTTTTCCCAGTCATCGGTAAATGTCTGGTCGTCCTTTTTTGATGTCGGTAAACATCATCTTTCGATGTCGGTAAACATCGAGTCTCATCCCAGTCATCGGTAAATGTCTGGTCATCCTTTTTTGATGTCGGTAAACATCGAGTCTCATCCCAGTCATCGGTAAATGTCTGGTCATCCTTTTTTGATGTCGGTAAACATCATCTTTCGATGTCGGTAAGCATTGAGTTTTTCCCAGTCATCGATAAATGTCTGGTCATGTATCTATTCGTCGATAAATATCAAAATCCCCAGTAGAGTCGTCGGTAAACGTCTTGTCTGATTCCAGTTGTAAATATCTTTTTCCTCCCCAGTTGGAGCTTCCATCGGTAAATGGCCCCACTTCCTTGATATCAATGTATATCAAGTCGACTATTCCAAGCCGCCATCGGTAAATGGCCTCGTTTTTTCGATATCGGTAAATATCGAATGCCCAGCTTAGTCGCCATCGGTAAATGGCCTCGCTTTCTGTGACATCTGTTCCCCAGCGGCCATCGGTAAATGGTCTCGTTGACGTTGATATCGGTAAATATCAAAGGTTGTTTTTGAAATCGCCATCGGTAAATGGCCTCGCTGACGTTGATATCGGTAAAAATCAAGTTTCCAGTAAAGCCGCCATCGGTAAATGGCCTCGCTTTCCTGGGGTATTTTTATTGTGCAACCTCCGTCGGTAAATGGCCTCGCGTTTCTTTGATTCATCCCCCGCAGAGTGCAAATTTTCCGGTTCTTTGGTATTCAATCCCTGTTTACCTTGAAGGTCTGACAGCCGTTGCTCTCATCCGTTCAGGTTCCCAGTTGATTGAATAGGGGTAGCTGTAGCACCTCAAATTTGCACCCCCCATTCATTCATTTATTTCATTTTTAGGTCATTGACATTACATTAACATTGCATAGTACATTGCATCTTATCAGTCAAGGCTGGCATCAAGAGGATTCATCTGTGCAAGAGACCAAGTTTTTCCTTGAGATAAATCCACATGAGTATTCTAGAGAGCTTACAATGAACCAAGGATCATTTTGAAGCAACTTGACCAAGTGTTAGAGGCTCAAGGTCATCAGTACATGTCCAAGTCATTAGAGGCCCATAAAAGTCAACTAAAAGTCAACTGAGGGCTAGGAAGTGGAGAAATGGTTTGAGACACTTCATTCATGTCCAAGAGAGGCTCATTCATCATGTCAAACACTTATCTTGAAGGATTTGAAGCCAGATCAAAAGTTTCCAAAAATGGAAAATGACCTGTAATTTCAAGTTTCCAAAAATGGCAAGTTTTTGGACCAAATTCAACTCAACTTTCTAACATCAAAGAGGCTTCAAATGAAATTTTGTCCAACATTAAAGTTGAAGATCTTTCTCTCCCATTTCCAAAAAGTCCAAGATAATGAATTTATGATGAATGGTTGAGGAGTTATGATCAAATCATTGCCAAGTGTGCTTGAAACTTCAAAATGCCATATCTTTTGAACCAAAACTCCAAATGGAGTGCCTCTTTTTGAATTATGCTCCTCATGACATATATTTTCCAAATCATTCATTACATGGCATGAAATTTATTCTTATAATCATTTGTTCATGCATGTCTATTTTGGAAGGAAAATGCCAAATTCAAAATTGGTTGATCACATGAATAAAATTCCAATTACAAAGTGTGCATGGGTTAATTTTAATTGAACTTGGGCCCTCATTTGGCATTGTTCACGTGGGATTGCCATGCATAAGGTGAAATGGTAATTTGTGGATACACCTTATATCTTCCTAATCTCCATTAACCTTGGCCTAATGATAATTTTAGAGTAATTAGGAGAGCATATAAAAGCTTAATTGCAACTGTCTTGGTCATTACACAAAAGTTTCAGATCTAGAATCCTCTTTCACTCTCAATTTTCTCTTCATTGATTTTCCAAAATTTTGCATACAAGAACCTAATTTTCTTGCATAATCATGAACATGGAGTGTTACTGAGCATGATTCAACGTGTATTTGGTGGAATTCCTCTCAAATTCGTGCATACCACAAGCTTGAGTGCATCAATGGAAACTCCAAATTGAGTTGGATTCAAGTCTTTTCACGTGCCATTTCTTGCATCAAACTTCATTGGAGCTCAAAGGAGGTGGAACTGGACATTGCTAAGCCTTGGACACACTGTTTTCAACCTTCTGTTCTTCAAGAGGTTAGAAATCGAACCTCATGATTCTTGATTTTATTATCATAGTTGTGTAGATCTTGGAACCCTGAGAATTCTGGTACAAATTTCGTTGAAAATGGTGGAATAATGAGCAAGATATGTGGACTTGAATTTTTTGACATGCTTTATGTTTGCCTTCGATTCGCATGATTCCTTGATTTATAGGCTTAGCAATTATGTTATTTGTAACCTACATGTGATAAGCTTTCAATTGGTGTGCTCATTGCTGAAATCTGGAAAAAATTTATGAAGATCATCACTGTTCATCCACCGTCTCAACGAAGGAGATGGTGGTTTCCGCCTTGACCGCCGCCGTCTGTACAGACCTGGCTGGCGCTAGGGTTTATCCAGTTGGATGCCACGCGAGCGCCCTGAATGGAAAATTGATTGGCCTGGGATTCATTAACTGTGTCCACGCGTGTTGGACCTTGCTGACCAGGCGCCAACTCATTTAATGAGGGCGGCGTCGTTTTGGCCATGACCACCTTCGATTCCCAGCGAAGGCTCTTTCCCAGTTTTCTTTTTCTGTTTTCTTTCATTAACCAAAACGCAGGCGTTTTGACGCCTATAGGGTTCGATCCCCACCTGCAGCATTCTGTATTTTTATTTAGCTCAGCGCCTCATTTTTTAGCATGAACATGGTTCGAATCCTGATGATCCATTTTCATTTTTAATACCATTTCCAATTAATTCAACATTATTTCATTTATTTTATCCAACTTCAAAAATCATATCTAATTGAAAATCAATCCAATTAATTCCCAATTTTTTTCTACACGATCATATGGATGTCTAGTATTTTTGTGGAGTGATTTCATGATTTTATCTCTTTTGGATTTTTAATGGTGTTGAATTGTTTGAACATGTACACAATTATGCCTTGCCTCAGTCAAATTGGTGTGAAATGCTCAATACTTGTCCAAATGCCATGAAATTTTACTTGATGATTCACAACATGATGCATGATTTGTGAGATTTTATTTGGCATTTTGTGCAATTTCCTTCTCTGTTTGGGACACATGGACTTTAGGTGTGACAATGTGTGTCACACCATTTGATGTTGACCTTATTCATTTTCATTGCCTTGCCAATTGATCTCTGATTGATTCTAATTTTTGGCATGATGATTGTGTTGGACATGTTGTATGCTCATAAAAATTTCCAAAATTGTTTGAGTCATTTCTGTTTTAATATGGAATTTTGATTCTTGATGACCAATTGTATTCACCTTTTGCTTGCCTTGCCATGTCTTGCTCATGAAATGATTTTGCTTAATGCTTTTGGTTTGGTCCTTTTTAGGACATGTTCATGATAGAGTAAATGTGATTCATGTTGAGTTTTAGTTTCTGTTTTGACTTTTTGCCCCACCTTTGACCCTAGCCTTTGAGCTAGTGGTTTGAACTCACAATTTGAGCTTTGAATTTCAGGAGCAAGCATTCATCTACATGGTTGATGTTGCCTCATCATTTGAGCTTTGTTATTTGCTTTGTTTATTAACCTTTGCTGTTTTGCAGGTCTTTTGGATGATGAATCAATTTAGTTTGCTTGCATCTTATGCCTTGCATTGATGTTGTCTGATGATTGGTTGTCTCACTGTTGGACTTTCTGTTTGATTTGTCTGAATGTGAATATTGACTTGTTTGATTTTCTTACAGGTACTTTAGTAGCTTTAACTCATTATTTGAGTTGCTTTGCTTTGCTTGTGGTTGGCATACCACCTAGGTAAACACTCTTGTACTCCATGTAGTCTGGAAGACCTGCTATCTTTGGCAGGCACCTGTCTGAAGCCCTCCTTAAGAGGCAATGTTTGTGGTTGTTTATGTTTGTGCCATGTACTTCAAAGACCTCCTAAGTGAAGAGGCATTGGCAGATAGAAGGGATGTGCAATCCATCCCCTGCTATTCAGTTGAGTCTTTCATCTTGCTCGCACTACGTGCTGATGCATTTTGAATGAATACCCAAAATCTTGTATATAGAGTCAGTCAAGTGGAGTAGAGTCCCACATTCTGGACTCCCACGTCTTCAGTGATCGAAGCTCACCCAGGCCCGGGTTAAGAGCTATGAGGTCTTATCCTCATTACCTTTTCATCTGCTCACCCTGACGGTCAATGTCAGTGGTTATGAGCCCTCAGATACCCTTCCAGTGTCGGCTTGTTTGTCGAGGTTGATATGACCCCTTGACTAAAGCCTCACCCTTGATGTTTGAGCCCCTTGTTGGTGTGTTTACTTCATGCTGTATGTGTTTGTGTGGTATGATTGTATCCCCTAGGTTTGCTAGACTTCGCGTAGTCTCGTTTGCATGTCAATTAAGGTAGCACGGTTCCTTCGTCTCCCTCTTAAGGACACGTTAACTCCTTCTACTACAGGTGAGTAAGTCTCCTAGTTTAGCCAAACTACGGCAACTCTGATTCTCATGTCCAGATGAGATACGTAGGCACGAGATGCGATGTTCTCTCGCCCCGTTGCGATCGAGATTTTCCCTTTCTCTTGCCCTAGTTGCAATCGAGACCCTCCTTCTTCTTGTGTGTGTGCTTGGATTCTGACATAAGTCCAGCGATTGGCAGTCGGTTTCCCGTGTGTGTTTGTTTGTTTGGAGTCTGACGTAAGTCCAGCGATTGGCAGTCGGTTTCCCGTGTGTGTTTGTTTGTTTGTTCTTTTGTGGAGTTGGATGTAAGCCCAGCGATTGGCATTCCGTTTCCAGTTCGTGTTTGTGTGTTTGCTCTGACGTCTCAGCGTCTCCTTTCTGTGTTTATTTTGGCGTGCGTTATCCGAGCTACGAGTGCTCTAATTCTTCCTCTGGTTAGAGAAGATACGTATGCATAGGATGCGAGGTCCTAGCGAGCACGTTCCCCCGTATCCCCGAACTACGTCGACTCTGATGTTTGTGTCTGACAAACTACGTAGGCCCAGGATGCGACATCCTGCCGAGTCCGCTTCTTCCGTCTTTCCTGTGTTTCACTCCAGTTTTGTGCAGTTTTTGAGCAGTTATTTAGCAACCTTTCTCCTATTCTTTCTGAGCGTGGATCCCGTCGAGTACGACGGATGCGTAGGGGTGCTAATACCTTCCCTTCGCATAACCGACTCCCGATCCTTGCAATCTCTGGTCGTAGGACCATTTCCTTTCCAGGTTTACTTCGAGCGTTTCCTTTCCCTCCTTTGGGATAAATAACGCACGGTGGCGGCTCTGTGTCTTTTTCCCGCCGGTTTTTCGCGTAATGCGACAGCTGGCGACTCTGCTGGGGACAAGAGAGAAGTTGACCTCTTGTTGGTCCATCTTCCCTAAGCGAGTCAATCCTAGCGCTCTTTAGGATAGTTGTGGTTGCTTTTAATGCTTTATTTATTGCATTTATTATTATGATGTGATTGTATATATGTGCATTATGTGTTTGTATGCATCATATTATTATTGTGCTGGCTGTGTATCTGTTTCTCCGAGGGGTGGGAGTTACAAGAGGTAAAAGGCCCAATACCCAGGCTATGAGTGAACTCTAGGATACCTAGGAATAGAGTGATTCATGGGAAGCGGGTAAAAGGCCCAATACCCATCTTGGCTTATTCGTAGGATGTAGTGTGAAAGTCGTTCAAGTGTAAGATTTGATACGATTGTTACGCGATACTACACTCATAAGAGTCTCTCTTTAGAATATTTTTGGAATACGAGTAGTCATTTCTCCAATAATATCCGAAAGATGGGATGATGACTATGGGAACCTCTTGTAGAACATGTTTGGCAGGTTTAAACCCTAGTACACTCCCTTTTGGGTGGTTCTAAACCGAGACTCCATGCTCGTGACTTACAACAAACCCTTGATTCATGGTTGATCCGTTCATGAATCCTTAATATCAATGGAACTTGGGTGTTGATAAGGTGTAAACCATAATCCACCAAAATGGATGATTGATATTAAGGATAACATGATCCATCCCATGACCTTTGTTTGGTGTGCTTTGCTTGATCCTTGAATGTGATTGTTGCATTCATGCATTACTGCACCCATTTGCATTCATATCATCAATAAATAAGAAAATTTTCAAGGAACTTAAGGGGTTTATTTGCAAAATTTTCAGACATGGAAAGACAAAGAAGGAATACAAAGAAGTACAGTTTCAGACAACCAGACTTAAAAGAGTTAAGGAATTTGACATCTTATGTATTAGATCCCTTGGGTTTCAAAGCTCGTTTTGGGAAGCTTCTTCCTCTTCTAACTACTCAGGTGGATGAAGGATTGATGAGTGTATTGGTGCAGTTTTACGATCCTTTGTACCGTTGCTTCACGTTTCCGGATTTTCAGCTTTTGCCTACACTTGAGGAGTATGCTTATCTTGTGGGTATACCTGTTCTAGACCAGTTGCCGTTCAGTGGCTTGGAGAGTATTCCTACTTCTCAAGAGATAGTTTAAATGTTACACATAGATGAATCTCTGGTTGGTGCTCATATGACTACCAAAGGTGGAATTCAAGGTCTCCCTTCTGAGTTCCTCATTGCTCAAGCTACTATATATGGGAAGGCCATGAGTGAGGACGCCTTTAAAGCCATATTTGTACTTCTCATCTATGGATTGGTATTATTCCCCAACATCGACAAGTTTATGGATGTGAACGCTATTAGGATCTTCTCTACTCTTAATCCCGTTCCGACTCTGTTGGGCGATACCTACTTCTCTTTGCATATGAGGAATGCAAAGGATGGTGGCGCCATTGTGTTTTGTTTGCCTCTGTTGTATAAGTGGTTTATTTCTCACTTACCTCAGACGGTCGCTTTCAAGGAGAACAAGGAATGTCTACGGTGGTCCACGAGACTTATGTCTCTCACTAATGATGATATCTCTTGGTATAACCGTGTGTATGATGGTGTGCGGATTATTGACTCTTGTGGCGAATTCTCCAATGTACCTCTTCTTGGTACATGTGGTGGGATTAACTACAATCCTGTTTTGGCACGTCGACAGCTTGGGTTCCCCTTAAAGGATAAACCCAATAACATTCTGTTAGAGGGTGTATTCTTTCAGGATGGTAAAGATCCCCAAGGCTTGAAAGCTAGGATGGTCCGCGCTTGGCGCAAGATTCATAGGAAAGGAAGGAAAGAGTTGGGTCCTAAGAATTGCATCGCTTTGGAGCCTTACACTGTTTGGGTTAGGAAGAGGGCGTCTAAGTATCTCATGCCTTACGAGTATCCGAGACCTACACCTATGATTATGGTTGGGCCTTCAACCCTCCCTAATCAAGAAGTAGAGGAGTTGAGAGACGAAGACCGTTCACGTGCCTGGATCCGTGAACGTGAAGAGTTGCTTCAGCAGATTAAGGAGAAGGATGCGTTGATTGAGTTTCTTGAGCATCAGGTTGTTGATGACCCTGATGATGTATGGACTTCTCTACTTCCTCAGTCTTCTAAGTTTTGGAAGAGGAGGTATGATCGACTCGCCAAAGAGAAGGCCGATATGGAGGCAGCCTACGAGAGGGAGGTGAAGAGGCTTCGCGCATCTTATCTTCCTGTGTCCCGAGCTTTAGATGATTGTTTCTAGGGATCCATAAGACGATTATTTTCCTTTTCTCTTGTATATGATTGACGATGCTGCACTTCTTTTCCCTGATATTATTTGATGAGATATTTCCATATGTGATAAAATGCTTAATATTTCCAGAATTTGCAAATAAAACTCTAAAGTTCCTTTGAAAAAAACAAATCATATGCACAAACATTGCATGCATCATATGCATAAGCAGGTTTTGTTTCCGGTCCCTTGCCCTGTGGTCTAACTCTGTGTCCTTCATTTATTTTGAAGACAAGCTGACTCACCGGTACTACACTAGAGTCAACATTTCAAGACTGATGGATCACTTAGAGCAAGAGAACCGTGAGCTGAAAGAGGAAGTGGCCGGATTGACTGCCCTAATGGAGTCACTCATGGCTGCCCAGAGCCAGTCTTCTCTGACACCTTCAACTCCTCCCCAGAGGACAGTTATCTCCGAGATTGTCTCCTTTACTGTGCCCGCGGCCAGTGCACACTTTGTTCCAACAGCCATGCCAACCGGGTTCCCGTGGGGGATGCCTCCCAATTTCATGCCTGGGGGTCCTGTTCCCACCTTTGCTTCTCTGCCGGTATCTAGCCCGATCCTTGTCGTTCCTCCTCCTGTCGTGCATACTTTGCCCAGGGTAGACGACACCATCTATCATTCTGAGTCGTCTGAGGGTCCAGATGTTTATGAGAAGATGGATGCTATGAACGATCAATTTCTTGAGCTTCGCAAGGAATTGAAAACTCTCAAAGGGAAGGATCTTTTCAGCAAGTCTGCTGCCGAACTCTGCTTGGTTCCAAATGTGAAGATCCCTGTGAAATTCAAGGTCCCTGATTTTGAAAAGTACAAAGGAAATACTTGTCCTCTCAGCCACATGGTCATGTATGCCAAGAAGATGTCGACTCAAACCGATAATGACCAACTACTCATCCACTACTTTCAGGACAGTCTGTCCGGTGTCGCTTTGCGTTGGTACATGGGTTTAGACAGCGCGAACATCCGATCCTTTAATGATCTCGGCGAAGCCTTCGTCAAGCAGTACAAGTACAACGTGGATATGGCTCCCGATAGAGATCAATTGAGAGCCATGTCCCAGAAGGATAAAGAAACATTTAAGGAGTACGCCCAGAGGTGGCGAGAGGTGGCAGCACAGATCGTGCCTCCGCTAGAAGAGAAAGAGATGACTAAGATCTTTTTGAAGACTTTAAGTTCTTTTTATTATGAGCGGATGATTGATAGCGCTCCTTCTGACTTCACCTAGATGGTGAATATGGGGATGCGTCTAGAAGAAGGGGTCCGTGAAGGACGGTTAACCAGAGAAGAAGGCTCTTCTGCCAAACGTTATGGGGCGTTTGCAAAGAAGAAAGATGGAGAGGCACATGTTGTGATCTCCCATGAGAAACCAAGAAGACCCTCTGTGAGGAGGAAGACTGTGCGTCCCGCCAGTAACCAGCACCAGGTGGCTCATATAGCACCTGTCTTTAGAGATAATCAACAGTACCAGCATCACAACAACAATCAGCAACCACCTCAGCAATATCAGCCACAACAGCTCCGACCGCAGCAGCAGGCCTACCAACCTCGAAACATTAATCAAACCAGCACAAGTCACGAGAGGAAAAGGGTCACCTTCGATCCTATTCCTATGACGTACGCAGAGTTATATCCCTCTTTGATAGAGAGGAAGTTGATTACTCCGAGAGACCCACCGGCTATACCTGCTAACCCCCAGTGGTGGTATAAGCTTGAGTTACATTGTGTTTACCATTCTGGTGCTCCCGGCCATGACATGGAGAATTGTTACCCTTTGAAGACCAAGGTTCAAGACCTTGTGAGGTGTGGTATTTTATGTTTTGAGGACGTAGGCCCTAATGTGAAGAAGAACCCATTGCCCGAACATGGGAAATTTGTCAACATGGTCCAGGGTTGCCCTGGAAAATACACGGTCAAATATGTCAGTCATATTCAACAGTCTCTAGTCCAGATGCATCGTTTGTTGTGTGACTACAGTCATTATGAGCATGACCATGGCAGATGTCGAGTCTGCTCTGTTAACCGATTGGGTTGTTGCCATGTGCGCAAGGATGTTCAGGAAATGCTGGACGAAGGAGTCATTGAGATCCTTCAAAACAGGAATGTTGATGAAAATGAGCCTGAGGTCAATGTGATCTCCCCAGTGTTCCGGATACCCGAGTCTGTTATCATCAAGTACAATGGTAGCAAGCAGAAGGCTTCTCCCGCTCTGATCATTAAGCCTGTTGGTCCTGTGCCTTACTCCTCTGAAAAGGCAGTTCCCTATCACTACAACGCCGTAGCAATAGAGAATGGGAAAGAGGTGTCCTTGCCCTCTTCTTCTGTTGTGAATATTGCCGATGTTAGCGGTTTGACCCGTAGTGGCCGTGTATTTTCAGCACCGCCGAAGCCTCAAATTAATGCTGATTTTGTTGAACGCCCGATCGGGAACGTTGTGAATTCTCCGAATCCGGCACTTGCTGTTAAGCCCTCCTCCGTACTGAAAACTCCTACTTCTGTTGGCTCGAGTGGCAATGTGAAAGAAGACTGTGATGAGATGCTGAGACTCATCAAAAGGAGCGAGTACAATGTTGTAGACCAACTTCTACAAACGCCATCCAAAATATCTGTGTTATCATTGCTTCTGAACTCAGAACCACACCGAGAGGCTCTGCAGAAGGTGTTGGATGTGGCATATATGGATCACGATGTCACTTTCGAGCAATTCGATAGCATTGTTGCAAACATTACTGCTTGTAACAACCTGAGCTTTTGTGACTCTGATCTCCCTGAGGAGGGAAGAGACCACAACTTGGCCTTACATATATCTATGAATTGCAAAGACAAAGCCATGTCCAATGTGCTAGTGGACACCGGGTCATCATTGAACGTATTGCCAAAGTCCACTCTCTCAAAACTATCATATCAAGGGCCTCCCATGAGGCATAGTGGAGTAGTTGTGAAGGCTTTCGATGGGTCTCGCAAAAATGTGATTGGGGAAGTTGATCTCCCAATCAAGATTGGACCAAGTGATTTTCAGATTACCTTCCAGGTTATGGACATTCACCCATCGTATAGTTGTCTCTTAGGCAGACCATGGATTCACGAGGCAGGCGTCGTGACGTCCGCCCTACACCAGAAATTGAAATTCGTGAAAAACAAGAAGCTGGTGGTGGTAGGGGGAGAAAGGGCTCTCCTGGTTAGCCATTTGTCTTCCTTCTCTTATATATATGCTGAGGTTGAAGTTGGAACTCCTTCCCAAGCGTTATCTATTGCTGAGCCTGTTGAGAAGAGAACTCATTCATTTGCTTCCTACAAAGATGCAAAGCTGGCCATTGAGCGTGGTGCAACCACTGGTTTAGGAAAAATGATTGAGTTAGAAGACAACGAGTCCCGGGCTGGCATAGGTTTTTCTTCTGGTACTTTCAACAAGCAAGGGTTATTCAAGAGTGGAGGTTTCATCCACACTGGTCTAGATGAGGAGGCTGTTGCCGTTTTAGAAGAAGATACAAAGGATTCTGGCAACTTCATCATCCCTGGTGGGGTCTGCAACAATTGGGTCGCTGTGGATATTCCAACAGTTGTCCATAAGTCAACATAATGATCACTTTGTTTAAAAACCCTTCTCCCATGCCAAAAGGAGGAATGATGACATTGATGGCGCATAAATACAATGATATTTTCATTCAATAAATTCATGTTAAATGTTTGTTTTTCCATTTATTTTCCCTTTTCGCTTTTTGAAATTCTGGTATAGTCAGAGTTCAGATGTTCTACACGAAGTCATGACATCTGATCCAACATTGTTACTTATACAGCAAGACAGTTAGAAAAATTAAAACCCAGTACTCATATGCACACAGTCCCAGATGTCACGACATCTGCTACTCTACCACCATGGACAGAAGAACATCCAGTTTTGTCCATCTAGAACAAAGACACAGTAGAGATTAAACATGGCACTTATGTTTATTAATCCTGCCCAGTTATCAGCATGATGTCTCAACATTGATTTGAACATCACCTGTTCCAACATTACAGAAGGATGAACTGTAACAGACCAACCAGTCTATCAGTAACAGCAGTCAATAATGAATGTCATAACATTCTGTTTTGCAATCAGACTGCAGGCTATGTGTCAAGTCTGTTATTCTCTTCATAAACAGACTAGAAACAGACTGAGTTATAACAGAAAAAATATAGTGTGCAGAAGGTAAGAACACCAGTAATTGTTAACCCAGTTCGGTACAACATTACCTACTCTGGGGGCATACCAAGCCAGGAAGAAGATCCACTATTAGCAGTATTAATTCAGAGTTAAACTCCCCCGTTTACAACTCTTCACTTAATCCCTACCCAATGCAATCTATACCTAGGCACTCCTAGATAGAAACCTCCAGTTTCCATTCCTATCATTACAAATACCATGTAATGCTTAGACAACTTGAACATGCTTCATAGCTTCGTTCAAGAACATAACAACTCTTGCCTACAGGCTTTAAGTTACAAATAATCTCATGCTTTCAAGCACTGAGAAACACCTGGTAACCTTCCCACAGGTTGGGAGGTTTACCTCACACATACCCCTAATTTTTACATTGTTTGAGGCTTACAAAACCTAGGTTACAAACTGCTATTTATAACCTAACTACCCAACTGGATTTGGGCCTTCAGAAATCGCAGCAAATCTTTCCTTTGTTGTTACAGAGCTGGCAGAATTCTTCTGCTACAATCAAGGTCTTCAATCTTTTATTTCCTAAAAGATCTCCATATTTAGAAATTGTATTTTCGCCAAATATATTCACCAAATCTTCTGATTGAATCTTCAAGATCTTCACATAGGAGTTAGGATATTCACCAGATCTCCTAATTGATCACAAACCAAACCAGAATTAACTGATTCAGTTTTATACACATGTGAGATGTCACAGTCCCGATGTCGTGACATCTTACATGACATGTTGGTCCAGATGTTGAACTTATTCAACCCAACATATTAAAACAACAGAGGTGATTACCTTATTTGTTTTACAAAATTAATGCCAATCTTAAGGTACTAACAATCTCCCCCTTTGGCAAATTTTAGCTAAAACAAATAACCCAATATGGGTCTGCACTTCCTCTTTGTCTTTGACAACCCCAATGCCACCACCACTGTTAGTGTACATAAGGAAGAAGTTGTACAAGACACAGCTGCATCACAACCCTTCCCCTCAACAGAAGGGCTTCCTGAAGAATATGTAATGCTGAGTACATAGATAATGTAACTCAGATCACAAGACACAATTGTCTTCTTAACTCAGATCACAAGACACAACTGATATACCTAGTTAGTGACTTTTGTGCCTGAACCCATCTTCTCCTTGCTACCAGATATTGCTTGCTTTTGGTGCATCCTCAGGACAATGTTTCTCTCCCCCTTTTTAGCTAAACATTTAAAAATGACACCTTCACAAAACCAGATCCAGGAGCAGTATGACCAGATCTTAACAAACCCCATGGTTTAGAGGGAATGAAATGTCGCTCTTGTGAGAAGAGGAGTGTTGATGCATCCTTTAAATAGGCCAGACCTTGCTTAGGAATTAACGGTAGGAGTAAATGCTTGGTCAAGATCCATCCATATTTGCTGAGAATCAGTCAGAGAATCACCACCAATATCCCAGACAATCTTTGAATACCTTTTACAGCTCTTGACTATTTCCAGAAACAGCAGTTCCAAGACTATTCCATAAATGCTGTCAGACACGTTACAAGCTATGTCTTAACATTTGATACAGCTTTTATCTGTGTTCTTCATATATCCTCCCTATCACCATTTTCTAAAGCCACTTTCTCACCTCCAATGGTAGCTTGACATCTGGCACCACACATCCACATTTCCTTATATAACTTCCAGCAGGTACATAGGATATCTTATGTTAAGACATCACATATGACATCTTGTGAACACTCTGTCCTTTTTGTTCACAAGGCAAACTATCAGCAGTTTAAACCACATAACAGTAGTTTAATCAGCAGCAGAAGCAAAACCAATTACTAGTTATGGCTACTAGTAATACACACATGCACAAGGGTACTTCTCCTCCCCCTAAATCTGTGCAGCAATCAACAGAATTACTAGTTATGGATGCAACTAGTAAGACACACAAATGCACAATGCACAAGGGTACTTCTTCTCCCCCTAAATCTGTGCATTCACCAAAAAAATAGCTACTGTAACTCCACCACCTGTACCAGCCAGAATGTCATACTGGCATCTGCTTCCATATTTCCTTATGACTGTAAGTTTCAAAAGGAAATAACAATATTGTCCAAGGCAATGTCATGACATCCGGTCAGACATTCTTCTATTCACTCAGCCTTGACACACGCCCAATCATCTTACTAACTAACAAGGTGCCATACCTTGTTATCTGAGAACCCATAGACCACAAGCTTGATGATTACTTGCAGTGCAAAGACAGAACTCCCCCTGTCATGAACAACCAACTCTCCTCTTGAAACTTGGAGATGAACATATCCAACACCCCAAAGTTGGACCTTCACATACTTCCTGATTCAAAGAGAACCCAGACAGCTTGATGAATGGAAAACATAAGACGCATCTTCATGTCTTCAAGAGCACACTCCATGTTCAACCTTCTTGGCTGAACACATCCACACCCTGTGACAATCTCTCTTCTAACCAGAACATAAAACAACATACCACCATATGATATTCTTCAGATATCACTGAATCACAAGCTTGATCCAGACATAAATTGGGACATATACACTCTCATCCCATTACAAGAGATAGTCTTCCATATAAGCTCCAGTAGGTACAATCACTATCAGAAGCCTTGTCATTGTATGTGGTATTCTGAAACAATCCTGCTTGCACCTGTTCTTTAACTCCAGCCACAAGCTCCAAGAGATGACTAGAAAACACCTCCTTTTGTCTTCAACTTACTATTTTTCTTCTCAAAAGTAACTTATCTCAGACTATCCTCAAGAATAATCAGTTGCCATATGTAGATTATCTTGATTCTTCGAACTCACTTCTGAGATAGACCAAAAGCCACTGGTTGATTACCTCCTTCATGAATCCTCATATGAAAAAGTCAAATGCCAATTTTTGACCTCTCCACCTTTATCAGACTTCTCCCAAAGATATTCTGACCTTCCAAGTGAGACATGAACTTCAAGCTACACGTTGAACACAACTTAGATTTTCTAAGACATGAACATGTAACATTCTTTCTATCCAACAACTCCAAAGAACTGCAACGAGAACGACCTTTTTGAAGTATCCAATCTACAACCCTGTAGACCCTTCTATCTTAAGTTGATGTGCCACTTCACCAACTAAGATTCTGATGTTGAACCAAATGTCATAACCTTGTGTTTTGACATCTAGCTGTTGAATTCAGCTCCTTCTTCTGCCACTTGAAAGAACTTCCTCTCTTCACAGAACAAGAGTTCAATGTTCTCATAGACTTGATTGTGGAACCAAGTTTGAGCAAACATCCTCCATCCTGCAGGTTTGCAGTTAAGTCATCCAAGCTCACACCTTGATGAATCCCTGCTTCTTCTCCAAAGACATCAGACACTCTGATGCATGAGTCTTCAGAAGGACTAGTTAGAAACTATCCCTTCAGCTATACCAAGGATTCCACTTCCTAAAGCAAAGTTGTTTCCATGATGTCAAGATTGCTGCCACTTGTTCTTGACTCCATAGTGTGCATTAGCTAATGCACTTCCTTACCTAGATCAGAAGTAAACTAATCCAAGTAACCACCATCAGGACTATGATGTTTTCTTCTTCTTGTACACACAAAGGCTGAACATGTTTCTTGCTAGGAAACCTTTTCAGAGATCATATGCTTTTACTGCCACCAAAGTGATAGATCATAAACCAATGTACTATCCTTCCTGTGATTCTGCATAGGATCTTGAAGATGAGATGTTCCAACATCATTTATCTTGAGCTCCAAGGATAATCAATTAAATACTTGTACTTGGCACAAGTAGACATTGATCTTAAATCCTTTCCCAATATTCCTTTCAGATACTTCCACCATAAGACTACTTTGAAAATACTCTTCTAGTGTCAACATCTTCTGCTTGCAAGCACCTCAACAGTTTTGAAAAACTTCCCAGATTAAATTCACCCTTAGGAATGAGAGAGATGAATTCTTCCTTGCAAATGTGTCACACAACCACCAGAACCCATGTGACACAGGTCAACAGCCAACCAGACCCTGGGCTGACCGAACATGAGGAGGTTAACCAAAACTCCCCCTCAAATTAACAATCATGGAAACTCCACACCAATATCCATGCATTGTACAGACATGTCTCAACATGACATACACCATCCCTACCAGTGGCAACTAACTCTATGAGTTATACCTATACATACTCCAATCACACCATATAGACTCCAGCTGACCATCAGTACTAGTGGAAGAAAACAACACCAGTCAATAGTAGATATGCATTGCCAGAGCATACTACCTCAACCAACCTCTGAATCTTCATATTCTCACTCCTTGAAAGAACTGCCACTTCTGAGCTTTGTGTTTGAATAACAAGATTCATGGTCCCAATCCTCTTAAATGAAATAGCAATCAGGTTACCCCATTACTGACTTCTAACATCCAGGGAACTTGTCTTCCAACACAACATAGTACTTCAGGGAACAACTATCCAATCCTGATCAATCTATAGGAATAAGACAGACAGCAGGAAGTTGCACCGTGTCACATCTCAACCAGCTCCACTTCTAGAGATCAGACGTCTAAAAGTGACCTTCTTGAGCACACAAACAGTTGACCCTACCCTTGTCAACTTAGCACCCACAGATGTCTCCTCTTCCAGGTCACGAGTAGGTTCCAAACACACGTATCCCTTTGTTTGACACCTAAAACCATCTGCTCTTCAACCAGTAGCTGCATACTTTTTGAACAACATGTTCTAACATCGCATAGAACATTAGTTCCACCTCCTTAGAACAAACCCTCCTTGAAAGTCTTCAAGGTCTTCGTATATACTACCCAAGAGAGTAAAAGAATCAGTGATCAGGTGATTCTTACAATCCTGAAGTGAGAACGTCATGATGAGTGGACTTGAGGAGACTCAAGTATCTTTGACATCTTCAGTAGATTATGATGAAATCTTGAATACAACAGCCTTTCATCCACATGAGGGGAACCTTCATCAGAGTTTGAGTTTAGCCAGGTATTATGCAGCGGAAATCATAATACAACTCAACCTATGACCACGCACTTCACTAGATCAGCCTCCAAGAACATACCAAGTTTGAATATGTTTCAATACTAGCACAGCTGTTCCACACAAAGGCCAATTGCCAACCTCCAGAGTCAGGCACACACAGTTCCTGTCATGAATAGTCAATCCACCTACTTCAAGGAACCATTCAGGGAAATCACAAAACCTTCCACAGGTTCCAACATCAGTACTGACATAACTCCTTGCAAGATACCAGAAAGTATCACCCATGGATCTCATCCAGAAACAGAACAGGATGCCTGCTCTGATACCAATTGAAATTCTGGTATAGTCAGAGTTCAGATGTTCTACACGAAGTCATGATATTTGATCAAACATTATTACTTATATAGCAAGACAGTTAGAAAAATTAAAACCCAGTACTCATATGCACATAGTCCCAGATGTCACGACATCTGCTACTCTACCACCATGGACAGAAGAACATCCAGTTTTGTTCATCTAGAACAAAGACACAGTAGAGATTAAACATGGCACTTATGTTTATTAATCCTGCCCAGTTATCAGCATGATGTCTCAACATTGATTTGAACATCACCTGTTCCAACATTACAGAAGGATGAACTGTAACAGACCAACCAGTCTATCAATAACAGCAGTCAATAATGAATGTCATAACATTCTGTTTTGCAATCAGACTGCAGGCTATGTGTTAAGTCTGTTATTCTCTTCATAAACAGACTAGAAACAGACTGAGTTATAACAGACAAAATATAGTGTGCAGAAGGTAAAAACACCAGTAATTGTTAACCCAGTTCGGTACAACATTATCTACTCTGGGGGCATACCAAGCCAGGAAGAAGATCCACTATTAGCAGTATTAATTCAGAGTTAAACTCCCCCGTTTATAACTCTTCACTTAATCCCTACCCAATGCAATCTATACCTAGGCACTCCTAGATAGAAACCTCCAGTTTCCATTCCTATCATTACAAATACCATGTAATGCTTAGACAACTTGAACATGCTTCATAGCTTCGTTCAAGAACATAACAACTCTTGCCTACAGGCTTTAAGTTACAAATAATCTCATGCTTTCAAGCACTGAGAAACACCTGGTAACCTTCCCACAGGTTGGGAGGTTTACCTCACACATACCCCTAATTTTTACATTGTTTGAGGCTTACAAAACCTAGGTTACAAACTGCTATTTATAACCTAACTACCCAACTGGATTTGGGCCTTCAGAAATTGCAGCAAATCTTTCCTTTGCTGTTACAGAGCTGGCAGAATTCTTCTGCTACAATCAAGGTCTTCAATCTTTTATTTCCTAAAAGATCTCCATATTTGGAAACTGTATTTTCACCAAATATATTCACCAAATCTTCTGATTGAATCTTCAAGATCTTCACATAGGAGTTAGGATATTCACCAGATCTCCTAATTGATCACAAACCAAACCAGAATTAACTGATTCAGTTTTATACACATGTGAGATGTCACAGTCCCGATGTCGTGACATCTTACATGACATGTTGGTCCAGATGTTGAACTTATTCAACCCAACATATTAAAACAACAGAGGTGATTACCTTATTTGTTTTACAAAATTAATGCCAATCTTAAGGTACTAACACTTTTGCATGAAATTGGTGATCACATAAAACCTCAAAATGGAATAAAATCAATCTTTTCATCTGCATAATGATTTGCCTTGTTTGAATTCTAAATCTTTTCATATCCAAAATCATTATGCAGGTTGATTTCTAAACCCATTGAACATAATGACCCAACACCATCTCCCAATTTTGAATTCCCTGTATTTGAGGAAGAGGAAGATGATGTTGAAGAGATTGCTGACGAGATTACCCGTCTACTTGAGCATGAAGAGAAGATTATTCAACCGCATCTTGAGAATCTGGAAACAGTCAACTTGGGGTCTGAAGATTGTGTGCGAGAGGTAAAGATTGGGGCACTTCTGGAAGAATCTGTTAAGAAGGGGTTGATTAAGTTGCTACGAGAATATGTTGACGTCTTTGCCTGGTCATATGAAGACATGCCTGGTCTAGATACTGATATTGTGCAACATTTCCTACCTCTAAAGCCTGAGTGCATGCCTGTAAAGCAGAAGCTCAGAAGAACTCATCCTGATATGGCAGTGAAGATCAAGGAAGAAGTTCAGAAGCAAATTGATGTGGGGTTTCTGGTGACTTCTATATATCCTCAATGGGTGGCCAATATCGTGCCCGTGCCTAAGAAAGATGGAAAAGTCTGGATGTGTGTGGACTATAGAGACTTGAATAAAGCTAGTCCGAAAGATGATTTCCCTCTACCACATATTGATATGTTGGTAGACAATATAGCTAAATTCAAAGTCTTCTCGTTTATGGATGGATTTTCCGGATATAATCAGATTAAAATGGCACCCGAGGATATGGAGAAGACAACATTCATCACACCTTAGGGAACATTCTGTTATCGAGTGATGCCCTTCGGTTTGAAGAACGCCGGAGCCACGTATCAACGAGCTATGACCACCTTGTTTCATGATATGATGCACAAGGAGATTGAGGTGTACGTTGACGATATGATCGCTAAATCAAGATCGGAGGTTGTACTCCCAGTAGAGGTGAAGATCCCATTAATGAGAGTGTTGATGGAGGCCAAGTTGACTGATGCTGAATGGGTTCAGAGTCGTTGTGACCAGCTAAACTTGATTGAAGAGAAGAGATTGACTGCCATGTGCCATGGTCAGTTATATCAGCAGAGGATGAAGAAATCTTTTGATAAGAAGGTCAAGCCTCGTGTGTCCCGAGAAGGTGACCTTGTGCTCAAGAAAGTTTTGTCTTTCGCGCCCGATTCCAGGGGCAAGTGGACTCCGAACTATGAGGGTCCGTATGTTGTTAAGAGATCCTTTTCAGGCGGTGCTTTGATACTTACAACTATGGACGGGGAGGATTTCACTCATCCTGTGAATTCAGATGCAGTCAAGAAATACTTCGCCTAAAAAAATAAAAACTGAATAGCTCGCTAAGTTGAAAACCCGAAAGGGCGGCTTAGGCAAAAATGAGTGTCTCGGTGGATTGAAAACCCGAAAGGGCGATCCAGGCAAAAGTTAGAGACACAAAAAATATATAATAATGATATATGTATCCCGCTAGATTGAGTACCTCATCCTGGGGAAATCTAGGCAAAAATTAGGGATTTGGCAAGTAACTGCATCCTGACAAGACTTTGTTCTACAACTGTCGTCCGTCAGAGATCCTTGCTCATTATCAGCCAAAGCTTCAAATACATCGGATTCAGAATTGGTGGAGAAATGGTCATTATGTTTAATGTAGCCCTTTTTCCAATATATATCATCAATTTCAAATTTGTAAAGATCTATGGAGTCTTGCCATTCGCAGACCACCATTCTATCAAATAAATTTGAGCCTTTTATCCAATTATTGGCACTCTTATCTATTTCTATTCAACAAATGTTTTGCATGTTTTGATTAAGAAAATATCATTGTTTTAAACGATCAAATTTTTTATAATTTGTTTTTAAACAAAGTGAACATTCACAATGACGAAAGGATACTTAGGAGATCCTCAATGCTCTCCCAAGGGTGGTACGATCCCCAACAGGGTAAGATTTTTGTCCATATTCCTGGAATGACTGTATCTCCTCCCTCCGGAACCCCTTGTGGTTTATCCTACCAAGTGGATTGCTTGTTGAGAGTCACCTCTCTTCCCTTCAGCAGAGTAGCAATCTTTCTTCCTCAGCAGCTTGGATCTCTTTGGGCAAGAGCGGTATTTGGTGGTTGATCCCGATAAATCCTTTATCTCCTCGGATAGATTCCCCAGTAGAGTTGTTGGTGTGGTGGACCTTGTCTGTGATAACTCTCGTCCCCAACTGGAATGATTGATGATTCATCCCTTGCAGAGTTCTTTGCTTCCTGGTATCTCTGATCTCCAGCAGATTGGATACTCCCCGGTGAACTTGACTTTCTCTCTTGAGATGTAGTACCGGGTGGTTGATTCCTGGACCTGGTTGTGTTAAATATGTCTGTCTGTCAGCATACATCATACATAAACCACGCATATTCATGCATAATTATAACATTCAGATAGTCATGTTGCATTCTTTGTCATATATCGTTGTTTGATGTCTCCTGCTATTTGGTGATATACTTCCCCGAGCAGATGTGTGTGTCTGATCTCTCCATATAGAGTCAGCTCCATAAGCAGAAAGCGTCTATCCTTTCTTCCATATTCCCCCACCGGGTTATATCCTCGTGGATGTCGATTGTTTTTGTTCCTTCCCGACACATATATTGGGATGGTTTTCCCCATTGAGTTATATCCTCACCGGGACAAGTCTTGATTTGGTGTGCCTATCTAGTTTGATCCTAGATCGGTCTCTTGAGACTCTTTTCGTGTTTCCCCGTGGTAAATGAATAATTGCTCAATAATTAGTAATTATTATCCCCGGCGGAGTTTGTGTTTCTCTACCCTCATACCGGTAGTTGTAAACCCTATTTCTTCCCTTTTTGCAGAGTAACTATTTTTGCTCATCTTTAATCGGTGACAGTTATCTTCATCCAATATTCGAAGATGATATCCCCTCATCTGCTTGGATAATTGCCCTGATTACGCAATTTATCCCCAGCGGGTCATCTCTCGTCTACCTTGTTGTTATTGGTAACGATTGTTTCTCCCCTGAATTGGTCATCATTATATACCTAGTTTCGGTATCCCGATGCCTTTTCTTTTCGGTCAATTTATCCTTTATTAACCCAGTAACCGATTGTGGATAATCGTTCATGCGAGTATATTATCTACGTTCTGACGGTAATAGATGGTATATCTCATGCACTCTAGGGTCTGAAGCCTTTTGTTCTTCCCGAGTTGAGTAAGATTCGTATCCCCTTTGTGGAGTCGAATATCCATCATGTAATCGAGTTTGCTTTTAGCCCTCTTTTGGATGATGAGTGTTTTGGGAATATTCCCCAATTCACGCCTTGGTTGGTCACCTATTATATGCCCAGTAACCGGTATCCCTGGTGTTCCTTCCTCTCTGCTCCCTATTATGACTTTTTGTCCCCTGTGTGTCGCATCCGCGAAAAACAACCGGCGGGAAAAACAAACAAACCGAGCCGCCACCGTGCGTTATTTATCCCAAAGGAGGGAAAGGAAACGCTCGAAGTAAACCTGGAAAGGGAATGGTCTTACGACCGGAGATTGGAAGGATCGGGAGCCGGTTACGCAAGGGGAAGGTATTAGCACCCCTCACGTCCGTCATACTCGACGGGATCCATGCTCAGAAGAATAGAATAAGGTTGCTAAACACTGCTCAAAAGAATGCACACACACACTGGAATAAAACACAGGTAGAAGGAGACGGAAGCGGACTCGGCAGGATGTCGCATCCTGGTCCTACGTAGTTTGTCAGAAACAAACATCAGAGTCAACATAGTTCGGGGAAATGGGAAACGAGCTCGCTAGGATATCGCATCCTATGCCTACGTATCTCATCTGGAATGAGAATCAGAGCTACTGTAGTTCGGCTAACGCACGCCGAAACAAAACACACGCACAGACGCTGAGACGTCAAAGCAAACACGCAAATGGAAACAGACTGCCAATGGCTAGTCTTACGTCCGACTCCAAACAACAAACACAAACAAGGAAACCGAATGCCAATCGCTGGACTTACATCAGACTCCGAACACACAAACAAACACAGGAAACCGACTGCCAATCGCTGGACTTACGTCAGACTCCAAGCAAACAAACACCAATAGGATACGGAATGCCAATCGCTGGTCTTACATCCATCTCCTAACACACACAAAAAGGTTATCAAACAGACAAGCTAATAGGGAGTCTGGAACTCGAGCCTAATAACTGTCAAGCAAACACACACAAAAAGAAAAAGGGTGCCCGGAGAGATCTCGCACGATCTCCTGCCTACGTACCTCATCTGGTATGAGGATCAGGGCAACGTAGTTCCCCTTAACAGGGGAGAAACTTTCTCCTAATCAGAGACTGGGAAATGATAAACTAAAAGGGAGACTGACTCGAGCCTAATAGTTATCATGCAATCCACAATGGTCCTAGGTTGAGGTATCTAACAGATCCTAACTCGCACAGGCGGCAAGTTGAAACAGCAAATAAACAGCAAACAAGCATTCACAAAAGAGCAAGCACACACACTATATGCAAACAAATGGCTCATACAAGGCTAGGCTGTAGAAACAAGCCAACTGGAATGGGGTGTTTTTAGCTCTTAACCCTAACATTGAGAGTTAGGGTGAAGCAGATGAAATGGAGATGAGGGTTATGCCTCATAGCTCTTATCCCTGGCCTAGGAGAGCTTGAATCAAATAGAAAATGTGGGAGTTTAGAATGTAGGAACTCTTCTCCACAAATGACTGACTCTATGGATAAGATTTTGGGTTTTTATTCAAAGTGCATCAACACATGGTGTGAGCAGGATGAATGACACAACTGAATAGCAGGGGATGGATTGCACATCCCTTTTATCTTCCAATTGCCTCTTAAGAGGACTTAATCTGCTTGGCACAAAATTAAACAACCACAAACATTGCCTCTTCAGGAGGGCTTCAGACAGGTGCCTGCCAAAGTAACATGACAGGTCTTCCAGACTACATGAAGATTAAGGGATTATACCTAAGTGGTATGCCAACCACAAGCAAGCAAAGCAAAGTTCAAATGAACTTAAATCAACTTAGGTACCTGTGGAAACAGCTAAACCAATCAGTACAATACTCAGACAACAGTCAACAGTCACTATCAAACAGACAGACAAATCAATATGCACAATGAGTAAGCCCTAAGGCAAACACAAATGAATTATCCTCAACCTACAAAACATCAAGTGTTATCCAACAAGAACCAATGATCAAGCTCAAATGAAGGAGCAACATCAATCATGGAGATGCACACTTAAACCTGAAATTCACAACTCAAATGGTAAGTCCAAACCACTAGGTCAAAGCCTAGGGTCAAAGGTGAAGAAAAATTCAAAACAGGAGCTAAATTTCAACAAAATGCAACTTCAAACACATACGAATATGTCCTAAAAAGGAAAAAAACAAAATCATCTAGCAAAGGCATTTCATGTGCAAGAGAAGTCAAAGACAATTTCAAAGCTCACAAATGGACATTGAGAATGAAAATTCCAAATCAAAACAGAAATGATTCAAATAATTCTGGCAAAATTTATGAACATTCAATACATCCCAAACAATCATCATACAAAAAATCAGAAGCATCCAAGTTCAATTGGCATGGCAATAAAATTGCACAAGTTGATCATCAAATTATGTGACACATATTGTCACACCAATTTAACACATGCATAAAACAGAAATGGTAAATGACAAAAATACCAAACCAAGCCTAAAACATCCATTAACATGTTAGGAACAATCATGCAAAATTTCATGGCATTTGGATTATTTTTGAGCATTTTATGATAAGATGAATGGAGCAAGGTCACAAATGTACACACGTTCACATACTCAACCACAATTCAAAATCCAGAAAGTGTAAAATTATGAAATTACCACCAAAAAATTCTAGACAAACATAGCATCATGCTACAAAAAATTTGGAATTAATTGAGCCATTTTTCAATTAGTTATGAATTTTATAAGTTGGAGGAAAAAAATGAAATGAAAATGGCACATACATGAAATTAGGGAGGGAAAAGCATAATTGTGAAATAATTTGAAAAACGCTGCTACCAGGAATTGAACCTGGTAGCAATTTGAAATGAGCGCCTGGCCATGAAACGCTGCCGTTTTGGCAGCGAGCCCTAGTTCTACGCTAGCGACGGTTCAAACCGACGCAAAGGACGCAAAACCGACGTAACACGAAGATCTTCATCTTCTTCATGAAGATGATGAAGAACAGCATGAATGTTCATGCGTTTTTTCCAGAATTTTCCAAAGTGCCCAGAATTTCACAAATTTTATATCAAAACGAAGCCTATGCAACGAGGAACACGAATCCATAAACAATTCACACTAATTCATCATGAATTTCAAGAATCGAAGGAAAACTTTCTAGATCTACAAACTTTCAATTCCACATAACTTCATGAATATTGCACCAAATCACACGAAATTTATATCATCATTCTCACCATGAAAAACTCTACAATTCTATGCACATAAAATCATGAATTAGGAGATTCGAAAATGTGACCTCTTGAAGCTCCAACAATGACAGTGGTAGATTCAAGTGTCCAAAAGCATCCAAATCCCTTCTATCAACCTTGTTAACACCTCTGAAGTTGAAAATGAAGCTTGGAATGGCTTGGATCTAGCTTAGATTTGAATCTCCATCATCATGTTCTTGATCTTCAAGTGCTCAATTCTTGCTCGAATCTTCCAAACCAATGCTTGATCTATGCTAAATGAAGGTCAGTGAACAAGAATATGGAAGAAAATCAATGCACTATGTGGAAGAAATTGAAGTTTTGATTTGGAGAAAAAATGGAGGGAAAAAGAATTTTGAGATCTAGATCTAGAATTTATGAAGCTAAACTGAAATTCTGTTAGGTTTTTCTATTTATATGCTTCACTAATCACATACTAATTAAAATTAGGCATGGTTTAGTTGTGATTAATCAAAATAAGGTGTTATGACCAAAAATGACATTTTGCATGGTGCATGGAGCAAATGGACGTGAACAGTAACATTTTCTTGATCAAAGTCACTCAAAATCATCTTTTAAACACATTGGCAATGGTAGAAAGCTCCCATGATGCATAGATTTCAAATTTGTGAATTTCCCTCCAAAAATGGCTTGAAAAATCACATGATTATGTGATGAGATTTTATGAAATGTGATGAATGATTTGGAAAGTTCATGTCAAGAGAAGAGTTTTAGAAAAAGAGGCACCAAATTTGGAGTTATGAAACAAAAGTTATGCCCTTTTGAAATCCCATGCACACTTGACAATGATTTGACCATATCTCCTCAACCACACATCATAAATTCATGATCTTGGACTTTTTGGAAATGGGAGAGAGAGTTTAATAACTTTCATGTTGGACAAAAATTCATTTGAAGCTTCCTTGATGATGTAAGATCAAGTTGAATTTGAACCAAAACCTTTCCATTTTGGGAAACTTCCAATTATAGGTCACTTTCCATTTTTGGAAAGTTTTGATCTGACCTCAAATTCTTCAAGATAAGCACTTGACATGATTAATAAGCCCCTTTTGAACATGAATGAGATGTTGAAACTCATTTCTCCACCTCCTAGCCCTCAGTTGACTTTCTGTTGACTTTCTAGGTCCTCAGATGACTTAGAAGTGCTCTGATCAGCCTGAGCCTCAACCACTTGATGAAATGGCTCCAAAATGAACCCCTAGCTCTTGTAAGCTCCACGTAATAATCATATGATCCTCATCCAAGCAAATAAACCTCATTTCCTTGAGGAACCCTGACTGATAGAATGCAACTGATTAAGGTTGACCAGAGGTCAAAACCCTAATCCCAAAGAATTTGAGCCTGAACAATGAGCCCCTTGAGGAGGACATAACCATGATGATGATGACATATCCTTGCCAATAAGATAATGGTCAAACTCCTTGAGGGACCAAGAAACCCTAACTGAAGCACAAACCCTCAGATGGTTAGTGATCAATTCAATAAGACCCTCAGGCTTGAATCTTTTAACCTCTCTATCTCTGAAAAGACTTAGGAGGATGACTTTCTTATTACCACATGATATGCAATATGAAAATGCCTAATATCCTACAAAATGAAATGCAATATGCTAAGCTAGTCCCAAGAAAGGAGGGCAAATTTTGAGGTGTTACAGCTGCCCCTATTCAATCCACTGTGAACCTGTCGATATGAATAGCATCGGCTTTCAGATGATCAGGGTGAAGAGTGATTGAATACCAAGAACAGACGAACAATTTACGCTCCGCTGGGGATTATTATTACATTTTCTTTTCTTGAACCCCACAACTTCATATTACTTTTGCTGCCAAACAATGAACCTCGTTCTCCATTTTCTTGTGATAATTTCGTTGGCAATGCCGGAAATAACACCAACCACCACTTTGATGGCGACATATCAGAGGGCATTTGACCAGACATTTACTGATGACTGGGAAGGAACTCGACATTTACTGACATCGAACAATGATGTTTACTGACACCAAAGAAAGGATATTCGACCAGACATTTACTGATGACTGGGAAGGAACTCGACGTTTACTGACATCGAACAATGATGTTTACTGACATCAAAGAAAAGATACTCGACCAGACATTTACCAATGACTGGGAAGGAAATCGACGTTTACTAACATCGAACAATGATGTTTACTGACACCAAAGAAAGGATACTCGACCAGACATTTACTGATGACTGGGAAGGAAATCGACGTTTACTGACATCGAACAATGATGTTTACTGACATCGAAGAAAAGATATTCGACCAGACATTTACTGATGACTGGGAAAGAACTCGACGTTTACTGACATCGAACAATGATGTTTACTGACACCAAAGAAAGGATATTCGACCAGACATTTACTGATGACTGGGAAAGAGCTCGACGTTTACTGACATCGAACAATGATGTTTACTGACACCAAAGAAAGGATATTGCGGGGATCGACACGACACTTACCGGTATCGCAGGGATGACATCTCCATATGTCAAAACCAGGCAGACGCTTGCCGGGGACTAACTGGGGAATGCCGTTGATCCAAAATCATGATGTTGAACTCCTCAGAGTAACACCTTCCAACTTCCATCTCGCACGACAGAAATTCTTCCTCCAATATCGCACTACTGGGGAATACCATTGACCCAACGTCACAATGCTAAACTCCTCAGAGCAACATCTTCAAACTTCCATCTCGCACGACAGAAATCTTCTTCCAATATCGCACTACTGGGGGGAAATACCGTTGACCCAACGTCACGATGCTGAACTCCTCGGAGTATCATCTTTACCGACCGGCAAAACCCATTCTCGGATGGTAACCACGGCTTGAGTAACTGATGCTTGCAATGCTGAGGCTGATCTTTCAACCAAATAAACCGATTCTCAAACGGTAACCACGGCTTGAGACTAGCTTATGCTTGCAATGCTGATGCATGATTTTTTTACAGCGTAATGCTCCACAACCATGGAAATGCTACGCAATTAGGCATGCAATATGCTATGCTTATCTAAATGATGAATGCATAAAAAAAGTATCCCCCTCAAGGGACTCTACTGGGAAGCTCGAGGCACTCTGCTCAGGAACTCGCTATCGCTCCAATCTCCACCCTGTTGGGGAATAGCACTGCCGCTGGGGAAAGGACCACCCTTGCCAGGGATGACCTCCATTGAACCCGATCCGCTTGGGGACTTCGCTGGGGAAGAAACCACCAACGCACTCTGCAGGGAAAACAGCAATCTTCGACTTGCTAGGGGATACAACAATCTCAACCCCGCTAGGGGAAACCACAACCTTCAGGCCTGAATGCCAAGGAAACACCGATCTTGAACCCGCTGGGGAGATAAAAATCCCGACTCTGCTTGGGGATTATGCCACCTTCAGGCCTGTATGCCAAGGAAACACCGATCTTGAACCCGCTGGGGAGATAACCGTCCCGACTCTGCCAGGGAAGACACAGACCTTGAATCTGCTGGGGAGGTAACAATCCCGACTCTGCTTGGGGAAATAAGGAAAGTTCGGCACAGAACAACCGTCGACTCGTCGAACCATGGTATTCACCATCTAACTCCAGTGTCAGCCTTCCACTTTTGAGAGCTCCCAGACTCGTCTGGACTTTTCTGATTCATCACCTTGTATTCTCGACTTCTCCGTACTCCATGGAGATCGAATTCCTCAAATTGGTATCAACTTTCCAATTCTTCATACTTTGAAGAGTCTTCTTGATTAATACTCCAGGATCGTCGCACGTTCTCGCCGTCTTTTCACCGTTCCTCCATTCCTCGTCCCTGATTGGACTCCACGGGGATCTTTTGTCAAAAGGATTCACATCACAACCTGCAAGTGAGTGAAAATATCTAACAGCACCTGCACAAGAGATCGTTAGATAAAAATGTGCCCCAGGCGTGCCAAGATTTCAACACCTGGGTCACTCAACCTTCCAAATAGGATTTCAGGTTTTCAATCTTATAAACATGCATTGGAAGGAATCTCCATATCTCAAAATGCAAAGATTCTTATCAAAATAAACTGATGTTTTTGCAATCAAAGCGGTAATGAAAACAAAAACAAAATTATTTGACTGAATATGCATTTTATTGATTGAAAAAGTGTGGCTCAAAACCGAGCAATACAAAGGAAGCAATTCCTGAAAAGAGGTAATTACGCACAAAAGGAAAATCTATCCTAATGGCAATGTGAAACCGTGATCTAATCGAGTTCCAACTTGGTTACACCCCATATGTCCTCAAGACTCTCCTGTTGGTGTAAGCCCTAGAGGCCAATACATTTTGGTACTTGTATCGAATAATAAAAGGCATTCTCTTTATTATGGTTGATTAATAAAGTCCCTGGAATAGATAGTCCGTTTAATGTATTAAGTGTGACTTAATCATGAGAACACATTAAACATAAGGACATTATTCCTAAAGTATCCGTAGTCGAGCTTTAGTGTGAAGTGGGATAACATTAAAGCATTAAGACTATTATGTTTGTAGACTGATGATCACATCTCATGGATCATGGATAAAGAGTTATCAAGTCTTAAACATAGGTATGAATATTAGGAGTAATATTTATACCGGATTGACCCGCTATGAGAATACTATATAGAAAGTTATGCAAGGTGTCATAAGTTATTCTCATGGTGATAATAGTGTATTCCACTCTTCGACCTGAAACCACTATGGACCCTAGATGTAGAGTCGAGTGCTTTATTGCTGATCCAACGTTGTCCGTAACTGGATAACCATAAAGACAGTTGATGGGTACTCCACGAAGCATGCTGAGGGACATGAGTGACCTAGATGGAATTTGCCCATCCTGCATAACAGGATAAATGTCTATGGGCCCAATATTGAACTGGACAAGGATGACACGGTCTATGCCTTGTGTTCAATATAGACATAAGGGCAAAAGGGTAATTATACACATAATTATTATCACAGATGGTTTTGTCAGATCACATGACATTTTCGTGTCTTGGGTAGCAGTGATGTGTTGCTAGATACCGCTCACTGTTTATTATATTAAATGTGTGATTTAATATAATTGCCAACGTCACGAAAACCTACAGGGTCACACACAAAGGACGGATTGATGAGAGATAGAGTAACTAAGGAATATCGTAAGGTACGGTACCCTTAAGTGAATTATAGAACATCGTAAGGTACGATGTACTTGAGTAGAATACGAAATATGGTAAGGTACCATGGGCTTAAGTGATTTTGGGCATATTATAAGATATGGGCCAAAATACACTTAAGTGGGCTTTTTAGCTTGAAGCCCACACAAGTGGTTCTATAAATAGAACCCTTGTGCAGAAGCAAAAATTTGCGGTTGCATTATTTTCGTTTTCTATCTCTCTCTCTCTCTCTCACTCAAAGCCTTCATTCGTACCAGCTAGCACTGAGATTGAAGGAACCCGTTCGTGTGGACTGAGTATAGACGTTGTCATCGTTCAACGTTCGTGATCGCTTCGTGGATCTGCATCAAAGGTTTTGATCGTCACAAGAGATCTGCACCAAAGGTTTCAGTCGTCACAAGAGGTAAATATTCTATCACTGATCATGACCATTCGTAAGGATCTCTAAAGGAGAAATTTTTAATTTCCGCTGCGCTTTGGGTCGCAATTCTCCTTCAGTGGTATCAGAGCCACTTACGAAACCATGAATCGGATAGCTGTTTAATTTCTGTATTAATATGATTAAAAGACAGAATGAAAATCGATTAATTAAAAGGGTAATTAAATTTGGCATCATGAGTGTACGAGTTGGATGATTGATGTTGACTATGCTTCGGAATCCGACATTAGTATGGTGAAGCAGCGATACATCGATCGTCCATAGGTTACACAATTGAGACCGATCAACTTATATATGATATAAGTAATCCTAATGCAAAGTACGGTATATGTGATATACTGTTTCTGTTTCATTCATTCGAACACTAAATGATTGTTTTCCTTTGAGCGATCAATGGTCATTTGCTTCGGAATCCGACATTAGTATGGTGAAGCAATGACCTGTCGATCAATCATACTGAATCAACAATCGAGGTGTGTTTGACGGTCTGAAATTGGCGCATTAGGGTTGGTGACGGCGCAAGGGTTGTGCCGTCAAAGAGTTGTGAATTTAGGGCTTTTGGGAACACGTCTGTTGACTGTTTCAAAGTTTGGCTGCGTGAAGCTCGTGTGACGAGCGTGTTGACTGTTTCAAAGTCTGTTATTTTGGCCGCGTGAAGCTCGTGTGACGAGCGTAACAAGCGTAACAAACTGGATGTGTGACGGTCGTAACACGCCCATGACGGTCGTAACAAGGACGCGTTTTTTTGTTTTTGACTTGTGACGGTCGTAACGTGTCCTGTGACGCTCGTCACACTCACATGGCCTGTGACGGTCGTCACACACCTGTGACGGTCGTCACACTCACAGAGTCAAAAAATTTGGGGTCTCTGTTTTGTGCCTGCGCAAGAGTTGTGTGGATGCAAAAACAATGTCCATTTCAAATGAATTGTTCATTAAAGTTTTGGACAGGGGCGCTGCCCCTCCAACCCCGCAAGGGCGCTGCCCCTTGACCCCGTCCGCTGATCGGTCAGCGGAACCACCGTCCGCTGACCGGGCAGCGGAACCCCCGGCTAACTCTGCGTAGTGTGATCGGTCGCCGAAATTTAATTTGGTTTTAATTAATTAAAGGAATTAAAATTTAATAATAACAATGTGTTTATTATTATTGCCTTGTGGTGATCAGTTATGGCCTTAGTTGTCCTTTATTTTGTTTTGGGTTTTTAAATACGACCTGCGTGTCGTGCCTCTCCTTTTGATCTCTTAATGTAAATTCTTTTCTCATCTCAAACCCTCGTATGTAAAACGAGTTTCTTCTGGAATGTAATGTTATGAATAAAGAGATGAAGACAATGTTATGAAGAAAGAGAAGATTTCAATATCAAAAGAGGACAATCTTGAAGATCTTGTTTGGAGAAGCTTAGAGAAGAATTCAATATTAAAGGAGGACAACCTTGAAGATCTTGCTTGGAGAAGCTTAGATCGTTGTAGGTTAGCTTAGGTTCTCTCATTGGCTTGGGAGAACAATTGCGCTAGGGGCCATAACTGTTTCATTTTGTTTGTATGTATGTTGATGCATGTGAATGTATGTTGATGCATGTGAGAGACGATTTATATGATAAACAAGCCGGTGAGATCATAACAATTGCAATTCCCTCAAACTAAATATTAAGTTTATGCTTTCCAAGTTTTAACACTCATCAAGACTAGTAATGAATAATGTAGGTTTCGCCTACGCGAGGTGCATGATCTATATATTAGTAAGGTGCGATGGGATAATTGTAATATCCAACTGTTAAAACAATGGGTCAAACTTAACTAAACAAATTATAATAAGATTATATATATGTTTAGAAGCAAGAGTTGGGAATAATCCATATGATGGATTGGAATAAGGAGTTATTCACCCAACTAAAATATTCGAGAGTTGTATGAGATACAATTGGAAGGAGTTCCTACCTAAATAACCTAGTTTTGTGTAATCCGCCTACGCGGACTTAGAACGAAGTGAAATATGGATCTCGACCCACTAGAAAATCTTCCAACGGGATTTTCCGAATCAAATGATGAGGGTCATTTGTTTTGAGTAAAATAGTGGGAGCATATTTGATTAAAGGCCTAATTAAATATGTCAATGATACTTATATTTTCTTAATCCTTATGTAGATAACCATGACAGCAAACACCTCTAACAACATCTTGCGATCAATCCTTGACAAAGAAAAATTGTCTGGGACAAATTTTCTGGATTGGCACCGAAACCTGAGGATTATCCTCAAACATGATAAAAAGCTGTATGTCTTGGAGACACCTGTTCCTGAAGAGGAACCTCCTAGTTCTGCACCTAAGGCAGAAAGAGATTCTTATAAGAAGCATGTCGATGATGCCAATGAAACTGCTTGTCTCATGCTGGCTACCATGAACTCAGAATTGCAAAAGCAACATGAGAACATGTCAGCGTTCGATATGATCGAACACCTGAAGCTGCTATATCAAGAGCAAGCAAGGCATGAGAGGTTTGAAGTTTCAAAAGCCCTTTTCCAAAGCAAGTTAGCTGAGGGAGCCCCCGTAGGTCCCCATGTACTCAAGATGATTGGGTATGTGGAAAACCTTGAGAGATTGGGTTTTCCCCTCGAAAAGGAACTTGCGACTGATTTGATCTTGCAATCGTTGCCAGATAGTTTCAGTCAATTTGTCCTAAATTTCAATATGATTGATATGGACAAATCTCTTCCTGAACTGCTCGCCATGTTAAGAACTGCCGAGCAGAATATGAAGTCAAAAGGGAAGTCCATTCTGATGATCGGAAATGGAAAGAGACAGAACAAAAGGCCCACCAAGCAGGGTGATAAAGGGAAAGGCAAGGAAGTTGCCAAACCCAAACCCACCGTTGCTGCTTTAAAGCCTAGTGGAGGCATAGCAAAAGAAGGCACCTGCTTCCATTGCGGTAAGACCGGACACTGGAAGAGGAACTGCCCAAAGTACCTGGAAGATAAGAAGAATGGAGTAGAGACTTCAACTTCAGGTATTTTTGTTATTAACTTATCTACTTCTGCATCATGGGTATTAGATACTGGATGTGGTTCTCACATTTGTACAAATGTGCAGGGGCTGAAAGGGAGTAGAGATTTGGCAAAAGGTGAAGTTGACCTACGAGTTGGCAATGAAGCAAAGGTTGCTACTTTAGCCGTAGGATCTTATGTATTGACTTTACCTAGTGATTTTATAATTCAGTTAGAGAACTGTTATTATTAGCAGGAATATTATTTCCATTTCTTGTTTGGACAAGTTTGGTTTTTTCATTTATAATAAAGAACAATTGTTGCTCAATTTGTTTGAATGATATATTCTATGCTACTGCACAAATGAGCAATGGACTACATGTCCTTGATCTCGAAATGCCTACTAATAACATTAATACTAAAAGGGTGAAACCTAACGGGTTAAAACCAACTAGGTAAGAATATTAAAACTCTTCGATCAGATCGAGGTGGTGAATATTTAAGCCTAGAGTTTGATGACCATCTGAAAGAGTGTGGGATCCTATCCCAACTCACTCCTCCTGGAACACCCCAATGGAATGGTGTGTCTGAGAGAAGAAATCGAACCCTGTTAGACATGGTCCGATCCATGATGAGTCACGCCGATCTTCCAAACTCCATTTGGGGACATGCACTATTGACAGCAGCTTACACACTTAACCGTGTTCCATCCAAAAGGTTGAGAAGACACCATATGAGATATGGAGTGGTAAGAAACCACATATGTCTTACATGAAGATTTGGGGTTGCGAAGTTTATGTGAAACGACAAATTTCAACTAAGCTTGAGCCCAAATCTGACAAATGCTTATTTGTGGGGTATCCTAAAGAAACAAGAGGGTATTACTTCTACAATCCTTCTGAGGGCAAAGTGTTTGTCGCTCGAACTGGAGTTTTCCTAGAAAATAATTTTATTTCCAAAGGAACCAGTGGGAGGAAAGTAGAGCTTGAAGAAATTCAAGAATCACAAAGCATCGACACACCTATGGAGGAATTGGAGCAGGAAACACAAGTAGTTGTGTAAGAGCAACCTGTTCAAGTAGAACAAGACCAGCGTAGGTCAGGCAGGATACGTCACCTACCTGAGATATATGGATATCTGATCAAGGTGATGTGTTACTCATGGATCAAGATGAGCTTGTGACCTACTCATGGAATCTTCGTTTTGATGAAACAGTAAAACAATATGGATTCATCAAGAACGAAGATGAGCCTTGTGTCTACAAGAAGGTTAGTGGGAGCATGATCGTATTCCTGGTATTATATGTAGATGACATATTACTTATTGGAAACGATATCCTACCCTGCAACAAGCAAAGTCTTGGGTAGGGAAATGCTTATCTATGAAGGACCTAGGTGAAGCAGCCTATATATTAGGAATCAGAATCTATAGAGATAGATCATAAAATGCTTGGCCTAAGTCAGAGTACATAGACAAGGTGCTAAGACGCTTTAATATGAATGATTCCAATGGTTATGTGTTTTGCTGAAATGGTGGCGCTGTGAGCTTGAAAAGTTCAAAGCAAGATACAGTTGCTGAATCTACAACCGAGGCCGAGTATATTGCTGCCTCAAGTGCAGCAAAGGAAGCTGTTTGGATCAAAAGTTCATTAGTGAACTTGGCATAGTCCCTAGCATTGTGGATCCCATTGGTCTCTATTATGATAACAATGGTGCTATCGCATAAGCCAAGGAGCCTAGATCTCACCAACGATCCAAACACATACTTAGGCGTTATCATCTCATTCGAGAGATAATAGATAGAGGAGATGTGAAAACATGTAAAGTACCTACACTTGACAATATAGTTGACCCACTGACAAAGCCTCTTGCGCAGCAGAAGCATGATGGCCATACTAGATCAATGGGCATACGGGGTATGCCTGATTGGCTCTAGTGCTAGTGGGAGATTATTGGTGTAAGCCCTAGAGGCCAATACATTTTGGTACTTGTATCGAATAATAAAAGGCATTCTCTTTATTATGGTTGATTAATAAAGTCCCTGGAATAGATAGTCCGTTTAATGTATTAAGTGTGATTTAATCATGAGAACACATTAAACATAAGGACACTATTCCTAAAGTATCCGTAGTCGAGCTTTAGTGTGAAGTGGGATAACATTAAAGCATTAAGACTATTATGTTTGTAGACTGATGATCACATCTCATGGATCATGGATAAAGAGTTATCAAGTCTTAAACATAGGTATGAATATTAGGAGTAATATTTATACCGGATTGACCCGCTATGAGAATACTATATAGAAAGTTATGCAAGGTGTCATAAGTTATTCTCATGGTGATAATAGTGTATTCCACTCTTCGACCTGAAACCACTATGGACCCTAGATGTAGAGTCGAGTGCTTTATTGCTGATCCAACGTTGTCCGTAACTGGATAACCATAAAGACAGTTGATGGGTACTCCACGAAGCATGCTGAGGGACATGAGTGACCTAGATGGAATTTGCCCATCCTGCATAACAGGATAAATGTCTATGGGCCCAATATTGAACTGGACAAGGATGACACGGTCTATGCCTTGTGTTCAATATAGACATAAGGGCAAAAGGGTAATTATACACATAATTATTATCACAGATGGTTTTGTCAGATCACATGACATTTTCGTGTCTTGGGTAGCAGTGATGTGTTGCTAGATACCGCTCACTGTTTATTATATTAAATGTGTGATTTAATATAATTGCCAACGTCACGAAAACCTACAGGGTCACACACAAAGGACGGATTGATGAGAGATAGAGTAACTAAGGAATATCGTAAGGTACGGTACCCTTAAGTGAATTATAGAACATCTTAAGGTACGATGTACTTGAGTAGAATACGAAATATGGTAAGGTACCATGGGCTTAAGTGATTTTGGGCATATTATAAGATATGGGCCAAAATACACTTAAGTGGGCTTTTTAGCTTGAAGCCCACACAAGTGGTTCTATAAATAGAACCCTTGTGCAGAAGCAAAAATTTGCAGTTGCATTATTTTCGTTTTCTATCTCTCTCTCTCTCTCACTCAAAGCCTTCATTCGTACCAGCTAGCACTGAGATTGAAGGAACCCGTTCGTGTGGACTGAGTATAGACGTTGTCATCGTTCAACGTTCGTGATCGCTTCGTGGATCTGCATCAAAGGTTTTGATCGTCACAAGAGATCTGCACCAAAGGTTTCAGTCGTCACAAGAGGTAAATATTCTATCACTGATCATGACCATTCGTAAGGATCTCTAAAGGAGAAATTTTTAATTTCCGCTGCGCTTTGGGTCGCAATTCTCCTTCATCTCCGTGCTTTCTGCCTTCTGAACAAGACACTTCCGACTGATCCCCACCGGGGATTATCCATGATGTCTTAACCAAAGCAAACGATCATGCTGGACGCAGTTGTTCGTTTCAATCCCTCTTTTGCCTGGACCGCCCTTTCGGGTTTTCAGTCCATCGGGATACCCTTTTTTGCCCAAGCCGCCCTTGTGGGGTTTTCGACTTGCCGGGTGTACAATTTTTTTTCTTTTTATCCCTAATTTTTGCCCGAACCTTTTCATTTTTTCTGGTTCGCCGGGATGCCCATTTTTGCCTGGACTATTTTATTCTTTTCGTCCAGCGGGTCTCTTATACGAAGTATTTTTTAACTGCGTCCGTATTCACAGGGGACGAAAAATCCTCGTCATCCGTAGTTGTTGACAACAAAGCTCTGCCAGAGAAAACCTTCTTGACCACGGATGGACATTCATAACCGTATATCAACTTGCCCCACGATCGCCTTGAGGAGGAAGGATCCTTTTCAAATACCAGCTCTCCCGCGTGGTACGCACGAGGTCGCACTTTTCGGTCAACAACACGCTTCGTTCACTGGGTACAACTGCCCCATGACAAGTAACTGCCAGTCTCTTTTCCTCAATCAGGCTCAACGCGTTATACCGAGTCCTTATCCACTCAGCCTTCTCCAATTTTACGCCCACCAAGACTCTCCATGATGAAATCTGGACCTCAAATAGTAGCATCGATTCCTTCTCATACACCTGCGAGGAAGGCGTTGCCCCAGTAGATGCACGTACCGAGGTTCGATACCCAGGATACAAGCTTCGTACTCAGCCACCATTGTTGGTGCAATCAAATGCTAACCGGGCAACGAAGGGAACGTGGGATCCCTTTGGCGTAACCAAAGCAGCGCTAACTCATCCACATTAACCCCATCAGACATCAGAATCCGTTCGGATTCAGGGTCAGGCCCCTCCTCCGGGATCGGTTCCTCACAATCTTTCGATTTGAGCACCTCGAGATGTCCTCATCAGGAAACTCAAACATCCTTGGTTGATAATCCTCAATGGGTTGCGGGGCGAGGTAATCAGACAATACACTCCCCTTTATTGCTTTCTGAGAGGTATACTGGATATCATATTCAATCAAAATCACTTGTCCTCTCGCAACCCATTCGGTCAATGCTGGCTTTTCAAACATGTACTTGATCAGATCCGTCTTGGAAATCCACAAAGTGGTATGAACCAGCATATACTGTCTCAGTCGGCGAGCAGCCTATGCCAAAGTACAGCAAGTTTTCTCGAGCAGTGAATGTATTGTTTCACAGTCGGTAAACTTTTTGCTAAGGTAAATTGCGTGCTCTTTTCGACCAGACTCGTCATGCTGACCCAGTACACCTCATAGACCCCTTGAGGGCTGTCAAGTACAGGATTAATGGTTGTTCCTTCACTAGAGGCATCAGAATCAGAGGTTCCTGCGAATGTTCTTTTATTTTTTCCAAATGCCATTTGGCAATCATTATTTCACCTGACCGTTTGATCTTTTCTTTTCTTCCAACAGCTTGAATATGGGTTCACACGTGGCTGTTAGATGAGATATGAACCGTGAAATGCAGTTCAATCTATCTAAGAAACCACGAACCTTCTTTTTTGTTCTCGGTTCAGGCGTTTCTCTATTGCTTTTACTTTCTCTTCTTCCTTTTTTTTTACAGGATCAACCTCGATTCCTCTTTCACTTACAATAAACCCCAGCAATTTACCGGCCTGCATTCTGACAGTGCACTTATTCGGATTCAACCTCAGTCTGAGTTGTCTCAACCAGTCAAACAGCTTGGCCAAGTCTGCCAAATGCCCCTCTTCTGTTTGGGACTTTGCTATCATGTCATCAACATAGCATTCAATTTCATGATGAATCATATCATGAAACGAAGTCACCATAGCTCTCTGATACGTGGCACCAGCGTTCTTGAGACCGAATGGCATCACCTCCGCTCTTGACACTCGCCTCCAGGGCAGCCCCAACCTTTATTTCCTTTCAGACCTCCTCAGTGCCTGGATTGACAATCTCAACTCGCTCCTCGTGCGGCTGAATCACCTTCTCCTCTTGTTTCAACAACCTGGCTAATTCCCTCGGCAGTTCACAATCTTCTTCACCTTCTTCTTCGGCATGATAGATCGGATTGTCGAAGTCATACAAAGGTGTAACCGAATTGTTATCAATGAGATCAGGAGGATAAGGGCTTTAGAGCCGGAACGAGACAGATCAAAAGAAAAAAATGAAAATAAACATTGCCATTTTTATTTTTGTTTTTAAACTGCAAAAATAAGTGAAAAATAGGGAACACCGCTTTTAATGTGAAAAACATCCATTTATTAATGATGCAAAACATTGCAAAATGATGCACATGAGGTGGCCCTTACAATGGATCATTATGTTTCGGGCAAAACGTATGGCTTTCATGCATACAGAATTGAAAAACAGAAATACTACTCTTCATGTAGAGTGACAGTGATGATCTTTTCGGCTTTCCAGTTTTGGACTTCCATCCCTGGTACGCACGGTTTTATCCAACCATCAAGCTCACAGTCACTGTCGACCTCTTCACCCACCGAACAGACGCGATCTGGATTTAGCAATCCCGCATTGGTGAACGTGAATGGCTGACGACGTCCTTTACCCTGTCCAGACGAGCCTCGGCCCGGCTGATAGCCAACCCCAAACCTGTCTTCCTTGGCGGCGATGTCTATCATCTTTCCCCAACCTGGGGCTCCTCCGCTCTTCACCACCTCAGCAGCTTGCTTGTAAGAAGAAATGGACGGCTTCTTCTCTCCTTTTGCAAAAACAGCATTCTCCACCTTGACGGTCTCGAATCCCTGACTCGGTGTTTCAAATATTCCACCATCCATTTCTTCATACTTGAATGATGATAGTTGGCTGATAAAAATATCCTCCTCCCCCTAATCAACTTTCTCAAATCGGAGACTCCCTTCATCCATCATTCTCTGAATCGTCTCCCTCAGCATTACGCACCCATTTGCAGTGACAGTGCAAGCAGCACACCGATTATCACAACCAGGGAAAACTCCACTCTTCATTAGATGTCTCTTGACCACAGACATTGGAGTCCTCAACTGATTCACATCCGTCACCTCCATTTTTCTCTTATCCTCTGACATTACGTTCACCCCCATAGGACCATGCACCGGCATGGGGTTAGCATTAACATTCGGTGTCGGTGCAAAATTGATGGCTTTAGAATCCACCAAATCTTGAACGACATGCTTAAAAGCTTTACAACCCTCAATGCTATGCCCGGGTGCACCAGCATGGAACTCGCACTTGATGTTCTCATTGTAACCTGCAAGCCTTTGGTCTGATCCTACCAGAGCCAACGTCCTCGGCTGAACCAACCCAAGATCCTTCAACCTCTTAAACAGAAGAGCATACGCCATGGGTGGCTTATCAAACTGACGATCAGTCATCCTTCTTCTCACTTGGCACCCAGCTCTCTGTGTTCTCTGTTGAGGTGACTGTTGTTGCTGTTGTGCAGATCGATTACCAGTAGGAATCGTCACTGTAGCAGCATATGGGTGGTAACGATCCCTACCGTGTCCCCTCTGGGTATACACATCACTCGATTCAACCTCCTTCTTGCGCTGACCATCACCAAAGGACTTCTTTACTCCAGACGGCGGAGCATTTCCCTGTATTTCCCCCATTCTCAGCCAGTTTTCAATCCTCTCCAACCTTTCAGCGATTGCTTTCTGCCCCACGGCGAACTCTTGCACGACATTGAACAACTCCCTCATCATCTCTTTCAATTCGAGAATGTCGACGTTGGATGGATCCATCAGCTTGGACTTGTTGAGTCTAGTAGGATATCTGAGCGGAAGAGCTATGTGCACTTGGTTAGATACTGACACCTACAAAACAGAAAACAGGTTAATATGACTCACACATGCAATGTCTATCCGTACTAGGAACATTCGGTCCTTCGATTCTGGCTTCATCGAGACGGATAATAATTTGACAATGACATTCTGACATCTGGATGTCTCTCATCCAGGATCTCAATCAAAAATGGATCCTGAGTACGGATAGACATGGGTTAGATGCAGATGAATGCAAAATGGGAATGATGTTGATGCATGAATGCAATGCACTGTGTCATCCTCCAAGTTATCTGATCATCAACTGTACGGAAGCCCCAGTCTCTGAACTAATCACAACCATCTGAGGTAACTGACTAACCATAATTCCAACTTCAGAGGTTCCGAAATAAACGGAACTGAAGGATATATCACCATCATCACCAGAGAAATCACTGAACCGATAACCACAACAATCATCTGTACCAGCCCAGGGAATCCTGAAACAAACGGATCCCCACTTATAAATATTACAGACAGAACTCCGGCGTCTCGGAAATAAATATCCATAAATCCAACTCATAAATAGGACTCTGATCAATGGCTGAACCATTAGTCACCAACAAAGAGTCACCATCAGAACATGCATCTGTAAGAATCAACCCTCCCCTCACAGGTGAATTCTAATCAGGTCACCCTAAGGCGGATAATGGTCTCGACAATCGGGCAAAGATACTCAACGGGTTTGCCCTTTCGGGTGTGCCGTTGCAGCTCTCTTAAGATCATCTAAACCAAAGATCCGGGAAAGAACGGTCACCGAAGTCACCAGCTCAGATGAGGTGACTCAACCAGAGTGGATACTCCACAAAGGAAGAGCTCTCTCAAAAGAACCTCGTTCGGCTTGTGGTATGTCACGTCGCCAAAAACATGTTGACCTAACATGAGAGGCAACATGAGACCGCACTAATCCTAGGTGTATACTCGGGCCTGGGTTTTAGCCCCACTCAGAACACCCACCCCAAATCAAGGAACCAACCTGTACAGAGTCAGCACAATGATAGTATGATGCATGCGAACATATATGCAAATATATACAAAATATAATGATCATAAATGCAATAAATAGAGAAGCACAAGCAACCTAAACTATCCTAGAGAGCGCAAGGAGAGACTCGCTTAGGGAAGATGGACCAGCAAGAGGTCAATTTCTAGTCCCCAGTGAAGTCGCCAGCTGTCGCATCCGCGAAAAACAACCGGCGGGAAAAACAAACAAACAAAGCCGTCACCGTGCGTTATTTATCCCAAAGGAGGGAAAGGAAACGCTCGAAGTAAACCTGGAAAGGGAATGGTCTTACGACCGGAGATTGCAAGGATCGGGAGTCGGTTACGCAAGGGGAAGGTATTAGCACCCCTCACGTCCGTCGTACTCGACGGGATCCACGCTCAGAAGAATAGAATAAGGTTGCTAAACACTGCTCAAAAGAATGCACACACACACACTGGAATAAAACACAGGTGGAAGGAGACGGAAGCGGACTCGGTAGGATGTCGCATCCTGGTCCTACATAGTTTGTCAGAAACAAACATCAGAGTCAACGTAGTTCGGGGAAATGGGAAATGGGCTCGCTAGGATATCGCATCTTATGCCTACGTATCTCATCTGGAATGAGAATCAGAGCTACCGTAGTTTGGCTAACGCACGCCGAAACAAAACACACGCACAGACGCTGAGACGTCAAAGCAAACACGCAAATGGAAACAGACTGCCAATGATTGGTCTTACGTCCGACTCCAAACAACAAACATAAACAAGGAAACCGAATGCCAATCGCTGGACTTACATCAGACTCCGAACACACAAACAAACACAGGAAACTGACTGCCAATCGCTGGACTTACGTCAGACTCCAAGCAAACAAACACCAATAGGATACGGAATGCCAATCGCTGGTCTTACATCCATCTCCTAACACACACAAAAAGGTTATAAAACAGACAAGCTAATAGGGAGTCTGGAACTCGAGCCTAATAACTGTCAAGCAAACACACACAAAAAGAAAAAGGGTGCCCGGAGAGATCTCGCACGATCTCCTGCCTACGTACCTCATCTGGTATGAGGATCAGGGCAACGTAGTTCCCCTTAACAGGGGAGAAACTTTCTCCTAATCAGAGACTGGGAAATGATAAACTAAAAGGGAGACTGACTCGAGCCTAATAGTTATCATGCAATCCACAATGGTCCTAGGTTGAGGTATCTAACAGATCCTAACTCGCACAGGCAGCAAGTTGAAACAGCAAATAAACAGCAAACAAGCATTCACAAAAGAGCAAGCACACACACTATATGCAAACAAATGGCTCATACAAGGCTAGGCTGTAGAAACAAGCCAACTGGAATGGGGTGTTTTTAGCTCTTAACCCTAACATTGAGAGTTAGGGTGAAGCAGATGAAATGGAGATGAGGGTTATGCCTCATAGCTCTTATCCCTGGCCTAGGAGAGCTTGAATCAAATAGAAAATGTGGGAGTTCAGAATGTAGGAACTCTTCTCCACAAATGACTGACTCTATGGATAAGATTTTGGGTTTTTATTCAAAGTGCATCAACACATGGTGTGAGCAGGATGAATGACACAACTGAATAGCAGGGGATGGATTGCACATCCCTTGTATCTTCCAATTGCCTCTTAAGAGGACTTAATCTGCTTGGCACAAAATTAAACAACCACAAACATTGCCTCTTCAGGAGGGCTTCAGACAGGTGCCTGCCAAAGTAACATGACAGGTCTTCCAGACTACATGAAGATTAAGGGATTATACCTAAGTGGTATGCCAAACACAAGCAAGCAAAGCAAAGTTCAAATGAACTTAAATCAACTTAGGTACCTGTGGAAACAGCTAAACCAATCAGTACAATACTCAGACAACAGTCAACAGTCACTATCAAACAGACAGACAAATCAATATGCACAATGAGTAAGCCCTAAGGCAAACACAAATGAATTATCCTCAACCTACAAAACATCAAGTGTTAGCCAACAAGAACCAATGATCAAGCTCAAATGAAGGAGCAACATCAATCATGGAGATGCACACTTAAACCTGAAATTCACAACTCAAATGGTAAGTCCAAACCACTAGGTCAAAGCCTAGGGTCAAAGGTGAAGAAAAATTCAAAACAGGAGCTAAATTTCAACAAAATGCAACTTCAAACACATACGAATATGTCCTAAAAAGGAAAAAAACAAAATCATCTAGCAAAGGCATTTCATGTGCAAGAGAAGTCAAAGACAATTTCAAAGCTCACAAATGGACATTGAGAATGAAAATTCCAAATCAAAACAGAAATGATTCAAATAATTCTGGCAAAATTTATGAACATTCAATACATCCCAAACAATCATCATACAAAAAATCAGAAGCATCCAAGTTCAATTGGCATGGCAATAAAATTGCACAAGTTGATCATCAAATTATGTGACACATATTGTCACACCAATTTAACACATGCATAAAACAGAAATGGTAAATGAAAAAAATACCAAACCAAGCCTAAAACATCCATTAACATGTTAGGAACAATCATGCAAAATTTCATGGCATTTGGATTATTTTTGAGCATTTTATGATAAGATGAATGGAGCAAGGTCACAAATGTACACACGTTCACATACTCAACCACAATTCAAAATCCAGAAAGTGTAAAATCATGAAATTACCACCAAAAATTCTAGACAAACATAGGATCATGCTACAAAAAATTTGGAATTAATTGAGCCATTTTTCAATTAGTTATGAATTTTAGAAGTTGGAGGAAAAAATGAAATGAAAATGGCACATACATGAAATTAGGGAGGGAAAAGCATAATTGTGAAATAATTTGAAAAACGCTGCTACCAGGAATCGAACCTGGTAGCAATTTGAAATGAGCGCCTGGCCATGAAACGTTGCCGTTTTGGCAGCGAGCCCTAGTTCTACGCTAGCGACGGTTCAAACCGACGCAAAGGACGCAAAACCGACGTAACACGAAGATCTTCATCTTCTTCATGAAGATGATGAAGAACAGCATGAATGTTCATGCGTTTTTCCAGAATTTTCCAAAGTGCCCAGAATTTCACAAATTTTATATCAAAACGAAGCCTATGCAACGAGGAACACGAATCCATAAACAATTCACACTAATTCATCATGAATTTCAAGAATCGAAGGAAAACTTTCTAGATCTACAAACTTTCAATTCCACATAACTTCATGAATATTGCACCAAATCACACGAAATTTATATCATCATTCTCACCATGAAAAACTCTACAATTCTATGCACATAAAATCATGAATTAGGAGGTTCGAAAATGTGACCTCTTGAAGCTCCAACAATGGCAGTGGTAGATTCAAGTGTCCAAAAGCATCCAAATCCCTTCTATCAACCTTGTTAACACCTCTGAAGTTGAAAATGAAGCTTGGAATGGCTTGGATCTAGCTTAGATTTGAATCTCCATCATCATGTTCTTGATCTTCAAGTGCTCAATTCTTGCTCGAATCTTCCAAACCAATGCTTGATCTATGCTAAATGAAGGTCAGTGAACAAGAATATGGAAGAAAATCAATGCACTATGTGGAAGAAATTGAAGTTTTGATTTGGAGAAAAAATGGAGGGAAAAAGAATTTTGAGATCTAGATCTAGAATTTATGAAGCTAAACTGAAATTCTGTTAGGTTTTTCTATTTATATGCTTCACTAATCACATACTAATTAAAATTAGGCATGGTTTAGTTGTGATTAATCAAAATAAGGTGTTATGACCAAAAATGACATTTTGCATGGTGCATGGAGCAAATGGACGTGAACAGTAACATTTTCTTGATCAAAGTCACTCAAAATCATCTTTTAAACACATTGGCAATGGTAGAAAGCTCCCATGATGCATAGATTTCAAATTTGTGAATTTCCCTCCAAAAATGGCTTGAAAAATCACATGATTATGTGATGAGATTTTATGAAATGTGATGAATGATTTGGAAAGTTCATGTCAAGAGAAGAGTTTTAGAAAAAGAGGCACCAAATTTGGAGTTATGAAACAAAAGTTATGCCCTTTTGAAATCCCATGCACACTTGACAATGATTTGACCATATCTCCTCAACCACACATTATAAATTCATGATCTTGGACTTTTTGGAAATGGGAGAGAGAGGTCTTCAACTTTAATGTTGGACAAAAATTCATTTAAAGCTTCCTTGGTGATGTAAGATCAAGTTGAATTTGAACCAAAACCTTTCCATTTTGGGAAACTTCCAATTATAGGTCACTTTCCATTTTTGGAAAGTTTTGATCTGACCTCAAATTCTTCAAGATAAGCACTTGACATGATTGATAAGCCCCTTTTGAACATGAATGAGATGTTGAAACTCATTTCTCCACCTCCTAGCCCTCAGTTGACTTTCTGTTGACTTTCTAGGTCCTCAGATGACTTAGAAGTGCTCTGATCAGCCTGAGCCTCAACCACTTGATGAAATGGCTCCAAAATGAACCCCTAGCTCTTGTAAGCTCCACGTAATAATCATATGATCCTCATCCAATAAAATAAACCCCATTTCCTTGAGGAACCCTGACTGATAGAATGCAACTGATTAGGGTTGACCAGAGGTCAAAACCCTAATCCCAAAGAATCTGAGCCTGAACAATAAGCCCCTTGAGGAGGACATAACCATGATGATGATGACATATCCTTGCCAATAAGATAATGGTCAAACTCCTTGAGGGACCAAGAAACCCTAACTGAAGCACAAACCCTCAGATGGCTAGTGATCAATTCAATAAGACCCTCAGGCTTGAATCTCTTAACCTCTCTATCTCTGAAAAGACTTAGGAGGATGACTTTCTTATTACCACATGATATGCAATATGCAAATGCCTAATGTCCTACAAAATGAAATGCAATATGCTAAGCTAGTCCCAAGAAAGGAGGGCAAATTTTGAGGTGTTACACTGTGGAGTCAGAATCCCTGAGTTGAAGTATACCTTTTAGGTTTTCCTCAGAAGTTTTGAAGTTTTGATATCTCTCACCCTTATACCGGTCTTTGATATTCATCTCTTCCTGAGCATGTTGTATCTCTCACCCTCATACCTGGCGTTCAGATCACATGTCTCCTTGAGCTTATTACCCAGTAACCGGTAATACTTCGTCCCGCTGCTTCCCCGGAAGTGTCCTTGTGGACATCCCCAGCGAAGTCCCTTAGTGGATTATTTTCATCCGGATTTTCTCCGAAGTATCCGCTGTGGATAGTTTTTTGCTGTATTGGCATATTCCCTAATACATGCATCTTCGAGTCAGCTCGAGTCTTTCCATTGGATCTTTTCCCTTTGGAATTCTGTTCCCCGCGCTTTGAGTCGTGACCTGCTCGCGCATTTTTATCCCTTTTCTATCCCCAAGAGAGTCCCCAGGGTCTTGGTCCCATGGAGTGAATTGCTCATATGGATTATCAGTGGCTTCTGATTTCTTTGCTTTTGCGGACACATATCTCCACAGAGTGCTACCATTTTTCATACCTACATTTGCATCATGAGGTCTCTTATGGACCAAAATTCGTCTCTTTATTATTATTTAAGTCCATTCTACCCCGTCGAGACGAAGATTTTAACCTTCACTTCTCCGGCTAGAATGACCTTATATAGGGGCATCTGTAAGACCCCAATTTTGACCCTAAGATCCCTCATGGCATCATAACATTACATTTGCATTGCCTCAAGGATCTTTAGCATCTTGGTTCCCTTTGCCTTTGGGTGGGACTCCTTGTGATTGGTTTGAGATCACCAAGCATGCTTGAATTATACATCATTGTTTCTCTTACTTTTGTTTACTAACCAAAAGCACAAAAATGTGTCACTAACATCTTTTGTTTGAAGCTTGAGTATCATCCAAGACACTTTGTGGGTTCTATTTAGATGGTCAGTCAACACAAGGGAATGGCTTGAGATACTTCCAACAGGTTCAAATGGGGTCTATTCGTCAGTCAAAACGTTAATCTTGAAGGAGCAAAAGTTTGTTCATGAGCTGTCATGCTCGCTAGGCGAGCAGAATGGGTCGCCTAGCGAGTCCCAAGAAAAGCCACCAGAATCACCTACGCTCAGAGGAATTTCTTGAACTGTCATGCTCGCTAGGCGAAGCCCACGTGTTAAAAAAACAAAAAAAAACAAAAAAAAAACAAAAAAAAACGAAAAATAAATAAATAAATAAATAAAATATAACAGAAAAAATTTGGACTTGGGCCTCTCTCATTTGAGCCCACAGGTCCACAAAAATCAGGTTATAAATTCAGAGTTTCAGTGAAACAAAAGGCAATTCTATTCCTATTACCCTGGCAGGAAAAAGATAGTGAGAGAAGAGCTAACAGAGTTCAGAGCAATCTCCAGAGACTGAAGGGAATTCATCTGCAAAGAACCAATTCCCTCTCATATAAACCCTAAGAGTCCTTTGCAAACCCAACCGGGCAATTTAATTTCATTCGATCTCTCCAGTCATGTTTGCCTTATTCCCATTACTTTATGCTTTTAATTTGAATGCTCTGAATGTATGAGGTATTATGGGTGAATTTGATACCCTTTTGATGCATGTGTTTGACAAGAGGTTTAGGCCTCCTACCCTTGGTTGCTTTTTGTGAGCTTTTTGTGAATTTTAATGGCATGATTCATGTGGTTACATTTTGATTTGGGGGCAACTCTTGATTACCCTATCTTATTTCTCTAACCTGTTTGTTGAGTTTTGTTTTGTGAGGGCTCATATGACTCTTGCAGAGATGGCTTGCCTGGTGTTCCACTTTATTTGTGGGATACCACCTGGAGGTTTATTCCGATTACCTGTACTGGCTCGCTTTCTTTGATGGTGTTTAGCTTGGAAGAGTCTCTGGGTTTCTTATCTCTTTAATTGTTGTTACTTCGAATCTTTATCCGTACGGTAGATCTCTCGATCCCTTTACTTTTCCCGCATGTTACCGATTTCTTAGGTTTCGTATAGCCTCTCGTGACATGTCATTTAAGGTAGCGCGGTTCCTTCATCTAGGACTGCCTTTTTGCATGAGCATTCCTAACACCCAAAACTCATTGATTTTTCTTCTCCTAAGAACATGTTATCTCCTTCTACTACAGGCGAGTAAGTCTCCAAAGGTCGAGCATCCGGTAGATTGCGTAGTAACGTCGTTCACCCCAAAACACAACCCTTACCCCGTAGTTAGTCGAACTACGTTTTGCTCTGATTTTTATCCCAGATGAGATACGTAGGCATAAGACGCGATGTCTTAGCGAGAACACTCCTCTTTAACCTATAGGTAGCCGAGCTACAAAGACTCTGATTCTCAGATTCAGATGAGATATGTATGCAGTGGATGCGACGTCCGTGCGAGTCATTTTATTTTGACCCTTCTTTTAGTAAGTAGTACATTAGATAAACATACACGATTTTCTCATCCCTTCAATCATGTTTGCACAAATAAATTTTCAAAAAAAAAACAACAACCTTTGCAACAAATGTGAAAAGGGCTCCCTAGGAGTACCTAGGATGCTTTGGGTGCCTAATACCTTCCCATTGCATAACCAACCCCCTTACCCAGATCTCTGACATTTTTACTAGTTTTTGATTCGATAAAACTTTTAGGTTTTTGTTCGCTTTCTAACCATTCCTTTGGATAAATAGAAGTGCGGTGGCGACTCGACTTGTATGATTTACCTTGGATTTAGTCAATATCTCTAATGGTAACGAATACCCCGCTACAGTAACAAATACTTTGTTACATTCATAGATGATTTCAGTCGAAAACTATGGTCTTACCTAATCCAGAAGAAAAATAAAGTGATCGAGGTATTTTCCAAGTTTAAATCGATGGTCGAAAGACAGAGCGGTCGAAAGATCAAGATTTTGAGAACTGATGGTGGTGGAGAATATGTGTCAAATAACTTTGATGCATTATGTATGAAAGAAGGGATTATGCATGAGGTGGTGCCACCCTACACTCCATAGCAGAATGGAGTCGCAAAGAGGAAGAATAGAACCATTATGAATATGGTTAGAAGTATGTTAAAAGGTAAGCATCTACCCAAAGAATTATGGAGAGAAGTTATGTCAACTGCGACATATATCCTAAGCATATGTCCAACGAAGAAGCTAGAAGGAATCACACTAGAAGAATGTTGGTCTGGTGTCAAGCCTAGCTTGAGTCATCTAAGGGTGTTTGGATCTATAGCACATAGACATGTGTCAGATCAGTTGAGAAGAAAACTTGATGACAAGTCGAGTCAGATGATCCTGATAAGATATCATTTGACTGGAGGATACAAGTTGTTTGACCCAGTGAATAAGCAGGTTGTGATCAGCAGGGACGTGATCATAGATGAGCTTAGAGAATGGGATAGGACTGAGAATGTCAAGAAAGATTCAGTGAGAACCAGCTACTGAAGTCGAAAGAGAAGTTCGACAGGAAGAAGCCAGAGGTGAAGCAGGCCCAAGCAGACCTCAGAGAACAAGACACATGCCTGCAAGGTTGCAAGAATGTGTGATTACACCAGATGATGTGGTCGATGAAGAAGGTGAGCTGGTACATTATGCTTTATACGCAGATGTCGAACCTGTCAATGTAGCTGAGGCATTGAAAGATTTGAAGTGTATGAAAGCAATGGACGAAGAGCTGAAGTCAATCAAAGTCAGCAACACTTGGTCACTTGTCGAATTACCCCAAGACAAGAATGCAATCGATGTGAAGTGGGTATAAAAGGTGAAGTTGAATCTCAAAGGAGAAGTGACTCGGCACAAGGCGAGACTTGTGGTGAAAGGATTTCTTCAGAAAGAAGAAATCGACTTTGATGAAGTTTTTGCACTTGTTGCTAGGACCGAAACAATCAGGTTGGTTGTTGGTCTAGCAAACATGAACAACTGGCAGATGTGTCAGATGGATGTGAAATGTGCATTCCTTAATGGCCCCTTAGAAGAAGAAGTTTATGTTTCACAACCAGTTGGGTTTGTGAAACAAGGTGAAGAAAGAAAGGTGTACATGCTGCATAAAGCCCTATACGGACTTAAACAAGCTTCAAGAGCTTGGAACAAGAAGATAGATGGTTTTCTAAGGGAGAAGGAATTCGTGAAGTACAAATCTTAACATGGAGTATATGTAAGAAGAAGTAAGAGTGAATTGCTTATACTATGACTCTATGTCGATGACATATTGATAACAGGTAGCTGCAAGAAGGAGATCGAAGACTTCAAAGGTGATCTCAACAAGGAATTCGAAATGTCAGATCTGGGTGACATTTCATATTTTCTTGGCATCTAATTCTACAAGAGTGGTAGAGGTTTAATGATGCATCAAAAAAGGTATGCAGGCGAAATTCTCAAGAGATTTGAGATACAAGATCGCAACCAACTTCGACTCCAACTGAGACCTGATTACAACTGTCGAAAGATTCAGATGAAGATGATGTCGACCCAACCCAATACAGAAGACTTATTGGGTCACTTCGATACCTTTGTCACACAAGGCCTGACTTAGCATACAGTGTAGGTATGGTGAGTAGGTTCGTGCTGAAGCCAAAGGTATCACATATAGCAGCGGCGAAGAGGATACTAAGGTATCTGAAAGGAACTCTCGACTAAGGCATTTTGTTTCTTGGAACTGATGAAGGAAAAGAATGCAAATTAGTTGGATACACTGACTCAAGTTGGTGTAGTGATGTTGAGGATCGAAAATCCACAGTTAGCTATGTGTTTATGCTAGGTGGTTCACCAGTTGCTTGGAGTTCGAGAAAAGAGTCGGTAGTGGCATTATCGTCATGCAAAGCAGAATACATAGTTGCTTCTCTTTGTGCATGTCAAGCAACATGGATGGTGAATCTGGTCGAAGAGATAACAGCAAAGAGTCATGGAGCAATTACCATGAAGATCGACAGCATGCCAGCTATAAATCTGGCGAAGAATCTGTTAGCACATGGTCGAAGAAAACACATCGAAATGAGGTTCCATTATCTTCGAGAGCAGGTAGCAGATGGGAAGATGAAAGTGGAACACTGCAGAACTGAGAATCAGATTGCAGACATTGTAACAAAGGGAGTGCAGGTCGAAGTGTTCAGAAGGCTAAGAGCTATGATGAATGTAGATAGCTTAGACACAATGAATTAGGTGGTGTGTTGAATTGTAATTCCTTGTGTCAAAGCAGGTTGCTCGATAGAGCAAGGAAGTGTCCAACCACCTAGTGTGTTGAGTAGTGTTAGCTATTTTGGGCTTTGGCTTAAGGTCCAAGTTAACCTAAAATCTATAAATAGAGGGTGTAACCCTTATTTTGTAAGAGAGGTGAATAGAGTACTCATAACATTGTATTCATAGTATTTTGCAGTTGCAAAGTGAATCAGAAGTTTTCCATAGTTTGTGGGCAGAGAGAAACTCTGCAGAATTTTATTACTCTTCTCCTTCATAGTTCTTTACTTTCTTTCTCCATTGTTCTTTTCTTTTCATTGATATTATGTGGGTAATAACAATCTTTTTCATCAATATTGATTGAAATTCTCCATAGGTTTGAGGGGATTTCCAACAACTAACAGAGTTAGCATCGTCAACTAACTTTCTCCCTTGAACTACTAACTGTCACGCCTACCCTAACTTGTAACAACCTGCCCCAAAACTCTACCCGAAACGGTTACAATCATCCTCTATAAATTATCTCATCCTCTTCAATCATTGATCAACAATCACATTTCCAAAAATCTGCAGAATACACTCTCCCAACTCTCTATGATATTCTCTTAATCACTCTACACTCTAATAATCCTCTCTGAGCTATCTCTGATCCTAGTTATTCACACTCTCACGCACAAATTCATCAACAACGACAAGAGTTTTTTACCTAGCGACTAGGAATTTGAAGAAGAAGAAGAATCTCAACATAGAAGAGAAAGATTGGAGGCTTACCTCTGGTTTTCTTTCTCCATCTACATAATTCAAGCTTCAACAAACACCAAGGCATTCTCAGCCTTGTAGGGTGGTATCTCCATTGAAATCCATCTTCTTCTTGCTTAAAATTCATTATCGCAATGTAGTTTATCGATAAAGGAGCCAAGCCCCTAAGGTTTTAGCTCCATTCAACCTTCCGTCTTGGTTTAATTTTGAATTGATTTGTTAGAGTTCTTGGACATTTTTGTCTCAATTTGGAGAGATGGTTAGGAATTAGGAAAATACGATAGGATATTAGAGAAGATGAGGATGAAGTTGTTGTTCTGGTGGTGGCATTTGGTAGTTTAGACTCACTTCGCCGCCTCTGACGCGGCAGAGCCATCATCGACGGCGAAATGTTTTAAGATATATATATATATATATATATATATATATATATATATATATATATATATATATATATATATATATATATATATATATATATATATATATATATAGAGAGAGAGAGAGAGAGAGTTGAATATGAGACACAACAACAAAGGAATGAGGAGTGATGTTGAAACTTTCTCCCTTAGTCAGTTGCATTTCGTTTTGGGATTCAAGGAAGCCTAAGCCCATGATACTTTGTCCTACGGACCCTTAGTCTGCTCAGTATTCCCCCTCCTGAAACACAATAGAAACAACATTTCTTTGGGCTTCTTGTTAAGCCCGACGCCTCAATGGCCAGGGCCACACCCCTGGACTATTAATGTACCTTTATTGAATCAAGACAAATCACCACATTGGGCTTTCCTTGGGTCCATTGTTGTTATTACTAAATGCACATCCTCCTGGTCCACTGTACCCCTGGTTTCACTAGTTTAGAGTTCTTGTTGGTTTTTGCTTTAACTTCCTTTATTTTTTTTGTTTTGTATTTTAATCCATTGATGCATTTTTAATTGAAATAGTAAAAATCCATGCATGTTGTTGATTAGAAATTAATTTGGAGTAATTCACAATTTTGATTTTAATTGATAATTGTGCTTTAAATGCCATTTTCATAGCATGTTAGGATTTAGGATCGATTTTGAGTAATTCTGATTTTTATGCAATGAACTTTGTTTTGCTTGATTCCATGTGCCTGATGCTTAATTTGATCATGTACTGATTAATTAGTTGATCAAAGTTATCTTTGATCGATTGATTACTTTTGTCTCAGACTTGTCCTGAATAACATGTCTGCTCCCCATATCCAAACAAGTGATCATAAGTCCCTTGATCACTTGATTGGATTAGATCTTTGTCCTTACCCTGCACTGGATCTCCCGGGTCAAGTCAAAACTTCATACTTAAGGCTTTGAAGACTTTGGACATCAAGACTAGATCACTAATTCATCCTTCAAGCACAACAAGAAGACTCTTCTCTTTCATATACTTGTCAGTTATTATGCGAATTGTGCGCCCCGAGCCTTAAGGTACGAAGAAGAATGAGAGGGATTCTTCTTATCCTTGTTTTAAGTATCTTTGAGTGTGGAATGTAGGCCCCGGTTATTCAAAGTATTCTTCTTCGTTCATATACTTTAGTGCAATTCAAATCAAAGGACTTATAAGTCTTCTTCCCCACATACCACACTTCAACAATCAACATTCACAATACCTTTGTCTTTGGACCAAACACAATTTTCTTCGGACATCCATACATTCTTTGGGTTAATCACCTCATGGTTAAACACACATCTCTGAATTAATAGCCTTTTCATGCATTGCCTTGTATATCTATGTGCTTTGACAATCTTCATGCACTACTTTGTAGAGCTCTGTGCTCTGAAAACCTTCATGTATTTCCCTACAAGCTTCAGGCTCGAGAAGACCCTTTTCTTTCATTTTTCCCTGTAGAGATCCATGCTCTTGCAACTCATGCATGCCATATGAGCTTTGTGCTCAGGAAAATTAGTCATGCCCTATAAGCTCCGTGTTTAGGCAACTTTATTTTATTTCTTTCTTATGAGCTTCGTGCTCAGACAAACCCCTTTGTAGATCTTGATCTCCTAGATGTAGACAAAATCCTACAAATATGCATTGGCCACACCATCTACTAGTTAACTCCACACTCTTTGGTTCAGACGCACCTACCATATGGGTTCAAACAACACAATCTTGGTCAAAACAATACTTCCAAAACATCCAAGCAACACTTTCCTCATTTCATACCATTTTCCTCATTTCACAACTCAATTCTAAATCAAACTCATTTCTTAATTTAAGCAATTTCTCTTTTAATTCAAATTCAAGCAACTCTTTTCTTTTATCACTTAAATCTTTTCAAAACAATTTTCTTTATTTTCACAAAAGAACTGTTATAATTTGTTCCTTAGCAATCAGACTAAAAACTTGAAGAATCAGAGCTAGGATCAAAATCAGCTAACATCTACACGCTTCTATGATATGAAGGATTTTTTTTTTAAAAATCGTGAGAATCACAAATCAATGCCCATAGACGTCACCAATATTCCGTTGTAAAATGAGAGATCGGTGATGTGGTAGAAATGAGCTCCTTTTGTGCAGTGGAACGGGGGTGAACCTAGAAGTTTAGCACTTCGAAGTCTAAGTCAGTGTGGTCATAGAGATGTAACTTTCAAGAATGAGAATGAATGAATATACATGTTATGACATGTGACTAGTTTACCTATGATAGACAGTTAAAACTCTTCATGCTTTACCTAACGTGGGTTTTGAGAGATCTTGTCATCAGATCAAGTTTGAGGCCTTCTGACGAGACTTCATATGTTCGCCACTCTTCAACAAAGGTACTTTGGATTGGGCCTTTAGAATTAAGTCGATCTTGCTATGCCTTTGGCCATCTCGGGACATAAAAGATTACATCACCTTCCAACCCTAAATTTTCACAAAACATAAAGTTCGTCCTTAACCCATTTTTCAAAGATCCATCACTTTCAGCATGTCGTTCGATCTACCTACTTCAAAGGGTACCTTAGTAAACTGGTTGATATATTTTTGCATTGTTTCTTTCTTCTTCCACCTATCATTGACAACAGAATCCTCCAAATTCTTTGAAAAATAACAAAAACTGGATAGTCACGATGGAAGTTGGGATCCACATGAACATGTTGAACCCGTAGAAACCATGCTTGACGATTATCACGTCAGAAACATAATGAAGTGCATGTTAGTTTTCCTGACCCTCAAGGAGGCAACTACTATGTGGTTTAAAAATATATCAACCAGATTTTGTTATTTTTTAAAGAATTTCGGTATAGGTAACGTTCGCATTATCCTGGGTTTTCCCGATTGCTTAGAGATGGCCTCGGTGAGAACCACATGGGGTCTGGCTCTGCAATTTCTGTGAGTTGCTTCTTCTAGTGGTGAATGACCTTGAGGCATAGTCATTTTCTTCTACTTTAAGGAGTCTTTCTGCCATAAGGTCTGCATTCTCATGTTGCACCAAACTGTAAACGGTGGTGAGCAGTTCATTTGCTCCTTGTATACCTAGATTGACCTAGTATTTTTGGAGGCTCTGGGATATTTTTTGGTTTAGGAATTTGGGCTTACGGTTGAGCATGCTTGGAGGTCACCTTGAAGTAGTTGTTGGGGAGGTTGAAGATTGACATAATCTGAAAAGTGTTATGACCGATAGGTGGAAGGATTTGAGCTTGAGGGGAGAGGATGAGATGGTTGGAGAAATTATCAGGACTTGATTGACTTTCCTTGTTGGAGGAAGTAGAAGTTCTCTTGCGGAGTTGAGAACAAATGTTGTCGCTTTAACACCGGCGATGTCATTGCGATGAGCGGTTATCTGAGCCAACTGAGACATTGTCATCGTTGATATATAGTTAACCAGAGATTAGAATGGAATGTGGGTCGGTTGTGGTGGTGCAATTGTTAGGATATGATGGATTTTCTTGGAAATTCGTGAGAATCACAAATCAATTCCCACAGGCGTCGCCAATGTTTCGTTGTAGAACGAGAGATCGGTGATGTGGTATAATGGAGCTCCTCTTGTGCAATGGAGCGAATGTGAACCTGCAAGGTTAGCACTCTAAAATCCAAATAAAATGATAGAAATGTAACTTGCAAGAATGAGAATGAATGAATATACATGTTATGGCGTGTAACTAGCTGACGTGGATTTCGAGAGATTGTCTCATCCTATTTGATGGTGGCTGATCTCTTCCTGCTCTATCTAACGTGGATTTTGAGAGATCATATCATCAAATTTGATGGTAGCTAATGGATTCGTAACTCAAATCAGGCATGAGGTCTTCTGACGAGAATTCACATGTTATGAACTCTTCAATAAGGGTACTTTTGGACAGGGCCTGTACTCTTGATTGAAAGATAGTGGCAGAGAATTTAGCTTACATGCAAGGTAGAGGAATTGCAATACATGGCTACCACTCCTTTTTCTTTCAATTTTTCGTGGGATAAGTAGAAGAATTGTCCATTATGTAAGCTAGATTAGCAAATCAAGCTACATGTTTTCAAGGCGTGTAGACATGTCAAACCTGTTAATCAAATTGTGCTGCAGACCCATAATACTTATCACAGTTTGATCAAAAATATTAAAGAAAAGTATAGTGGACATTGATTGTTTCAAAACTAGAGTCCCTTGTACATTGTTTATGAGATTTCTGATTTTATTTCTACCACTTGAGGATCCCTACTGTTCTCCAAGAAAATTCAGCATCAATCCACATATTAGTTTAATGTTGATCCAGTTATCCAAAAGAATGTTATTATAGGAAAATTGAAGAGAAAATGATGTGGGAAAACAGTTTTTGAAAATGTGAGATACGAAAACCCAATATTCTTGATTCAACTATAATTCATCAGAATAATCACAGTACTAAATTTCATAAAATTCAAACTTCAGTCTATGTAATATTCAATATAAATTCCATTTCACTGAGAATTGCATGTCACAAATCAACCTAAACATCATCAGAAGCACTGGGAAATTACAATCGCATTTTGAAACTAAACAGCAACATTTTGAAAATAAACAAAAGAGTGAATCATCTTCAACCTCCGAATCCATAGAGGGTTCTTCCTTGTCTCTTAAGAGCATAGACAACATCCATGGCAGTAACAGTCTTCCTCCTAGCATGCTCGGTATATGTAACAGCATCACGAATCACGTTCTCCAAAAAGATCTTGAGAACTCCTCTGGTTTCTTCATAGATCAAACCACTGATCCTCTTCACACCTCCTCTTCTTGCCAATCGACGAATAGCTGGCTTTGTGATACCCTGGATGTTATCGCGAAGAACCTTTCTATGCCTCTTTGCACCTCCCTTTCCGAGTCCTTTGCCACCCTTTCCACGGCCTGACATTTTCGCGAGAAAATTTGAGAATCAAAAGGAAATTGAAGAATTAGGGTTTTGATTTGAGGTCGAGTGAGAATTACAGATGGGGATCGGAGTATTTATGTATGGTAGCGAGCGGGAGAAGAAGAAGATGGAATTGAGATTTGTGTTTTGATGTCAGTCGTTGGATTTGAAGTAATCAACGGTGCAGACTCACGATCCGCGTATGCTGTTACGGATGGTTGAGTTGAAAGGACTTTCCTTTTGGTTCTTTTTTTATTTGGGGGTTAAGAATTGGGTCTTCGTTTTTTCAATGTTACTTTTACAAGTGTTATTGTTTGTTAGCTTTTTTTTTAATAAATAAATTACTACTTGCAAGTTACTACTATTGAATAATTCACTGAATATCATATCAATGTTTTTCTACTAGTTAGTATGTACCGTGTCAAAGTTTTACAAATTACATTAATTTATTTTTGTGATTTACAATTGCTCATACTCTTTTTATTACAATAACCAGAACATAGTTAATTTGTTTATATTATTAACAAGCAAATTCAAAATGGGGATATAAAATTGGAAGAGAATTCATTGTAAAGAGATAGATGTCATGAGAGGGTTTGAAACAGGTTAAGGCTCACTTGAAAAGTTTGTTCTCAACCCATACTCAGTGGGATAATGAATCGGGCAAGAACCAAGGTTTCGAGAATGAAAGGAAGAGTCTATCATTTTTCTTATTCCTGTCATTTCTTAATGCATGTGGAGCAAAAGAAAATGTATGAGGAATTTCAAAAGTTTTGAGATACTGATGAAGTGATCATTTCATTAATACGTGACATTAGAGGGAGACGATACGGCTTTGTGAGATTTTTTTTATTTAAGGAATGAGAAGTTGCTAACCACAAAGTTGGACAACATTTTCTTGGGATATAGTGTAGGTGCTTGATTGGCTGCATTATATGGTAAAACACTAGCTGGATTCTAATGTCTTGACTGATGTCATAACATGGTGTGTATGTGTGACTGCATTGTAGGTTAGAATATCTAACTGTACTCTGATGTCTTGACCGATGTCATGACACACTTGAGTAGTTACTGCAGGATTAGCTAATACAGGATTTATTGAATGTCAAACTGGATGCTGTGACATTTATACCTGTCAGCAGATACTAAGGAATAGAACAGCTGGTGTTCTGTTAGAACTTAGTATTTATTTCCAATCTGGTTATCAAGGAAAGACCAGACCTGGCATAAGGCCTACTAACTGAATGTCAAACTGGATGTTATGACATTCATCATATACTGAACAGTAGACAGAGTGGTGTTCTGCTATACTTCAGCATGTTACTTAGTCTGTTCTTCAAGAGGATAACAGAACTGACTTAAGGCCAGATATGTAAATGTCAAATTGGATACTTTGACATCTATTAATGTAAGTTGTTACTGTAGTATGGTCATTTTGGTCATATACAGGTCAGCAAAATTGTACAGTCTGTTTTCTGGAAAAACAGACTCAGTATATAATCCTTGGTGTCAAGCTGAATGTCGTGACATTCATTCCTGACAGCATATGCTAAATTGTAGGTTGTTCAGTTTTCTGTTTCAGCTTTTTCTCAGGCTATTCTTCAGGGATTCAACAGCTTAGAGAAAATCCAGGAAATCAACAACCAAGCTACATTTAATGAACCTAACAAATAGCCTATTTGTTAGTAACCTAAATGTTGAATTTATGGGAACTCGCGTGACCTTAAATTCAGGAGAATACAAGTGCAAAAGCCCAGGTACTGCAATATAAAAGGAAGTCGTTCCTTCATTCAGTTTTGGGGTTTTTGAGGCGTGAAGATTTAGTGTGTCCATCATACTTCACTGCTGTATTTTTGTGAGTCTTGTATTAGACATATCTTGTAAGCCAAGCCTTTATCACGTTGATGATTGCTTTGGCATAGGGTGTTCATTGAGTTGTAAGTGTTGTGTCGCTCAAAGCTTTTAAGCGTGAGTGTTGTGTATCTTGATTAAAGTTGTTAAGCACAATCAAGAGTTGTTTGAAGTGTGACTTCAAAGTTGTCTTTAATATTGGTTAAAGGTAGTAATCACTGAGGTGATTGAGGGGGAGTGAGTAGGAACTCTGATCTTAGAGTAAGATTGAAATTGCATTGGGTAGGGATTAAGTGACAAGTTGTAAACGGGTGAGTTTAGCTTTGAATTAATACTACTGATAGTGGATTTCCTCCCTGGCTTGGTAGCCCCCAGATGTAGGTCATGTTGGACTGAACTGGGTAAACAATTACTTGTGTTATTTACTGCACTTACTTTTAAGTTCTGCATAATTCTTGTCTGTGCAGAATTAGATGTCATAACAACCCGTGTGACATCTAAAGTCTGATAACTAGAATTTCATTTGGCATCAGAGCAGGCACCCTGCCTGTGAATTTCTGGGTGAGATCTAGGGAAGTTACTTTCTAGTACCATGGACAAGGATATAGGACACTCAAATAGACCATCCATGTTGGATGGCTCTAATTATGATGACTGGAAGCCTCGTATGATAGCCTTCTTAAGGTCTCTAGATAGCAAAGTCTGGAGAGCTGTCAACAAAGGATGGGAACATCCAACGAAGACAGGTGAAGATGGAGTCAGTGTGCAGATTCCTGAAGAAGAGTGGGACAAGGAGCAAGAGGCATTAGCTCTTGGAAATTCCAAGGCCTTGAATGCATTGTTCAATGGAATCAGTAAGAACATCTTCAGGCTGGTGCACCACTGTGAACTAGCTAAGGAAGTTTGGGATACCCTCAAGGTAACTCATGAAGGTACTTCCAAGGTGAAGATGTCCAAACTTCAGATGCTGACCATCAAGTTTGAACATCTGAGGATGAAAGAGGATGAGACTATTCATGACTTTCACATGAATATTCTTGAAATTGCAAACACCTCTGGTGGACTAGGTGAGAAAATGGCTGAAGAGAAACTTGTAAGAAAGATTCTCAGGTCCTTGCCTAAGAGATTTGCTATGAAGGTCACAGCCATAGAGGAGGCGCAGGACATCTGCAATATGAAGGTGGATGAGCTCATTGGTTCTCTCCAAACCTTTGAAATGGGCTTGTGTGAGAATGTTGAAAAGAAGAACAAAAGTGTAGCTTTTGTATCTAATGATGAAGAAGAGTCAGAAGCAGGATATACTGAAGGTGATGAAAGTATATCAGAAGCCTTAGCCATGCTTGGGAGACAGTTCAACAAGTTCGTGAAGAAGATTGATCAAAGAGGGAGACCTAATGTCAAGAACATCCCGTCTGACATCAGGAAAAGATCAACTTCTGAAGAAAAGTTCAACCAAGGCAAGGGAATCCAGTGTCATGGTTGTGAAGGGTATGGACACGTCAGAGTTGAATGTCCTACTTATCTCAAGATGCAAAAGAAGGGGTTAACTATCACATGGTCTGAAGGAGATTCTGAAAGTGAATCTGAAGGAGAATCTGCCAAACATGTCACTGCACTAACCAGTGTTTGTGCCTCTGATGATGACTCAAGTGCAGATGAACTGACCTTTGATGAACTTGCTGCAGCCTATAAGAAGCTGTGTACCACCAGTGCAGAAGTCCGTGCACAAGGAGAAAAGCAGAAGAAACTCATCAAGGAACTGGAAGATGAGAGACAGAAGCATCTGACAGCCATAGAGGGTCTAAATGGTGAGATAGCCTTGCTGACCTCCAAGCTGAATCAGATGACTAAATCCATCAGAATGATGAACAAGGGAACTGACACCTTGGAAGAGATTCTAAAGGTGGGACAGAAGTCTGGAACCAAATCTGGCCTAGGATTTGGGAAAAGATCCTCATTTGAGCACAAACGCCCAAAGGCTAAAGTTCAAAAGTTCAAGCGGAAGTCAAAGCCAATGTCTCAACATCGGGGAACTAAGATGAATAATCATCAGAAGAGGAAATACCAGGAGTGGAGATGTCACCACTGTGGTAGGCTTGGACATATAAAAGCCTTCTGCTACTGGCTTCATGGTTTCCCTAACCAAGCCTCGCATGTCAGGCCTAAGCATAAGACATATAAGTGTTATGTCCCCATCAAGAAGCAACAATGGTATGCTAGGTTAGCGCACACAACTCTAAGGGCTTCTACCAGAGAAGACTGGTACTTTGACAGTGGATGCTCAAGACATATGACTGGTATGGAAAATCTACTGGTGGATATTCAACCTCACACTACCAGCTATGTGACCTTTGGTGATGGTGCCAAAGGAAAAATAAAAGGTGTGGGTAAGCTGGACTGCTCTGGAGTTCCAAAACTGAATAATGTGTTGTTAGTAAGAGGACTGACTGCAAATCTCATAAGCATAAGCCAGCTGTGTGATCAAGGATTCTATGTTCAGTTTACTAAGGAGCTGTGCATTGTGACAAATGGTGACAATCAGGAAGTTATGAGAGGAACCAGGTCCAAAGATAACTGTTATCTGTGGGAACCTAAAGTCTCTAACTTTTCCACAATATGCTCCTCAGCCAAGGAAGAACAGGAGGTGAAGATGTGGCATGGACGTCTTGGACATCTCCACTTACGGGGAATGAAGAAGATTATATCCAAGGAAGCAGCCAGAGGAATTCCAAAGCTGCTTATTGATGAAGGAAGAGTCTGTGGAGAATTCCAGGTGGGCAAGCAAACCAAGATGTCACATCTGAAGCTGGGACATCCTACAACTTCCAGAGTTCTGGAACTGTTGCACATGGATTTAATGGGACCTATGCAGGTTGAAAGTCTTGGTGGGAAGAGATATGCTTACGTGGTGGTTGATGACCATTCCAGATACACGTGGATAAGCTTCATCAGAGAGAAGTCAGATACATTTGATGTCTTCAAAGACCTGTGCATCAGACTTCAAAGGGAAAAGGACAGTTGTGTGGTCCGGATTAGGAGTGATCATGGTACGGAGTTCAAGAATTCCAAGTTTGATGAGTTTTGCTCGTCTGAAGGAATAAGTCATGAGTTCTCCTCCCCTATAACTCCCCAGCAGAATGGGATAGTTGAAAGAAAAAATAGAACTATTCAAGAATCTGCCAGAGCAATGATTCATGCAAAGAAGCTCCCCATGCACTTTTGGGCTGAAGCGATGAATACCGCGTGCTATGTTCACAACAGAGTCACCTTGAGAAAAGGAACCTCCTCCACTCTATATGAAATATGGAAAGGCAGAAAACCCACAGTGAAGTACTTTCATATCTTTGGAAGTAAATGCTACATTCTCACAGATCGTGAACAGAGAAGGAAGCTGGATCCCAAAAGTGATGAGGGTATATTTCTAAAATACTCCACTAACAGCAGAGCCTACAGAGTGTTCAACTACAGGACCAATGTCCTGATGGAATCCATAAATGTTATTGTGGATGATAAAGAGGAAGGGATCGATGTCATAGAGGATGTTGAAATATTCCTTGACAGTTCAACTGACATTCCAGTCAAGTCTGAAGAAGTACAGGAACCTCCTCCTGAATGTGAAGTAGATGCAACCACCAAAATGCCATCTATCAGAATTCAGAAAGACCATCCTAAGGATCTTATCATAGGGGATCCTAATAGTGGTGTGACTACCAGGTCACGGGGAATAAGCTCAAATTCCTGTTTTGTATCCAAGGTTGAACCAAAGAATGTGAAAGAAGCCCTGACTGACGAATACTGGATCAATGCCATGCAAGAGGAACTTGAGCAGTTCAAAAGGAATGAAGTATGGGAGCTAGTTCCAAGACCTGAAGGGACCAACATCATTGGTACCAAGTGGATCTACAAAAACAAATCTGATGAGAAAGGAGTAATTACTAGGAATAAAGCAAGACTAGTAGCTCAAGGATACACTCAAGTTGAAGGGGTTGATTTTGATGAGACATTTGCTCCTGTGGCTAGGCTTGAGTCCATCAGATTGTTGTTAGGGGTAGCATGCATTCTGAAGTTTAAACTATTCCAAATGGATGTGAAGAGTGCATTCTTGAATGGCTACTTGAATGAAGAAGTCTATGTGGAACAACCTAGAGGGTTCTGTGATCCTAACCAACCTAAGCATGTATACAAGTTGAGGAAAGCCTTGTATGGGTTGAAACAAGCACCTAGAGCATGGTATGAAAGGTTGACCGAATTTCTGACCTCAAATGGATACAAAAAAGGTGGAATAGATAAAACCTTGTTTGTGAAGGAGGAAGACGGCAAAATCATGATTGCTCAAATCTATGTGGATGATATAGTCTTTGGTGGTATGTCAAAATAAATGGTAACACATTTTGTTCAACAGATGCAATCTGAGTTTGAAATGAGTCTGGTTGGGGAACTAACCTACTTTCTTGGAATGCAAGTCAACCAAATGGAGGACTCTATGTTTCTCTCCCAAAGCAAGTATGCCAAAAACATCGTTAAGAAGTTTGGTATGGATAATGCTAGGCACAAAAGGACTCCTGCTCCTACTCATCTGAAGTTAACCAAAGATGATGGAGGGCCTAGTGTTGATCAATGCTTGTATAGAAGCATGATAGGCAGTCTACTATATCTAACTGCAAGTAGACCTAACATTTCTTATGCAGTTGGAGTGTGTGCGAGATACCAAGCAGAGCCTAAGGTGAGCCACTTGAATCAAGTCAAAAGGATTCTCAAGTACATCAATGGGACTTGTGACTATGGGATGCTGTACTCACATGGGTCTGAGCCTGTCCTATCTGGGTATTGTGATGCTGACTGGGCTGGAAGTGCTGATGACAGAAAAAGCACATCAGGAGGATGTTTCTTCTTGGGAGACAATCTCATATCTTGGTTCAGCAAGAAGCAGAACTGTGTATCCCTGTCCACTGCAGAGGCTGAATACATAGTTGCTGGAAGCAGTTGTTCCCAACTGGTGTGGATGAAACAGATGCTCACTGAGTACAATGTCACTCAAAATGTCATGACATTATTCTGTGATAATCTCAGTGCCATCAATATTTCCAAGAATCCCATCCAACACAGCAGGACCAAACATATTGACATTAGACATCACTTCATCAGAGATCTGGTGGAAGACAAGGTGATTACTTTGGAACATGTAGCCACTGAACTGCAACTGGCTGACATATTTACAAAGGCTCTGGATGCTACTCAGTTTGAAAATTTAAGGGGCAAACTGGGAATATGTCTCTCTGAGACCTTATAGCAACCAATGATGTTTGGAATGTATTTATTGGAACTATGTTCTGATTGGTCAACAAATCATAGCTATACCACTTGCAACAAGTGTGGCAACAAGAGGGTAAAGAGACACCCTAACGTGAGAAGGCCTATGCACCTGCAGGAATTCAAGGACGCTGTTCATGCAGGAGTGGTTCTGGATGTCAGAAACAAAGTCATGGCATCTGATATGGTTGTACCTACTGTGAAGCAAGATTAAGTGGGTGCTAACTTGGTTGAAACTGTGAAGTAAAACCAAGTTGGTAATTCTGTCATTTTTTTCTGTTGATATTGTTGACTTTGACAACATTTTTGACAAAAAGGGGAAGTAACAGTAACAGGATACCCCAGACAACAGATTGGTCTGTTACAACAGACTCGTGACAGATTCGAAGATTTTCCTTCCCCTGCAGCTGATGTGTGATGAAGTTTGTAATTAACTTCTGTCTGTGTGCTGTTTTGTGAAGTTTTTATTTAACTTCCATGTGTGTGAGTGTGTTGCCACTCTGAGTGTATTAGCTAGGTTTATTTCCTGCTAGATGTGTGATTCCGCTGCTATGAACTCTGTTATGGGGATCAAAGTGTTTTAGCCAAAAATTTGCCAAAGGGGGAGTTTGTAGGTGCTTGATTGGCTGCATTATATGGTAAAACACCAGCTGGATTCTAATGTCTTGACTGATGTCATGACATGGTGTGTATGTGTGACTGTATTGTAGGTTAGAATATCTAACTGTACTCTGATGTCTTGACCGATGTCATGACACACTTGAGTAGTTACTGCAGGATTAGCTAATACATGATTTATTGAATGTCAAACTGGATGCTGTGACATTTATACCTGTCAGCAGATACTAAGGAATAGAACAGCTGGTGTTCTGTTAGAACTTAGTATTTATTTCCAGTCTGGTTATCAAGGAAAGACCAGACCTGGCATAAGGCCTACTGACTGAATGTCAAACTGGATGTTATGACATTCATCATATACTGAACAGTAGACAGAGTGGTGTTCTGCTATACTTCAGCATGTTACTTAGTATGTTCTTCAAGAGGATAACAGAACTAACTTAAGGCCAGATATGTAAATGCCAAATTGGATACTTTGACATCATTTAATGTAAGCTGTTACTGTAGTATGGTCATTTTGGTCATATACAGGTCAGCAAAATTGTACAGTCTGTTTTCTGGAAAAACAGACTCAGTATATGATCCTTGGTGTCAAGCTGAATGTCGTGACATTCATTCCTGACAGCATATGCTAAATTGTAGGTTGTTCAGTTTTCTGTTTCAGCTTTTTCTCAGGCTATTCTTCAGGGATTCAATAGCTTAGAGAAAATCCAGGAAATCAACAACCAAGCTACATTTAATGAACCTAACAAATAGCCTATTTGTTAGTAACCTAGATGTTGAATTTATGGGAACTCGCGTGACCTTAAATTCAGGAGAATACAAGTGCAAAAGCCCAGGTACTGCAATATAAAAGGAAGTCGTTCCTTCATTCAGTTTTGGGGTTTTTGAGGCGTGAAGATTTAGTGTGTTCATCATACTTCACTGCTGTATTTTTGTGAGTCTTGTATTAGACATATCTTGTAAGCCAAGCCTTTATCACGTTGATGATTGCTTTGGCATAGGGTGTTCATTGAGTTGTAAGTGTTGTGTCGCTCAAAGCTTTTAGGCGTGAGTGCTGTGTATCTTGATTAAAGCTGTTAAGCACAATCAAGAGTTGTTTGAAGTGTGACTTCAAAGTTGTATTTAATATTGATTAAAGGTAGTAATCACTGAGGTGATTGAGGGGGAGTGAGTAGGAACTCTGATCTTAGAGTAAGATTAAAATTGCATTGGGTAGGGATTAAGTGACAAGTTGTAAACGGGTGAGTTTAGCTTTGAATTAATACTACTGATAGTGGATTTCCTCCCTGGCTTGGTAGCCCCCAGATGTAGGTCATGTTGGACTGAACTGGGTAAACAATTACTTGTGTTATTTACTGCACTTACTTTTAAGTTCTGCATAATTCTTGTCTATGCAGAATTGGATGTCATAACAACCCGTGTGACATCTAAAGTCTGATAACTAGAATTTCATATAGGAAAATTTATGTCAACCTCTTAAGGTTTCAAAGAAGTCACCCTTCACGAAATGAGGGTTTTTGAGATGGAAAGAAGAAAGTAGAAGAACACAAGTTTCTCCAGAATCATCGGAAGATCAGGGGCGATGTGGATCATGTAAGATTCGGTGGAGGTGTGTCTTGTGCAGATGCCCTTAGGTTTAAAGGTGGTTTTATTGCGAATGACGCTCAATGCTGCTTAGGTTTCAATCTTTAGGAGAAAGATTTTACCAGGTTCTACAAAGCTTGTGTTGGTCTTATTGACAACCTAATATTGTTTTATAACATGCAGGAGATCTTTAACACATATGGTAATTTCTCCATTCAAGTAACCCCTTTGGAAGCAAACCTTTATGTACTTGAAGATCGAACTGAAGAAGAAATCAAGGCTTTAATAGAGGATGGTAGGGCTTGGTTAAATTAGTGGTTCAAAGATGTTCTCCCTAAAAACCTTCATATATGGACGAAGAGAGTGTCACTTGCCTACGTTGTTATGGTATTCCTTGTCATGCTTGGAAACCTGAATTTTTTTAGTCTATAGTAGCGCCTCTAAGTATGTACATGTGCTCTTTAATATGTGGTTTATGGGCTTGACAAATCCTCTTCTTTGGCGGCCCAACCAGCTTGAAGGTGTAAGCACTTTAGGGAAATCATGGACCCTTTGAATTCTTTTCTAGTTGTGTATAGATCCCTCCATGACTTATGTAACGCCCCAGACTGCTTTCAGGATTACCGACTGACCCCACAAACCAATACGAGTCTTTTCAGCATGTTTTATCCTCACTCACACACTTTCCGGGAAACTTCCCAGAAGGTTACCCATCCAAATACTACTCCAAGTCAAGCACACTTAACTATGGAGTTCTTATATCTTAGGATACCGAAAAGAAGATGCATCATGTTGGTATAGGTAATACCAACTAATCCTTACAAGCCTTCTTTCAACCATGCAGTCTCATACCTACACAACCTTAGGATCCCTCGCATTTCGGTGCGAATTTGGTTTTTTCCTAGAAGTTGTTAGGAGTGTCTCATTGTCATGAATCGTGCATCGACAACCACTCCCTCGCCCTCAGGTGTAACATGTAACCACTCTTTATCCTCTCTGACCTCGGGTGTTACATGCCCACTACGTTTTCGCTGTAAGAACTCCAAAAACTCTCAGAAATGCTCAAAATAACCTTCGAATACTACAAGGTTACTCTACAGTATCTAATTACTTTAAGGGTAAGATTCATGAGTGATAACTCTACTAAGGACATAGCATGCGGTTTTCCTCAAAGTTACTCAAAAGGTAACCTTATAATATCAACAATGTTCCAATCTCAGGTCAAGTATATCCTATATTCTGATCTCCAACTCTAAACAACTCAAAAAATAACTCTAGCAACTCTATAATAACTCTAACCAAATAAAATAGGACCCTTAAACTCATCAAAGAGGTAACAAAATATCACCATACTCAAAATTGCTCAAAACTCTGGACATAACTCTAAAATTGTCTCACTTCAAAATAGCATCAAATATTATACAATTATGATAAAATTTTGAAACTTTCCAGTTTTAAATTTCTTCAAACCCTCTTTCCAATTCACTTAATCGTACCTCAATCGGAGTTACGAAACTCCAAATCTATTCATTTCAGTTCAGTCATATCGCGATAATTCTTACATGAACTCTAAAACAAAATGCCTGACTTCAAAATAGCTCGAAATATTATATAATCATTATAAAATTATGAAACTTTCCAGTTTGAAAGACCCTTAAGGCCTCTTTCTAACTCAACTGACGGCATCCTAAAAGAACTTACGAAACTCAAGTTATGTCTGAAATAAGACTGTTAACCTCCTTCTATGACTACATGCGATTTTCTGCGTTTTTCCTCCATATTTGACATTTTTTCGATTTTTTGAAAGTCCGATTTTAAAAATAAATAAAAATATTTTTTTTTGGTTTTACAGTTTAAGGTTTTTGCAAAAAAGTAATTTTCTTGTAAAAGAGCTTTAAAATTATGTTATGTAATTTTTCTGGAATTTTCAGAAAAAATGGTGGAACACATCTCATATCCAAAAATCACATTATGGGGATCAAACGACTCTCAAAAGGTCGTCCAAAACATAGTTAATTCATTTGTGTTATTAACAAGCAAATTCAAAAGGGGAATATAAAATTGAAAGAGATTTCATTGTAAAGAGGTAGATGTCATTCATAAATGATGAGCACCATTCTTTATTTATTTGTCGACTAGCATATACAACTTAAAAATTGTTGGGACTTTTAACAATATTTCTACAAACTCTTATATCTAAGTCATAATCTAACATATTAAGTCAATATAATCAATGTTTCTCCCTTTCTTTAACTTTCTTTGACTTTGATCTTTTTTCTTCCATCTTCATAGGGAGCAATGAAGAATGTTGCAAGCAGAGATTCATAAGAGGGTTCGAAACAGATTAAGGCTCACTTGAAAAGTTTTTTCTCAACCCATACTCAGTGGGATAATGAATCGGGCAAGAACCAAAGTTTCGAGAATGAAAGAAAGAGTCGATCCTTTTTTTTATTCACATTGTTTCCTAATGCATGCAGAGCAAAAGAAAATGTATGAGGAATTTCAAAAGTTTGGAGATACTGATGAAGTGATCATTTCATTAATACGTGACATTAGAGAGAGGCAATACGGCTTTGTGAGGTTTTTTTTATGTAAGGGATGAGAAGTTACTAACCACGAAGCTGAACAACATTTTCCTGGGACATAGGAAAATTCATATCAACCTCTTAAGGTTTCAAAGAAGCCAACCTTCATGAAATGATGGTTTTGGAGATTGAAGGAAGAAAGTAGAAGAATACAAGTTTCTCCATCATCATCGAAAGATCAGGGATGATGTGGATCACGTAAGATTTGGTGGAGGTGTGTCTTATGCAGATGCCTTTAGGTTTAAAGGTGGTTTTAGAGCGAATGAGCATCAACGTTGCTTAGGTTTCAATCTTTAGGAGAAAGATTTTACCAGGTTCTACAAAGCTTATGTTGGTTTTATTGACAACCTAATATTGTCTTATAACATGCAAGAGATCTTTAACATAAATGGTTATTTATCCATTCAAGTAACGCCTTTGGGAGAAAACCTTTGTTTACTTGAAGATCGAACTAAAGAAGAAATCAAGGTTTTAGTAGAGGATGGTAAGGCTTGGTTAAATCAATGGTTCAAAGATGTTCGCCCCTAGAAACCTTCATACATGGACGAAGAGAGTGCCACTTGCCTATGTTGTTATGTTATTCTTTGTCATGCTTGGAAACTTGGTTTTTTTAGTCTCTAGTATTGCCTCTAGGTATGTACATGTGCTCTGATGACAACACAAGGTTACAAACTAAGATGGATGTTGTCCACCTCTTGGTAAATAGTGGAGTATTGCACGGTCTTGAATGAAGTCTTAGAAAACAGGTTTAATGGGTTGTTATTCAATATTAAGATGGTTGATAACTCACAAGGCCCTATGTGAATTAGTATTCATGATGGTTCGGATTCTTCATATGGGGATAACTCAAGAAATTTTTCTGATGACTGGAAAGAGGACGAGGGCCTACGCTCAAACGAAGGTGATGAATTTTGTACCCTTCTTAGTAGCAAGAAAAATGTTAGCGCTTTAGACATCCAATTGTCACATCATGATGTTAATTTTTTCAATAATAATATTAATTATAGGTTACTCGAGTGTCAGGTGGCTGAGGCTGATGTAGTGCAAAAGTACAGAGTTGACACAGGTAAGGCAACAAATTTTACAAAGTCAGAATTTGATGATCAATATCTTGCTAGAATCCCAAGTAGAAGATCCACGAGTCATATTCCTTCCATAAATCCCAATGGATTTTTTTTAGTTGGGGCCTCAAAGGTGGTATTGGTCTTCAATATGTGGTTTATGAGCTTGACAAATCTTTTTCTTTGGTGGCCCAACCAGCTTAAAGGTGTAAGTACTTTAGGGAAATCGTGGACCCTCTGAAGTCTTTTCTAGTTGTGTATATATCCCTCAATGAATTGTCTCTATCCCAACATGCAAAATCTTCATACTTCTATTTATCGTCACCTCTCAAACCCATGAAAAATCATCATATTTCTCTTTGTTGTTGCTTATTCATTCATCTAAATTTCACTCTCCTTCGACCTCAATGGATAGATTTTATGGTGGTTCACCTCTTTGTTGTGAATCTACCTTTATGTTATATAGGGAAATATGAGGTTTTGGGCAAATCAAGATGCGGTTGTTGATATCAAAGTGTGTAAGAAAGATTCTGAGTTTAGTATTATGGGCGGCGATGAAAATTGTGTCTATGTGGCCGAAGTAAAAAGGCTCGAAAAATAGGATAAGGATTCGATCAGATCGAAGAAGTGAAATACAATGGTGCTAAATGAATATGCTCTCGTACAATTGTATGGGAAGTGAAAATTCAAATAATAAGTTGATTTCCTCTATTAATATGGATATATGTTTACTTCAAGTGATAATAAGTCCCCTAATCACTTGATTAGAATTAGATCTTTATACTTGCATTTACACTTGCTCCACTAAATCCATTCGCATTTCAAGATCCTAGAGACAGAAGGACATCAAGACTTGATCATGTTGAACTGCATCCATTCAAGCACACTTTGCCTCATCCTTTTCAAAGCCAAAAATATTTTTGAAAACACTCTTTAATTATGATGTGAATTATGCGCCAAAGCCTTAAACAAATGGAGAAGAATGAAAAGAATCATTCCTATCCTTATTCTGAGTATCTTTGAATAGGGGACGTAGGCCCCAATTATTCAAATTATTCATCTCCATTCATAGACTTTAGTGCAATTCAAATCAAACTACTTGCATCTTTTATCCTCATACCAATACCTCAACAATCAACATCCACCACACTTTTCTATTTGGACCAGACATAATACCCTTTGAATACCCATACACTCTTGAGGTTAATCATCTTATTTTGGTTAATCACCTCCTTCATGGGTTAATCACCTTCTCTAGGTTAAACACCCGTCTTTGAACCATACACAACTCTTGAGGTTAATCACCTTCTCTTGGTTAAACACCTCCTTCATGGGTTAATCACCTTCTCCGGGTTAAAATCATTTTCATGCATGTTTGCTTGTGAGACCCAGGCTTAGAAAAAACCCTAATCATCTTGCATGTCTGCCTTGTGAGACTCAAGCTTAGACAAACCCCCCTCTTTGTAGGTCTTGATCTCTGGATCTAGGCAAAACCCTACACTTTTGTATGCCTTAATCACCATTTACGGTTAAAATGCCCATACATTTGGTTTAAACACCACATTTATCATCTCTTTAGTTTAAACACCACTTTTATTTTCTCTTTGGTTTAAATACCACTCTTATTTTTCTCTTTGGGTTAATCACCATCTTGGTTAAAACACACATATTTTTTATTTAAACACCACTTTTATTTTTTATTTGGTTTAAACACCACATTTATATCCTCCATGGTTTAAACATCGCCTTTATTTTCTCATTAGTTTAAACATCACCTTTATTTCCTCTTTGGTTTAAACACCACCTTTATTTCCTCTCTAGCTTAAACATCACATTTATTTTCTCTTTGGGTTAAACACCACCTTTATTCCCTCTTTGGTTTAAACACAACCTTTATTTTCTCTTTGGTTTAAACATCACCTTTATTTTTTTCTTGGTTCAGACACCATTGTAGGGGTTCAAACATCACATTCTTGGTCCAAACAACATCTTCACCACACTCACAAACCTTTTCAATTCATTACCCAAATTAACTTTCTTTTCATAAAAGAACTGTTATAATATGTTCCTTAGCAATCATACTAACAACTTAAAGCATCTGAACTAGGATCAAACAGCTAACGTCAAAACACTCATAGGATACGATTATAACATTGTTCCCTAAAAACAACCAATAAATACATAGTTTTCTCCCATAAACTACAAAGCTCTAATTTTCTTATTGCATTATGAGAATACGTAGGCACGAGGGTTCGAATCATTAGAGAGCACGTTAATTAATAACTTATTTCCCCTTTATTAAAACCAATCGCAAGTAACCTTTAGATAGTAACATCCATATGCACAAAGAATAATCAAAATGGTTCCCGTTGAGTACAACAAATATGAGGTTACTAATATATTCCCCTTGCATAACCGAGTTCCTTACCATTTTTCTCTCCCCTTAGGGTTTTTTGATATTTTCCCTTTCTCTTAGAATAAATAAAATTCAATGGCGACTCTATTGTATTTCGAGTGTGCGATACGCTCGGGTATTTTTCGCGGCGCGACAGGTGCCTATTGGAACAATTTAATGTTCATTATGAGCAAAGCAACCAACTTCTCTTCTTCAAATTCAGACTGTGAGGTGTCAAACTTGGTGACTTAGTGGTCCAAGGGGCCAATTTGGACCTCTTTCAAGTCTTATGTTAGGGGCAAGCCATTCATTCTCTATCCTCTAATATAATGTCCCAACTTGCTACGCCAATGTCATATGTGTCTAAATGAGGGCTCCCTTTTCATCTCTAAGCTACTTTGATAGAACTCATATGCGATCTCCCGGTCCCCCTAACTACACCAACTCGTCTATCAAGTAATGGATATTTGAGACTTAAATGAAGGGTGGAAAATACCCCCCTTATTAAGTTGAAGGTGAGTCTTCCTAGGATGGCGTTTTAAGTGGACAAGGCATATACCGCAAGATACTTGCGTTTAATTATTTTGGAACTTGCCTCTGATTCAAACGTCACTTAAGAGTTGTGTGGCCCTTTAATTGTACATGTTTGCCTAAAAGGCCAACCAAAGAACCTTGTAATGTTGTGATGTTGTTGGGGTCGAGTTAGAGCATATGGAAGGCACATTAGAACAAGACATGCGCTGAGCTATCGGGGTCGACCAACATTCATTTCATATCCTAATTATCATATTGAACTATGACGACCATGTGGCCATTATTGTGAGAAATAATACCAACATCGTCTTTATTCGAGAAAGTGATTATGGATTCTTGTTATTTCTCGGATTATGATAGTGTTAGCAAGTATGATGTTTCATGTAAAAAGATGTCATACATACTTTCTCTATAAGGAAATAACATCTCATTCACCTGCGAAACCTTTGACGAGAGTGTTGACAACAATATTGAATTCTTTCTTAAGAGTCTTTATGAGAACATGATGAATGCAACAATGATTAACGATGAGTGTCACACATGTTAGTTTTAGAGGTTCCCACGATAGGCGTCAATTGTACTTGTTAAAAAGCACATACGTGACAACCCTTATTGATTAGTGGTTTTCAGAGGATTTTATGTATGTCGTAGGGTTGAGAGCTAGCTCACACGGGGGGGTAAGACGTTATGTATATGCGGTTTTCGCTAGAGAGTTAGATTGTCGTTCTCAACTTCAATGTTGAGGTATTTATAACGGTCTTGGGTTTGGATCCTAGGCCTTTGGGAATAGTAACCACCACTGTGAGGGTGCGGGTGTGGATGATTAATCTACTACTATTTCGTAGAACATGGTTAAATGACTCATTCCTTACCGTTATGGGAATAAAGACATGCCATTTCCCCACTTTCCCATCTCGAGAGACTAACCATAAAGGGAGGCAACATATTCAATAAATGAGCAACACATCTAATAAATGAGTACCCGAACTAGGAAACAAATGACTAGGAAGGCATTATGGACTCAACTAAAATCTCTTTGTATCACCCCTTGTGGGACCTTTTCGATTAAAGGGTATTAAGTAAAATTTATGTATTATTTTATATTACTTCATAGTCCATCAAATATCGTACAAAATAAATTATTGTCAAATACTTTAAAGATTTGTCATGTATTGTTCTATCCAATACTTACCTTTTCGCGAATCAAACACATTTGGTGTATTTTTTCTTCTAATTTTATCATTCAATAAAAAAATTTAGTGTACACTTATATATATATATATATATATATATATATATATATATATATATATATATATATATATATATATATATATATATATATATATATATATATATATATATATATATATATATATATATATATATATATATATATATATATATATATATATATATATATATATATATATATATATATATATATATATATATGTATATTTTAATTAACTAAATAATTAAAGTTAATCCTTATTTTAAAATTTTAATTAGTCAAGTCGAATTAAATTTTATTCTAAATATAAAAAAAAATCTAATCTTAAATAAATATTTAAAAATCAAATATAAACAATTTTTTAATAAATTCTTTTTTTACTCCATAAATTCTTTTAAAACAATATAGAAATGACAGGCCTTAGTACTACAACCAACCATGTTAAAGTTTGAAAGGTTAATATTGGAAATAATACAGATAGACTATAAACTTTATTATTCGCAAAAAGAAAAAGATATAACTGATAATAATAAATGGAGAAAATGTTAGTTGGTCCAGTGGTGATTGGCGTTGGATTTGATAAGGAGAATCATAGTTCGATCTTCCGTAATTGCAATCGAGAGGGGTTAGAACCACTTGATGTCATAACTGACCCTTATTAGAACAAAATTTGGTTCTGCTTCTATACCTTGAGTTTTGATGATAACAATGTTGTATTTATGTGAGAACATTTTTGGTACCCTAATGGTTTATTATTGTGTTGCTTTAACAACCGGTTTTGATTCTGAGTATATGACATGCAATGATCTTTCTGCTTCTGTGATGATTCACTTCTGAGAAGTTTCTGAAGAGACGTTATGTTGCTGCAATGTTCTTTCCGCTTCTGCTTCTGGATGTGACTCTGATCATCAAGCTTCCGAAGAATGGTAAGCTTTTGTAGTTTCGTTACTTAGCTGAAGATTTTGAAGATCTCAAGCCAGATGTTGGAGTTATCAAGGTTCTGACTAAAGAGTCTGAAGATTCTGAAGATACTGAAGATCTCAAACCAGACTGCGGACGTTGTCAAGGTTCTAACTGAAGATTCTGAATCCAGTTGTATGTTTCTTCGTTTCATACTTCATCAAATATTCATTAGAAGCCAATGAATTTGAAGATAAGATCAAAAGGGATACATGATCAAATAGTACATGGTACAAATCAAATATTCCTTCCACTACCTGATATTGTTGGCAAAAGATATTACTATACACCACACATGTCACTGATATCATGGGCGAAAGACGATACTATGTATCACTCCTTTCACCAATTCAACAGTGGACAATCGCTCTATTGGTATCCCCATTTTGCCCTCCAACGGTCTATTTTCTTATGTTATATAGGTGGGACTTGGAGACTTGAAGAAAAAGCTAAGACACACTACAATATTTGACAAATTTGTTTCTTTGTGAAAAACTATCATTTTTGTACACATTTTTCTTTAAGTGTTTATATTTCATTTGTGTAATATCTGTTTGTGTAGAAGCATCTTGTAAACACAAAACCTTTGATTCAAACTTGTTGTTTGTGATTCCTTAAGGAGACCAGGGTATAGTCGGATCCTTGAGAAGACAAAGAAGGTTGTTCTTTACGATTATTATAATCAGTTGATCATAGTGGATTAATTCATCATTTATAAGGCAAAGTCACATTGGCGGGGGACTATAGTAGTTTTGAGTTTCAAGTGAACCAGGATAAAAATACTTGTGTCTTTTATCACTTTGTTCTTAGTATTTGTGTGGTGTTCTTGAGTTGGTAAAAAACTTTTGTTTTTTAAAAGCCAATTCAAACCCCTCATTTCTTATGTTTTTCACACCTTCAATTGGCATCAAGGCCCTAGTTCTGATTATGATAAAGTTTTTATCAACACTTCACTATGTTTAATACCGATCCAATTTGTGTGAGAAACAATGGTCGCTGCTAACAATAATGTTGTCGCTACTAACAACAATGAGGGAAATCACTATAATGTTAAACCACCAACCTTTGATAGTGAGAAGTTTGATTACTAGAAAGATAAAATCAAAAGTTTATTTCTTGGTTATGATGTTGATCTTTGGGATCTTATAGTCGATGGATACATTCACCCAATTAATGCTGAAGGAAATAATATAGCAAGAAGTTCTATGGCAGATCAACAAAAGAAGGACTTCAAAAATCATCATAAGGCTATAACTATATTGCTAAATGTTATCTCTTATACTGAGTATGAGAAGATAACAAGTAGAGATTCTTCTAAGTCTATATTTGACTCTATGAGGATGACTCGTGATAGGAATGCTCAAGTAAAGGAGACAAAGGCTTTAACCTTAATCCAAAAGTACGAAGCATTCATAATGGACGATGATGAAACTATTGAGACTATGTTCTCAAGATTTTAGATGCTTGTTGCAAGAATGAAAGTTCTGGACAAAGGATACTCTACAACTGACCATGTCAAGAAGATAATCAGAAGTTTCCCTAAAAAATGGAGACCTACGGTAACTGCTTTGAAGCTGACAAAGGATCTTAATAGTATTAGTCTTAAAGAACTTGTTAGTTCTTTGAGAAGCCACAAGATTGAACTCGAGGAAGATGAACCCCATAAGCGAGGTAAATTTGTTAAGTCTAAGCCATACATCGAAGTTATCAAGGTTCTAACTAAATAGTCTGAAGATTCTGAAGATCTCAAACCAGACTGCTGACGCTGTCAGGGTTCTGACTGAAGATTCTGAAGTTTTTGAATCCAGTTGTATGTTTCTTCTTTTCATGCTTCATCAAATATTCATCATAAGCCAATAAACTTGAAGATAAGATCAAAATGGATATGTGATTAAATAGTACATGGTACAAATCAAACATTCCTTCCACTACCTGATATCATGGGCAAAAGAAGTATTATACATCACACATGTCACTGATATTATGGGCGGAGTATGGTACTATGTATCACTCCTTTCACCAATCCAACAATGGACAACCGCTCTATTTGGTATACCCATTTTCCCCTCCAACTGTCTATTTCCTTATGTTATATAAGTGGGACTTGGAGACTTGAAAAAAAAAGCCAAGACACACTACAATATTTGACAAGTTTGTTTCTTTGTGAAAAACTATCATTTTTGTACACAGTTTTTTTAAGTGTTTGTATTTCATTTGTATAATATCTGCTTGTGTAGAAGCATCTTGTAAACACAAAACCTTTGATTCAAACTTGTTGTTTGTGATTCCTTAAGGAGAGTAGATATTAGTCGGATCCTTGAGAAGAAAAAGAAGTTTGTTCTTTATGATTATTGTAATCAGTTGATCATAGTGGATTAAGTAATCGTGTATAAGGCAAAATTACATTGGCGGGTGGACTAAAGTAGTTTTGAGTTTCAAGCGAACTAGGATAAAAATACTTGTCTCTTTTATCTCTTTGTTCTTAGTATTTGTGTGGTGTTCTTGAGTTGGTAAAAAAAAATTGTTTTTTAAAACCCAATTCAAATCCCTCATTTCTTATGTTTTTCACACCTTCAATTGGCATCAGGGCTCCAATTCTGATTGTAATAAAGTTTTTATCAACACTTTACCATGTTTAGTACCGATCCGGTTTGTGTGAGAAACAATGGTCGCTGCTAACAACAATGATGCCGCTACTAACAACAATGAGGGAAATCACTATAGTGCTAAACCACCCATCATTGACAGTGAGAAGTTTTATTACTAGAAAGTTAGAATCGAAAGTTTCCTTCTTGGTTATGATGTTCATCTCTGGGATCTTGTAGTCGATGGCTATGTTCACTCAATTAATGCCGAAGGAAATAATATAGCAAGAAGTGCTATGACAAGTCAACAAAAGAAGGATTTCAAAAATCATCATAAGCTTATAACTATATTGTTAAATGTTATCTCTTATACTGAGTATGAGAAGATAACAAGTAGAGAGTTGTCTTTGATTTCCAAGAGGGTCAACTTACTCTGAAAGCACAGACAGAATAGTCAAGGAAAATTCATAGGAGCTAGGAGGATTGATGGTCGTTTTGATTCTTTGTCTAGACAGAAGAAGCAAGGTTCTAGTAAAGAGGTTATCTGCTTTGAGCGCAAGGAGCCAGGCCACTACAAGAATGAGTGTCCTAAGCTGAAAAATGACAGAAGGTCTAAGAAGAAGTTTTCTAAATGCAAAAAGGGGCTGATTACTACACGAGATGACTCAAAATCCGAAGAAGAAGATTCTGACGAGGAACAAGCCAATGTTGCATTGATGGCAGCTACAACTGATCTAGAAGGTTCTGAAGAACCAGAGGACAAGAAGTTATTAGAATCAAAATTAGACTTTGATTCTGAAGAGGTGTTTCGGAACTATCTCGTTCTAATTTAGAATCATGTCTCTCTAAAATACAGATAAAGTACCAGAGTCTTTAGAGTGGGTACAAAGACCTTAAGCAACTCCAAGTAGTTGCTTCTGAAACTCGTAGTGAGCTTGAGAAAGATATCTCTTCCCTAAATGAAAAAATACTTTCTTTAGAAAGTAACAACTCTACTTTGAAAAGTAAAATTTCAAAACTAGAGGATGAAATAGTCTCATAAGTTTCTGGTACTGATTGCATCATTAAATATGACAGAGCATTCCAGTACTTTATGGCTAAAAGCATAGATAGAATAAAATGGATTCTTTGATCTATGGAGTTAGCAGAAATGTCAAGAAAGGTTCGGGTTGTACAAAAACTATAAAACCTGACGAAAGTCAGAAGATAAAACTGAAACCTCTCTATGAGCATTTCGTGCCTGCTGGCACTGAGCTTGATTTTTTTGCACAAACACAAAAACTTACAAAGGATAAGAACTCAGATATGAAAGCTAAGTATCATGCATAAATTTCACTTGATTATCCTGTTGCACAAAGACCTAAGGATGTAAGAAACTTTAGGAAAACTAACAAGAGCGGACCCAAAAAGTGGGTACCTAAGGATAAGATCATCTATGTTGCATATATCCTTAACATATTAGTTGAAACAATAATCATGGTACCTGGATAGTGGATGCTCATGACATATGACAGGAATAAGGTCTATGTTCAAAGATTTGGAACTTAAGCCTGGAGGTTTCGTTGGTTCCGGAGGAAACCAGAAAGGGAAGATCATTGGCTCCGGAACTATTGGCAACAGTAAACTTCCTTCTATTATTAATGTTATTTTGGTCGATGGTTTGATGCATAACTTATTATTTATTAGTCAACTCAATGACAATGGTGATGATATCATTTTTAATCAAAAGTCTTGTAAGGCTGTTAGTCAGAAAGATGGTACAATCCTTTTTAATGGGAAGAGAAAGAATAACATTTATAAAATCATACTTTCTGATCTTGAGAATCAAAATATAAAATGCTTAATGTATGTTAATGAGGATAAATGGGTATGGCATAAACATTTGGGCCATGTTAGCATGAGAAGGTTTTCTCAGCTAAATAAGATTGGATTAGTCAGAGGCTTACCCAACTTGAAGTTTGCTTCAGATGCACTTTGTGAAGCATGTCAGAAAAAAAAGTTTTCTAAAATATCTTTTAAAGTGAAAACTGTTGTTTCTACCTCTAGACCGTTAGAGCTTTTGCACATTGATTTGTTTGGGCTAGTGAAAACTTCTTCTATCAATGGTAAGAAGTATGGATTGGTCATCGTTGATGACTATAGTCATTGTATATGGGTAAAGTTCTTGAAACACAAGGTCTAATAGAGATCAATTGCAAAATAGTCAGAGTCACAAGTGATCATGGTGGAGAATTTGAAAAAAAACATTTCGAAAATATTTTTGATGCAAATGGCATTTCCCATGATTTCTCCTATCATAGAACTCCATATTAAAATGGGGTTTTAGAAAGGAAGAACAGGACTTTGCTAGAAATGGCTTGCACCATGATCCAAGAAACTGATATGGCTAAGCATTTCCGGGCATAAGCAGTTCACACAACTTGTTATATTCAGAACATGATTTCTATTAGACCTATTATGGGTAACACTCCCTATTAATTATGGAAGAACAGAAGGTTCATCATTTCATACTTTCATCCTTTTGGCTGTGAGTGTTTTATGATGAACACTAAAGAGAATCTTGGCAAATTTGATTCTAAGGCATAAAAGTGCTTATTGTTAGGATATTCTGAATGATTTAAAGGCTATATAGTCTTTAACACTAAGACACGAATTGTCGAAGAATCAATTAATGTTAGATTTAATGATAAGCTTGACCCTGAAAAGTCAAAGCTAGTTGAAAAATTTGCAGATATGAAGATCAATCTTTCAGAATCCAAGGATAATGATTCTGAAGATAAAGACTTGGAAGGCAAAGCAACTTTTCAAGCAACTTTTAAAGATAAACTAGATTTTGATGGAAGATCATTCTAGTACTTCAAAAAGGTTAGTCAGGAAAGTGCTCTTTCATTTTGATTTTGTCTTTTTAGGATTATACATCTTAGGGGGAGCTTTGTGCTTCTGTAAGATATATCTTTATGTGACTATTCTGTACAAAATTGTTCATTAAAATACATGTTTTTGTCATCATAAAAAAGGGGGAGATTGTTAGAACAAGATTTGGTTCTACATCTATACCTTGAGTTTTGATGATAACAATGTTGTATTTGTGTGAGAATAATTTTGGTACCCTAATGGTTTGTTATTGTGTAGCTTTAATAGCCAATTTTGATTCTCAGTATATGACATGCAACATCATCAGTTTCTGAACATTGTTCCAAATTCCGCTTCTGCGCTAATCATGAGAAGTTCTGAAAGATCTCAAGTTGTTGCTGCAATGATCTTTATGCTTCTGTGATGATTCACTTTTGAGAAGTTTCTGAAGAGACGTTATGTTGTTGCTGCAATATTCTCTCCCTTTATGCTTCTTGATGTGACTCCGATTATCAAGCTTCTGAAGAATGTAAAGCTTCTGAAGTTTTGTTACTTAGTTGAAGATTTTGAAGATCCCAAGCCAGACGTTGAAGTTATAAAGGTTCTGACTAAAGAGTATGAAGATTTTAAAGATTCTAAAGATACTGAAGATCTCAAGTCAGACTGTTGACGCTGTCAAAGTTCTGACTGAAGTTTCTGAATCCAACTTTATGTTTCTTCATTTCATGCTTCATCAAATATTCACCAGAAGCCAATGAATTTGAAGATAAGATCAAAATGAATACATGATTAAATAGTACATGATACAAATCAAATATTTTTTCCACTACCTGATATCTTGGGCAAAAGACAATACTATACATCACACTTGTCACTGATATTATAGGTGAAGGACAATACTATGTATCACTCCTTTCACCAATCCAACAGTGCGCAACCGCGCTATTTGGTATCCCCATTTCCCCCCCCCCCCCCCCCCCCCCAACAGTCTCTTTTCTTATGCTATATATGTTGGTGTAAGCCCTAGAGGGCAATACTTCTGGTACTTGTATCGAATTATTTATTAATAATAAAAGGCTTTTTCTTTATTATGTTTGTTTAATAAATTCCCTAGAATAGTTAGTCCGTTTAATGTATCAAGTGTGACTTAATCATGAGATCCCATTAAACATAAGGATACTATTCTTAAAGTATCCATAGTCGAGCTTTGTTATAAAGTGGGATAATATTAAAGCATTAAGACTATTATATATATAGACTGATGATCACATCTCATAGATCATGGATAAGGAGTTATCAAGTCTTAAACATAGGTATGAATATTAAGAATAATAGTTATACTGGATTGACCCACTATGAGAATACTATATAGAATGTTATGCAAAATGTCATAAGTTATTCTCATGGTGATAGTGGTGTATACCACCCTTCGACCTGAAACCACTATAGACCCTAGGTGTAGAGTCGAATGCCTTATTGCTGATCAAACATTGTCCGTAACTGGATGACCATAAAGACAGTTGATGGGTACTCCACGAAGCATGCTGAGGGTCGTGAGTGACCTAGATGGAATTTGCCCATCTTGCGTAACAGGATAAATGTCTACGAGCCCAATATTGAACTGGACAAGGATGATACAGTCTATGCCTTGTGTCCAATATAGACATAGGGGCAAAAGGGTAGTTGTACACATAAGTATTATCACAAAAGGATTTGTCAGATCACATGACATTTTCGTGTCTTGGGTAATAGTGATGTGTTGCCAGATACCGCTCACTATTTATTATGTTAAATACGTGATTTAATATAATTGCTAATGTCGCGAAAACCTACAGGGTCACACACAAAAGGATGGATTGATGAGAGATAGAGTAACTAAGGAACACCGTAAGGTATGGTGCACTTAAGTGAATTGTAGAACATCGTAAGGTACGATGTACTTAAGTAGAATACGAAATATGGTAAGGTACCACACGCGTAAGTGATTTTGGCATATCATAAGATATGAGCCATATACACTTAAGTGGGCTTTTTAGCTTGCAGCCCACACAAGTGGTTTTCTAAATAGAACCCTTGTGCAAAAGCATTTATGCAGTTGTAATTTCGTTCTCTCTCTCTCTCTCTCTCTCTCTCTCTCTCTCTCTCTCTCTCTCTCTCTCTCACTCACTCACTCAAAGTCTTCATTCGTAGCAGCTAGCATTGAGATTGAAAGAATTCATTTGTGTGGACTAAGTAGAGGCGTTGTCACCATTCAAATTCGTGATCGCTCTGTTGATCTGCATCAAAGGTTTCAATCACCACAAGAGGTAACGATTTTATCACTGATCATGCTCATTCGTAAGGATCACTAAAGGAGAAATTTTTAAATTCTGTTGCGTTTTGGATCGCTCTTCTCCTTCAATATAAGTGTGACTTGGAGACTTGAAGAAAAAGCTGAGATACACTACAATATTTGACAAGTCTGTTTCTTCGTGAAAAACTATTATTTTTGTACACAGTTTTTCTTTAAGTGTTTTTATTTCATTTGTGTAATATCTACTTGTGTAGAAGTATATTGTAAACACAAAAGCTTTGATTTGAACTTGTTGTTTATGATTCCTTGAGGAGATTAGGGTATAATCGGATCCTTGAGAAGACAAAGAAGGTTATTCTTTATGATTATTGTAATCAGTAGATTATAGTGGATTAAGCCCTTGTGTATAAGGCAAAATCACCTTGGCGACTGGACGGAAGTAGCTTTGAGTCTCAAGCGAACCAGGATAAAAATACCCGTGTCTTCTATCACTTTGTTCTTAGTATTTATATGGTGTTCTTGAGTTGGTAAAAAACTTTTGTTTCTTAAAACCCAATTCAAAACCCCTCTTTCTTATGTTTTTCACACCTTCAACCCCAAATCAGATTAATCGATCCAGTAGGCAAAATATTGGTGGTGAAAATTAAAAAAAAATGAAGAAAATGTTTATAAATGTTTTAAAATAACTCATTAATTTTTTAAAATAATATACATTTAAGAAATATGAGTATTCAATATATTAAAACACAAAATATTTACTTTTTTCAAAAATTTAAAATAAATCATATCAATAATTTAAAAGTGATAAAAAAATTAAATATATCAAGCAAATTGGTAACTGTCACACCCCAATTTTGATCTTGAATCGCCGAATCGATACATTCATCATAACGTCCGTAACACATGCATAATATAACATGCATTACATGCCGCATAATACCTAAAATGTCAGTCGAAATAAAATTTCGGATCTACACACAAACCAGTTGAATGAGTTTTCAAATATGTGCCAAATTAGTAGGCCAAAAATTTCAAAGTCGGGCTTGCAGACACCAGTTTTATTAATCTACGGTTCGCGTAGTTTAACCTGGTGTGCTTGTTTTATTTTTTTGACTACTCTTTCGATCAATTTTGATCCGCCTGAGCCTTTTAACCAAATATTTTTTACTTCAAAATTTGAATAAAACTTATATGTTTCCGAGAAGTTTATTTTGCGCTGATCATTTTAGTGCATTCATTTTAATTTTTAAGCATTTTTGCGTTCGATTTTTATTCATTTTAAGTCCATTTATTTTTCTATATTTGTCAATGTTCGTAATAATTAAATAGAATTATCTATATTTTTGTTTTGATTTTATTTTGGCTATTTAAATTGGTTTGAATTATATCTAAAGTTTTGTTTCCAAACTATTTTTAATCATTAAAATTACAAAAGAGGGTCTTTTTGTCATTTTTAAATTAAAAAAAAAAACTAATGAGCACTCATGTATATATACCAAGTAGCTAGAAAAAGCAAGAGAGGTCTATCCAAAAACTATCTGCGATGCACACTTGGAGCAAGACGAAATTAAAATAAAAATCAAAACTTTATTGTTCAATTGAACTCCCCAATGTCACTCACGCTACCCATTTTTTCCTCTCATACTTGCAGACACCATCCCCACCATACAACAAGGCACACACACAGGCAAGAAAAGGAGTATGTTACCTCCATTCACAAGAGATCCTTCATTCATAAATTAATTTTTTTTGAGTTCATTTAGAAATGGCAGGTGATGAAAGAAAACCTCTAACCACACATTAACCTTTACTGCTTTGCACACCAAAATTTTGCTACTCTTCTTTATTCATTTTTGTTTGTTTATTTTAACATTAGTCTAATGCCTTTAACTTTTTATTCATATGTTTCGTAGCTTTAAATTTTAATTTGAAAACTCTAGTAACTTTTCCATCTTGTATTATTTTATTATTGTTGTTATCCATATGAAAGTAGTAATAAGTAGTATTGTTATGATAAATCTTTGTTTATACTACATATTCATGACAATTAATGATCTAAACTATAAAATAATTTTTTAAAAAATAATATGTGTGGTAACTGGTTTCTACTTTAGTGCATTTTAATCGGATTTTTAATCTGTATATTCGATATTTTCATGTCTTTATGCTGCCGGGTTTTTCATCGATATATTGATTATATTTCACTATGTTATGACCTTTGCATACGACATCTCATTTGTTGTCGATACGCACAAACCGACTTTGAGCACATCACTTAGACTTTTACATGCATTTATCAAATTTTTGCTTATTCTCGATTGTGAGTTTTACTTAATAGCGGTTTTGATACTATTTGCTTTGCCATTGTATAGTAGGCTACACTTTATGTTTTCTTTTATTGAGCGTTTGAGTTTATTCCCATTCCATGCCATGTTTCAATGATGCGTTACGTTAACATTTATTTCGGTTCATGATAACAAACAACGATCCAACGTCGTTGTGTTTAGATCGAGTTTGAACTCAACTTCCATTTGCCTTGCATGTTCTTGTGTTATGTGACATTGATTCACATCCTCGCATTATGATCTTGATTCATGTACGCTTCATTTTTGTTTTTACTTCTTTCGATTTAATTAAGATGAATGTGTGTTGTGCCATTGACGCGTGTGTTGTTATCTCCTATCTTTTGGCTTATTCTTGTGCATTCTTACAATGAGACCTTTTTGTGCACATACACTCCCTTGATTGGGTTTTACTTTAATTGCTTCGTTATCTCATATCCTCATTTGAAAAATGTACCCCCATTCCCATGATGTGTAATAAGTTTATCACTTTATTTTTGATTGTTTGATCTCGACATAAGGTACATTTCCTCAAGCAAAATCTCGGCAGTAGACTTTCCTGGTTGATCTCGACAGAAGATTTCCCAGTAGACCTTGACAACATGTATCTTCTCAACAAAACCTCGACAATAGGTATCTCATAGTGACTCTCGACAGTAAAATCCCTAGTGAGTTTCTTTTGAATCTTCCCTAAGAAATCTCGGCAGTGATCTTTCCCGGTGGAACTTCTTTAGAAGATTATTCTAGAAGAACATACAAGCAGTTAAAGTAGTTGATCATTTCTCTCCCCATTGTTTTCACCTTGTATTTTTGTTCACCAACAAAGACACTTCTCCAAACCTCATTCCATGACACTCCATGAATGTCAGCATTTGCATATCATGATCATTCACATATCATGCATAGAAGCAAATTCAAATCATTGCATAAGTGAAAAGTTATTCGCGCTTATTTTGCATTGACCCAAGTCTTTTTGTTGATTTTATATCACTTGACATAAAAAAAATTATTGGCATTTTTAAAGTCCAACCTTTGTCTGGTACATCCAGAGTTATTGTTTTGTTTATCCTAATGTTTCCTAGAAAGTTGTTGGTTTGACTCTTTCATTAAAAGGAAATCCCAAGAAGATTGGATGATTTTTTCGTATGAAACATCCAATTTATTTTTGTATGGATGATCTTCTCGTAAGAAGACTCTCAATCCTGTTTGTTTGGATGATTTTCTCGTAAGAAAATTTCAATATTTTTGTGTGGATGATCTTCTCGTAAGAAGACTCCCGATTGTTTTCTTGGTTAAATTCTTTAAAAGAATCTCCAAATATTTGTGTGGATGATCTTCTCGTAAGAAGACTCCCATTTTTTTTTGTCTCGAATAAATTCCCTGCTAGTAATCTCCAAAATCTTTTATTGGATGAATTTCTTATGAGAAATCTCCAGAACTGTCAGATATATTCTAAAGTGTCGTCAGATCATGTCTGAACCTGTTGATAAAACTCTCTATAAATATTCTCCGGTATTTTTCTCCAGTAGAATTTTTATCTCCAGTGAGTTTTCACCCTCATTTTTGTTTCCTGTAGGCCATCATTACCATATATCTCCATCATTCCCCCAAGTCAGTCTTTTGTTCTTCATCATACCATATCCATAGCAAACCAAAATGAAAAAAAGAAGAGTCAAACATACATGCATAACATATCATATCATGTCATATGCATTCAGGATCAAAATTTTGGTCTTTTTAATATTTAACTATCTCCCACTGCAATCATATGAAAACTATTCTTCATATTCTCTGTTTGAAGATAGTTAAATAGGGGCAACTGTCACACCCCAATTTTGACACTGAATCTCTGAATCGATACATTCATCATAATATCCGCATCACCTGCATAACAACATGCATTCTATGCCACATAATGCCTAAAATATCAGTCAAAATAAATTTTCAGATCTACAGACAGACCGGTTGAATCAGTTTTCAAATGTGTGTCGAATTAGCGGATGAAAAAATTCAAAATTGAGTTTGCAGACATCGGTTTTATTAATCTACGGTTCACTTAGTTTAAATTGGTGTGCTCGTTTTATTTTTCGACTACTTTTTCGACCACACTTTGACCCGCCTGAGCTTTTTAACCGAGATTTTTTTACTCCAAAATTTGAATAAAACATGTATGTTTTTGAAAAGTTTATTTTACGCTGATCATTTTAGTGCATTTATTTTAATTTTTCGAGCACTTTTACGCTCAATTTTTATTCATTTTGAGTCTGTTTATTTTTATATCTTTGTCAAAATATTCGTAATAATTAAATATAACTCTATATTTTTGTTTTCATTTTATTTTGGCTATTTAAATTAGTCTGAATTATATTTAAAGTTTTGTTTCTAAACTATTTTTAATCACTAAAATTATAAAAGTGAGTCTTTTTGTCATTTTAAATTTGAAAAAACCTAATGAGCACTCATGTATATATACCAAGTTGTTTGAAAAAGCAAGAGATATCTATCCAAAAACTATCCGCGACGCACACTTGGAGCAAGACAGAATTGAAATAAAAATCAAAACTTTCTTGTTCAATTGATCTCCCCAACGTCACTCACACTACGTATTTTTTCCTCTTATACTTGTAGACACCATCCCCATCATACAATAAGGCACAGACGCAGGCAAGAAAAAGAGTATGCTACCTCCATTCACAAGAGATCCTTCATTCATAAATTAATTTTTTCTGAGTTCATTTAGAAATGGCAGGTGATGAAAGAAAAAATATAACCACACATTAACCTTTAATGCTTTGCACACCAGAATTTTGCTACTTTTCTTTATTCATTATTGTTTCTATTTTTATTTTTTTAAAGATTAGTCTAGTGCCTTTAACTTTTTTTTCATATGTTTCGGCAACTTTAAATTTTAATTTGAAAACTCTAGTAACTTTTTCTATCTTGTATTGTTTTATTACTGTTGTTATCCATATGAAAGTAGTATTGTTATGATAAATCTTCGTTTATACTACATATTCATGATAATTAGTGATCTAAATTATAAAATAATTATTTATTTTTTTATAAATAATATTTGTGGTAGCTGGTTTCTACTTCATTGCATTTTAATCGAATTTTTAATCCGTAGATTCGATATTTTTATGTCGTTATGTTGTTGGATTTTTCATCGATATACTAATTGTATTTCGCCGCGTTATGACCTTTGCATACGACATCTCATTTTTTGTCGATACACACAAGCCGACTTTGAGAATATCACTTAAAATTTTGCGTGCATTTCTTGACTTTTTGCTTATTTTGGATTTCGATTGTGAGTTTTACTTAATAGCGGTTTTGATACTGTTTGCTTTGCCATTGTATATTAAGCCACACTTTGCATTTTCCTTTATTTACCGTTTGAGTTCATTCTCATTCCATGCCATCTTGCAATGATATGTTACATTGGAATTTATTTCGATTCATGATAACAAACAACGATCCAACTTCGTTGCATTTATATCGAGTTTGAACTCAACTTCTGTTTGCCTTACACGTTCTTGCGTTATGTGACATTGATTCACATCCTCGCATCATGATCTTGATTCGTGCACGTTTTATTTTTGTTTTTACTTCTTTCGATTTAATTAAGATAAACGTGTGTTGTGCCTTTGACGCGTGTGTTGCTATCTCCTATCTTTTGGCTTACTTTTGAGCCTTCTTACAATGAGACCTTTTTTGTGCATGTACACTCACTTGCTTGCGTTTGTTGATCGCGACTTTATGAGTCAATTGGGGTACTAACTGCAAGTGCACAGTTCTATCGCGTAGTTTTAAAAGATATCGATCCCACAGGGACTTATGAATCGATATACCGTTTTCTAAGGTTACTTCGTAAAGCTAAGGCGGATGATACTTTGATTGTTTTGGGGGAAAAGTTAAAACTAAAATAAGATCTAGGTTAAATATCAATTAAGCGGATATCGGTATGTAGTTCGTCGTAAGTAGGGAATCAAGTCTTCGTTGGTTTCTTGGTTTTAAGATAAATCTTTTCAGTGGACACCATTGATTAAAAGTCTTCTCTCAAACTCTCGCTCTGTTGAATAGACCATGACTTTAAATTAACGTAGCTGTCACTTATTAGTTAAGTCCAAAATCACTTTTTGAAAACAATAGAATCTATAGAAACTCTTTTTAAGAAAGTACTAATCGTTTAAACACCCTCGTCTCAAACTCTCGCTCTGTTGACTTAGATTATATAATTAAATTCAAATGCTTAACTCTCGTCCTCTTATTTAACTTTTAAAAATACTTTTTGAAAAAGATTAGAATTTAATTAACTCTAAAAATTGCTTTCGCCCTGATCTAGAATTAATGTCCACTTTACACTGTCCAGTTAAAAACTCAAACTTTCGTTCTATTGATTTTAACTTTTTTAGTCTTTTACTCTCGTACAAAAACCTTGGTATTAAACCTGTAAATTGAGACCATAAAAAGAGTGATTTTATTTTTAAACATAATTAAGCCAACTTAGTTTTGATTCCTTCATTCCGCTTACTTTACATACCGATACCTAAATAAATTAGCCGGACATGCTAAACAGATCTAAACAATCATCATGCTTAAATAAATCCATCTCAGACCAACAATATAAATAAACAATAATGCAGGGCATATATAAATTCAAACAATAATTAAAGAACCTGAATAGTTAATGACAAATCTTGAACACTCCACCACAAACCGGTTGGATTTGTTCTTGAATTCTTCAATCGGACAAGAAAATAAAAGGTGAAGGAATAAAAATCTAGGATCTAACGTAAGGTTAGATCCAGCAAAAGATACACAATAGTTTCCGGTGTAGAAACTATTGTGTGAAAAATTAATTAAGTGCTGAAAGATTGACTGGAAAAGAAAATAAAAATTTCAAATGAAGGTAGAATGCTGAAAAAAAATAGAAAGTAGTAAAAATAAAGCTATGCCAAAAACTGGGAAAATTTTTGAACTCTTTAGGGTTCCATAATTGGTCCTATTTATACTAATCCACTTGTTTAACCGTTTCCAAAAGTGCCTTGCGTAATTGGTCTTCACGTTTCCGGAGTCAAGCGGAAGAATAGGCATCAACGTGCCTCTGTTGCGTTTCTGAAGCCAAAAATATAGGAGAATGGTGTGACGTCCGTCACACCATGTGTTACGCTCGTAACACAAGGCAGCAGGGCGTGACGCTCGTCACACCATGTGTGGCGCTCGTCACAGGCTCAGCGCCCATGGCTTGTGGTTTTGGGCTGGGCTTTAGTGAAATTGCTTCTCTTCATTCCTTTTTGCACCTCCTTTTCTTCCTTTTTCACTTATGCTTTAAATAAGCTACCTGAGATAAATAGAAGGAAAAATACCCAGTAGTATCGAATAAAATGAAATAAATTGAAGCGAATAATAATATAATTCAATTAAATCGAGTCCAGAAATGTGATATTATTTCATGTTATCAAACTCCCCCATACTTAGACCTTTGCTTGTCCTCAAGCAAGATAAAGTATAGAAATCGTTTAAAAATCTAGCCAGATGAAATTTCAAAACACACATCAATTCGTACTAGGTTGCAAGTAAATCTTGTTTAGAAATAACTTGAGTTTAATCTTGACATCAAGAACTACCGTTACAGCATCTGGTAACTTTACCTCATACAAACCAGTTCGAGTCATGCTATTATAACCAGCCTAGTTCTTTTTCTCTTATTTCACCCATTTTCATTCTAGCGAAATCACATTAAGCCCTTTATCGTTTCGCGCACATAGTGGAGCGACCGGTTAGTGATTCTGATCCCCTTTTTAGCTTGAAGCTCTGGTACATTAGTCGGATAACTTCGTTTCTCGGTCCATTGCAAATTGCGGGGGATCGAACCGTAGTCAGTCCTACCAAGTTCAGCACCAGATACCTGCTGAACCAACTCATAATGGATCTTTCGTATTATGTTTTTGTATGATCTGCAACCTTTAGATTAAATGATCTGGTAAGGATCACCTAACTTAGTTAGTGCATTTCCTGATATATATATTTTTATTTATTTATTTTGGGAATCATTCACCTATATTCATCGGTCCTCCACGTAGTTTGCTATTAAGATGGTGCTGACTTCTTGTATAAACTACTCGGGGTTACGATAAAGTTAAAAGTCCAAGGACTTGTATAACATGTACCTTTCTGATCTAACATGTTAAGGTTTGTTTAGAGCGTTGGTATGGTAATAATTTTGTCTTGATTTCACTCAAGTTTGATAAAATAAGCAACCTTTATATTTATTGATTGTGTTAAATTTTTGTTATGGCTCAAGAAAATTGAGGGGAATAGATAATAGAAAATTTTCACACTAGGGACTTAATTTAGAATAAATATATATATATATATATATATATATATATATATATATATATATATATATATATATATATATATATATATATATATATATATATATTTTATTTTATATATTAAAGAAAGAGAAATAACAATGACAAGGGAAAGATAACATACTTGAAAAGGGAAGATTTAAAGAACAAGGTTTTTCCCCCCCACACTTAAATGAAACATTGTCCCCAATGTTTCAAAGAAAACAAAAGAAATAGAAAAAGAAAAGGAAACTAAAATCAATGTTGCCTGCCTCCTCTGGTTCTTGGACCTGGTGATCGTTGACGTACTTCTAAGTCGTCAAACCTGCTGAGCAACTCAGCGAACCGCTGATCGGTTATTGCATTCCTCGCTTCCTGTTGTTGTTGCATCTGGCGCATCATCTGCATCACTTCGAGATTCTGCGCTTGCATACCATCGATAGCATCCATGATGTCGTCGTTGGTTGCTGGCCTTCTTCATCGACGACGTCGTGAGGATGGACCAGCTGCATTATCGGAAGGGTTGAGCGGGACTGATTGTTGGGCAGGAACCTGATCACCTTGCTCCATTTCTGCAAACTCGTCTGAAGGCGGGTTTGCTTGTGTAAGTTCGGTAGCTTCGGGAGCATTCAGATCATAGATGTGGCGGTTGGGATTGGTGACATCTGTTAGGGCAATGTTGGGTAAAACAACACTTGGGACTTCCTGGTTGTTCACCATAAGGTAATACCCTCCGCCTACCCTGTTTTTGATTAGGCGGCTGGACCGACAGTAACTTATATCCATCAATAGGGGTGGGAGAGATTGTAAATTCTGAAGTCGATCCCCAAGATTTAAGCCAAGTGCTATGGTGGTGATTAATCCACCAATTACAAAAGGTTGACGACCTCTAGCACATAGGGTGCGGATATGATGAAATAGGAAGGAGGCAGCGTTTACCTGTGTATCTGCTGCAAAGACGCAGTGGAGGAAAAATAATTCCTTGGCGTTGACTTTACTGTTGTTCGGTCGACCAAAAATAGTGTTTTGCAGGATGCGGATGAAGTACCGGATGGTTGGGTTATGTATATGCGAAGCAAGTAATACATCCCAGTTGTTGGTTTCCACACCGGATATTTTTCTAAAGAGGTCGAAGACGTTTATATGCCACTGGGAGTTCGGAGGTATCCTAGGGTGGACTTGACCGTCTACAGGGAATTGTAGCATGGTGCTCAATTGGTTTTGGGATATGGAGTACTCGGTGTTGAACATGCGGAAGGTTGCGGTACCGGTTAAGTACTCGTCTTCACCGGTAGGAGTGTTGTACGAATAAGAACTTAAAAATTCTAAGGTGAGAGCGGGGTAGGTAGGTTGATTATGAGTGCAAAGAAAAGTTAAATCAGCAAGGCGGAGCATCCATTCTATACCTTGAAGTAATCCTAATTCTTGTAAACAATGTAAATCAGGATACCTGGTGGATTGGACGCCTCGCTGTTGGAAACGCTCAAACTGCTCCCTTTGATAATTTTCATCTTCGGATCGGAAGATGATATTTCCGAAATCTTGGTTTCCCGCCATACCGATAAGTGGTTTGAAAGAGGTAATAAGGAGAGAAGGGAAATGAAATTGATTTTATAGAATGGTTTGTGGTGTATGAAGAAAGGTATGGTGGGTATTTATAGGAAAAGATTTGGAAGTTGGAAAGGGAGTGGTTGAAAAGTAAATAAATGTGGGTAAATGTGAATAAATGGGGAAGGTAAAAAGTGGGTGGTGTAACGGTCGTCTCTCCAACGGTTAGTAACATTCACATAGCCTGTAGGTGTCACGCTCGTGACAGGGGTGTTACGGGCGTCACAGGCACTTGGTGTGACGACCGTAATGGATTGTGTGACGCTCGTCACACAATCATTCTTGCAACGTACCTTGTTTTTATCATTATACTTTATTGTTGTTATTTTGTTATGCATATGTTTATTTTATTTTGCTATTGTGATACTTTTAAATTGCCTTGCATGCTATTCTACTTTCATAATATATATATATATATATATATATATATATATATATATATATATATATATATATATATATATATATATATATATATATATATATATATATATATATATATATATATATATATATATATATATATATATATATATATATATATATATATATATATATATATATATATATATATATATATATATATATATATATATATCTTTAATAAGTCATGTAGGTAGCAACAGTAGAGAGCATTATTGATAGATATTTGCATAAGTCATAATAAAGTAAAATAAATCAATATCTTCATAAAATAATCACAATGTAACATTGGAAGACAAAAGCAAACATGCGAAAGAAAAACAAATACTAAAATAATTTGAAACAAAATTAATGAATAACCTAAACTAAAACTAAGTAACTAAGAAAAACAACATTTATCCATCTGCATGATCTCTGGCCGGAGGAGCAAAGGAGTTAACACGGTTTAGCAACTCGTGGAACTGATTTGTCATACTGTTCATGTATCCCAGAAATTCTTGTCCCATGTTAGCTAACTCTTCTCTGAGGGCGTCCTGTTCTGACATCAAAGCCTGAATGGTGGTGTTATAATTTGCTCCGGGCATATGATGTCTAAGATCGGGTATTGCCGATTCTTCGGTCGGGACAGGTTGAGGAGGAGGATCAATATCATAATAACCAGATGGTGTCTGAGGGTCAAATTCAGCATAAGGGATCTGGTCGTCACAAATCTCATAGTCCTGGATGGATTCAGTAGATCTAGCAGGAGAGGGTATTCTGTTCAGGTTGTAGAGCCAGTTATTGCGGTTATGAACACTAGTCCTTGGACTAGGCAAGGTAAATAGGCAAAGAACTTGGTTGTTAATTATAAGCTTAAACTCTTCAGACCCTAGGTTTGCTATAAACATAGTGTTGAAGAGGAAGGGTATACTCATAGTCGCAATGCCACAGAAAGGGCTTAAGTCAAGCATAGGTTGACGTAATCCGATAGTATTACCAATCATGGTTATCAAGCCGCCTATTTGAATTGGTGCTCGTTCATCTTGGATAAGGCGGTCAAAATTTGCCAACATAAAAGTGGCACCGTTTACTGGACGGTTTTGGGAAGCACAAAATATGATGAAGAGTTCATCACGTGAAACTGAGGTATTGTTTGACTTCTTCCCAAATAAGGTGTGGGCCAGGATCTTATGGAAATAACGAAAGGCCGGGTTATGTATGTTTCCAGAAAGAAACTCATGTTCCTCGGGATCGTCATTTCCAGTCAAATTTCCCCAAAAATGTTCAAGTTCTCTATATTCAAAAAGGTCTTCTTGGCTCACTATGAATGTATCAAAAGAGGTAGGGAAACCTAAAAGGTTGGTAAAATCTTGAATGTTAAATTGATACTCCATGTTGAACATTCTGAACTGAATGAAACCTCTGCTTATTCCTTTTCCATGGCTGGGTAGATAGATCAGGGAGCTAAGGAATTCTAGCGTTAGTCTTCGGTAAGTGACGAATTGTCTTCGGATAGGAGTGGTTTCCCACCCTATTTGACTCAGCAAATACAGGACACTCTCTCTTAGTCCAAGGGCAGTCATTGCCCAATCATCAGCATACAAGCTAGGAAACATCTCTCTCTCTGCTAGTTCCTCAAACTTTTGTTTCTGAGCTTTCCCTCTGAATTTGATACCCATACGATCAATTTGTCCCATCAGGTTAGTGTTAGCTAGAGAAAAGAAAAACAAGAGTTTTAGTCAGGATTTGGCCAAATGCCGAAAGAAGAAAAGAAGAAAAAATTTTATAAGTTAAAATAAATTAAGAATGAATACTAAATAAAATTTAAAAGAATAATTAAAGAAGAAATAAAAATAAAAATATTTGTGGGTTGTCTCCCACAAAGCGCTTTGTTTAATGTCGCAAGCTCGACATAAAAACTATCAAATATAATCTATAAATTCTGGAGGCATTACATCTAAGTGCAGGACTTGCAAATCTTCATTGTTCTCTGCATAGTGATAATGTTTTAGACGCTGCCCGTTTACGATAAATGGTTCCATAGATTTGCCTTTAATTTCCACAGCTCCACTTGGAAAGACATTGGTGATTTGGAAAGGGCTTGACCATCTAGAACGTAGTTTTCCTGGGAATAACTTAAGTCTAGAGTTGAACAAAAGGACTATATCGCCTTGTTTGAAGATTTTTCTTGATATACGTTTATCATGCCATTTCTTCGTTCTTTCTTTGTAGATTCTGGCATTTTCGTAGGCGTCTTGTCGAAGTTCCTCTAATTCGTTTATGTCAAGAATTCGCTTTTCACCAACGGCCTTATAGTTTAAATTTAGATTTTTAATAGCCCAGTAGGCCTTATGTTCTAATTCTACCGGGAGGTGGCAAGATTTTCCATAAATAAGCTTAAATGGGGTTGTCCCTATGGGAGTTTTGTAAGCGGTTCGATATGCCCATAAAGCTTCCGGTAGTTTCGATGACCAGTCTTTCCTTGAGGTGGCGACTGTTTTTTCCAATATTTGTTTGATTTCTCTGTTAGACACCTCCACTTGTCCACTGGTTTGAGGATGGTAAGGTGTCGCTACTCTATGTCTTACACCATACTTAAACAGTAGTTTTTCGAGTATCTTAGATATGAAATGCGATCCACCATCACTGACTACTATTCTTGGGACACCAAATCTTGGAAAAATTATATTCTTAAAGAGTCTAGTTACTACTCGTGTGTCGTTTGTTGGAGAAGCTATAGCTTCAATCCATTTTGATACGTAGTCAACCGCTACGAGTATGTACTTGTTACCGAAAGAAGGTGGAAAAGGTCCCATGAAATCTATTCCCCACACGTCGAAAATCTCTACTTCCAAAATGCCCTTTTATGGCATCTCGTCACGTCTAGATATGTTTCCTGTGCGTTGACATCTATCACATTTCTTGATAGCCGCATGTGTAACACCCCGATAAAATGAGATAATTATTTAAATTGAGTTAATAATATATTTATTAATTTACTTAAATAATTGGAATTATTATTATTGGAATAATAATTATTGGAATATTATTGGGATTATTATTATTATTGGATTATTTTTATTATTATTATTGGAATAAAAGTAGAAATCAGTAAAAAGGTTTCATTTGGTAAAAAGAGTATTTTTCACGTGAAAAGGGAAAAGAGACAGGAAAGTGGAAAAGGAAAAAGGGCAAAGAGCCAGAGAACGAAGGTTGAAGGAAGGAAAAGCTTGAAACTCAGAGATTGCCGGATTAACTCAGGTAAGGGGGGTTTATCATCGATTAATGGGTATTATGGGATAACATGTAATGGGTAGCGATAAACCATGGATTTTGACTCTGATTTGAATGATACAATGCTGAACGTGTGAAATATTTGATGAACGAATTTGGATGATAATTGACGAAAATTCGTAGGAATTAGAGGTAGTAAGGTTAGCGATTTGGGAAGCCGAATGTGTATGATCTGTAATTGATAAAACGAACGAACATGTATGAAAATTGAACTGTAGAAGGTTGGGATTGTAGAGATCTCGTAGCAGAGAAAACCCATAGCAGATCTGGAAAACTGGATTCTGGTCATACGCGTATGGCACTAGGCAATACTCGTATGGGATGGCATAGAAAAGGGAGTTTTGGCGCTGGTACGCGCCATACGCGTGTGATACGCGTATCCCATGAGTGGTACGCGTATGGGGTATACCATATGCGTATGAGTGAAGAAGATGATGTTTTGAACGTGAAATTGTCTCTGTTGGTACGCGTATGAGGATGTGGTACGCGTAGCATACGCGTATGGGTATGGGCAATACGCGTATGGACTTGGTCAGGTATGGGCAATACGCGTATGGGCATAGGCAATACGCGTATGGGCAGACTTGTGGTTTTTCTGAACTGTTGTTGTGCAGTTTTGGTTGTTTAGGCTGAGTGATGTAACTTAGCTGATGTATGATGTAGTAGGGATCATTTCCCGTTGTTTTGAGTAGTATAGGTATTAGTAGAGTGTGCTAGTACTGTGTTTGAGTATGCGGCATGATATGATATGCTTGTGTGATAAAATATTGAGGATGTGTGATGATATGCATGATACTGTGAATGTATCAGTTATGTGTGCATTTGTGAATAGACTGTTGTATGGCTTAGAGTGTGAGCATATGTCTATTCTTGAATTGTTGTTGATGATGTAGCATTGCTAGGTGATTAGCATGCATCTTGTGGCCTTGATGGTGGTAGCTAATTCCCATGGTGAGGAATTAGTGAGTAAATCATTTTGATTGTTGTTGATGTTTGCATGCTAGGTGATTAGCGTGCATAGCATAGCCCTTGGGGTGGTAGCTAATTCCCATGGTGAGGAATTAGTGAGTGAGTCACTATGTCTCAAATGAGTGGGACTAGTGAGCTTGGTAGCCGTGCCTGGATTTGGACGGTGAGGTTGAACTATATGTTCACAAATAGTCGGTACCGCATGCATGGAGTCTCATTGCATAATATATGTATGGCGTATAATATGAATGGATGTATTCCAATATTATACATGTGTTTGTGTTGGTGTTGAGTATTACGTTGAGTTGATGTGCTGTTACTGAATATATGGTTGGATTAGGGTGATGAAGTGTGTTAAAATTACTTAACATGACATGATATTTGATAATACTTATTATATCGATTGAGGAACTCACCCTTACAATTGTTTTTCAGGTAACGAGCAGTGATTGAGTAGGAGCTAGTACTTGGAGTCTAGAGTAGTTCCTTAGTGGGTCATGCTCTGATAGATGTAACATCGGGACAGGATGTTTGACTTGTTTTCATTGATAACTGTTGAATAAGCTTACATGTTTTGTATTGATGTTGGATTTTATTCCGCTGCGAATTATGCAAATGTTTTATTTGATTAAATAAATGAGCATGACAGGATATTTTGATGATTGTTTGTGAAATGATTGTGTGACACCCTTCGGGGCATAATTACTCTGATTGATATTTTTATTATTTTAATTAAATTATTGGGGTATTTTAGAAGGGTGTTACATTAGTGGTATCAGAGCATAGTCGGTCGAGTCGAGTCGTAATTATTCTGTTTCCCCTGTACGGGATAGGTGTTGTGTAACCCTATCAGTACTTATTGTTTTAGTTTGTTGGGTTTTCAGAATAGAGATGGCTGGAAGAGGTAGAGATGATGCTGCAATTGCTGAGGCTCTGGGTATGCTAGCTGGAGTACTTGGGGGAAATCCGAATGTTGTGGGAATGGGAGATGCTCGTCAACTGAGTGAGTTCCAGAAGAACAATCCTCCAATGTTCAAGGGAGCATACGATCCAGATGGTGCTCAGAAGTGGTTGAAGGAGATCGAGAGAATCTTCCGAGTGACTGAGTGTGCCGATAATCAGAAGGTCAGGTTCGGTACGCATATGCTGTCAGAGGAAGCAGATGATTGGTGGGTTGCTACCCGCACTGAGTTGGAAGCTGCTGGGAATGCTGAGATAACTTGGGCTGTGTTCAGAGAGAGATTTCTGAGGAAGTACTTTCCAGAGGATGTCAGAGGAAAGAAGGAGATAGAGTTCTTGGAATTGAAGCAGGGTAACCGGTCTGTTACTGAGTATGCTGCTAAGTTCACAGAGCTGTCGAAGTATTACACTCCCTATAATGAGGCTACTGGGGAATTTTCGAAATGTGTGAAGTTTGAGAACGGGTTACGTCCCGAGATCAAGCAGGCTATTGGATATCAGCGGATCAGAGTGTTTTCTGACTTGGTTGACTGTTGCAGGATTTTTGAACAGGATTCCAAAGCCAGAGCGGAGAGCTATCAGCAAAGGGTTGATAGGAAAGGCAAGAATCAGAATGATCGTGGGAAACCGTATGCAGCTGGCAAAGGTTTCCAGAGACAGAGTGGGATGAAGAGGCCTAGTGGGGGAGACTCCAGTGCCCCTGCTAAGTGTTACAGATGTGGTCAGGCTGGACATCGTATCCATGAGTGTACCAGTAATGAGAAGAAGTGTTTCAAGTGTGGAAAAGGTGGTCATTTGGCTGCAGATTGCCGGTTGAAGACTGTGACTTGTTTCAACTGTGGAGAAGTGGGTCATATCAGTCCACAGTGTCCTAAGCCGAAGAGAGAGAACCAGTCAGGAGGCAAGGTCTTTGCTTTATCAGGTTCTGAGACTTCCGCAGACGATCGTTTGATCCGAGGTACGTGTTATATTAATGGCTTTCCTCTTGTAGCTATTATAGACACCGGTGCTACTCATTCCTTTATATCTTCGGATTGTGCTGTGAAACTTAAGTTAGAGATATCTGAGATGTTGGGTAGTATGGTGATTGATACTCCTGCGAAGGGTTCAGTGACTACTACTTCCGTTTGTTTGAATTGTCCTTTGAGTATTTTTGGTAGAGACTTTGGGATAGACCTCGTGTGTCTTCCACTAGTGCAGATTGATGTTATTCTGGGTATGAACTGGTTGGTGTTTAACCGAGTTTCTATCAATTGTTTTGATAAGACTGTGATCTTTCCTGAGAGTGAGGAAGGAAAGAGTTTGTTTCTATCAGCAAGGCAGGTGAATGAGGCAGTAGTAGATGGGGCAGAGTTGTTTATGCTGTTAGCGACTTTGGAAGCTAAAGATAAACTGGTGATTTGCGACCTGGCCGTGGTGTGTGATTTTCCTGATGTGTTTCCTGAAGAAGTGAATGAATTGCCGCCAGAGCGTGAAGTTGAGTTCTCGATTGATTTGGTACCGGGTACTAGGCCGATATCGATGGCTCCGTACCGTATGTCTGCTGTTGAGTTAACTGAATTGAAGAGTCAGTTGGAAGATCTGTTGGATAAGAAATTTATTCGTCCGAGTGTGTCACCGTGGGGTGCACCAGTGTTATTGGTTAAGAAGAAAGAAGGTACTATGAGGTTGTGTGTGGACTACAGGCAACTGAATAAAGTGACGATCAAGAATCGGTATCCTTTGCCGAGGATTGATGATTTGATGGATCAGTTGGTTGGTGCGAGTGTGTTCAGCAAAATAGATTTGAGGTCGGGGTATCATCAGATACGTGTGAAAACCGAGGATATTCAGAAGACTGCTTTCAGAACAAGGTATGGACATTATGAGTATTCTGTAATGCCTTTTGGTGTGACTAATGCGCCTGGAGTATTTATGGAGTATATGAATAGGATTTTCCATCCGTACCTAGATCAGTTTGTTGTGGTGTTTATTGACGACATTTTGGTATATTCGAAATCTGAAGAAGAGCATGCTGAGCATTTGAGAGTGGTTTTAGGAGTTCTACGAGAAAAGAAGTTATTTGCTAAACTGTCAAAGTGTGAATTTTGGTTAGAAGAGGTTAGTTTTCTTGGTCATGTGATTTCAAGAGGTGGTGTTGCTGTTGATCCTTCTAAGATAGAAGCGGTATCTAAGTGGGAAGCCCCGAAGTCAGTTTCTGAGATAAGAAGTTTTCTTGGACTTGCAGGTTATTATAGGAAGTTCATTGAAGGATTTTCTAAGTTGGCGTTACCGTTGACGATGTTGACTAGAAAAGGACAAGCGTTTGTTTGGGACTCAAAATGTGAAAAGGGTTTCCAAGAGTTAAAGAGAAGGTTAACTACTGCTCCTATTTTGATATTACCGAGTTCGTCGGAACCATTTGAGGTTTACTGTGATGCTTCATTGTTGGGCTTGGGTGGTGTGTTGATGCAGAATAAGCAGGTTATAGCTTATGCTTCGAGACAATTGAGGGTTCATGAGAGGAACTATCCGACACACGATTTAGAGTTGGCAGCTGTGGTATTTGTTCTGAAGTTGTGGAGGCATTACTTGTACGGGTCAAGATTTGAGGTTTTCAGTGACCATAAAAGTTTAAAGTATTTGTTTGATCAGAAAGAGCTGAATATGAGACAGAGGAGATGGTTAGAATTTCTGAAGGACTATGACTTTGGGTTGAATTACCATCCGGGTAAAGCAAATGTAGTGGCTGATGCATTGAGTCGGAAATCATTGCATATGTCTATGTTAATGGTTAAGGAATTGGATTTAATTGAGCAGTTTAGAGACTTGAGTTTGGTGTGTGAGAGTACTCACAATAGTGTTAAACTGGGAATGTTGAAGTTAACGAGTGGTATTTTGGATGAGATCAGAGAAGGTCAGAAATCCGATGTGCTTTTGGTTGATAAGTTGACTCTAGTGAATCAAGGTCAAGGTGGTGAATTCAGAGTTGATGAGAATGGTGTTTTGAGATTTGGTAATCGGGTGTGCATTCCGGATGTTACCGAACTTAAGAAGAGTATTCTGGAGGAAGGACATCGTAGTGGCCTGAGTATTCATCCTGGATCTACGAAGATGTATCATGACTTGAAGAAGTTATTTTGGTGGCCGGGAATGAAAAGAGAGATTGCAAGTTTTGTTTATTCCTGTTTGACTTGTCAGAAGTCAAAGATTGAGCATCAGAAGCCGTCTGGGCTAATGCAACCGTTGGCTATTCCAGAGTGGAAGTGGGATAGTATCAGTATGGATTTTGTTTCTGGTTTACCGAGGACAAGTAAGAATTTTGAAGCTATTTGGGTGATTGTGGATAGATTGACGAAGTCGGCTCATTTCATTCCGATCAGAATGGATTATCCGTTAGAGAGATTAGCTGAGTTGTATATTGAGAAGATTGTAAGTTTGCATGGTATTCCGTCGAGTATTGTTTCAGACAGAGATCCTAGATTTACATCGAAGTTCTGGGAAGGTTTGCAGAGGGCTTTGGGAACTAAGCTGAGATTGAGTTCTGCATATCATCCGCAGACTGATGGTCAGACTGAGAGGACGATTCAGTCACTAGAGGATCTTTTGAGGGCTTGTGTTTTGGAAAAGGGAGGCGCTTGGGATTGTTATTTACCTTTGATTGAGTTTACCTACAACAATAGTTTTCATTCGAGCATTGGTATGACACCGTTTGAAGCTTTGTATGGTAGGAGATGTCGGACACCGTTATGTTGGTATGAGTCCGGTGAGAGTGCTGTGGTTGGACCGGAGATTGTTCAACAAACTACGGAAAAGATTAAGATGATTCAGGAGAAGATGAGGATTGCTCAGAGTCGTCAGAAGAGTTATCACGACAAGAGGAGGAAGTCACTTGAGTTCCAAGAGGGAGATCATGTGTTTCTTCGTGTTACTCCGATAACTGGGGTTGGTCGAGCTTTGAAGTCGAAGAAGTTGACACCTCGATTTATTGGTCCTTATCAGATTTTGGAGAGGATAGGGGAGGTAGCCTATCGTATCGCTTTACCGCCGTCACTTGCGAATTTGCATGAGGTTTTTCATGTGTCTCAGTTGAGGAGGTACATTCCTGATCCGTCGCATGTAGTCCAAGTAGATGATGTCCAGGTGAGAGATAACCTGACTGTTGAAACATCACCTATGAGGATTGAGGATCGAGAGTTGAAGCAGTTGCGGGGTAAAGAGATTGCTTTGGTAAAGGTAGCTTGGGGAGGACCAGCAGGTGGCAATGTGACTTGGGAACTTGAGAGTCAGATGAAGGAGTCTTATCCGGAATTATTCGCTTGAGGTATGTTTTCGAGGACGAAAACTCTTTTAGTGGGGGAGAGTTGTAACACCCCGATAAAATGAGATAATTATTTAAATTGAGTTAATAATATATTTATTAATTTACTTAAATAATTGGAATTATTATTATTGGAATAATAATTATTGGAATATTATTGGGATTATTATTATTATTGGATTATTTTTATTATTATTATTGGAATAAAAGTAGAAATCAGTAAAAAGGTTTCATTTGGTAAAAAGAGTATTTTTCACGTGAAAAGGGAAAAGAGACAGAAAAGTGGAAAAGGAAAAAGGGCAAAGAGCCAGAGAACGAAGGCTGAAGGAAGGAAAAGCTTGAAGCTCAGAGATTGCCGGATTAACTCAGGTAAGGGGGGTTTATCATCGATTAATGGGTATTATGGGATAACATGTAATGGGTAGCGATAAACCATGGATTTTGACTCTGATTTGAATGATACAATGCTGAACGTGTGAAATATTTGATGAACGAATTTGGATGATAATTGACGAAAATTCGTAGGAATTAGAGGTAGTAAGGTTAGCGATTTGGGAAGCCGAATGTGTATGATCTGTAATTGATAAAACGAACGAACATGTATGAAAATTGAACTGTAGAAGGTTGGGATTGTAGAGATCTCGTAGCAGAGAAAACCCATAGCAGATCTGGAAAACTGGATTCTGGTCATACGCGTATGGCACTAGGCAATACGCGTATGGGATGGCATAGAAAAGGGAGTTTTGGCGCTGGTACGCGCCATACGCGTGTGATACGCGTATCCCATGAGTGGTACGCGTATGGGGTATACCATACGCGTATGAGTGAAGAAGATGATGTTTTGAACGTGAAATTATCTCTGTTGGTACGCGTATGAGGATGTGGTACGCGTAGCATACGCGTATGGGTATGGGCAATACGCGTATGGACTTGGTCAGGTATGGGCAATACGCGTATGGGCATAGGCAATACGCGTATGGGCAGACTTGTGGTTTTTCTGAACTGTTGTTGTGCAGTTTTGGTTGTTTAGGCTGAGTGATGTAACTTAGCTGATGTATGATGTAGTAGGGATCATTTCCCGTTGTTTTGAGTAGTATAGGTATTAGTAGAGTGTGCTAGTACTGTGTTTGAGTATGCGGCATGATATGATATGCTTGTGTGATAAAATCTTGAGGATGTGTGATGATATGCATGACACTGTGAATGTATAAGTTATGTGTGCATTTGTGAATAGACTGTTGTATGGCTTAGAGTGTGAGCATATGTCTATTCTTGAATTGTTGTTGATGATGTAGCATTGCTAGGTGATTAGCATGCATCTTGTGGCCTTGATGGTGGTAGCTAATTCCCATGGTGAGGAATTAGTGAGTAAATCATTTTGATTGTTGTTGATGTTTGCATGCTAGGTGATTAGCGTGCATAGCATGGCCCTTGGGGTGGTAGCTAATTCCCATGGTGAGGAATTAGTGAGTGAGTCACTATGTCTCAAATGAGTGGGACTAGTGAGCTTGGTAGCCGTGCCTGGATTTGGACGGTGAGGTTGAACTATATGTTCACAAATAGTCGGTACCGCATGCATGGAGTCTCATTGCATAATATATGTATGGCGTATAATATGAATGGATGTATTCCAATATTATACGTGTGTTTGTGTTGGTGTTGAGTATTACGTTGAGTTGATGTGCTGTTACTGAATATATGGTTGGATTAGGGTGATGAAGTGTGTTAAAATTACTTAACATGACATGATATTTGATAATACTTATTATATCGATTGAGGAACTCACCCTTACAATTGTTTTTCAGGTAACGAGCAGTGATTGAGTAGGAGCTAGTACTTGGAGTCTAGAGTAGTTCCTTAGTGGGTCATGCTCTGATAGATGTAACATCGGGACGGGATGTTTGACTTGTTTTCATTGATAATTGTTGAATAAGCTTACATGTTTTGTATTGATGTTGGATTTTATTCCGCTGCGAATTATGCAAATGTTTTATTTGATTAAATAAATGAGCATGACAGGATATTTTGATGATTGTTTGTGAAATGATTGTGTGACACCCTTCGGGACATAATTACTCTGATTGATATTTTTATTATTTTAATTAAATTATTGGGGTATTTTAGAAGGGTGTTACAGCATGCACATCCTTCCATATGTTTGGCCAATAAAGACCGGCTTGTAGGATTTTGGAGCAGGTCTTGGATGTACTTGTATGTCCACCATAAGGAGCGGAGTGACAGTGTTGGATTATATTTTCTATCTCTTCTTCAGGTATACACCGACGGAAAATACCATCGGGGCCTATTTTTAAAAGTAAAGGGTCATCCCAGTAATAATGTTTTATGTCATAGAAGAATCGTTTCTTTTGTTGGTAAGATAAATTAGGTGGAACTATTCCGGCAGCTAAATAATTGACGAAGTCAGCGTACCATGGTGTAACACATATAGCTAAGGTGGTCTCTACCTGTTTATCAGCTTTATTTTCTTCCAAAGTAGCTATAAGTTTATCGTACGAGAAATCATCGTTGATCGATTTTCTTTTCGGTTCCAGGTTTTTGAGTCTAGAGAGGTGATCTGCTACTACGTTTTCAGTTCCTTTTTTATCTTTGATTTCCAGATCGAATTCTTGTAGCAACAAGATCCACCTTAGGAGTCTAGGTTTAGCGTCCTTTTTTGTTAAGAGGTACTTAATGGCGGCGTGGTAAGTGTAAACGATTATTTTAGCTCCGACCAAGTAAGAACGAAATTTATCTAGTGCAAATACTACTGCTAAAAGTTCTTTCTCGGTCGTGGCGTAATTCATTTGTGCTTCATCTAGAGTTCTACTTGCGTAATATATGACGTGAAGCTTTTTATCCTTTCGTTGTCCTAAAACAGCGCCCACGGCGTAATCACTGGCATCACACATTATTTCGAATGGTTCATTCCAATTTGGTGTCTGCATTATGGGTGCGGAGATCAATGCTTGTTTAAGCGTTTGAAATGCTTCTAAACATTTATTGTCAAAGATGAATTCAACATCTTTCATTAATAATCCGGTCAAAGGTTTAGTTATTTTAGAGAAATCTTTAATGAATCGTCGGTAAAAACCGGCGTGTCCTAAGAAGCTTCGTACTTCTCTCACAGTTTTCGGAGGTTGAAGGTTTTCGATTACTTCTATTTTGGCTTTGTCTACTTCAATTCCTCTATTTGATATGATGTGTCCTAAAACAATTCCTTCTTGTACCATAAAGTGACATTTTTCCCAATTAAGTACTAGGTTTACTTTTACACATCGCTCTAGAACTCTTTCTAGGTTTTCAAGACATTCTTCAAAGCTTTGTCCGCATACGGAAAAATCGTCCATAAATACTTCCATGATATTTTCGAGAAAATCGGCGAATATTGCCATCATGCACCTTTGGAAGGTTGCGGGAGCATTGCACAAGCCAAACAGCATTCGTTGATAAGCGAAGGTACCAAAAGGACACGTGAATGTTGTCTTTTCTTGGTCATCAGGATGAATTGGTATTTGAAAGAAGCCTGAGTAACCGTCTAGATAGCAGAAATGAGAATGTTTTGCTAATCGTTCTAACATCTGGTCAATGAATGGTAAAGGAAAATGATCTTTTCGGGTTGCTTTGTTTAGTTTCCTATAGTCAATGCACATTCTCCATCCCGATTCGATTCGTTTGGTTATAGTTTCTCCTTTTTCATTTTCGATAACTGTTATACCTCCTTTCTTTGGTACTACGTGTACAGGACTAACCCATTTGCTATCAGATATAGGATATATGATACCTGCCTCTAATAACTTGGTTACTTCCTTCTTCACTACCTCACTCAGGATCGGGTTTAGTCTCCTCTGATGTTCCCTAGAGGTTTTACAGTCTTCTTCTAGCATGATGCGGTGCATACAAATAGAAGGACTTATTCCTTTAAGATCGGTGATGTTGTATCCTAGTGCGGTTGGATATTTTCTTAAGATATGTAGGAGTTTTTCGATTTCGAGTTTTCCTAGGTCTGCATTAACTATTATTGGTCGTTCAAGTTCTAAGTCTAGGAATTCATATCTCAGATTTTTGGGAAGTGTTTTCAAGTCGAGGTTTGGTTTCTTAAGGCATTGCGCAGGATCCGATGTCATTGCTAAACATTGGTTAAGTTCGTCTTCTACACGATAGTCAAACAATTTGTCATTTTCTAACTCTGTTTCTTTTATGCATTCATCGATGATATCCATAAAGTAACATGTGTCATCTATTGCAGGTGCTTTCAAAAATTGGGAAAGAATGAACTCAATTTTCTCTTCTCCTACTTCGAAAGTGAGTCGTCCTCGTTTTACGTCTATGATCGCACCGGCGGTTGCTAAGAATGGTCTTCCCAATATAATGGGTGTAACTTCATCTTTTCTTATGTCCATAATTATAAAATCGGTTGGAATGTAGAATTGACCTATGCGCACGGGAACGTTTTCAAGAATTCCTACAGGATATCTAACAGAACGATCTGCTAGTTGCACAGACATTTTAGTTGGTCTTAATTCTCCCATTTCCAGTTTCTTGCATATGGATAAAGGCATAACACTGATACCGGCTCCTAAATCGCATAAGGCTTTATCTATGACAAATTTTCCTATGTGACAGGGTATAGAGAAACTACCTGGATCTTTAAGTTTAGGAGGCATATTCTGGATTATAGCGCTACATTCAGCAGTGAGTGTAACAGTTTCGCTATCTTCAAGTTTCCTTTTATTAGAAAGAATTTATTTTAAGAACTTAGCATATGAGGGCATCTGCGTAATAGCTTCTGTAAACGGAATTGTGACGTTTAATTGTTTCAGTAGGTCAACAAATTTTTTAAATTGGCCCGCATCTTTGGTTTTAATAAGCCTTTGAGGGTAAGGGATAGGTGGTTTATAAGGTGGTGGAGGTACATAAGGTTCTTTCTTTTCTACGGTTTCCTTATTACTCTCTTCCTTTTCCTTAGGTGTATTTTCTTCCTCAGTTGACTTTTTAGAGTTTTGGTTTTTAGTTCTTAGATCTACTGGTCCTTCCACTTCCGTTCCACTTCTTAGTATGATTGCATGAGCGTGGCTTTTCGGGTTAGGTTGGGGCTGTCCAGGAAATGTACCAGTTGGGGCAGCAGTAGGCGCTTGTTGTTGAGCTACTTGTGATATTTGTGTTTCCAGCATTTTGTTATGGGTAGCCAAGGCATCTACTTTACTTGCTAGTTGTTTGATTTGTTCGCTAGTGTGTATATTCTGGTTTAAGAAATCTTTATTGGTTTGCTGTTGAGAATCTATGAAGTTCTCCATCATTATTTCCAAGTTGGATTTCCTAGGAATATTATTGTTAGGTGTAGATGGGGTCGGCTTTTGATATCCAGGAGGTATAGCTGGGGCTTGATTTGGAGCTTGTCCTGGTGCGTATAAAGCATTATTACTCTTATATGAAAAATTAGGATGGTTCTTCCAGTTAGAGTTATAGGTATGCGAGTAGGGATTTCCTTGAGCATAATTCACTTGTTCTGCTTGGATTCCTGTTAGGAGTTGACAATCTGCAGGAGTGTGACCTTGGATTCCACAGACTTCGCAATTCTGAGTTGCGGCAACCACGGTGGTTGGAGGTGATACATTCAAACTTTCAATTTTCTGGGCAAGGGCTTCCACTTTTGTATTAACATGATCAAGGCTACTTATCTCGTACATGCCACTTTTCGTTTGAGGTTTCTCTACCATTGCTCGGTCGCTTCCCCACTGATAATGGTTTTGGGCCATGCCTTCGATAAGTTGATAAGCATCGGCATAAGGTTTATCCATAAGTGCACCACCTGCTGCTGTAACACCCCGAATAAAATAAGAGAATTATTTAAATTAAGTTAATAATATATTTATTAATTTAATTAAAATAAATTGAATTACTGGATTATTATTGTTATTATTATTTGGAATAATAATTATAGTGGAAAATATATAAGTTGGAATATGAAAAAAAGGGTTCATTGTTGGTAAAGAGTTTTCACGTGAAACAGAGAAAGCGGCTGAAAGGTGAAAAGTGGAGAAAGAGCAAAGGTTGAAGAACGGAAAAGCTTGACGCTTAGAGATTGCCGAATTATCTCAGGTAAGGGGGGTTTATCGTCGCTTAATGGGTATTATAGATTAACATGTCATGGGTAGTGAGAAACCGTTGAATTGACCCTAATTGGGATTGTTGAATGCTGAAAGATTGTGATGAATAAACTGAGTTTAAGCTGTAATTGAGTCCGTAATTGTGTGAGTCGTATTTTCCCGAACGTGTAGCTTTTTACGGAAATTGAATCGGAGGTCCGGAAGTCCTCCAACGGCGGAAAATGCGGAAACTCTGCATTCTGCCTTGTGTTAGCGCAGGAACTGCTGTTTTGTCTGCGTTAACCGGTTAACCCAGTGCGTTAACCGGTTAACACTGTTATATTTTGTGAAAATGTGCTGTTTTGCCTGCGTTAACCGGTTAACCCAGGGCGTTAACCGGTTAACACTGTTGCGTTTTGCCAGAAAATGTATTTTTGCCTGCGTTAACCGGTTAACCCAGGGCGTTAACCGGTTAACACTGTTGGAAATTAGAAAAATTGGTATTTTAATGTTGTGAACATAATTGGTGATTGGCCTATTTTAGTTGATTGTGAGGAATAAGTTGTTGGGTTTATGTTATGAAATGTTGATCCAATTATGTTGATCAGTTGTGTTAAAGTTGTTGAAAATACTGAGTTGTAGGCCTGATGAGCCAAAGTTGATTATAAGTTGATTTTTGTTGAATACGTTGTTGTGTTGATATTATTATTATGTTGTTGACAGTTTAAAGTTGTGTATGCCATGTACATTCATATGCATTAAGTCGGAGCTTTGCTCACACCACGTTGGCCTGGATTGGCAAATTTTAAGTTGAAAGTTGAAGGCTTATGCCTTGATGCCCACTAAAATGGCAATGATTTTAAGTTGGGAGTTTTACTCCGAATGGTACCACATGCATGACGAGTCGAGTCTCATTTGAGTTGCATTTTATGTTGTGCTTGAGTATGATATTGAGTTGATAACTGCCGTTGTTGTATGTGTAATCTGATTTGGGTGATGAAACGTGTTAAATTACTTAGCATTACATGATGAATTATAATGCTTATTATATTGATTGAGAGACTCACCCTTACAATTACTTTTCAGGTAACGAGCAATGAGTTGAGTAGAAGCTAGTGCTTGGAGTCTAGTGTAGTCACCGTAGTGGGTCATGCTCTGATAGATGTAACATCGGGACGGGATGTTTTAATTGTTTATTGTCGGTTGTTGAACCATTTTTCATGGAATACGTTATATGTTTGTAGAATGGTTGAGTTGATTTATATCCGCTGCGAATTGTGCAAAAATGTTATTTTGATTAAATAATGAGCATGACAGTTATTATGTTGTTAAGTGTTGTGTGACACCCTTGGTGTATAATTACTCTGATATTTGTTGTTGTTATTTTAATTAAATATTTGGGGTATTTTAGAAGGGTGTTACATTAGTGGTATCAGAGCAGGTCGGTCTGTCCGACCAGTTGTCGTGTCGTTACTGTCTAACAATTATGTAATTGTTACTAGTCTAACTTTTAAGTTGTGTTGTAGTGATAAGTTGAAATGGCTGGAAGGAATGACGCTGCAATGGCTGCCGCAATGCAAGCGATGGCACAAGCTGTGCAGAACTTGCCAAATGCTGGTGGAGATGCTGGATCACGTAGCTTGGCGACTTTTCAAAGAGAGAATCCGCCGGTGTTTAAAGGGAAGCATGATCCAGATGCAGCCTTGGGATGGTTGAAAGAAATTGAGAGGATCTTCCGTGTTATGGATTGCACTCCAGCTCAGAAGGTTCGGTATGGTACTCACATGCTAGCAGTCGAAGCTGATGACTGGTGGCTAGAGACTCACGAGAGGTTGACCGTGGCAGGTGAAGTCATTACTTGGGATGTATTCCGTAGGGAATTCATGAGAAAGTATTATCCGGAGGATGTCCGTGGTAAGAAGGAAATTGAGTTCCTTGAGCTAAAGCAAGGAAACATGTCTGTCACTGATTATGCTGCAAAATTTGTGGAGCTGTCCAAATTTATCCTCATTACACTAGTGCTGGTGCTGAATTCTCAAAGTGCATCAAGTTTGAAAATGGACTGCGCTCTGAAATTAAGAAGGCTGTTGGGTATCAGAAGATACGCGTTTTTACTGAATTGGTTGATAGCTGCAGGATATTTGAAGAAGACAATAATGCTCATTACAAGATTGTCAGTGACCGCAGGGGCAAGCAACATCAAAACCGTGGAAAGCCGTATGATGCTCCAGCTGGAAAAGGGAAACAAGGAGCTGCTCCGGCTCAGAGGACTAGTAGGGGAGGTGATCCTGCTGGTATAGTTTGCTTCAAATGTGGTCAGGCTGGTCATAAGAGTAATGTATGCACTGCTGAAGTAAAAAGGTGTTTTCGCTGTGGTAAGACTGGTCACGCAATGGCTGATTGCAAGCACAAGGAAATGATTTGTTTTAATTGTGGCGAGGAAGGGCATATTGGAAGTCAGTGTCAGAAACCAAAGAAATCTCAGACTGGGAAAGTGTTCGCATTGACCGGAACTCAAACCTCCTGTGAGGACAGACTTATCCGAGGTACATGTTTCATATATGGTACTCCTTTAATTACTATTATTGATACCGGTGCTACCCACTGTTTTATTTCTGCTAACTGTGCTCGAAGACTGGGTTTTAAATTGTCCGCTTTGGATGGTGAATTGATTGTTGAGACCCCAGCTAAGGGATCAGTAACTACTTCTTTGGTATGTTTAAAATGTTCTTTGTCGATCTTCGATAAAGATTTCTGTGTTGATTTAGTATGTTTGCAGTTGGATGGGATGGATGTAATTCTTGGTATGAACTGGTTAGAGTATAATTATGTTCATATAAATTGTCATCATAAGTCGGTGAGGTTTTCCACTCCTGAAGAGGAAGGAGTTGACTTATTACCTTTCAGAGAATTGCGAAAATTGATGAAAGAGGGAGCTCAGATGTTTTCTTTGATGGCGACGTTGTCGGTTGAAAGTAAAGCTAAGATAGAGGAACTGTTAGTGGTGAAAGAATTCCCTGAAGTTTTTCCTGATGAAATTCCTAGTGTGCCGCCAGAGAGGGAAGTTGAATTTACTATTGATCTGGTACCTGGTACTAGGCCTGTTTCGATGGCACCGTATAGAATGTCGGCATCGGAATTGTATGAATTAAAGAAGCAATTGGAAGACTTACTTGGGAAGAAGTTTATAAGACCAAGTGTGTCGCCGTGGGGAGCTCCAGTGTTGCTAGTAAAGAAGAAAGAGGGTAGTATGAGGCTTTGTATTGATTATAGACAATTGAATAAAGTAACGATCAAGAATAAGTATCCACTACCGAGGATAAATGATTTGATGGACCAATTAGTGGGTGCTTGTGTGTTCAGTAAAATTGATTTGAGATCGGGCTATCATCAGATCAGAGTGAAAGATGAAGACATCCAGAAGACAGCGTTCAGAACTCGGTATGGACATTATGAGTATTCTGTGATGCCTTTCGGTGTGACTAATGCGCCGGGAGTATTTATGGAATACATGAATCGTATTTTCCATACTTATCTGGATCATTTTGTGGTGGTATTTATTGATGATATTTTGATTTACTCTAAGTCCGAAGGAGAGCACCAAGAACATTTGAGATTAGTATTGGAGGTTTTGAAAGATAAGAAATTGTATGCGAAGTTGTCCAAGTGTGAGTTTTGGTTAAGAGAAGTCAGTTTTCTCGGCCATGTAATTTCAGGAAAAGGTATTGCTGTAGATCCTTCCAAGGTAGAAGCTGTATTGCAATGGGAAACTCCTAAGTCGGTTACCGAGATTAGAAGCTTTTTGGGATTAGCTGGATATTATAGAAGATTTATTGAAGGATTTTCTAAGTTAGCACTTCCGTTGACTAAATTAACTTGCAAAGGTAAAGCTTTCGTGTGGGATGTTCAGTGCGAAGAGAGTTTTAATGAATTAAAGAGGAGATTGACGTCGGCGCCGGTTTTGACTTTGCCAAATCCGGGGGAACCGTTTATAATTTACTGTGATGCTTCGTTGATGGGTTTGGGAGGTGTGCTCATGCAAAATAATAAAGTAATTGCTTATGCGTCGCGACAGTTGAGAATTCATGAAAAGAACTATCCTACGCATGATCTTGAACTTGCTGCTGTAGTGTTTGCGCTAAAACTTTGGAGGCATTACCTTTATGGTTCCAGATTCGAAGTTTTCAGCGATCATAAAAGTTTAAAGTATCTATTTGATCAGAAAGAGCTGAACATGAGACAACGTAGGTGGTTCGAATTGCTTAAGGATTATGATTTCGGTTTGAATTATCATCCAGGAAAAGCAAATGTTGTGGCCGATGCTTTAAGTAGAAAGACCTTGCATGTGTCAGCAATGATGATTAAGGAGTTGGAATTAATTGAGCAATTTCGGGATATGAGTTTGGTTTGCGAAGTAACACCGCAGAGTGTGATGCTAGGAATGCTAAAGATTAATAATGATTTTATGGATAGTATCCGAGAGGCACAGAAATTGGATGTGAAATTAGTAGATATCCTTAATCGTTGTGGTCAATCAGAGAAAAGTGACTTTAAGGTTGATGCGAGAGGTGTGTTGAAATTAGGGGAAAGAATTTGTATTCCTGATGATGAGATTTTGAAGAGAGGTATTTTAGAGGAGGGTCATAGAAGCAGTTTGAGTATTCATCCAGGAGCTACTAAAATGTATCAGGATTTAAAGAAATTATTTTGGTGGCCCGGAATGAAAGAAGATGTGGCTCGTTTTGTGTATACGTGCTTAACTTGTCAGAAGTCGAAGATTGAGCATCAGAAGCCTGCTGGGTTGATGCAACCGTTGGAAGTTCCAGAATGGAAATGGGATAGCATTTCTATGGACTTTGTAACAGGGCTGCCTGCTACCTTGCGAGGGCATGATTCGATTTGGGTGATCGTTGATAGGCTCACGAAGTCAGCTCACTTCATACCTATTAACATCACTTACCCAATTGCGAAATTGGCAGAGATTTACATCCGAGTAGTTGTAAAGTTGCATGGTGTTCCTCTGTGTATCGTGTCGGACAGAGATCCGAGGTTTACATCGGGATTTTGGAAAAGTTTGCAAGATTCGTTGGGATCTAAGTTGAGGTTGAGTTCGGCATATCATCCTCAGACTGATGGCCAAACTGAGAGAACTATTCAGTCATTGGAAGATTTACTGAGAGCTTGTGTTCTTGAACAAGGAGGTTCGTGGGACACTTATCTTCCATTGATCGAGTTCACATACAATAATAGTTACCATTCTAGTATCGGAATGGCGCCTTTTGAAGCATTATATGGTCGTAGATGTAGAACTCCGTTGTGTTGGCACGAATCTGGTGAGGGTGTAGTACTTGGACCAGAGTTAGTTCGAGAAACTACCGAGAAAGTGAAGTTTATCCGGGAGAAGATGAAAGCTTCTCAGAGTAGGCAGAAGAGTTACCATGACAAGCGGAAGAAGGATTTAGAATTTCAAGCTGGTGACCATGTGTTTTTGAGAGTCACGCCTGTGACCGGTGTTGGGAGGGCTTTGAAGTCTAAAAAGCTCACTCCTCGCTTCATTGGTCCGTATCAAATCTTAGAACGAGTTGGAAAAGTTGCTTATCGGATGGCATTACCACCTAATCTTTCGAATTTGCATGATGTATTCCATGTGTCGCAGCTTCGGAAGTATATCTCAGATCCGTCTCATGTGGTTAGTATGGATGATGTGCAAGTGCGAGATAATTTAACAGTAGAGACAAAGCCTGTACGAGTTGAAGATCGGGAAACAAAGACTCTTCGAGGAAAAGAGATTGTGTTGGTTAAAGTCGTTTGGTTGGGAGCTACGGGCGAAAGCATGACATGGGAACTTGAGAGTCGGATGAAGGAGTCTTATCCAGAGTTATTTGCTTGAGGTATGTTTTCGAGGACGAAAACTCTTTTAGTAGGGGAGAGTTGTAACACCCCGAATAAAATAAGAGAATTATTTAAATTAAGTTAATAATATATTTATTAATTTAATTAAAATAAATTGAATTACTGGATTATTATTGTTATTATTATTTGGAATAATAATTATAGTGGAAAATATATAAGTTGGAATATGGAAAAAAGGGTTCATTGTTGGTAAAGAGTTTTCACGTGAAACAGAGAAAGCGGCTGAAAGGTGAAAAGTGGAGAAAGAGCAAAGGTTGAAGAACGGAAAAGCTTGACGCTTAGAGATTGCCGAATTATCTCAGGTAAGGGGGGTTTATCGTCGCTTAATGGGTATTATAGATTAACATGTCATGGGTAGTGAGAAACCGTTGAATTGACCCTAATTGGGATTGTTGAATGCTGAAAGATTGTGATGAATAAACTGAGTTTAAGCTGTAATTGAGTCCGTAATTGTGTGAGTCGTATTTTCCCGAACGTGTAGCTTTTTACGGAAATTGAATCGGAGGTCCGGAAGTCCTCCAACGGCGGAAAATGCGGAAACTCTGCATTCTGCCTTGTGTTAGCGCAGGAACTGCTGTTTTGTCTGCGTTAACCGGTTAACCCAGGGCGTTAACCGGTTAACACTGTTATATTTTGTGAAAATGTGCTGTTTTGCCTGCGTTAACCGGTTAACCCAGGGCGTTAACCGGTTAACACTGTTGCGTTTTGCCAGAAAATGTATTTTTGCCTGCGTTAACCGGTTAACCCAGGGCGTTAACCGGTTAACACTGTTGGAAATTAGAAAATTTGGTATTTTAATGTTGTGAACATAATTGGTGATTGGCCTATTTTAGTTGATTGTGAGGAATAAGTTGTTGGGTTTATGTTATGAAATGTTGATCCAATTATGTTGATCAGTTGTGTTAAAGTTGTTGAAAATACTGAGTTGTAGGCCTGATGAGCCAAAGTTGATTATAAGTTGATTTTTGTTGAATACGTTGTTGTGTTGATATTATTATTATGTTGTTGACAGTTTAAAGTTGTGTATGCCATGTACATTCATATGCATTAAGTCAGAGCTTTGCTCACACCACGTTGGCCTGGATTGGCAAATTTTAAGTTGAAAGTTGAAGGCTTATGCCTTGATGCCCACTAAAATGGCAATGATTTTAAGTTGGGAGTTTTACTCCGAATGGTACCACATGCATGACGAGTCGAGTCTCATTTGAGTTGCATTTTATGTTGTGCTTGAGTATGATATTGAGTTGATAACTGCCGTTGCTGTATGTGTAATCTGATTTGGGTGATGAAACGTGTTAAATTACTTAGCATTACATGATGAATTATAATGCTTATTATATTGATTGAGAGACTCACCCTTACAATTACTTTTCAGGTAACGAGCAATGAGTTGAGTAGAAGCTAGTGCTTGGAGTCTAGTGTAGTCACCGTAGTGGGTCATGCTCTGATAGATGTAACATCGGGACGGGATGTTTTAATTGTTTATTGTCGGTTGTTGAACCATTTTTCATGGAATACGTTATATGTTTGTAGAATGGTTGAGTTGATTTATATCCGCTGCGAATTGTGCAAAAATGTTATTTTGATTAAATAATGAGCATGACAGTTATTATGTTGTTAAGTGTTGTGTGACACCCTTGGTGTATAATTACTCTGATATTTGTTGTTGTTATTTTAATTAAATATTTGGGGTATTTTAGAAGGGTGTTACAGCTGCGGCGTCTATTGTTAACCTTGTGTTGTACAAGAGACCATTATAGAAGGTATGAATCACTAACCAGTCCTCTAAACCATGGTGTGGACAAAGTCTCATCATGTCTTTGTATCTTTCCCATGCTTCAAAAAGAGACTCGTTATCTTTCTGTTTAAATCCATTTATCTGGGCTCTCAACATAGCTGTTTTGCTCGGAGGAAAATATCGGGCAAGGAAGACTTTCTTCAACTCATTCCATGTTGTGACTGAGTTGGAAGGAAGAGACTGAAGCCATATTCTAGCTTTATCTCTTAACGAGAAAGGAAAAAGACGAAGTCGAATTGCCTTTGTAGTGACACCATTAGCTTTAACAGTATCAGCGTATTGGACAAATACGGATAAATGAAGGTTTGGATCCCCGGTGGGATTTCCAGAGAATTGATTCTGTTGCACTGCCTGTAGCAGCGAAGGCTTAAGTTCGAAGTTGTTTGCTTCGATTGCGGGTGGAGCAATACTCGAATGCGGCTCATCTTGCGATGGAGCGACGTAATCTCGAAGCGCACGAGCTGGTTCTGCCATCTCGGGTATTGGTGAAGGAAAAAGATTTTTGAGATCAGAAATTTCGATAGGAGGGAGATTGTTTGCAGCACGATATTCCCGAATTCGTCATAAGACTCGGAGATATAGTTCGATGTCGTTGATTCGTAAGTAAAACGACTCGCCTTGTGAGCGAGTGTGTGGCATACAAATCAACGAAAAAAGAAGAAATAAAAATTGCCTTAGTCTCTACAACGTAACAGAAGAGTTACGATATCGACTAAATAAAAGTCCCCGGCAACGGCGCCAAAAACTTGATCGCGACTTTATGAGTCGATTGGGGTACTAACTGCAAGTGCACAGTTCTATCGCGTAGTTTTAAAAGATATCGATCCCACAGGGACTTATGAATCGATATACCGTTTTCTAAGGTTACTTCGTAAAGCTAAGGCGGATGATACTTTGATTGTTTGGGGGAAAAGTTAAAACTAAAATAAGATCTAGGTTAAATATCAATTAAGCGGATATCGGTATGTAGTTCGTCGTAATTAGGGAATCAAGTCTTCGTTGGTTTCTTGGTTTTAAGATAAATCTTTTCAGTGGACACCATTGATTAAAAGTCTTCTCTCAAACTCTCGCTCTGTTGAATAGACCATGACTTTAAATTAACGTAGCTGTCACTTATTAGTTAAGTCCAAAATCACTTTTTGAAAACAATAGAATCTATAGAAACTCTTTTTAAGAAAATACTAATCGTTTAAACACCCTCGTCTCAAACTCTCGCTCTGTTGACTTAGATTATATAATTAAATTCAAATGCTTAACTCTCGTCCTCACATTTAACTTTTAAAAATACTTTTTGAAAAAGATTAGAATTTAATTAACTCTAAAAATTGCTTTCGCCCTGATCTAGAATTAATGTCCACTTTACACTGTCCAGTTAAAAACTCAAACTTTCGTTCTATTGATTTTAACTTCTTTAGTGTTTTACTCTCGTACAAAAACCTTGGTATTAAACCTGTAAATTGAGACCATAAAAAGAGTGATTTTATTTTTAAACGTAATTAAGCCAACTTAGTTTTGATTCCTTCATTCCGCTTACTTTACATACCGATACCTAAATAAATTAGCCGGACATGCTAAACAGATCTAAACAATCATCATGCTTAAATAAATCCATCTCAGGCCAACAATATAAATAAACAATAATGCAGGGCATATATAAATTCAAACAATAATTAAAGAATCTGAATAGTTAATGACAAATCTTGAACACTCCACCACAAACCGGTTGGATTTGTTCTTGAATTCTTCAATCGGACAAGAAAATAAAAGGTGAAGGAATAAAAATCTAGGATCTAACGTAAGGTTAGATCCAACAAAAGATACACAATAGTTTTCGGTGTAGAAACTATTGTGTGAAAAATTAATTAAGTGCTGAAAGATTGACTGGAAAAGAAAATAAAAATTTCAAATGAAGGTAGAATGCTGAAAAAAAATAGAAAGTAGTAAAAATAAAGCTATGCCAAAAACTGGGAAAATTTTTGAACTCTTTAGGGTTCCATAATTGGTCCTATTTATACTAATCCACTTGTTTAACCGTTTCCAAAAGTGCCTTGCGTAATTGGTCTTCACGTTTCCGGAGTCAAGCGGAAGAATAAGCATCAACGTGCCTCTGTTGCGTTTCTGAAGCCAAAAATATAGGAGAATGGTGTGACGTCCGTCACACCATGTGTTACGCTCGTAACACAAGGCAGCAGGGCGTGACGCTCGTCACACCATGTGTGGCGCTCGTCACAGGCTCAGCGCCCATGGCTTGTGGTTTTGGGCTGGGCTTTAGTGAAATTGCTTCTCTTCATTCCTTTTTGCACCTCCTTTTCTTCCTTTTTCACTTATGCTTCAAATAAGCTACCTGAGATAAATAGAAGGAAAAATACCCAGTAGTATCGAATAAAATGAAATAAATTGAAGCGAATAATAATATAATTCAATTAAATCGAGTCCAGAAATGTGATATTATTTCATGTTATCATTTGTCTGATTGAGTTTTACTTTAATTGTTTCATTATCTCATATCCCCATTCGACAAATGTACCCTCACTTCCATGACGTGTAATAAGTTTATCGCTTTATTTTTTATTGTTTGTTTAGGTAGTTTCTAACAGAAGAATAAAATCAATTATTTTCCAAAAAGAACAAAAATAAAAACTCGATCCAACGTCGAGTATTTTCTCAAAGACCAATCCATTCAACCATTTCAAACCTTTATTTTCAGTCCATTCCTTACCATTCCCGATTTCTCAAACTTTTCATCTTCAACCATTTTCAAACTATCCAACCTTTCTCTCAAATCTTTTTTGCAATCGTTAATCAAATGCTTGATCCAACGTCAAGCCACTTTTCCAATGAAAATCAAAACACGTAATTCTTATCAAACACTTTTCAATAAAGATGGAAACAGAATATGATGGATACCACAAACTCCAGAGGCTAAGATTCGATATGGACATCTCGCCCATCCTAGCTCTCGCCATCATTTAAAACCTTCAATGCGGTTTATTCAAACTCTTTCTCAATCAAATCTCAAAACATCTAAGAAATATCAAACACTTTTGCAAATAAGATGGAAAAGAAATATGATAGATACCACGAGCTCCTAAGGCTAGGATTCGAGATGGATATCTCACTCATACAAGTTCTCGCCATTACTTAAAACATATTCAAACCAATCAAACTCTTTTCTCGCCGTCGTGCGATTGATCCTCAAATCCTTTTCACAAACGAAAGGTACTTTGTCTCAAGACGATGCAAAACAATGTTTCGTCCACTTGAACGTGTGAGTAAGCTTGCGACTTTGCCCACAAATGTTGATTTGTAAATCCATTCGACCGTGATGCAAACACTCCTTTCTCCATTTGTTTTGGGTAGCCAACAATGTTTTTGTCGATTGACACAAAATAACTTTCGCTAAAATCGACGAACAAACAAACATTTTATATCCAGAACTACGTAAGCATTGAATTCTCTATTGCACCAGGAGATTCGTAGGAGCAGGATTTGTAGATATTTTTAGACACATTAATAAAAAATCCAAAAACATTTTCTCATTTTTTGGGATCATTTTCTTTCCCCTCCCAATAACTCGAGAAGCCTAACATCTCTAAGCTAACAGTAACACACACAACTAACCTAAGGATTTTCGTTGAGTACAACAAACGTGAGAGATGGTAATACATTTCCCTTGCGTAATCAACTCTCGAATCCTAATTTGGTTGCGACGACCAATATCATTGCCGTTCTTTCTTATGGTATATAAATATTCTCCCTTTCTTTTTTAAGAATAAAAAAAAATTTGGTGACAACTATTTTCAATCTATCTTATTAGCATGCAATTGCGCTTCGCAAAATTGTGTTTTCATTTTTCTGAAGTACGAAAAAATAACAAACAAAAATTCAATTGAAAAATAAATACTAACCCAAACAAATTTCTCTACTAAAATTAATCTTTAATTACAAGTTACTAGTATAATACTAATAATAAACCATAAAACCATAATTAATACAAAAAAGAAGAGGGACGTTTATAAAAGAAAAAGGCAAAACGGAGGATACGTGGATAGAGTTGCTGTCGAAGCTAGTCTGACACGGACCCCACATAAAAGCCACGTGTTCCGTCAAATTTCAACTAGTCAAATGCGTGTCACGTGGGTCACAAATTTTTCTTTTGTTTGGTTCCAATGAAAAGACCATGATAACCTCACCCACCATTCTTCATTCACACGCCCTCGGCTTCACACGTGTCCCGGCCTTAAAAATTGTTGGACACACATAAAGGTGACGTCATCATTATCTTAGCTGTTGTAAGTGAAAAATACATTAAGAAGTTGGGTCACACACAGAAAAATAATTGTTTAATTTTTACTGCTTGATATTCTTTTGGCGAATAATCCATAAGTATATTTATAACTCTTCTCTGAATTTTGATTTTGTGAATATGTATTTCTAAACATTTGTATTTAAAAAATATAAATACCTAAAAAGGTATTAAATAGTATAAAAGGAAAAAAATAGTACACCTTACTCAGAACTTACAAAGACCAAGACTTTTTGAGTGAGTGTTGTGTTACAAATATTTTTAATTTTTAATTTTTTTTTTAAATTTTAATTTTCTCTATTATTATTGGTGGCGTTATTAATTTCTGATGCTAAATTCAGAGAAGTGTGTTTCTGTGTGCGTGTGAAAGAGAGAGAGAGGGAGAGGAATCGGATTAGCCTCTTTGAATTTTCAATCACAATCAAAAGACTCAAAATCTAGGGTTTTTTTTTGTTCGTCCTCAGGTTAGTGCATGCTTCGATTTAGCTTCCATTTTTCTCTTTATCAATTTGGTGGATTTTTTATCGCGTGATTCATTTCCTTCTGAGGCTTGTTGAGGATTAGGGCTTTTAGGTTTGTTATTTTTCGTGCAGAATTTTGGGTTCCGTTTGTTTTTCTGAGTCTGGGTTGAGCAATTCTGTGACTGCATGTGGATTCTTGTTTGAAATCAGGAAAAGATTGTTTTTTTTTTCAATAGGGGGAGGAGATTTCTTTTATGAGCCAAGGTTGATTTTTAATGTGGGTAAAGGGGGTTGAATTGGGTATTTAAGTAAGAATTTGTTGAAATTCTGTTATACAGAGCTTCATAGGTAGTGATGTATGGATGTGATGTGTGAAGGTTAGACTGAATATGCTGGTATGTCCTAAGGTTTCATGTGGTTCTGTTTGACCAAGTAAGACTTGAGTATTTGTAGCACTTGTTCTCTTGCTTATGTATATCTATAGATGTAGCTAGTAGTCGAGAGATGTTTTGTGTCAAGAGTGAGTCACGACTCGAATGTATATTGTAATTTTTGGTTGGATCAGAATATTTGTTTGTTTCTTTTTACTGTGATCATAATCAATTTCACCATCGAATGTGGGTTCGTTGATTCAGTATATACCCTCGTGAGTGTGATCAGTCAGCTTTCTTTTAGCACAAGGAATAAGATATGTATATAAACTGTAGTTGTAATTTTTTTGTAGGGATCTGAGGATATGCAACCCAAGTCTGAAACTGCAAATCAAGTGAGGTCGGATCCTCATTCCTTACAGGCCGGTGGTGTTGGTGGTGTTTACTCTGAACCTTGGTGGCGTGGTGTTGGATACAATCCTGTAGTGCAAACAATGTCTGGTGCCAATTCATCTTCTCTTGACTGCCCCAATGGTGATTCAGAATCCAATGAGGAAGGCCAGTCTATGTCTAATAGTGGGATGAATGAGGAAGATGATGATGCCGCTAAGGATTCGCAGCCTGCTGCTCCTAATCAATCAGGTGCTCTAGGATATCATATACTCCGCTAAGGAGTAACTATTAATAAACAATTATATAGGGGGAAAATAAACAGATTGACACTTTAAAACTGAAATAGATGAAAAATTTCCAGTCCATCAAATATTTGACTTAGAGGTACTGAAATACAATATTTTCTTTTCTTGGTAGAAAATTATGGGCAAGAACAACAAGGAATACAGCACACTGCATCATCTGCACTTGTTACTGTTCCCGAAGAAGGCCTCACACAGACTCCTCCGATGGAGCTTGTTGGTCATTCAATTGTAAGTCTCTGCCTAAGATTTATTGCTTTTTTTGACAACTTGCTATCAATTTGTTAAGATAAACATTTTGTGCAAATATCAAAAGCAGTAACTTTGTTCTGGAGCACAAATCTGTGCTGATTCGTGCATATCATTTTTTATAGAAAATATGTTATTATATAACCTGTAGTTGTATGCATTTGGACTGGATAAGACTCAATAGTATTTTTCCAATTCTTTTGATGCAGGCATGTGCTACGAATCCCTATCAGGATCCATATTATGGGGGGATGATGGCAGCTTATGGTCACCAGCAGTTGGTACGTGACATTAATATGTTACTTGATTAAAGGTTCTTACCGTGTTGTTCTTCTGTCTTGATTAAAGCAATTTCGATATTAGGATAGTGTGATAATTAACCACTTTTTTTTTACCATTAGGCATATCATCCTTTTATAGGAATGCCTCATCCCAGAATGCCTTTGCCCCTCGAGATGACTCAGGAACCTGTTTATGTGAATGCCAAGCAATACCAAGGAATTCTGAGGCGAAGACAAGCTCGTGCTAAAGCAGAGCTTGAAAGGAAGCTCATAAAATCTAGAAAGGTATAAATTCGCAAGAGGCAAACTCTTATGCTTCTTTATGATATTTTTCTATCCTTTGGGTTATTTATCTTTTTATATGGAGAAAGACTTCTCTCCACCTTTTACATGATGCCATCTGATGGTTGCTTAGTCTTTAGTCTGGATTTTTTTTTATAAATAAATCAGTGTGCATGCATTAAGAAGTCTTTGTGTGTGATCTATGCGCTGTTGTCTATGAAGAGAAACAAGAGATGATGTCTGTTGTATTCATCATTGTGCTGAATTGTCAACAGCAAAAGTCAGTGTCAGTTCTCTCTATTCCATTAGAATTATGTCAATACCTTCATGAATAGCAATCGCCCACTTAAAACAAGCAACAACATCTAGTTTATTGTTTAGACGGATCTGCTGTTGGAGGCACAAGGAAGTTAGGATTTTATCCTTGTCTGCTAGAATTAGGCTGTGGAAATTATATTGGTGCACAAATGTCAATAAACCTGGTATTTTAAATTAGGCTTCTAAAATGGTTTTACTACATCAACGTTTGGTGGATTCCGCTCCAATTTTGTCGTTATATATAGTCAGCTTCATATAGAATGATAAAGGAAAATCAAGCTAAGTTGCTTATTTTCACCAGTTTTTTAACTTGCATGTGTCAAGAAATGTTTCGAATGACATAGAACATGGTTCTACTTGTAGCTAGGTTATGCTGACATCTATTATTTGCAGCCATATCTTCATGAATCTAGACATCAGCATGCTATGAGAAGGGCAAGAGGCACAGGAGGACGGTTTGCAAAGAAAACTGATGGCGAAGGCTCAAACAACTCAGGAAAGGATAATGGCTCTGGTCCAGTCCTGTCATCACAGTCAATTAGTTCATCTGGTTCAGAACCCTTGCCTTCAGACTCTGCGGAAACCTGGAATTCTCCCAACATGCGACAAGATGCAAGAGGATCAAATGAAAACGGTGGTGTCTCCTACCATAATAACAACAATGGTATGCAATCTTCAAGATATCAAGGTGAAAGAGTTGATGAAGGGGACTGTTCGGGGCAACTACGCGGAAGCATCTCCTCGAACGAGGCATCGCAGAGACGCCTAGCTATTCAGTAGACCCCTCCCCTGCAAGGGGAAGATAGATGCTGAGGTTGGTTTTGTATCCTAGTGATATATATTTGGTGAATGAATAGCTTACCTTGGTTATCAGTGAACATTCTTGGCAATATATATGTCAAGCGGCAAATCATTCTTGGCTTTTGTTTATGGTGTGAATGAATGATATAATATGGGGGGAGAAGAATGATGATTGGGGTAAGTGATTTCTGTTGAAGTCCCGAGCAATCAATCCTTCATTCTTTTCTCATTTTTGCATTTTGTACAGAGTTTTAGTGGGTAGTCAAGTTCAGCTGATATGGATGGATGGTCAGGTCAGAAGACTGGAGAAACAAACAAACACTTTTGATGTACCAACTCTCTTGTTTGACGGGTTTATTTTGTGCAACTTATCCAGTTGGTTGTGTTAATGTTAACATGGGATTTCATTATAATAGAATCAAACATGCATCAAGTTCTTAGTCACATTTATTACTGGCTTTGTGATTTCAACATGTTGGAAAGATAGATTAAATTTTCCATCGCCTTTCTAGCAAATATAATAGAGAAAAGAAAAATCATTTTGTTGAGTTGTCAAATAGTTTGACTCGGTCAAATGGTTTTGAAAAAATCATTTTTAAAAAGTCACAAATGAAAGAGGGTCGACTGTCCCCAAGTCCAGGGTGCTAGCCAGGCCAGATTCTAATAGAAGGATCCTCTACCATGGAAATGTGTTACAGGGAAATCTAAACCATTTATTTTTTGTTTTTACTTTATATTAATCAAATTATTAAAAATAAATTTGAATGGTGGAGATTATCTCTTTCCTGTCTTCAGTGAAAAAATCACTAAAGAGAATCTAGACTTGATTCTAACGTGTGTAAAGGCTGCATGTATGGTGTAGTCGGTTTTTGTCAATCCAATATACAAGGAATTTGATGTTGTTGGTTGAGTGCTCATGTAGATGTTTTAAATCTGATGTTGATAAATATGTTTAAGCAAGTTTGTGTTAAAGTTAAGTCAGGTTTGTTATAGTCATCTAGATGTCTTATATGATTCTTATAATGTTGGTGATGATTCTTATAACGTTGTGATGAGGACATGATGCAACATGAAATAAATAAAGTAATCTTAAGTCTTAGAGTTTCTATTATAAGGGTAAATGGTAGGAGAATCAATGTTGTCCTAATTTAATTCATGAGAAAATAAATGGAAAGACCTATCGAAAGAAAATGATAGGAGTTTTTCACTCAAACGTATAAGATGTCGTAACACACGGGTTTGCCGTCCAATTTTAAGGGAATTGCTCTTTCCATTCTTAGGGGTTCTCCTCCACCACCGTAAAAAGATTAAAATGTCCTTAGTGTCTGGAGATATCTTCTGACGTACATTTTTCATACACAACTAAGACAAAAATGGCGAGAAATCTTTAATTCTGTTAAAATTTGATTCAGAGATGCATATCTCTATGTACAAACGATTGATTTGGAGATGCATCTTTGTAATCCCTTTTAGTTCATTAGTTTATATATTTTTTGGAGATACATCTCCGGAATATATTCTGGTAGTTCAAACAGGAAAAGAATATGGAAGAATGAAAAATCAACATAAATTAACATCAAAATAATAGGTGATTCAGGATGTTGCAACATTTTTATAATTTCTTTAGCTGATCTTTGAATCGTCGCATCCACTTCAATCAGATCCTTTGTTGAATAATGATAAAAGGTACTCCACATAACCTTTAAATCATCATTCGTCTTCTGTTCAAGCACAGTGAACCGTATCTTCTCTTCGTTGTCAATCAAGGATGAATGATACTCGAGTTTGACGACTCTCCGATGTTCTGGATATCGCAAGAGAGTATTCATTTTGGTTTTCAGATCGACGAGAAGTATGTCCTCGTAGATCTGAAATTGAAATGAAGGATTTTGTGCCATTGAAAAACACAAATTCAAGACGGGATATGTAGTCATTATGGTTTGTGTAAATAAAATGGAATGAGAGACGTTATTTATAAAAGTTTTAGAGCAATAATAATTTTACAAACATGATCATACCTGCATGAAATACTTCAGAGATACATATCCGGATCCGTCTTTTTTTTTCTTTCAAAAAGTAAGGGTCTATCTGAAGATGCAACTTCGCATGATCCTCTGTTTTGTTTTTGTTTTTTTAATAATTAGAATGTGTTCGGAGATGCATCTCTGGAACCATCCAAAAATTATGTAGAACAAAACCAATTGATTATGTAGAAAAGAATTTCAAAAACAAAAATTGTTCAAAAAATACCATCCAATTTTATAATATTATGCAGTGCGATATTTAAAAAAAAATCATGTTACATTTTTAGATTACAACTAAAGTGCATCAAAACATATGTCAATATCTAAATTTATTGGTGGCTCATTCTTCGATCTTTCCTTATTTGCTTCTCGTTCAATGTCGCTTAATTTGGTGAACTTTTCCATTCTTTCAAAAAAGTGATTCAACCATGTTTCAGCATCTCGTGTGACATGTGTCGTTGACTTCAGTGATGTCTTTGGTATAGGACACCCCAGTTTCAAATAAACCTAAATAAAATGTTATTTTGTTGATAGCCAAACAAAACACATATTGCGTTTAGATGGATTTTGAGGTGGCTTACTCTGAAGTGTAAAGAATGTTTTTAAGAAACTATATTGTGTTAAATCAATGCACACCCTATCATAAGCAACTGTTATAAGATGTCTCATATCTAAAAAGCACATCCATTTGTCAAACAAAGATGGATCACTAAGACAAGGAACAAGAGCATTGAGAATTGTATCGTAATTTTCTTTGTTCCTTTATAAATGTGTGCATGGTTCCATATGCATTGTCATCTCTTGTATAAGATGATGACATACAAATTGGTGGTCCTCCTCTCCTTCACTAAGTAAACTCGAAACAATTCGAAAACCACAATTGCTGTCACTTTCAACATTTACAATCCTCTCGATGTATTTGTGCATAAAAAATGACATCTCTTCAATGAATTTGATTTTTGGTAACGGCGGTGGAGGAGATGGTTTGCTAAAGCGAGCACCCATGAGAACACTTTTTTTTGGGATTTTGGAGTCAAAGAATTTGAAAAATGTGAGTCAACATATTCAAAATATGAAGGAGTCCGTATCATGTAGTTGTCACTTTGAGTCAGTTTTACCTTTTTAGGTGCACCCTTTGTTTTAACCAGTTTCGATGGTGGTTTCAAATTCGTTGTTTTATGATGTCATCAGTTTTTATGAATCTCCATTGGATCACTTTCCACTCGGTCATGATAGATATGTTTGATTTATCATCCTTTGTCACACCATCATCATCAAAATAGAGCCTTATCCAGTGAGTGCAAACTTCGTCCATACAAATTGATTTTTCAAGCTTCAGCTTCTTTGAAATTAAACAAGCACATGGAATACCGTAAGTCTTCCTATATGTACATCCACACTTTGAACTATCTGAACATGTTTTATCCACTCGCTTGGCTTCGTGAAAAATTAAATTCAAAGCCTCCCAAGATACGTTGCTAACCAATTATGAATAAAGGATGCCATATTTAAAGCGGTGTTCTAACATAGTAATGCTACGAATAAAAGATGTTTGTATCTCATCATGGTGGTTTCATATCATTTGGTCCATGGTGTCCCAATCTCGATAAAATTCACCTTTACTATTTTGCAACCAATTCTTCAGTCTAGTATGTGCAGATTCAACTCTGGTTGTTGTTGTATTTCCAAAGTGTCGAACCCTGATCGGTCCATGCACAAACAATCTTCTCTTTTACCTGATCCATAATAATGCCCTCAACATATTTAAGCAAATCTATATCACACAAAAACACACACACACACACACACACACACACACACACACACACACACACACACACTTATGAACTTTAGAACAGAGTCGACATATAATGCTTTCGTGGAAGAATATATTATAGAATCCCATGCATTTTTTATATTTTCCACCACTACACCAGAGGTTTGACAAGTTTTCCATCTTCAAGTTTGACTTGTTTTGTGCCAATCAGAGGTTTTAATTGACTTCTCACACTTTTGGTTATGTGATACTTGCAAAGTAATGCAGACAATGTAGGAAACACAGTTGTAACCGAATTCATCAATGCGGTGTTGTGATAAGTGATTATGACTTATGACATGTTTTTTGGTCCTTTAACATAGTCTTGCACATTTCCAAAGCCCATGTAACGTTGTCCTCTTTTTTGGATTCCAAAAATGCAAAACCGAATGAATAAGTCATCTCCGTAGAAGTAACACCAACAATTTCTAGGAGTGGAAGTCTATACTTGTTTGTTTTGTATGTTGAGTCAATTATGAGCATGGAGGGAAATGTATTGAACAACTTGAAGGAGACAGGATGACTCCAAAATATATATCGAATGGTGACTTTATCCTCACAAATCTGTATCTCAAAACATAGTGGTCATCATCCTAAAGCTTCAAGAGTTTGTGCATATCAGATCTTGGTCGTCTTACGACCTTGTTATCTCGAGCATGCACGTTGTATATTTTCTAAATGTTTGAAACATTTAAAGGTCTTTTCCGTTTCAAATATGCGGGTAAGTTTTTCGGCATAACCATGTTTAATGTCATGTCCGAAACAAGTTCCCTCTCCTCTAGCACAAGGCGACATACAATGGGATGACAAACTAACTTATCATGCAAGGCATGATTATGTTTATCGAAAATCACATTAAATTTCTGTGTCTCATCCTCCATACCATATTCGCGCAATTTAAATCGACACTCACATTTCCTCGATCCAGTGTCATCTCGTTTCAACTGCCTAATCTTTGGTTGGTACATGCCACTTCTTTCACATATCATTGTTACAAATGCCTGTCTTCTATCCGAACCATTGTCGGAACTTCCAATTACAATTCCAAAGCCCAATTTTATGCCTTCCCTACGGACCCATTGTAGCATATGTTCATGAACAATAAACACTTCATTATTTGTAAAATTTGCACGAACATCTACCTCGACAACAATCGGTCGAGCATCCGGTTTAACATCATCATTCACTTCATCCGGTTGAACATCATCATTCACTTCACCCGGTTTAACATCATACTTCACTTCGACCGATTTAACATCCACATTCACAATAGTCTTGGGAAACATATCCGGGTGAATCATTCTATTAAAGGAGAATTGCGATAAAAAACACAACGGGATTTTTTTTTCCTTTAGTGATCCTTAAGAATGGGCATGATCAGTGATAGAAATCGTTACCTCTTGTGGCGATTGAAACCTTTGATGCAAATCTTAGGAGTGATCACGAGCGTTGAATGGTGACAACGCCTCTACTCAGTCCACACGATTGGATTCCTTCAGTCTCAGTGCTAGCTGCTACGGTGTGTGTGTGCGTGTGTGTGAGAGAGAGAGAGAGAGAAGAGAGAGAGAGAGAGAGAGAGAGAGAGAGAGAGAGAGAGAGAGAGAGAGAGAGAGAGAGAGAGAGAGAGAGAGAGAGAGAGAGAGAGAGACGGAATTTCATCTAATGAAATGCTTCTGCACAAGGGTTCTATTTATAGAACCACTTGTGTGGGTTGTAAGCTAAAAAATCCACTTAAGTGTATATGGCCCATATCTTATGATATACCAAAAATCACTTAAGCGCCTGTTACCTTACCATATTTCGTATTCTACTTAAGTGTACCGTACCTTACGATGTTCTACAATTCACTTAAGTGCACCATACCTTATGGTATTCCTTATTTACTATATCTCTCATAAATCCGTCCTTTTGTGTGTGACCCTGTAGGTTTTCACGATATTGACAATTATATTAAATCACGTATTTAACATAATAAATAGTGAGCGGTATCTAGCAACACATCACTACTACCCAAGACATGAAAATGTCATGTGATATGACAAATCCTTTTGTGATAATACTTGTGTGTACAATTACCCTTTTTGCCCTTATGTCTATATTGAACACAAGGCATAAACTGTGTCATCCTCATCCAGTTCAATATTGGGCCGTTAGACATTTATCCTGTTACGCAAGATGGGTAAATTCCATCTAGGTCACTCATGTCCCCCTAAATATGCTTCGTGGAGTACCCATCAACTGTCTTTATGGCCATCCAGTTACGAACAATGTTTGATCAACAATAAAACACTTGACTCTACATCTAAGGTCCATAGTGGTTTCAGGTCGAAGGGTGGTATACACCACTATCACCATGATAATAACTTATGACACGTTTTATAACATTTTATGCAGTATTCTCATAGCGTGTCAATCCAGTATAAATATTACTCCTAATATTCATACCTATGTTTAAGACTTGATAACTCCTTAACCATTATACATGAGATGTGATCATCACTATATATACATAATAGTCTTAATGCTTTAAGGTTATCCCACTTCACAACAAAGCTCGACTACGGATACTTTAAGAACAATGTCCTGATGTTTAATGGGATCTCATGATTAAGTCACACTTGATACATTAAACAGACTAGCTATTCTAGGGACTTTATTAAACAAACATAATAAAGAAAAAACCTTTTATTATTAATGAATAATTCGATATAAGTACCAAAAGTATTTGCCTCTAGGGCTTACACCATCAATCTCCCACTAGCACTAGATCCAATCAGGCATACCCCTAATGCCCATAGATCTAGTATGGTCATCATGCTTTTGTTGTGCAAGAGGCTTTGTCAGTGGGTCAACAATATTGTCAAGTGTAGGTACTTTGCATATTTTCACATCTCCTCTATCTATTATCTCTCAAATGAGGTGATAACGCCTAAGTATGTGTTTGGATCGTTGGTGAGATCTAGGCTCCTTAGCTTATGCGATAGCACCATTGTTATCAGATAGAGATCAATGGGGGTACACAATGCTAGGAATTATGCCAAGTTCACTAATGAACTTTTTGATCCAAACAACTTCCTTTGCTGCACTTTAGGCAACAATATACTCGTCCTCGGTTTTAGAATTAGCAACTGTATCTTCCTTTGAAATTTTCCAGCTCACAGTTCCACCGTTTAAGCAGAACACATAACCAGATTGCGATCTAAAGTCATCCTTATTTGTCTGGAAGCTAACATCAGTGTATCTAATTACAACAAGCTCTTCCTGACCTCCATATATCAAGAATTAGTCCTTAGTCCTTCTCGAATACTTAAGGATATTCTTGACAGCTACCCAATGAGCATCACCGGGATCATATTGGTACCTACTCGTTACACTTAAAGCATATGAGACATCTGGTCGAGTACATAACATGACATACATGATAAATCCTATTTCAGATGCATATGGAATCTTATTCATGCGATCCCTTTCTTCCTTAGTTGAAGAGGATTGTGTTTTTGATAGACACATGCCATGTTGCATAGGTATAAATCCTTTTTTGGAATCATACATATTAAAGCGTCTCATCACTTTGTCTATGCATGTACTCTGACTTAGGCCAAGCAGTTTTTGTGATCTATCTCTATAGATTCTGATTCCTAATATATAGGCTGCTTCACCTAGGTCCTTCATAGAAAAGCATATCCCCAACCAAGTATTTACTTGTTACAGAATAAGGACATCGTTTCCAATGAGTAATATGTCATATACATATAATACCAGGAAGACGATTATGCTCCTATTAACCTTCTTGTAGACACAAGGCTCATCTTCATTCTTGATGAATCCATATTGTTTTACTGTTTTATCAAAACGAAGATTCCAGCTTCTGGAAGCTTGCTTCAATCCATAGATTGATCTTTATAACTTGCATATCTTTTGAGTTTCTCCTGGTATGTCAAATCCTTCAGGCTATGTCATGTACACATCCTCAAGAAGATTCCCATTACGGAAAACAATTTTGACATCCATCTTCCATATTTCATAATCATGATATGCAACAATATCAAGTAAAATCCGAACATATTTAAGCATTGCAACTAGTGAAAAGGTTTCATCATAGTCAACCCCATGAATTTGTTTATATCCTTTTGCAACCAGTCTTGCCTTATAGGTATGTACCTTACCATCCATGTCAGTCTTCTTTTTGAAGACCCACTTGCATCCTATAGGGTTAACTCCTACAAGAGGCTCTACCAAGGTCCAAACCTGGTTTGTGTACATGGAATCCATTTCAGATTTCATGGCTTCTAGCCACTTCTCAGACTCAGGACCAGTTATGGCCTCTTGGTAGGTCACAGGCTCATCTTGATCCATGAGTAATACATAACCTTGATCAGTTATGAGATATCCATATCTCTTAGGTAGGTGACGTATCCTGCTTGACCTACGCTGGTCTTGTTATACTTGAGCAGGTCGCTCTTCCACAACTACTTGTGTTTCCTGTTCTAATTCCTCCATAGGTGTATCAATGCTTTGTGATTCTTTAATTTCTTTAAGCTCTACTTTCCTCCCACTGATTCCTTTGGATATAAAATCCTTTTCTAGGAAGACTCTAGTTCGAGTGACAAACACTTTGCCCTAATAAAGATTGTAGAAGTAATACCCTCTTGTTTCTTTAGGATACCCCACAAATAAGCATTTATCAGATTTGGACTCAAGCTTAGTTGAAATTTGTCATTTCACATAAACTTCGCAACCCCAAATCTTCATATAAGACATATGTGGTTTCTTACCACTCCATATCTCATATAGTGTCTTCTCAACCTTTTTGGATGGAACACGGTTAAATGTGTAAGCTGCTGTCAATAGTGCATGTCCCCAAAAGGACTTTGGAAGATAGGCGTGACTCATCATGGATCGGACCATTTCTAACAAGGTTTGATTTCTTCTCTCAGATACACCGTTCCATTGGGGTGTTCCAGGAGGAGTAAGTTGGGATAAAATCCCACACTCTTTCAGATTGTCATCAAACTCTAGGCTTAAATATTCACCACCTCGATCTGATCGAAGAGTTTTAATATTCTTACCTAGTTGGCTTTTGTACTTCATTCTTGAATTCCTTGAACTTTTCAAAGGACTCTGATTTGTGTTTCATTAAATACACATAACCATATCTATTGAAATCATTAGTAAATGTGATGAAGTACTGAAAACCTCCTATGACTGGTATGTTCAGTGGTCCACATACATTAGTATGTATGAGGGCCAAAAGATCATTAACTCTTTCACCTTTTCCCGCGAATGGAGACTTTGTCATCTTTCCAATTAAACAAGATCTACATGTCTCATATGATTCATAATCAAAAGAGTCCAAAAGTCCATCTTTATGGAGTTTGGAAATGCGTTTCTCATTTATGTGGCCTAATCGACAACACCAAAGGCAAGTTGGATTTAACTCATTCGGTTTTATCCTTTTAGTATTAATGTTATAAATAGGCATTTCAAGATCAAGGACATATAGTCCATTGTTCATTTGTGCAGTAGCATAAAATATATCATTCAAATAAATGAAGCAACAATTGTTCTTTATTATGAATGAAAAACCAAACTTGTCCAAACAAGAAATGGAAATAATATTCCTGCTAATTACAGGTACATAATAACAGTTCTCTAACTGAATTATTAAACCACTAGGTAAAGTCAATACATAAGTTCCTACGACTAAAGAAGCAACCTTTGCTCCATTGCCAACTCGTAGATCAACTTCACCTTTTGCCAAATCTCTACTCCTTTTTAGCCCCTGCACATTGTTACAAATGTGAGAACCGCATCTAGTATCTAATACCCATGACACAAAAGTAGATAGATTAATTTCAATAACAAAAATACTTGAAGTTGAAGTCTCTACTCCATTCTTCTCATCTTCTAGGTACTTTGGGCAGTTTCTCTTAGAGTGTCCGGTCTTACCGCAATGGAAGCAGGTGCCATCCTTTGTTATGCCTCCACTAGGCTTCAAAGAAGGAGCGATGGGTTTGGGTTTGGCAACTTCCTTGCCTTTCCTTTTACCACCCTTCTTGGTGGGTCTTTTGTTCTGCTTTTTTCCATTTCCGATCATCAAAATGGACTTCCCTTTTGACTTCAGGTTCTACTCAGCAGTTCTTAACATGCCTAGAAGTTCAGGAAGAGTTTTGTCCATATTATTCATGTTGAAATTAAGGACAAACTGACTGAAGCTCTCTAGCAACAATTGCAAAATTAAATCAATCGCAAGTTCCTTTCCGAGGGGAAAACCCAACCTCTCAAGGTTCTCCACATACCCAATCATCTTGAGCACATGGGGACCTACAGAGGCTCCGACATCTAACTTTCCTTGAAAAATAGATTTTGAAACTTCAAACCTTTCATTCCTTGCCTTCTCTTGATAGAGCATCTCCAGGTGTCCAATCATATCGAACACTGTCATGTTCTCATGTTGCTTTTGCAACTTCGAGTTCATGGTAGCTAGCATGAGACAAGCAACTTCACTGGCATCATCGACATGCTTCTTATAAGCATCTATTTCTGCCTTAGGTGCAGAACTAGAAGGTTCCTCTTTAGGAACATGTTCCTCCAAGACATATAGCTTTTTATCATGCTTGAGGATAATCCTCATATTTCAGTGTCAATCCAGAAAATTTATCCCAGACAATTTTTCCTTATCAAGGATTGATCGCAAAATGTTGTTAGAGGTGTTTTCTATCATGGTAATCTACATGAAAAAATATGAAAATATAAGTATCATAAAAATAACATATTTAATTAGGCCTTTAATTAAATATGCTCCCACTATTTTACTCAAAATAAATGACCCTCACCATTTGACTCGGAAAATCCCGTTGGAAGATTTTCTAGTGGGTCGAGATCCACATTTCACTTTGTTTTAAGCCTGCGTAGGTGGATTACACAAAACTAGTTTAATTAGATAGGAACTCCTTCCAATTGTATCTAATACAACTCTCGAATATTTTAGTTGGGTAAATAAGTCCTTATTCCAATCCATCATATGGATCATTTCTGACTCTTGCTTCTAAACATATATAATCTTATTATAATTTGTTTAGTTAAGTTTGACCCATTATTTTATAAATTGGATATTACAATTATCCCATCGCACCTTACTAATATAGAACATGCACCCCGCGTAGGCAAAACCAACATTATTCGATATTAATGTTGATGAGTGCTAAAACTTGGAAAGCATAAACTTAATATTTAATTTGAGGGAATTTGCAATTATTTTTATCTCACCGGCTTATTTTTCATATAAATCGTCTCTCACATGCATCAACATACATACAAAATGAAATAGTTATGGCCCCTAACACAATTGTTCTCCCAAGCCAATGAGAGAACCTAAGCTAACCTAATAACAATATAAGTTTCTCCAAGCAAGATCGTCAAGGTTGTCCTCCTTTGATATTGTATTCTTCTCTTTCTTCATAACATTGCATTACATAAAATAAACTCGTTTTACATACGAAGAAGTGAGATGAGAAAAGAAGTTACATTAAGAGATTAAAAGAGAGGCACGACACACATGCCGTATTTTAAAATCCCAAAAAACAAAATAAAGGAACACTGAAGCCATAACTGATCACCATAAGACAATAATAATAAACACATTATTATTATTATTATTATTAATTTAAATTCTATTAGTTAAATAAACCAAATTAAATTTCGAAGATTGATCACACTGCGCAGAGTTAGCTGGGGGTTCCGCTGCCCGGTCAACGGACTCAAGGGGGCATCGCCCCCTGCAGGGTTGTAGGGGCACCGCCCCAGCATAAAATTTTAATGAACAATTCATTTGAAACCGACGCTGTTTTTCACATCAACACTTGATAGTTTAAAGCACAACTCTTGTGCAGTCACAACCCTAATCGTATAACTCTTTGACAATACAACCCTTGTACCGTCATGAACCCTAATGCAACAATTTCACACCGTCAAACACACCTCTATTGTTAATTCAGTATGATTGACCAACACGTCATTGTGTCACCATACTAATATCGGATTCCGAAGCAAATGACCATTGACCGCTCAAAGGAAAACACTCATTAAGTGTTTGAATGAATGAAATAGAAATAATATATCATATATACCATATTTTGCATTAGAATTAATTATATCATATATATAAATTGATCGATCTCATTTGTGTAACCTATGGACGATTGATGTATCGCTGCTTCACCATACTAACATCGTGTTATGAAGCATAGTCAACATCAATCATCCAAATTGTACACACATGATGCCAACTTTAATTACTCGTTTATTATTTAATTTATTATGTCTTTTAATCGTATTAATACAGAAAATACAGAAAATAAACCCCTATCAGATACATGGTTTCATAAGTGGCTCTGATACCACTGAAGGAGAATTGCGATCCAAAATGCAATGGAAATTAAAAAAATTCTTCTTTAATGATCCTTACAAATGGGCATGATCAGTGATAGAAATCGTTACCTCTTGTGGTGATTGAAACCTTTGATGCAAATCTTAGGAGTGATCATGAGCGTTGAATGGTGACAACGCCTCTACTCAGTCCACACGAACGAATTCCTTTAGTCTCAGTGCTAGCTGCTATGAATGAAAGCTTTAAGTGATATATATATATATATATATATATATATATATATATATATATATATATGCTAAATATATATATATATATATATATATATATATATATATATATATATATATATATATATATATATATATATATATATATATATATATATATATATATATATATATATATATGCTAAATTTCATCTAATGAAATGCTTTTACACAAGGGTTCTATTTATAGAACCACTTGTGTGGGCTACAAGCTAAAAATCCCACTCAAGTGTATGTTACCCATATCTTATGATATACCAAAAATCACTTAAGCGCGTGGTACCTTACCACTATTCTACTTAAGTGCACCGTACCTTACGATGTTCTACAATTCACTTAAGTGCATCATACCTTACGGTGTTCCTTATTTATTATATCTCTCATCAATCCGTCCTTTTGTGTGTGATCGTGTAGGTTTTCGCGACATTGAAAATTATATTAAATCGCGTATTTAACATAATAAATAGTGAACAATATCTAGCAACACATCACTGCTACTCAAGACACGAAAATGTCATGTGATATGAAAAATCCTTTTGTGATAATACTTGTGTGTATAATTACCCTTTTTGCCCTTATGTCTATATTGAACACAAGGCATAGACTGTGTCATCCTTGTCTAGTTCAATATTGGATCCTTAGACATTTATCCTGTTACGCAGAATGGGAAAATTCCATCTAGGTCAGTCATGTCCCTTAGCATTCTTCGTGGAGTACCCATTGTCGCATCCGCGAAAAACAACCGGCGGGCTGAAACAAAAACAACACAGAGCCGCCACCGTGCGTTATTTATCCCAAAGAGGGAAAGGAAATGCTCAGAGTAAACCTGGGAAAAGCATGGTCTCGCGACCAGAGAGAAAGGGTAAGGGAGTCGGTTATGCGAAGGGAAGGTGTTAGCACCCCTACGCATCCGTCGTACTCGACGGGATCCACACTCTAAAAGATAGGTTAAGGTTACTAAAACAAACATCACACACACATACAACACAGGAGGAGGAAGAGGGGAGAGGGCTCTCTAGGACATCGCATCCTATGCCTACGTATCTCGTCTGGAACGAGAATCAGAGCTGCCGTAGTTCTGCTCACGCACGCCGAACAAAACACACACAAAAAGGCAAACATGGAACCCGAACGCCAATTGCTGGACTTACATCGGCTTCCGAACCAAACAAACACACTCAGGATACGGACAGCCAATCGCTGGGCTTACATCCATATCCTGACACACAAGAAGAAACAAACAACAAGCTACTAAGGAGTCGGGAACTCGAGCCTAGCAGCTGTCAAGCAAACACACACAAAAAGAAAAAAAGTGCCCGGAGAGACCTCGCACGGTCTCCTGCCTACGTACCTCATCTGGTATGAGGATCACGGCGACGTAGTTCCCCTCACAGGGAAAGAAATTCTAACCAGATACAAAGGGAGACACACTACTAGGGAGCTGTACTCGAGCCTAGATGTTATCATGCATCATTGCCCTATGTTATGGTTTCTATCCTAACTTGCACAGGCAGCAAGCTAATCCTAAATAGGCAAAGCAAAACATGCAAGCATAATCAAAACAAAGCAAGCATTCGCAATTAGCACACACTATATCCAGACAAGGTGGGCTCAATCAAGGGTTAAGTTGCAAAAGCAACACAATTGTGTCAGGTGATATTAGCTCTTAACCCTGACATTGAGAGTCAGGGTGAAGCCAGATGAAATGGAAGTGAGGGGTGTGCCTCACAGCTCTTATCCCTGGCCAGGGAGAGCTTCAGACAAAGGAGTGTGGATTCAGAAAGTGGGAACCCTTCTACACTCGTGACTCTGACTCAACTGTACAACTGTACATGGATCTTGGGTTAATGTCCCAATGCATCAACACAGTGGTGTGAGCAGAGGGACGACTCAACAAGAATAGCAGGGGATGGATTGCACATCCCTTGGGTTCTGCCAATTGCCTTAATCAAGGTCTTTTCCTGCTTGGGGACAAAGTTAAACAATCACAAACATCGCCTCTTAAGGAGGACTTCAGACAGTTGCCTGGCTAAATAACAAGCCAGGTCTTCCAGACTACATGGAGACAAGAGAGTCTACCTCAATTGGTTTATACAACCAAGCAGCAGCACAGCAAGTTCTCAAAGAACTATTAGCGACTAAAGTACCTGAAATCAATCAAATACAGTCAGTATACCAATCACAGAGTCAAAACAGACAAGATAAGAATCAACAGTCAACACAATCAATCACATGTGCAAAGCACAAGTCCAAAGCAAGTGAGCTAAGCATCCTACAAAATAGAACAAGTTAGTTCATAACAATCAACCAAACTCAATCAACTTGCATTAATCTCCTTAAAGCATTTGCTTCCTAACCTGAAAAGCAAACTCAAACATGAGATACAAGACCACTAGGACAAGCCTAGGGTCAAAAGGAGGTGAAAAATCCAAAACAGCAAGTGAAAATTATCCAAAATCAAGATTTATCAAACAAGAATAGAATCCAATTGGTTTCACATCAAAACTATGCACCAAATCCATTTCATATACAAAACATGCCAAACTATGCACTTTGGAAACACATTAGAGCAAACAGAATGATCACAATCAAATCAATATCAAAACAGCTCAATAAATTCCACAAAAATTCAAGCCTAAACAGAACATATTGAATGAGTAGCATATCAAATTTCATGCTATTTGGACAAGTGGAAGTAGGGAAATTAAAATCATGAAGTCATGGTATGCAAATACAACTTCAAATAAGGCCACAAATCATGTGTCAACTTTAGGCAAGTGTAAAACAGAAATGGCATAAGATAAATGAATCACACCAAAGCCAAAATGAAATTAAACATGTTAAGAATAAATCCACAAAGTTTCAGCTTCATGTGATAAGGCATGGGAATTTCATAAGGCATGTAAGTTGATCACTCAAGAAAAAACCTAAAAATGACTAAACAGCAAACAAAAATCCCAATCAAATAGGAAATGGATCAACAAATCCTACAAAAAATCATGGTTAAACCTAACATACAGATGGAATCACATGCAAAAATTCAGGGCAAATGGAATTCAATAAGCATGGAAACAAAATTCAAGAAGTGGACATAACATAGTGTGACACACATTGTCACACTCAACTTGATCACATCATATCTATCAATCCAGAAACTCAAAATTATCAAACTATACATCAAAATCACCAGGAAAGAGTCAAGAACATGCATGTAAAATTTCACACATTTCGGATAAGGCATCATTATTTCATGAAGGAAATGGTAAAACATATACATGAAGCATACATGATCAAAGGCATTAGGCAAAGTCAAAAATCAATCAGGCAAAACTTTGATTATCATACCTAAAAAAAACTAGAGAGAATTTGGAGATGAACACAAAAATCCTCACTCAAATTGGATCATCCATGAAGTAATTGTGAATTTTTGAAGTTTGGTGATGAAATGAAATAAATATTCCATAATTAAATGAATTAAAATGAACGCAGTGGCAGTTTTGTAAATACTGAGAAGATTTGAATGTTACCGCCACAGCCAAACGCTGCGTTTCATTAAAGAAACGCAGCCACCAACCAGAAACGGACATGTGGACGAATGCATGTGAAATAAACACAAACGCGCATGCAAAACACGGGGAGAAAGATCAAACAGGCCTGGGAACACAAAAACCTAACGTTCTTCATGAACTCATCATGTTCATCATGCATATGAACAAAATGTTCCAGAAATTATCGTGCCGCATACCAAAACGACCAGCGTTCCACACACATCATGAATCCAACAAGCATTCAACCTAATTCTAAGCATACTTCATGGATCGAGCCAAAACAGTTTAGCATAGCAAAATTCAAATCGCAATAACTCACTCAAATCAACATGGAAATTCAAGATCTAAAGTTCTGCATGATCTACACACTAAGACCTACAAGATCCATATCATTATTTCAGGAATTAGGATCATCGAATTTTCACCTTGTTGATTATGCAGAACTGTAATTGAGCTTCTTGAGGTCTGAAAATGTGAAACAGTACTTCTACAGGGATGAAGAAGGTGTAGGGATGCAAAGAAATGGCTCAGCAATGCACGATTCTCCTTGGATTTCCAACTGCCATGTGAGTGAACTTGCTTCAACAGCTGCAACTTTGGCCTGGATTATGCACAATTTCGCTGCAATTCAACACAACAATGCTTGCATATGAATGTTAGAACAAGAAGCAAGCAAGAACAATCAAGAAATTTGAGGAAAAATCAGAAAAAGTTTTGAGAAGATTTGAGAGAATTGAGAGAATTTTGGATGAGAAGTTTGTTAGATCTGAGAAATGAAATGTGATTATTATTTTCTGTTATGATTATCATCTTATACCATGTCTTAATCCAAGTGTTAATCACAATTAGGCAAATTGGAAGTGAATTAGCAAAATGAGGTTTATGCATAATTGGCCAAAATGCCCTTTTCTAATTCAGCCAATGCAACAGTACAAAACCAGTTGGAGCAAGTCATATTTGATGTTTATGACGTGTTGGAAAAGGTTTTGTATGGAAATCACATGTATTTTTGAAAATCACCTTTTTTCCCACCAATTTTTAAAATGAACACTTGAAAAATGGACTTTTGCTATGATGATTTTTGATGAAATGTGATGATGCAATGTGATAGTACATGTCAAATGTGGTTTGCTCAAAAAAGAATCACCCAATTTTGCCTTTCCATTCAAAAGTTATAGCACCTTTTGAATTTCAACATTTTTGGAAAATGATTTGATCATAACTTGCCAACCACACATGAGAAATGAGTGTTCTTGGACTTTTTGGAAAGGTGAGAGAAAGATCTACAACTTTCATGTTGAAAAAAATTTCATTTGAAGCATTTTTGGACACGTAATTTTGAGGTGCAAAACTTTCCATTTTTGGCAGTTTTCAATTACAAGTCACTTTCTATTTTTGGAAAGTTTCCATCTGACTTTATTTTCTTCATTCTTGATGTTTGAAATGTCAAATGAAACTTGTTTGGACATGAATGAAGTGTCTCTTGCCCTCTCCCACCTCCAAATCCATCAATTCAAGCACAGTTGACTTTTCTGACTGATAGATGAATTGGTTGTGTACTGATCAACTTGAGCTTCAAACTCCTGATGAAATGGCTCAACCATGAAACCCTAGCTTTCATAAGCTCAATATAACCACATGATGATCCCCATATCCCTTGAAAACCTCATCTCCTTGCCAAGTCCTGATTGGCACAATGCAGATGATTAGGATTGACCAGAGGTCAAAACCCTAATCCCAAGATATCTGATCAAGCATAAGGAATCTCCTGGTGATGACAAAACCATGATGATGATGATGTACCATTTCTACCAAGATGAAGCTCAATCTCCTTGAGGAACCATGAAACCCTAATTGATGCACAACCCTCAGATGGCTAGTGATCAGTCCAATGAAAACCCTCAGCTTGAATCTCAACCTCTTATCTTCTGACCAAGACTTGGAGGATGACTTGATTGATGTTGCCACATGATATGCCAAGATGCAATGACTAATGACCTAAAAAATGATATGCAATATGTTAAGCTAGTCCCAAGAGAAGAGGGCAAATTTTGAGGTGTTACACCCATCAACTATCTTTATAGTCATCCAGTTACGCACAATGTTTGATCAATAATAAAACACTCGACTCTACATCTAGGGTCCATAGTGGTTCCAAGTCGAATGGTGGTATACACCACTATCACCATGAGAATAACTTATGACACTTTGCATAATATTCTATGTAGTATTCTCATAGTGGGTCAATCCAGTATAAATATTACTCCTAATATTCATACCTATGTTTAAGACTTGATAACTCCTTATCCATGACCCATGAGATGTGATCATCAATCTATATACATAATAGTCTTAATGCTTTAAGGTTATCCCACTTCAGAACAAAGCTCGACTACAGATACTTTAAGAACAATGTCCTTATGTTTAATGAGATCTCATGATTAAGTCACACTTGATACATTAAACGGACTAGTTATTCTAGGGACTTTATTAAACAAACATAATAAAGAAAAAACCTTTTATTATTAATAAATAATTCGATACAAGTACCAAAAGTATTGGCCTATAGGGTTTACACCAAAATCTATTACAACAAATAACAAATTAATAATGTTAAAATTCATACCAATAGTATAATTTGAATATGCACATCTGAACTACACTTAACTTTGTTTGGAAATGCATATCCAGATTCAACGTCCATCTTTCAGCACATACTGTAACACCCCATTTTAATGATCAAAATCTATAGAATAATTTAATTATATTGTATGTGTTTTGAATGATCGAGGTAGTAGGGAGGCCTTGGGTATGGGGTAGTGTCCCTAGAATATTAGAATTTTAAGTGAGGGGTGTGGTAGTAATTAACGAGAAGTAAGGGGGTGTTGGATACAATGAGATTAATAGTATTACTATTATATTTAATTAAATTAATTTAGTAGTAATAATAAATAAGTTAATATTTATTTAAAATAAAAATAATAATATAGAGATAATATTGCTTTTATCTTTATTTTATTGGATAGTTTGCCTAATAAGGGTGTCTATTCATGAGATGGTAGTGATAGGTCCTTACCCTCTTAGGTTGGTCTTATGTGCCATGTTATGATTGTTGTTGATTTTTGATCATAATTGTGAGGAATAAATTATAATTGTTGTGGCTATAACAATTCATATCTTTTGATGGTGAATTTTGAATTTTTTCTGAATTTTACGTTTGTTGTAGGTTAAGGGTTTGAGATGATGATTATAACGATGGTATGATATGAAATTATGAATTTATTGGTGTGATTATAGAATATAAATAGTGATTTATATTGGTATATTTATGATTGAGTTTAAAACCATGAAGTATTTTTGGTAATGATTTCATGGACGTTTTGGGGTTGGAGAAGATGAAAATCATGTTGGAAATTTCAAAAAAATAACCACTTTTTAGTAACGCCTCTTTGCAATATTTTGATCATAACTTTCAACTCGTAAATCATTTTGAGACGAAGTTTGAAGTGTTTGGTAGATGAAATAGAAGGATATAGCTTTTTTCAGTGATATAATATTTTTGATGATGGTTTCATGGACGTTTTAGGGTTGAAGAAGATAAAAATCATGCTGAAAATTTCAGAAAAACAACAACTTTTTTGTAACGCATTCCTGCACGATTTTGATCATAACTTTCAACCCGTAAATTATTTTGGGATGGAGTTTGAAACACTGGATATCTGAAACAGAGAGTTATAACTTTGTTCAAGGGGTAAAATATTTCTAACGATTTTCTCAGAGGTCGGTAGTAGGTGGGAAAAAAGTGTATGATGTGACGAATATGGACGATATCCGTATTGACAAATTATTTGATGTGTTGTGAATGATTGAAGGGTTTGTTTGATTATATTGATGGTAGCCCAGAAGGGTGGATTACATTATGCATGGTTGAATTTGTGTGGTAGATTGTGGATCACTAAATATTATTATAATTATTATGTTAATTGCATTATTACCATGCCATGAATTCATTGTTGATATGTTGAATGAGATAAGTTATAGGTCCAAAGGGGGATGAAAGACTTATCCGAAACTGAGAAGGGGGAGTTCGGGATTCCGAAGGGGGATCCAGGTTCGTATGATGAACCATTGATGAGAATTGGTACCATATGCATCATGTAATATTGTCGGGCCTCATTGCATTGTAATTATGTTGTGCTTACGCATTTGTTATGGTGAGAATGTGATTGTGAATGAATGTGATTTGTGTGTATAGATACTACTCTCTTAATTATTATACACAATTTATTATATGAACAATTTCTCACCCTTTTTTTATTTGTTGTGTGTTACGGACCAATTAGCACTACTTTTCATATATTTTTATTGATCCCTTTTACCATTTTCTTATTGAATTACACACTTTTATCCTCACAATTTAGTAAAAATGCAATTAAGTTTAATTGATTATGTTTTGAGTAGATATTTCACGTATTTATTAGTTTTGTAGAGTTTTTGAACAAGAGAGCATTGGAGTGTATAAGAATAATTTGGAAGAACTTTCAATGGCAATTTGGAAGCATTTGAAGAACAAAATTTGGGAGAAATGTTTAAATGAAGCTTGTAAGGCAAAGAAGCTGAAATTGCTTCAGTTCGCACCGCGACCAGGGTTGGCGCCGCGAACCTTGCGAAAACAGCAAGCATTTGGTTTGGGCCAATTGTTCTGTTTTTAACCCAACTTTAGTGTGACAGTTTTGTATCATTTTTAGAGTGCTTTTCAGTTTTAGACCAAAATGAACATTTAAGGAAATGATGAACTCTTTAAAAAACAGAATGGAAAAAAAGGAAGGGTGATTCATAAGTTGTAGAAGAAAAACAGAGTTTACTTTGGTATTTCACTTTGCTGTAAAAAATGATGATGAGGAGCTAAACCCCACTTTGTCAAGATTGGAGGTAGTAGCTATTCCTATTTGTTTATGTATTCCATTTGACTCTTGCATGTGACAAAAGGTTATTGATGTAATGAATGATATTTTTGCCCTATTTTGAATATTCAGATTTGAGTTGTTGTTGAGAAAGATTATTCAAGTCTTGACTTAAAATATGCTTTCAAGTAGTGAATGAGTTGTAGAAATAGATTTATACACTACTCTTCTTTTGTATCAAACATTAAAGATTGCTATATTGATAGTTAGGTAGAGAATTATTTAACTATTAATATAGTAATTATCACAATATCATTTAGAAATAAATGATATTAAGAGGATACTTGAATATCATCAATAATTTTAAGTCCATATAGTTGTCATTAAGGAAACATAAGAAATTTGGATAGTGAACTCCAATCTTGCCAAGCCTTTTATACTTGATTAAAACTATTTTTATTGTCTTAGTGTCATTTTACTCAAAAGATAACTATTCAAACAAAATAACTTGGTTACATTTTAAACTTATAACAATTTGAATTATAGAACGGCGGTAATAACAACCAATCTCTATGGATACAATATTAAAATATTTGCTGGAAATATACTTTTCAACAAATTGGCGCCGTTGCCGGGGATTGGTGTTCGATATTACAAGCATTGCAATAATTTATTGTTCTAAGTTTTTTTTTATTACTATCACTCTTGTGTTTCACTTGGTTTGTTAGTTTTGCAGATTCTACTGCATGCGAGGAAAGGCTATCGAGGAGCAATTTCAATTCGATCCCGAAATTGAAAGAACACTTCGAAAGCTCAATAGCAAAACACGAAGAAGAAGGAAACTAGCCGAAGAGAGGAACCAGAGAGAAGAGGTATCTACTTATTCACTTGTTCAAATCGAAGAAGTGGGTGTAGAAACTTGTGAAGGAAACATGGCGGATGAAACTCCTACCGAAATGTCCGCTAATAGTCCAAGGCGGAATTCCCAATTTGCTCGCGGTGGAAGGAACACGGAGATGAAGACCGGAATCCTACAACTCCTTTATGTAAATCCATTCACCGGAATGGACCATGAAGATCCGTATACCCATCTCATCAAATTCTATGAGATTGCGGGTTCTATGGGAATAGAGGAAGCGGGTGAAGAAGCATTATTCAAGAGAATGTTCCCACACTCCTTAGTGGGAAAGGCAAAAGAGTGGTATCTTGATCAAGCACCAAGAGTGATGACGGATTGGAATTTATTAGAAGAAAAGTTTCTAGAAAGATATTTTCCTCAATCCCGATTCATGGAAGCCAAAACGGCTATTGCGGTATTCACTCAAGGGAGCAACGAGTCTCTAAATGAGGCTTGGGAAAGATTCAAGTCAATGTTGAGAAAATGCAAAGGCCATGGTTTTGATGAACTCACTCAAATCCATATTTTTCTAAATGGGCTCCAATAAACTCACAAGACACTTTTGGATGCTACCGCGGGTGGCTTTCTTATGTCAAAGAATGCGGAAAAGGCGAAAGTCATTATTTACCGGATGGCACTCAATGATCGTCAAAGTCAACATGATCGTAGTCCTTCACAAAGGAAACCGGGAGTTCTTGAATCAAACACCAATTATGCTATTCTTGCCCAAAACAAGCTACTTTCTCAACAAGTGGAGTTTCTCACTCAACAAATGTCCAAACTTCCACAACAAATGAAGGAAATTCAAGGATCTCAAGCTAGACATCAAGTAGCATGTTGTGAACTATGTCAAGGAGATCATCCAACCAGTTATTGTCCTCCATTAGAAGAAGTGAGTTATGTGAACAACCAAAATCAAGGTTATCAAAGGCAACCTCCACCCCACAACAACTCATATCAAAGGAACAATCAAGGCTATTAACCATCAAGGTTCAACAACCAAAATTTTCAGCAACAAAGTCCTTATCAACATCCAAATTCTCAAGGACAACAATCGCAAGGCGGAAGTTCAAAGCTAGAAGACACTATCACACAATTCATGCAAGCCTCCATGGCAAACCAAAAGAGTAACGAGGCAACTATCAAAAATTTAGAGAATCAAGTAGGCCAACTTACGAAGCAATTGTCGGAACAACACGCGGGCTCTTCCTTTTCCGCTAACACTCAAACCAATCCAAAGGAGTATTGTAAAGCAATTGGTACTAGAAGCGGTAAAGAGTTGACAAGTGGAAAAAGTGAGGAGATTACATTAGAGAATGATATGGATGTTATACCTGAAAATGAGGACGTGGAGTGTGAAAAGGAGAAAGAGACAGAAACTGTTCAATTCGCGTCGCGATCACCTTTCGCGCCGCGAAAAGAGCAGAAATAAAAGGGATCAGCAGAACAGGAGGGTGAAGTGGATGAGAAGAAAGAAGCAGAGCCAAGAAAGAAGAAAAAAGGAGACAAAGGAGTGAGTGCCATTCCAACTCAACATCTACCTTATCCGCACGCACCATCAAAGAAGGATAATGCTAGACACTATGCACGGTTTATGGATATATTTAAGCAACTTCAAATAAATATTCCATTTGCCGACGCATTAGAGAAAATGCCAAGATATGCAAAGTTCATGAAGGATATTCTCACAAAGAAAAGGAGATATGTGGAAGACGAGACAATCTTGCTTGATGCACGTTGTAGCGCCATAATCCAAAAAACTCTCCCAAGGAAGGAATCCGATCCGGGCCGAGTTGTTTTACCGGTAACCATTGGAGGCACTTACATTGGAAATGGTTTGATCAACTTGGGATCTGGCATCAATTTAATCCCCTTATCCATTGTTAAAAGATTGGGGAATGTTGAGATTAAATCTACAAGGATGACTTTACAACTAGCCGATAAGTCTACCACTTCACCATATGGAGTTGCTCGAGATATGCTAGTGAAGGTGGACAAATTCTTATTTCCGGTAGATTTTGTGATAGTGGACATGGATGAGGATCGTGATGTTCCTTTAATTCTTGGAAGACCATTCATGAAAACATCCTGAATGATGATTGGCATTGATGATGGACTCATGAAAGTAAGAGTGCAAGATGAAGAGGTAACTTTCAATCTTTTTGAGGCCATGAAGCATCCTAATGACAAGCATGATTCTTTCCGAATCGATGCCACCGAGGAGGAAATAGTGGAGGTTGAAAACCAAGTTCATGTTTCTAATCCATTAGAGAGATCTTTTATCGGAGCTTACAATGTTTTAACTGAAAATGAAGAAAAAGAGATTGAAGCAATTTTGCATGAATTGGAATATTGTGGAGAGATTGCTTATCATGAGGAGACAAATGAAGACTTGGATGTGAAAAATAAAGTGGAAGAGCCAAAATTAGAGTTGAAAATGCTACCTTCACACTTGAAATATGTGTTCCTTGGTGATGATTATACTAAACCGGTGATCATTAGCAATACCTTGTCCATAAAAGAGGAGCATAAATTGATACAAGTGCTGAAAAAGAATGAAGGTGCAATAGGGTGGGTATTATCCGATTTAAAGGGTATTAGTACGGCCTATTGTATGCATAAGATCATGATGGAAGAAAATTTCAAACCCGTTGCACAACCTCAAAGGCGCTTAAACCCATCAATGAAAGAAGTGGTGAGAAAAGAAGTTGTCAAACTCTTGGAAGCCGAAATGATTTATCCTATCTCCGATAGTGAATGGGTGAGTCCGATGCAAGTAGTTCCAAAAAAGGGTGGTATGACGGTTATCAAAAATGATAAAAATGAGTTAATTCCAACTAGAACGGTAACCGGGTGGAGGATGTGTATTGACTATAGGAGGCTAAATCAAGCTACAAGGAAAGATCACTTCCCGCTACCTTTCATGGACTAAATGTTGGAAAGGTTGGCCGGCAAAAAATTCTATTGTTTCTTGGATGGTTATTCGGGTTACAACCAAATTTCGGTCAATCCGGAGGATCATGAGAAGACGACTTTTACATGTCCTTTCGGGATTTTTGCTTACCGAAGAATGCCTTTTGGATTATGTAATGCACCGGCAACATTTCAATGGTGTATGCAAGCAATATTCTCGAATTTGATCGAAGAATGCATTGAGGTGTTTATGGATGACTTCTCCGTTTATGGGTCGTCCTTTGATTTGTGCTTGAAAAATCTTGATGTGGTTTTGGAAAGATGTGTGGAAACAAACTTAGTGCTCAATTGGGAGAAATGCAATTTTATGGTCACCGAAGGTGTTGTTCTTGGTCACAAAATCTCTTCCGAAGGGCTAGAAGTTGATAGAGCAAAGGTGGAAGTCATTGAAAAGTTACCACCTCCAACAAACATAAAAGGAATAAGAAGCTTTCTTGGACATGCCAGATTTTATCGAAGATTCATCAAGGACTTCTCAAAGATAGCAAAGCCCTTGAGTAATTTGCTCAACAAAGGTACGCAATTTCTTTTCGATGAGTCGTGTCTAAAAGCATTCCTTGAGTTGAAAGAAAAGTTAGTCACCGCACCCATAATCGTTGCACCAAATTGGACACTTGATTTTGAATTTATGTGTGATGCAAGCGATTATGCGGTTGGTGCGGTTTTGGGTCAAAGAAGAGCAAATTTTTTTCATGCCATCCACTATGCTAGTAAAGTTTTAAATGAGGCGCAAGTCAATTATGCGACAACCGAAAAGGAGTTACTAGCTATTGTGTATGCATTGGAAAAGTTTAGAGCTTATTTGATCGGGTCCAAAGTTATAGTTTACACCGACCACTCGACAATCAAGTATTTGCTAACCAAGCCGGATTCCAAAACAAAGATTAATTCGTTGGATTTTGTTATTACAAGAATTTGATTTGGAAATCCGGGATAAAAAAGGTTCCAAAAACTTGGTAGCGGATCATTTGTCCCGTTTGGTTAATGTGGAAATTACAAATAAAGAAGAAGAAGTAAGGGAAGAATTTCCGAACGAAAAGCTTTATGCGATTCAAGTGAGGCCTTGGTTTGCCGATTTTGCTAATTATAAGGCAACCGGTTTGACACCGGAAGACCTCACTAGTAATCAAAGAAAGAAATTCTTAGCGGATGCAAAGTACTATGTGTGGGATGATCCGTATTTGTTCAAAGTGGGTGTGGACAGTATTTTAAGAAGGTGTGTGACACTTGAAGAGTCAAAAGACATCCTTTGGCATTGTCATAACTCTCCGTATGGAGGTTATTATAGCGGTTTGCGAACAGCCACTAAAGTCCTCCAAGCGGGCTTTTATTGGCCGTCTTTGTTTAAAGACGCACATAAACACGCAAAGAGTTGTGACACATGCCAACGAAGTGGATGGATAGGCAAACGGGATGAAATGCCTCTAACCAACATGTTGGAAGTAGAAGTTTTTGATTGTTGGGGCATTGATTTCGTTGGCCCATTCCCCTCTTCCTTCTCTAATGAATATATCCTCGTAGCCATTGACTATGTGTCAAAATGGATGGAAGCAATCACTTCACCTAAGGCCGATTCCAAAACGGTGATAATTTTTTTAAAGAAAAACATATTTTCACGTTTTGGTGTGCCTCGGGTGTTGATAAGCGATGGGGGATCACATTTTTGCAATACACCTTTGGAAAAAGTTTTAGAACATTATGGTGTAAAGCATAAGGTGACTACTCCTTACCATCCACAAGCGAATGGTCAAACGGAAGTTTCTAATAGAGAAGTGAAGAGGATCCTTGAAAAAACGGTTTCGAGTTCAAGAAAAGATTGGTCATCAAAATTGGATGAAGCTTTGTGGGCGTATCGTACCGCATACAAAGCTCCTATTGGACTAACTCCATTTCAAATGGTTTATGGGAAGACTTGTCATCTCCCGGTGGAAATGGAGCATAGAGCACTATGGGCTCTCAAATTCTTGAACTTTGACTCCACTCTAGCTGGAGAGAAAAGAAAAGGACAGCTCCATGAATTGGAGAAATCACGGAACACTGCTTACCACTCAAATAAACTGTACAAGGAGAAAGTGAAAACGTACCATGATGGAAAGGTCCGTCACAAAGAGTTCAAAGTTGGACAAATGATGCTTCTTATTCAAGATTGAAGTTGTTTCCCGGTAAGCTAAAGCCCAAGTGGTCGGGACCGTTTGTTGTAAAGGAGGTGCGAAACTATGGAGCCATCGTGGTTGAGGACCCAAAGTCACAGGAAAGTTGGACAGTGAATGGGAAAAGACTAAAAGTCTACCACAGTGGAGAAGTGAATAGAGATGTCTGTGTCATTTCCCTAACCGGACCGTGAAGATCATTGAACCGTCGAGCTCAAAACGATGTTAAACAAAGCGCTTATTGGGAGGCAACCCAACGTTGTAAGTTTGCATTTAAATTTTTGTCAATTCAGTTGTTAATTTTATTCTGTTCTGGGTTTTCTTGTGAAAAAGGAGTTCTGTCCAATGCCCAAACAATTTAAAAAAGAAGAAGAAAACTTCCTTCAGTTCGCCCCGCGAACAGCCTTCGCCTCGCGAACTGAATGGAAAAATCACGTTGGCGCCGCGAACAAAGTTCTCCCCACGAACTGAGCATGGCAGTCCCTTTTAAGTTCTGTTTTTGTGTTATTTCTATTTCCCCATATTTTGCAACTTCACAATTCTCTTCACCATTGTCACTATCCCACTTCCAAATTCAAAATTAACCCTCTCCATTTGAAAAATCCCAAACTTTTTAACAAGAATCAAGTCAATCTCCTTTTCTTAACAAAGGTATGTGTAATCTCTCTTCCTTTTCCTTTTTTGTTCCTCATTAAGGTGAACTAGGTTTTGTTAGATAATGATTTAATTGCTGAATATCACCTTGCATGTTTAGAGAGGATTCGAATTAGGATTGGGTAAGGGTTTGTGGTATCATTGTTGATAAATTTTTTGAGCAGAAGGAACCCTAGAGGCTGCTGAGATTTTCTGGTTCGCAGGGTTCACGCTGCAAACGGGCCATCGCGCCGCGAACTAGAAAATTTCAGTTTTATTTCTTTTTGAATTATCGATGCTAACTTCACTCATGGCTATTGTGTGGTTGTTTCTGATTTTATTACAGATGTCAAAACGTACCAAAACAACGAGCTCCGGTCCTTCAAGATCCGTGCGACGATTCACTAGTGATGAGCACAAGGAACAATTTGAAAAATTGATTAAAAGGACCATTCAACCGGAAAGATTCATTCGTTTGTCACCGGGTGGAACTTATAGGAAGCTGGTGGCAAACTTTGAAAGAAGAAAGTGGAACAAAATTTGTGAACCGGAGCTAGAGATCAACTATGACATTATGCGTGAATTCTACGCCAATGCTCTTCAGTTGGAGGAGGGAGTGACATTTCATTACCAAACAAGAGTGAGGGGAAAGATCATTTCCTTCAGTAGGGACGCGATCAATGCCTATTTGGGTAATCCTTTCATTTTGGCGGATAATGGGCGCTGTGAGTACCGTGCCAAAGAAATGGCCAATGATTGGGACCTTCCTACCGTGAGTGCTCATTTGTGCCTTGAGGGAAGGACATATGATTTGAATGATCAGGGATTCCCGAAGTCGTGGAAGAGGGAGAGTTTGAACTTGGAAGCAATGGCCTATTTGGTGCTTCTATTGAACAATATTCGACCACAGAGCCATAGCACCGCCACTTCATTGGATGTCAGATGCCTCTTGTACTACATCATGATTGGTAAATTAGTAGATGTGACATCCATCATTACGGGGGAGATGCGCAAAGTTGTGACTAGTGGAACCAAGTTCGGTAGGAAAGCCGGTGTTCTAACATATCCGGGGCTGATTATGGGACTTTGCCGAAAGGCAAATGTACCCATTCCGGATGAGGTACACTTGTCTATCACCAGTATAATTAATGATGCTTATTTGAATAGGTTCTTCCAGAGCCAAATGGACAGAGCTGAAGGAGCAAGCACTTCTTCCTCTAGACCCCGAGCCTGCAGTACGCTAACATTTGATCAGATGGCATTCACCACCTACTGCTGTGAGAGTTTTGAGGCTTCTAGGAGGTCTCAATCATTCATTTTTGATGCTATGCAGCAGCAGTTTCAGAATACCTTTCTTGCACCCGAAGCCCACACTTTTCCGTCCCAGGCGGAGTATGCTGCTTATTCTAATTGGCCTGAGGGCAGGCCAACATTTATGGGGGGTGCAGGAGGTGGTGGTGCGACCTAAGATGATGAGATGGAAGATGTCCTTGGATCCGTAGGTGGTGGGCATGATGAGGAAGATTGAGGATTTTGTTTGAGTAGTAGTATATTTTTATTTTGAGCTTTTTATTATTATTGTTTTTGTTTAATTATGATTGTACTTTTGGTGGCTCTAGTTTCACCATAAACTTTGGTTTATTAATTGCATGGATCTTTTGTGAGATTTAATTGCGTGTTGCAATGAACTTTGGTATGCCCTATTTTTTTGTTTAATTTTTCTTATTCTTAATTTAAGCTCGAAGGAACCAAGTAATGCTTGCAAGGAAGGAAGCGTAGGACACTTCAAGTGGTGATGATAAGAATTGGTGTCGACATTTCAAGGTACACTTTATCGCTTTCTAGACTTAACATGAGTAGTTTGATGGTGTGTTGCAAATTCCATATCATAAATTCCTTGAAATACATGCTATTTTTGAATCAAATTAGAACTTAACCAATTGTGAGGTAGCTTTCCGTTGTACACTAAATGCGGGAAACCAAACATTATTTCAATTCATTCTTATCATGCTAAATCATGCATTAATCTATTTTTGTGAAAATTGTGAAAATGATAGAGGCATTGTTTGTTATTGAGAAAAACCACTTGGCCAAAAAAGTTTTGAATCAACTAACCTTGTGAGGAGTGATCCTTAGTTAACCCCCTTTAAACTTGTTTTAGGATTCATTTGATTGATAAATGTAAAGTCAATTGAAAATTTTGTGAATAAATGAATCCTAATTTCTTTCGTTTCAATTGAACCTTCAACCGAGTTTGTTTGCAAATTTTGTCTTTCGCCTATGTCTAAGTAGGGAGCATTATTGAATAAATTTGGTCTTGAAATCTAAAGTTGGGGAAAGTAAATTAGAAGAGTTGATTAGAAACTTGGAAAAGTGATGTTTTAGAAAAGGTGAAAGTGTGAAAAGAAACAAGAAAAAAATAAGTCACCTTTGAAATTATGGAGCAAAGAAAAAGAAAAGAAAGAAAAAAACAAAGAGAAAGCTGATGGTTGTGTGGATGTGAAAAATAAGAAAAGAAGAAAGTTTGGGTTCAAAAAATGGAAATTGTTGTTGAGTTTGAATTTATGGGAATGCTCCCTTAGGATAGACATTTTTGTTGAATTCTCTTAATCATATCCTTTCTTGTAACCCAAGCCACATTACAACTTTTGAAATACCTCTTAATTCTCATTTTTCACATGATTTAGTATTTGCTTTGATGACCGCATGATTCGAGTTGTTGTTGATTTAATTGTTTGGATGAGTGAAAGAAAACCTTCATGTTTATTCATCATTATTATGATGTGTGTGTAAGTTTGATTCAATTTTGACATGTATTGCTTTGAATTTATTGGTATGTTATTTGCACCCAACCATTGTTCTTATTCATGTTTTGTCTAGCATTGAGATAGGTGGATTGAGAAAGTGCCGTACACTTTTGAACCATTTGAATGTCCTTGGTTAATCCTTGTTTCAATCTATTGTTTCATTACTTTGGTTGTTTTGGTGAAAACTTTTGTTTAGGGACAAACAAAATGATAAGTTGGGGAGAGTTGTTAGGGACCAATTAACACTACTTTTCATATATTTTTATTGGTCCCTTTTACCATTTTCTTATTTAATTACACACTTGTATCCTCACAATTTAGTAAAAATGCAATTAAGTTTAATTGATTATGTTTTGAGTATATATTTCACGTATTTATTAGTTTTGTAGAGTTTTTGGACAAGAGAGCATTGGAGTGCATAAGCATAATTTGGAAGAAGTTTCAATGGAAATTTGGAAGCATTTGAAGAACAAAACTTGGGAGAAATGTTTAAATGAAGCTTGCAAGGCAAAGAAGCTGAAATTGCTTCAGTTCGCGCTGCGACCAGGGTTGGCGCCGCGAACCTTGCCAAAATAACAAGCATTTGGTTTGGACCAATTGTTATGTTTTCAACCCAACTTTAGTGTGACAATTTTGTATCATTTTTAGAGTGCTTTTCAGTTTTAGACCAAAATGAACATTTAAGGAAATGATGAACTCTTTAAAAAACAGAATGGAAAAAAAGGAAGGGTGATTCATAAGTTGTAGAAGAAAAACAGAGTTTACTTTGGTATTTCACTTTGCTGTCAAAAATGATGATGAGGAGCTAAACCCCATTTTGTCAAAATTGGAGGTAGTAGCTATTTCTATTTGTTTATGTATTCCATTTGACTCTTGTATGTGACAGAAGGTTATTGATGTAATGAATGATATTTTTGCCCTATTTTGAATATTCAGATTTGAGTTGTTGTTGAGAAAGATTATTCAAGTCTTGACTTAAAATATGCTTTCAAGTAGTGAATGAGTTGTAGAAATAGATTTATCCACTACTCTTCTTTTGTATCAAACATTAAATATTGCTATATTGATAGTTAGGTAGAGAAATCATGTAAACATTAATATAGTAATTATCACAATATCATTTAGAAATAAATGATATTGAGAGGATACTTGAATATCATCAATAATTTTAAGTCCATATAGTTGTCATTAAGGAAACATAAGAAATTTGGATAGTGAACTCCAATCTTGCCAAGCCTTTTATATTTGATTAAAACTATTTTTATTGTCTTAGTGTCATTTTACTCAAAAGATAACTATTCAAACAAAACAACTTGGTTACATTTTAAACTTATAACAATTTGAATTATAGAACGCCGGTGATAACAACCAATCTCTGTGGATACGATATTAAAATATTTTCCGGAAATATACTTTTCAACATTGTGTCTGTGCTCCCTCAGAGTACAGACAATCATGTGCTTGAGTAGTTGGAGATGTACCTCATGTTGCTATCGGTCGAGTCTACTAGTGAAGTTTCTCTGATACGTAACACCAGGGAATGAGCTATTTTCTTTATGTTATTCTGTTGCGTATCTTTTAATTTAAAGTAATTATAAAACTATTTTTGGCGTGGATGATTTGTTGAGGCTGTGTATGCCATACTTTTGTTTAATTATGCTGTTTGGACTATATTTTTGATTAAATGAAGTAATATTCAGACTTCTTTAATTGTGAAGTGACATTCTACTTGGATAGAATTATATTTTATTTATTAATTATTGAGTCAAGAACTAGGGTGTTACATAGTGGTATCAAAGCAGGTCGGTCCGTCTGACCAGGTGTTATAGTGTGTCAGTAGTGTAATACTGATGTGTGAACACGATTAAATGAAGTTTCTTCTAATCCTTATTTATTGATGTTGTTTAGAATATGGTTTAGAGAAATGATGATGCTATTGCTTCCACTTTGCAAGTAGTGGCTCAAGCTGTGCAGAACAACCAGAATGGATGGAATGATGAGTTTCACAACTTGGGAAAGTTCCAGAGGAATAACCTACCTACCTTCAAAGCAGGAATGATCCAGATAGAGCGCAGGCTTGGCTGAAGGACATTGAGAAGATTTTTAAGGTAATGGTGTATACTGAAGTAGAGAAGGTGCAAGTTGGTATGCATATGATGGCAGAGGAAGCTGATGATTGGTGGGACAATATGCGTTAGAGGCTGGAGGTTGCAGGAGATGAAATCACTTGGACTGTAGTCAAAGTAGAATTTATAGAGTGGTACTTTCTAGAAGATGGTGTGGGAAGAAAGAGATCGAGTTTTTGGATCTAAAACAAGGGATTCTACTGTTGTTGAGTATGCTACCAGGTTCAAGGAACTTGTGAAATTCTGTCCATATTATAAGGTGCAACTGCATAGGCTTCTAAATGCATTAAACTCGAGAATGAGTTGCATCTGAGATCAAGCAGAGCATTGGTTATCAACAAATTCGTCAGTTTCCGAAACTGGTGAACAAATGCAGAGTTTAGGATGATGACAACATGGATCGATCTTCAAATTATAAAAGTACGAGTGAGAAGAGGGGAAAATAACTAAATTATGGAAAACCGTATAATGCTCCAGTTGACAAAGGGAAACATAAGGTTTCAGAGGGTAAGAAGCCAAGTGGGGGAGAGAATCCCGCTCTTATCAAATGCTACAGGTGTGGTGTTGCAGGACATCACGCCAATGAATGCAAGAGTGATGAAAAAAAGTGTTTCAAGTGTGGGAAGCTCGGAAACCTTAATGCTAATTGCAAGACTAATGTGCCAACTTGTTACAATTATGGGGAACCTGATTACATCAGCACCGACTGTCAAAATCCAAAGAAAACTCAGTCTAAAGGGAAAGTGTTTGCACTGGAAAGATCTCAGACTACCAGTTCTAACATGTTATTCGAGGTACATGTTACATTCACAACATTCCTTTGATTACCATTATTGACACTGTGCGACACACTCGTTCATTTCTGTTGATGGTGTGAAAAGATTGAGTCTTGTAGTGTCTACTTTGAGTAGTAGACTAGATATCCATACTCCAACTAATGTGTCAGTGACTACTTCTTTAATTTCCTTGAATTATCCTATGTCAATCTATGGTAGAGACTTTGGTATGGACTTAATTTGTCTGTCATTTAGTGATCTTGATGTCATTATGGGGATGAACTGGTTAGAATTCAACCATGTTCATATCAATTACTACAACAAGTCAGTATGATTTTTTGCTCCAGACGATGAAGAAGAAGCTAGTCTCATATCCGCTAGTCAATTGGAAGAGTTGTTGAAAGATGAAGCTAAAATGTTTGCAATGTTTGCTTCCTTTTCCGTTGAGAGTCAAACAATAGTTGAATGGTTACTAGTGATATGTGAATTTCCAGAGGTGTTTCCAGATGATATTTCAGATTTACCGCTAGAGAGAGAGAAAGAGAGAGAGAGAGAGAGAGAGAGAGAGAGAGAGAGAGAGAGAGAGAGAGAGAGAGAGAGAGAGAGAGAGAGAGAGAGAGAGAGAGAGAGAGAGAGAGAGAGAGAGAGAGAGAGAAAGAGAGAAAGAGAGAGAGAGAGAGAGATGGAGTTTGCTATTGGTCTTGTTCCTGGTACTAGATCTGTTTCTATGGCACCATATAGAATGTCAACATCAGAGTTGGGAGAACTGAAGAATCATTTGGGAGACTTACTTGAAAATAAATTTATCAGACCAAGTGTGTCACATTGGGGAGCTCCAGCGTTGTTGGTAAAAAATAAGGGTGGTAGTATATGACTATATGTTGATTATCGGCAGTTAAATAAAGTGATGATTAATAATAAGTATCCACTTATGAGAATCAAAGATTCGATGGACCAACTGGTATAAGCTTGTGTGTTTAAAAAAATTGATTTGAGGCCAGGTTACCATCAGATCCGAGTTAAGGATGAAGATATTCAGAAGACGGCGTCTAGAACTTGATATGGTAATTACGAATATTCAGTGATGCCTTTCGGAGTGTCGAATGCACCTGGTGTGTCTATGGAGTATATGAATCACATTTTTTACCCTTATCTTGATCAGTTTTTCGTAGTATTTATCAATGATATTCTGATTTATTCTAAATCAAATGAAGAACATGCAGAACATTTAAGGATTGTATTACATGTGTTAAAGGAGAATAAGTTATTTGTAAAGTTATCAAAGTGTGAGTTCTGGTTGCAAGAGGTGAGTTTCCCCAGGCATGTTATTTATGGTAATAACATTGCAGTGGATCCATCCAAAGTAGATACAATGCTACAATGGAAGGCTCCTAAATCGGTTACAGAGATAAGAAGTTTCCTGGGGTTGGCAGGTTATTATCGCAGGTTTATCGAAGGGTTCTCAAATTTTAGCCGTTCTGTTAAATCAATTGTCTCGAAAGGGTCAGGCATATATGTGGGATGTTCATTATGAAAAGAGCTTCAGAGAGTTAAAGAATAAGTTGACTATAACTCCAGTTTTAATCTTGTCAAATACTCATGAACCATTTGTAGTATACTGCGACACTTCTAAAAGAGGTTTGGATGGCATGTTGGTGAAATATGGTAAAGTGGTAGCTTATGCTTCACGATAACTGAGGGTACATGAGAGGAACTATCCTACTCGTGATCTAGAGTTTTCAATAACAATATTTGTGTTGAAAATTTGGTGGCACTATCTTTATTGTTCAAGATTCGAAGTGTTTAGTAAACATAAGAGTTTAAAGTATTTGCTTAACCAAAAGGAGTTGAATATGAGGCAAAAAAGATGGTTGGAATTTCAGAAGGACTACAATTTTGGATTAAATTATCATCCATGTAAAGCTAATATTGTGGATGATGCTTTGAGTCGAAAGTCTCTACATATGTCGGGGTTAATGATTAGAGAGTTGGATCTCATTGAGAAGTTTAGAGATTTGAATATGATTTGTGAATTGACACCAGGAAGTGTGACACTGGGTATATTGAAGGTGAATAATGAATTCCTTAATAAAATTAGGGAGAATCAGAAGCTAGATGTGAAGTTGATAGATTTATTGTCTTCAGTGAACCCAAACGAAGAAAGTGACTTTAAAGTGGATGAGCATGAAGTGTTAAGGTTTCGAGGTATGTGTGCCTAAAAATTCGGAGCTAAAGAAGATGATTTAAGAGGAAAGTCATAGAAGTAGTCTTAGTATTCATATTGGAGCTACTAAAATTTATCAGGATCTCAAGAGAATGTTTTGGTGGCTAGGAATGAAGCGAGATGTGGCACAGTTTGTGTATGCATGTTTGACTTGCCAGAAGTCAAAGGTAGAGCACTAGAAACCTTCAAGTTTGATGCATCCATTGGATATTCCAGAGTGGAAATGGGATAGTATTTTGATGGACTTCATGATCAGATTCTCAAATAATCCAAGAGGGTTTGATGCAATATGGGTGAGTGTTGATAGACTGACGAAATCAACCCATTTTATTTCGATTAATATCAGTTTCCTATTATAGAAGTTGGCTGAGATTTTATATCAGGGTAATCGTGAAGTTACATGGTGCCCCACCGAGTATAGTTTTTGATAGAGACCCACAATTTACATCCAAAGTTTGGGGAAGTTTGCAGGAAGCTTTGGGTACTAAGATGAGGTTAAGTTTTGCTAATCATCCGCAGACTGACAGTCAGACAGAAAGAACTATTCAGTCAATAGAGGACTTGTTGAGGGCTTGTGTAATCGAACAAGGAGGTATTTGGGATAGTCACCTTCAATTGATCGAGTTCACTAATAATAATAATTTTCATTCAAGCATTGGAATGGCGCCATTTGAAGCATTGTACGGTCGGAGGTGCAGGACACCTATGTGTTGGTATGAATCTGGTGAAAGTGTTGTACTTGAACTGGAAATTGTTTAGTATATTACTGAGAAGGTGAAGTTGATCCGAGATAAAATGAAAGCATCATAAAGTAGACAAAAAAGCTACCATGATAAGAGGAGGAAATGTTTGGAATTTAGGGAAGGTAATCATGTGTTCCTAAGAGTCAATCATGTGACTGGTGTTGAGCCTGCACTAAAATTAAAGAATCTTACTCCTAAGTTTATCGGTCCGTATCAGATTTCTCAGAGAATTGGAACTGTGGCTTATAGAGTGGCCTTGCCACCCGATCTTTCGAATTTGCATGAAGTGTTCCATGTGTCGCAACTTCAGAAATATATTCATGATCCGTTTCATGTGATTCAGATAGATGATGTGCAAGTGAGAGATAATCTTATGGTAGAAGTATTTCCTATGAGGATTTGGGATCGAGAGTTGAAGAAGCTAAGGGGCAAGGAGATTTCTCTAGTGAAAGTTGTCTGGGGAGGAGCTGCTGGGGGAGAGTTGTAACACCCCATTTGAATTATCTAATTCTATAGAATAATTTAATTGTATTGTATTTATTTTGAATGGTTGAGGTAGTATGAGAGTCTTGAGCATGGGGTAGTGTCCCTAGAATATTAGAATTTTAAGTGAGGGGTGTGGTAATAATTAACGAGAAGTAAGAGGATGTTGGACCCAATGAGATTAATAATATTACTATTACATTTAATTAAATTAATTTAGTAGTAACAATAAATAAGTTAATATTTATTTAAAATATCAATAATAATATATAGATAATATTACTTTTATTATTATTTTATTGACTAGTTGGCATAATGATATGATTTAGAAACTTGTGTGTGTGTGTGTGTGTGTATATATATATATATATATATATATATATATATATATATATATATATATATATATATATATATATATATATATATATATATATATATATATATATATATATATATATATATATATATATATATATATATATATATATATATATGAGTATTTAATTTTTTTAGTTTGATTTAATATTCTAATGATAATAATAATAAGATTTAAAAATAAATTTAAAATAAGATATTTAGTTGGTATACTTATAAGAAGGTGTGGAAAGAACATAAAGTTTGGAATGTACGTGAAAGAATTGGAAAAGGGAGAGCTACGACAAGAGGAAAAAGTAGGAGGAAGAAAAAGACCACCATTGTAGAAGAGATTGGAGCTTAAAATTTTAAGGTAAGAGGAACTATTCCTATAAGGGTGTCTAATCATGAGATGGTAGTGAGGGGTCCTTATCGTCTTAGGTTGGTCTTATGCCATGTTATGATTGTTGTTGATTTGTGACCATGATTATGAGGAATGGATTGTAATTGTTGTGGTTATAACAATTGATATTTGTTGCTGATGAATTTTGAATTGTTGCTGAATTTTATGTTTGTTGTATGTTAAGGGTTTGAGATGATGATTATGATGATGATAGAATATGAAATTATGAATTTATTGGTGTGATTATATGAATATTGTCATACCTTAAAATTTTCCCTCCTCTTTTCATATTTCATCCAACCTTTGGCTTAAGATTCATCTGCACACTTACATACCAATTACATGTGTATCATACATTCATATTGACATTTGCAAACATATATCCTAGATTAAAAGTTCAATGGATTGCAAGGCTAGGATTTGTGTGTGGATAAAAGCTTAAAGGTATGGCTTGGCTATTCATATGAGCATAGGGGATGTGAAACCCTAATTGCATGGTCTATTGTAGCATGGGTTCAATAAGATTTCATCATGGTACCCCTAAGGGCATGCAAACCCTAGTTTCTTAATGATTTGGTTAGGGGTGCCTTATGATAGTTCTTTGGGCCTTTTCTTGGCTATCAAAACCCTAATTGGGGTTCATATATTAGAGATTTTCTTGTGGGGCATCTTGTTTCATTCTAAGATCTTGTTTGAGGGGTATGGCTCATGGAAACCATATTCAAGGAGGGTGTGATCCTAGTGTGCTTTGTGGCTTGACCTTTCATCCGGTGACAAAGGAAACCCTAATTTCTTGACCTTGTATTCAAGAAACTCCATTGTGGCATGCCTTAGGTCATGTAAACCCTAATTTTATCTCCTATTCATTATATGGCCTCCTAACCCTAGGTTCATCTAATTCTCCATCCTTCATAGTGCTTGATTCTCTTGTTTGGTCTAATTTCATTCAACAACCTCTTGTTCACGGTTCACCCATTTTGATTACTTGGCCTTAATTCCATTCATTTGAGCTTATTCCCATTGGTTATAACCCAAGTCCTCAATCCCACAACTTTCATCTGGATCATTCTCATGCCTAGTCCAAAATCATGCATTGTCTGGGTCTATTTCATCTAGTCAATGTTATCTCATGCCATTGTCATGCCATTATTTCTTAGTCCATGAACCTTTGGTTATGCCATAGTTCATTGTACCTTTTGGTTTTGCTAAGACCCTTGTGTCATTCTTTCATGTTTCACTTATGGGTCTTTGGTTTGATTTGGTTCAAGTCATAGTCTTGCTCAATTCATACTCAAGTCATGTCAATTCTTACAAGATCATTGATTAATCGAGACATTTGTATCCATTTCAAGTTAGTATCCATTCAATATCAAATTCAAAACAAGTTTCAAGTGTCAGGTTCATGTACAAAAAAAAAATTCAAGATTGAAAAACCAATCCATTTCATTCAAATAAAAAAACATCAAATTCCATTAAAAAGCAATAAATTATTCATTACATGGAAAATTACACAAAAAAAGATATGTTGACCAAATGTTGACTTTGGTCAACAATTGACTTTTGGTAAACTTTGACCAAAGTCAACTCAATCTCAAAAAATCCTAAATCCCTAATTCATAATCCTAATACTAATCTTCAATCTCTGATCCTACTTGATTCTTGCATCTTTACCACTTATACATGATTGCTTCAAAATGCCAACTTTGGATGCCATGCTATGAACTTAGAAAAATAGGACTTATATGATTCCAAGTCTATGAAACAAGGGCATAATTGAAAACAAGCTTTGGCTAGGCTCTCCCTGTAAATCACAAGTCAGAATTAATAACCATGGGCCAAATGGAGCATATGCAAGATGTAGCGGGGTTTTCGTTACCTTTAGGTTTATTGACTAAACCAAAAGTCAACGTACAATTCGAGTCGCCACCGCACTTTTATTTGTCCAAAGGAAAGGCTAAAAAGCGAACAAAATCAAAGTAAGAAGTTTTTCAAATCAAAAACTAATAAAAATGTCAGAGATCTAGGTAAGGGGGTTGGTTATGAAATGGGAAGGTTTTACGCACCCAAAACATCCTTAGTACTCCAAGGGAACCTCTTTTTGCAAATATGTGTTGTAGGTTGGTATTTGTGAAAAGATTTGTACAAAAAGATTGGAGGGATGAGAAGAGAATAGATAATATTTACAAGTTTTGTTGTTTGAATGTATGAACCCATTGCCTACGTACCATCACAAAGGAGGATCAAAACATCGTAGTTCGTGGTAAAAATTTCAAAAGTTGGTGAATTGATTTTAATCAAAAGCCTTAAGGTCTTTTGTTATCAAAGGGAGAAAACTCAACCTAAACCAACAATCCACCATGTGAGGAAGGCTTCAACATGCTAGTGAGGGGTTAACCCTATAATAAGCATGGAAGACTTATAATCCAACACTAAGGATGAGGTGAGATATACATTAACCACTATGATAACTCAAACCTATGACTAATGTTTTTGAAAAGGAGTGTAACAAGTGGCCATTGGAACCACAAAAACAAACTTGAAATGAGTTATATTTACAAGTTAATTTTATTTACAAAATGAGGTCAAAGTTGGATTAAAGTTTATTTACAATGAGTATTGATGAAAATGGTTTTGAAAAGTCAAAGGCCTAAGGTCTAGGTTTCTAATTTGAAATAAAGTCAAAGTTTTGAAAATTATTTTTGGCTTGGTTAGAGTGGAGAGAATGGCTATTCCTAAAGCATACAAAGATAAGAGGGGAAAGATAACCCTTGGAGTTCCTTTTCTTGGAGTCATAGAGATGACTCAAGATGCTCCTTCCTTTGGATTTAGCACACAAACAAGCAATCAATAATTTGAATTCAAGCTCCTAGGATCTCCATTTTGCTTGGCTCTTAACTTGGCTACTCATGACAATAGTCCTTTTTTCACAATCTTAAGATGAGGTTCCTATCACACAAAAGCAAACATCAAAATGCTCACAACACAATAAAGGGAATGGACAAAGAATAAGTTTGAGGAGAAGTTCTTTGAGGTCAACTTTGAGTTTTAGCATTCTAAAGGCATGAAGCCTAGTTGCTCTTCAACAAATTTTGCATTCTAAAGGCATGAGGCCTAGTTGCTCTTGAACTCCTTTAAGCATGGGTAAGTCCTAATTCTAAGTCCTTTCTCCTTTTGCATTTGGTTCACACAAAACAAACACAAAGCAACACAAAATAACAATATATTTACATACAATAATGGGCTCAAATGAGCAAAGGAAAAATGGCATAAACATAAAATATGTGCTCAAATGAGCAAAGAGAAAATCAATATGAATAATGAGCAAGAAATAAATGACATTAAAAGTAAATGGCAAGAAATTAAAAGCTCAAATTAAAAGGTAGTAGTTAGTAAGATTATGTTAGCTTGCCATAAGACAATGTAGCGCTATGTTAAGCAATCGTAAGTGGACTAATGTAGTAGTCACACCTATCTGAGGCCGGTCAATAAGAATATAGGCAAAGAACACAAGTTAGAGGTCATGACTAGTAAGCCAAGCTCCATAAACTTGCCATGCCAAACAAAAGGGGAAGGGCCTTGTATTGACTTTTGGTTATTTGCTTGACCAAGAAGCAATCTATCTTGGACACAAAACAACTCACTTGATCATGGATCAAGTTGAGTTTGGTTTAGATCAAAGAAGGTTAAACTTCTCATTTGTCAAGACCAACCTCAAGACTTTAACTCATTGGCCATTGAGGGAAAGAAAGGGATGCAGATGAAAGGGAGGCGGTAAGAAATCAACAACCAATCCCAATTGATCAAGGGATAACTCATCCTTGATCAAATTCATTCATCTTTCTAGGTGATGATCCTTAAGGATTTTCAAACCAGAAGATCCAATGAATTTGATCAAAGTTGAATCAATTAAACCTTGATCAACACCAAACAGAAGCAGAATCAATATAACAAGTCAAGAAGTCAATAATATTTTTTTGGTATTTTTTTGAATTAAAAGAAAATACAAATAAAAAGTAAACAAACAAAGTTGAACCTCAAATTCAATTTAAAGCAACTTCAAAAAGTCCAATTAAATTCTCATAGGTTCAACATAGTCAAACAAATTTTGACTAATTTTCTCACAAATTTTTAAAGTCAGAAAGTAATTAAAACCAATTAAAAACAATAAAAATATCATAATATGAATTAAAATCTCAAATAATCTCAAAACAATCAAGAAATTATTGAGACTATTTTTCGTTGACTGATCATGATCCATAAATGCTATGAAAATATTTTTGAATTTTTTAAAAGTCAGAAAGTATTTTAAAATGAATTAAAACCATTAAAAACCAAGTAATTCATAAAAAATATCAAATGAAGTCACAAAAATAATTAAAAATCATAATATGAAACTAGATTTTTCAAGATTTTTTTTGGAATTGGTCTCATATTTTTCTGACTTCAAATGAATTTTTAATGAATTATTGAAAATAAAAGGAATTAACAAAAAATAAATGGAAAATGAAAATAAGTGAAAAAGCCACAACCATCAAATGTGTTTCATTAATTGACGTGGCACTTGTGTAAGGTCCAGATCTGAGGACACAAAATGCACTTGAGTCAAACGCGCCATATCCAGCATTAAATGAAGTAATTACAATGAATCAACAAGATTAAATCGTGGAAGTATGATCCAATGGCCCTAGCGTGCACACATGGTGGTGGTGGTGGAAACCACCATCTTCTCCGGCGAAACAACCAATTCCGGCCACCAGTTGTAGAAAAATAAAACTTAATGAAAATAAAAAACAAGGCCATGGAAATGAAGCTCGTGTGATGGAGATCATCACTGTACCAATGGATCTCCCTCACTCTTCCTATATTGAGAGAAATGTGAAGGAGAAACTCATGGTGTTCATACTGATTGTTCATGAAATGGTAAATTAAATGCATCAACACCTTGCCTCAAGTATGAGGACTTCAGAAAACCACAGAAACATAAGAATGCTACATTGAATTGAGAGATTCAGATTCAAAAAGTTTGAATGGATACCTTCAAATTGATGAACTTCTGGCTATGAATCCTCCAAGATCCTTGCTCCTTCTTGATCTATGAATGTAATGGAAGTGATGGGCTAAGAAATTTGGCTTTAAAACTCAGCTAATGATACGGAATTTCAAGCTCGAAAGTAATGAAGAAAATAAGTAATTCCTTTAGTGAGGGCTATGATTTTACTTCTGCAGCACTTGGGATCTCCAAAAGGTTAGCAAATGAATAAGAGGAAACCTCTATTTATAACTGAATGCATCAGCTGATCATGCTTTGTTCATGTGCATGGCAAATGGAATTTGAATTGCATCGGCATGTGTAAGCATGTGGAAGGCCCAATGATGAATGCAGAAGCTTGCTGAGATCAAGTGAAGGGCAATTGGTCGCGTGCATTGGACTGAACAAGCTTGCAATTTCACCATAAAATATTAAAATGCACCTAAATGAAAACAATTTAGAATATCCCAAATGGTGAATCCAAAAGACTAATGTGAGTAATGGTTGGAAAACCCTTGAAATAAGGAACAAAAGTCATGTTGGAAAAAAATCATTTGGCATGTACAAATTGATGAAAACTGGCTGGGAAAATTCAAGTACAAAACATATTCAATTCACTTTGAAAAATTTCACCGAAAAGCAAGCTTAATCAAACCCCTCTATTTTCATGATGAAAGCTTCAAATAAAAACATTTCCAACATAAAAGTTATAGATCTTTTCAAGGTGGTAAATCTAGGCTCAAAGTTTGCATCATTTGGATTTTCCATGATAAAGTTATGGGAATTTGAAGTTGGGTACTTTTTCAAATTCAATGAATTAGGTCCAAGATGACCTATAATGTTTTGCATTATCACATGTATTTATTTTATGATTATGAAAATTTTCCAACATAACATTTGAAGTGGACATCTCAAGATTTCCAATTCATTTGGTCTCACCTAAAAATCATAAAAATTAAGGAAGTTATGCCCTTGGTAAGTTGACCCAAAATTTGGGTTTCAGTCAAAATGACCTATAATGATTTGAAATGAATGATGACCTTACATGATTAAAATGGATTTTTGATGAACATGAAAGTTTTTCATATGGTTATTAAGAAAAGGTTTTATCTTGGGATCATATTCATTTGACAAACACATCAAAAGTTATATCTCATTAGACCTCAGCTTAAGTCAGATGACTTGACTGGTCCATTTTTCAAGACCAAACTTCCAATCTTGATGACTAAATGATTGAGGGGCCTAAAATAGGCTCAAATATGCATAAAATGGTGAATGAAAGAACTTCCATTGATTACATTTGATCAGAGGTTGAGATTGCTTCATGGGCAAGGCACAATGAAAGCACCGCGAAATTAGGGTTTCCTTGGGAAACAATTTTCAAGCCCTTTGGGTTATCTTGATCAAATTGGAAAATTTAGATACTTGGGAGACATATATGATGATTAGGTGCTTTATGGACCATTGTCATGCTTTTTCTCATCTTCATCTAGCCATTGCATTGGGCTTAGGAGCCTCCTAGGAGCATTGTGGAGCACATGATCACTTGAGCTTCAAAATAAAAAGAGTTAGTGACATATTTTTGTGCTTTTGGGTTAGTAATCAAATGAGAAAAACAATAATATACAATACAAGCATGCTTGGTGGTCCCAAAACACTCAAACAAGTCCCAACCCTAGGATTAAGGAGCCAAACATGCTATGATCCTTGAGGCAATGCACTTGTGCAATAACATGATGCCATGAGGGATCTTAGGGCCAAAATTTGGGTCTTACAGATGCCCCTATTTAAGGTCGTTCTAGCTGGAGATATGAAGGTTAAAATCTTCGTCTCGACGAGATAGAATGAGCTTAAAAAATAACAAAGAGACGAATTTTGGTCCCTAAGAGACCTCATGATGCAAATGTATGCATGCAAAAATAAAATCTTCTTGGTTAATAATTACCATAAAGAAAAAGAAATCGGGAGCAACTGAAGATCCATAGGAGTAACACACTCACTAGGGAGATAGAGACTCTGGAGGGGAAATAAGGTAAAAATACGTGAGCAGGTCACGACTTGAAAACTTGCTGGGAGACACGAAGGGATCCCATGAAAATAAATCGATGGAAAGACTCGAGCTGACGCAAAGATGCATGTATTGGGGAATATGCCAATATAACAAAACTATCCACAAAGAATACATCGGATAAATAAAATCCGGACTTAGATAGGGACGTCCACAAAGGATTTCGCTGAGGAAGAAACAACGAGATATTACCGGCTACTGGGTAATAAACTCAAAGAGAGACATGTTATCAAAAACACCGGTTACTGGGTGAGAGAACAACACGCTCAGGGAGAAAGAATATCTAAGACCGATATAAGGGTGAAAGATATCAATCATTCGAAACATCTGAGGAGGACCTAAAAGGCACATCTCAACTTAGGAAAATCTGACTGCACAAGGGACAAAAAGTCATAATAGGGAGCAGAAGGAAGGAACACCAGGGATACTGGTTACTGGGTATATAATAGGTGACCAATCAGGCGTGAATTGGGAATATATCCAAGACACTCATCATCCGAAAGGAGGGCTGAAAAAGCAAACTCGACTCACAGGATGGACATTCGATTCCATAAGGAAATACGAATCTTACTCGACTGGGGAAGAAAAAGACTTCGACTGAAGAGCGCATGAGATATATTATCTATTACCGTTATAAACGTAGATGACATACTCGCATGGAAGATTATCCACAACCGGTTACTGGGTTAATAAAGGATAAATCGACCGAAAAGAAAGGACATCAGGATACTAGTTATCGGGTATAAAATGATGACCAATCAGAAAGAGAAACAATCATTACCAAATAAGGGTAAATGAAAGATGACTCGCTAGGGATAAATTACCTGACAAAAGCAATTATCCAAGAGATATATCACCGGTTACTGGGTGGTATACTCAAAAACGAAGGAATATCAATACCGGTTACTGGGTAAAGATAACCAACAAAGAGGGGATTACATCTACCGGTTACTGGGTAGAAAACCACAGAAATAGGACTTACAACTACCGGTTACTGGGTAGAAGGCCATAAGATCCACTGGGGAAAGGATGAGCAATTACTGGTTACTGATAAATTGAACAACCAAAACCACAGGGAACTGCAGGGGAATAACAAGAAAGGAAATCAATCTAGGAACAAACTAGAAAGACACAATCAAACAAGACTCAAACCGATGAGCATATAACTCAGGGGAGTAATTCCATCCTGATACACAATTGGGAAGGAAACTGAAACAATAATCTTCCACGACGACATAACTCAATGGGGAAGAAAGAAGGAAAGATGGACACTTTTTGCCTATGGGGGTGACTCTATATGGGGAGATCAGACACAAACATCTGCTTGGGGAAGAACATTTCCAATAACAGGAGATAACAAGCAAAGATATATGGCAAAGAATGAAATCATGAATATCTGAATGCTATGATTATGCATGTATACACATGATTTGTGTATGATTAATGCTGACAAACAGACATATCTAACACAAACAAGTCCAAGGATCACGAACAGACACTCGACACAACATCTCGACAAGAAGGGTGAAGCCTACTGGAGAACTCCGCTTGGGAATAACCCAAGAGGGATGAAAATAAATCATCGGGGATATCAAACCCTATCCCAAAGCTACACTCGCTGAGGATACAAGGAAGATGTACTAAGGAGCAGCGAAAGAAGATGATCAAACAGAGAACTCAACTCTGAGGGGATTATCTCTGAAATAAGAGTAAACAAAGGGAAAACCTTAACCACAACTGGGAATAGGCAAAGTCAAAGCTTCCAACTGCAGGAGGTAACACTCTGCACAGGAGAAATCTTCCAGGAGCAAACAATCCTGACAAAAGGAAGATGCAGAAGATCTACCGGGGAGTTTCCATCAACTCTCATGGGGACAGGTGGTTAAAACAATAAGATCTGCCGGAGAAGAAACTCTATTGGGGAAGCTTACCAAGGAATGATGGGGAACTCCATGGGGAACAACCACCAATTAGATGTACATCAATCAAAACGCTCCCTTCTATCTTCCAGAGAGGATACTCTGCAAAAGGGAAATAATAACATTTTTCTCCACTGGGGAAGGAAATAAACATCTTAACCACCAACTCTCAATGCTAGAAGAAATCTTCAAACTCGGAGGAGATACAAACATCAAACTCTGATCCGGCAACCATACTGGGGGCAAGCTGTAAATGCTCTTGAGGAAACTACCCTGGCTGGGGAAATTGGAAATGAATCCTTCATCAACAAGCGATATACTGGGGATACCTCCTCTCAGAATGGATGAAAAGGGAAACAAGCCTTTCATCAACTGCACTAGGCAACTCCTGCTGAGGAGACAAATGTCTGGAAAGGCAGCTCTGCAGGGAATATATGCCTACACCGCTGGAGATTCTTATTCATGCTGGGGAAAGACAATCTTCCCTGTGAGTAGATAGCATATCAACTTTTATCAATCTATAAGGGATTTTAGGTCAGTCTACATAAGGGATGACATTCATACAAATGATAAAACACAAATGCTAGCGCCTGATATAGAGGGATACACATCTCTAAAATATCGAGGCAAAAATCCGAGAGTGCATTGAATGAACATCCAAAAATTCTGCTAGGGGCAGGCAATCCAAAAGACAGACCAATTCACTGCCATCAAGGAGAATTTCTCATACCAGACTCTCGGTGAAGCTGATAATGTATTATTCTTTTTGTGCTCACTGGGGAGACGACCTGAATGCTGATGAAGATGATATAAGAATGCCAGAACATGAACAAATGTCTTACCCTTTGGTGATCATACTATCCTTGGGAAAGCACCGAGGACATCCCAATCATTGTGAATGTTCATTTTGTTTAAAACAATTTATTTATGAAAACTTTATTTGTTTAAAACAATGATATTCATCAATTAAAACATGCAAACGTTTGTTAAACAGAAACAAATAAGAGTGCAAAGAATTGGATAAAGGCCCAAATTTATTTAAGAGAATGGTAGCCCGCAAATGGCGAGACTCCATGGATCTTTACAAATTTGAAATTGGTGATATACATGGAAAAGGGCTACATTGAACATAATGACCGTTTCTCCACCAACTCTGAATCCACTGTATTCAAAACTTCAGTTGATGACGACTGAGCGAGAATCTTTGATAGACGACAACTTGTAGAACAAAGTCTTGTCAGGATGCAGTTACTTGCCAAATCCCTAATTTTTGCCTAGATTGCCCTAGGGTGAGGTACTCAATCTAGCGGGATATGTATATTCCTTTTTTATGTCTCTAACTTTTTCCTGGATCGCCCTTTTGGGTTTTCAATCCACTGAGACGCTCATTTTTGCCTAAGCCGCCCTTTCGGGTTTTCAACTTAGCGAGCTATTCTGTTTTTATTTTTTTAGGCGAAGTATTTCTTGACTGCATCTGAATTCACAGGACGAGTGAAATCCTCCCCATCCATAGTTGTGAGCAACAAAGCACCGCATGAAAAGGCTCTCTTAACAATATATGGATCTTCATAGTTTGGAGTCCACTTGCCCCTGGAATCGGGCGCGAAAGACAAGACTTTCTTGAGCACGAGGTCACCTTCTCGGAACACACGAGGCTTGACCTTCTTATCAAAAGCTTTCTTCATTCTTTGTTGATATAACTGACCATGGCACATGGCAGTTAATCTCTTCTCTTCAATCAAATTCAGTTGGTCATAACGACTCTGAACCCATTCAGCTTCACTCAACTTGGCTTCCATCAAGACTCTCATTGATGGGATCTCGACCTCTACGGGGAGCACAACCTCCATGCCATATACAAGAGAGAAAGGGGTTACCCCTGTTGAAGTGCGGACAAATGTACAATACCCATGCAAAGCAAATGGCAGCATCTCATGCCAATCTTTGTACGTAACAACCATCTTCGAAATAATCTTCTTGATGTTCTTGTTAGCAGCTTCAACAACCCCATTCATCTTGGGTCTATAGGGAGAAGAATTATGATGTGTAATCTTGAACTCGCTACACAACTCTTTCATCATCTTATTGTTCAAGTTAGATCCATTATCAGTAATGATCTTGTCTAGCACACCATATCGGCATATGAGTTGGTTCTTGATAAACCTCACAACCACCTGCCTGGTAACATTTGCATACGATGCCGCTTCAACCCACTTAGTGAAGTAGTCAATGGCTACGAGAATAAAACGGTGACTGTTTGACGCCTTAGGCTCAACCATACCAATCATGTCAATTCCCCACATAGAGAAAGGCCATGGCGAGGAAATAACATTCAGAAGTGTCGGGGGAACATGAATCTTATCCGTATAAATCTGACACTTGTGGCATCTCTTCACAAACTTGTAGCAATCAGACTCCATTGTCAGCCAATAGTAGCCTGCTCTCAACATCTTCTTTGCCATGGCATGTCTATTGGAATGAGTACCAAATGAACCCTCATGGACTTCAGTCATCAACAGGTATGCTTCGCGTCTATCCACGCATCTGAGCAGAACCATGTCAAAATTCCTCTTGTAAAGCACATCACCATTAAGGTAGAAACTGCCAGATAATCTCCTCAAAGCCTTCTTGTCTTTAACAGATGCCCCGGGCGGGTAAGTATGACTTTGGATAAAACACTTGATATCATAATACCACAGCTTATCATCTTTCACCTCCTCAACTGCAAACACGTGAGCTGGTCTATCCAAGCGCATCACCGTAATATTGGGGACTTCATTCCAATAATTGACAACAATCATTGAAGCAAGCTTAGCAAGAGCACCCGCCATCCGATTCTCATTTCGAGGAATATGATGGAAGTCAGCTTTAGTAAATAAAGTTGAAATCCTCCTCACATAATCTCTATATGGGATGAGGCCAGGCTGATTCGTCTCCCATTCACCCTTAATCTGATTAACAACAAGGGCCGAATCACCATAAACATCAAGATGTTTGATCCTAAGATCAATACATTCTTCCAAACCCATAATACAAGCCTCATACTCCGCCATATTATTCGTGCATTTGAAAGTTAGCCTTGCTGTAAAAGGAAAATGTGTGCCTTGAGGAGTAATAATCACTTCCCCAATACCATTTCCATACTGATTGACAGCACCATCGAACACCATACCCCAACGGGAACTAGGCTCTGGCCCTTCATCAAGCGTAGGCTCATCACAATCTTTCATTTTCAAATACAGAATCTCCTCATCAGGGAAGTCATATTGCACAAACTGATAATCTTCAATTGGTTGATACACCAAATGGTCAGCCAAGATACTACCTTTAATAGCTTTTTGAGCTCGATACTCAATATCATACTCAGATAACAGCATCTACCAACGGGCAATCCTCCCAGTTAAAGCAGGCTTCTCAAAGATATACTTGATCGAATCCATTTTGGATATCCACCAAGTTGTATGATCAACATATACTGGCGTAAACGCTTAGAAGCCCAAGCCAAAGCACAACATGTCTTCTCAAGCATTGAGTACCGAGACTCACAGTCAGTGAACTTCTTACTCAAGTAGTATATTGCATATTCTTTCTTTCCTAATTCATCTTGCTGACCCAGGACACAACCCATGGAATCATCAAGCATCGTTAAGTACATAATCAATGGCCTCCCTTCAACAGGCGGAGACAGAATCAGAGGCTCAGACAAATACTCTTTGATACTGTCAAAGGCCTTTTGGTAATCCTCAGTCCAATCATGACGCTGATCTTTTCGGAGGAGCTTGAATATAGGCGCACATGTGGCAGTCATGTGGGATATAAATCTCGAAATGTAATTCAAGCGGCCAAGAAAACCTCAGACTTACTTCTCAGTTTTGGGCACAGACATCTTTTGTATTGCTTTGACCTTGGCAGGATCAACTTCAATACCTCTCTCACTAACAATAAAGCCTAATAACTTGCCGGAACGGACTCCAAATGTACACTTGTTCGAATTCAAACGGAGTTTGTACTTCCTCAAACGCTGGAAAAGCTTCAACAAGTGTTCTACATGTTCAACTTCCGTTTTCGACTTTGCAATCATATCATCGACATACACCTCGATCTCCTTGTGCATCATGTCATGAAACAAGGTAGTCATAGCACGTTGATACGTGGCTCCGGCGTTCTTCGAACCGAAGGGCATCACTCGATAACAGAATGTTCCCAAAGGTGTGATGAATGTTGTCTTCTCCATATCCTCGGGTGCCATTTTAATCTGATTATAACCGGAAAATCCATCCATAAATGAAAAGACGTTGAATTTAGACGTATTGTCTACCAACATATCAATGTGTGCTAGAGGAAAATCATCTTTTGGACTAGCTTTATTCAAGTCACGGTAATCCACACACATTCAGACTTTTCCGTCTTTCTTAGGTACTTGCACAATATTGGCCACCCATTGAGGATATGTAGAAGTCACCAGAAACCCTGCATCAATTTGCTTCTGAACTTCTTATTTAATCTTCACTGCCATATCAAAATGAGTTCTTCTGAGCTTTTGCTTCACAGACACACACTCAGGCTTCAACGGCAAGAAGTGTTGTACGATATCAGTATCTAGACCAGGCATGTCTTCATACGACCACGCAAAGACGTCGAAATATTCTCGTAGAAACTCAATCAATCCCTTCTTAACAGACTCTTCAAGGAGTGCCCCAATCTTCACTTCACGAATGAAGTCTTCAGACCCCAAGTTGACTGTTTCCAGATTCTCAAGATGTGGCTGAATGATCTTTTGAGTATAAAAGAGATTTCAGAATTCAAACAAGGCAAATCATTATGCAGATGAAAAGATTGATTTTATTCTCTTTTTAGGGTTTTATGGTGATTACCAATTTCATGCGAAAAGCAAAAATGAAAAATAATTTGGAAAACAAACATTTAACATGCAATTATTGAATGAATATCATTGTATTAATAAATTATGCCAACAATGTCTTCACTTCTCCTTTTGGCATAGGAGAAGGGTTTTTAAACAAAATGAACACATTACATTAACTTATGGATAACTGTTGGAACATCAACAACGACCCAATTATTGCAGATTCCTCCAGGTATGACAAAGTTGCCGAGGTCTTCCTCTTCATCTTCTTCAATGACGGCAGCAGCTTCTTGATCTTCAACGGTGTGGATGAAACCTCCACTCTGAAACAACCCAAGATTATTAGAAACACCGGCAGAATACCCTATACCATCTCGGGATTTATTATCTTCCAACTTTATCATTTTCCCCAAACCATTAGTTGCGCCATGCTCGATGGCCAACTTTGCGTCATTATAGGAGACAAATGAAGAAAGTCCTTTCCTTGAAGGCTCAGCAATAGACAAGGCTTGGAACGGAGTTCCAACCTCATCCTCAGCATCAATTTAGGAAAAGGAAGATAAATGGCTGACCAAGAGAGCCTTCTCTCCCCCTATCACCACCAACTTCTTGTTCTTAACGAACTTCAACTTTTGGTGCAGGGTGGATATCACGACACCTGCCTCGTGAATCCATGGTCTACCAAGTAAACAACTGTATGACGGATGTATGTCCATAACTTGGAAAGTGATCTGAAAATCACTGGGTCCAATCTTGATCGGGAGATCTAATTCACCGATCACGGTCTTACCCAATCCATCAAAAGCTTTTACTACCACTCTACTTTGCCTCATGGGAGGCCCCTGATATGAAAGTTTGGCAAAAGTGGACTTTGGCAATACATTAAGTGATGACCCTGTGTCCACCAACACATTGGACAGGGCATCGTCTTTATAATTCATAGATATGTGTAATGCCAAATTGTGGTCTTTTCCCTCCCCGGGAAGATCATCATCACAAAAGCTCAAATTGTTGCAGGCAGTTTAATTTGCAACAAAGCTGTCAAACTGTTTGATTGTGACATCGTGATCCACGTATGCCACATCCAACACCCTTTGCAACGCTTCACGGCGTGGCTCTGAATTCATTAACAAAGATAGGACAAATATCTTTGATGGAGTTTGAAGCAACTACTTCACAACATTATACTCACTCCTCTTGATGAGCCTCAACATCTCATCACCATCCTCTTTTAACATGCCAGACTGACCAACCAGGATAGGAGCTTTATCAGCTTTAATAACATTAGGGTCAACACCCTTCACAACAGGAACAGACTGATTCGAAGAAGTCCCCACAGGACCAGCAGGACTGAAAACATCTCTCTTCACGACGTCTTCATGGGATTTTGGTTGAGCCGAGAAAACACGACCACTACAGGTCACTCCACTAACATCGGAAATGTTTACAACAGAGGTTGAGGGCAACGGCACCTCCTTCCCATCTTCTAGCATAACAACATTATAACGGTACGAAACCGCTCTACCTGACACATACGGGACAGGGCCCGCTGGCTTAATCACAAGAGTTGGCACCACCTTCTTCTTGCTGCCATCGTACTTGATGACGACACGATCAAGAATTTTGAACACAGGAGTGATAACATCAACTTCATCCTCGTTGCGATTCTGAAGTATCTCGATCATCCCTTAGTCTAGCATCTCTTGGATGTCCCTTCTTACTTTGTGGCATCCTCTTTCGTTAACAGTGCACACCTGGCACCTATGGTGATCATGCTCATAATGATTGTGCTCAAACAACAACCTTTGCATCTCTACTAAGGACTGCCTTATGTCATTCACATAAAGGACTTTATATTTGCCAGGGCACCCCTGAACCATATTGACAACCGCTTTCCCATGCTCGGGCAATAGGTTCTTCTTGACATTCAGGCCTACATCCTCGAAGAATAGCATCCCACTTCTCACAAGGTCTTGCACCTTGGTCTTCAACGGAAAGCAATTCTCCACGTCATGTCCAGGAGCACCGGAATGATATACACAGTGAAGTTCAGGCTTGTACCACCATTGAGGATTGGCTGGCACAACAGGAGGATCACGCGGAGTTATCAACTTCCTATCGATTAAAGAAGGATATAATTCAGCATATGTCATAGGAATCGGGTCAAAAGTAACCCTCTTCCTCTCATAGTTGCTGGTGCTGTTGTTGTTATTGTTGCAAGACTGGTAAGCCTGTTGCTGACGAGGTTGTTATTGTGGTTGTTGAGCTTCTCTGAAAGCAGGTGCTATATGAGCCACCTGGTGTTGGTTAACAGCTGGTCGGACTTCCTTCCTCCTCATAGAGGGCCTTCTCTTGACACGGGAAGAAACAACATGAGTCTCCCCTTCTTTCTTCCTGGAAAATCCCCCATATTTCTTTGCCGAATTGGCATCACCGGACAGACGTCCTTCGCGGACTCCCTCTTCTATCCTCATCCCCATATTTACCATTTCGGTAAAGTCCGAGGGAGCACTAGCAATCATGCGCTCATAGTAGAAAGAGCTCAAAGTCTTCAAGAAGATCTTTGTCATCTCCTTCTCTTCCAAGGGTGGCACTAGCTGAGCTGCCAATTCCCTCCACCTCTGGGCGTATTCCTTGAAGGTCTCCTTATCTTTTTGGGACATTGCCCTCAACTGATCTCTGTCTGGAGCCATGTCCATGTTGTATTTATACTATTTCACAAAGGCCTCTCCTAGATCGTTGAAAGTGCGGATGCTTGCACTCTCTAGCCCCATATACCAACGGAGCGCAACACCTGTCAGGCTATCCTGAAAGTAGTGAATCAATAGTTGATCATAATCCGTTTGGGTCGACATCTTGCGGGCATACATCACAAGATGACTGAGTGGACACGAATTTCCCTTGTACTTCTCAAAGTCAGGTACTTTGAATTTGACTGGGTTTTAACGTTGGGTACTAAGCACAGTTCAGCAGCACTCTTCTCAAACAGATCTTTGCCTCTCAGCGTTTTCAGTTCCTTGCGCAACTCAAGGAATTGGTCCTTCATCTCATCCATCTTTTCGTAAACGTTCGAGCCTTCAGATGGCTCAGAATGATAGATGGTGTCATCGACACGTGACAAAGTGGGCACAATGGGAGGTGGCACAGACAAGACCGGGTTAGATGCCGACATAGAAGCAAGAGCGGGAGCGAAACCCTCTGGTACAAAATTAGGTGGCATTCCCCAAGGGAACCCAACAGGCAGATGTGGAGCGAAGTGGACGGTGGCAGCAAGCACTATTGAGGTAACCACTTCGGAGATGACTGTCCTTGCGGGAGGAGTTGTAGGAGTTGGAGAGGCTTGACTCTGAGCGGTAAAAACTAACTCCATCATGGCAGTCAGCCTGACAACCTCCTCTTTCAGATCTCTGTTCTCTTGTTCAAGGTGTTGCATGATCTTCTGATGATTAGCTCTGGTGTTGTACCGGTGCATCAACTTGTCTTCAAAATAAATGAAGAGCAAAGAGTTAGACCACTGCATCAAGAGTTCGGAACCAAAACCTGCTTATGCATATGATGCATGCAATGCTTGTGCATATGATTTGTTTTTTATCAGAGGAACTATATAAGGATCTATTTGCAAATGTTTCGAAAATATTGAACTTTTTAAGGTATATGTGGAATACTCATAACAATATAATATTTGGAATTTTTTTACACCAAAGAAGTAGTACAGTTTCGGTAACCAAATACAACACAAGAGAAAAGGAGAATAAACATCCTATGGAGCCCTATAAATAGTCGTCTAAAGCCTTCGAAATCGGAAGATACATCGCACGAAGCCTCTTCACCTATCTCTCATAAGCTGCTTCCATGTCGGCCTTCTCCTTGGCGAGCTGATCATATCTCTTCTTCCAAAACCTATATGAGTGAGGTAGGAGAGAAGTAACCACATCATCGGGCTCATCAATAACCTGATGCTCTAGAAATTCTATCATTGCATCCTTATCTTTGAGCTGCTGAAGAAGTTCCTTATGCTCTCGAACCCAAGCACGCGAACGATCTTCGTCTCTCAACTCCTCTACTCCTTGATTAGGGAGGGTTGAAGGCCCAACCATAACCATAGGGGTAGGTCTCGGATGCTCGTACAACATGAGGTACTCGAGGGCTCTCTTCCTTACCCAAGAGGTGTAAGGCTCCAAAGCAATACAATTCTTCGGACCAAGCTCATTTCTCCCTTCCTATGAACCTTGCGCCAGGCGCGGACCATCCTATCCTTCAAGTTTTGGGGATCTTTACCCTCTTGAAAGAATAAGCCTTCCAACTAAATGTTGTTAGGTTTATCCTTTAAGGGGAACCCAAGCTGACGGCGAGCCAAAACAGGGTTGTAGTTAATTCCACCATATGCACCAAGAAGAGGTACATTGGAGAACTCACCACAAGAATCAATAATCTGAACGCCATCATAAACACGATTATACCAAGAGATATCATCATTAGTGAGAGACATAAGTCTCGTGGACCACCGTAGACATCCATTGTTCTCCTTGAAGGCAAGCGTCTGAGGAAAGTGCGAAATAAACCACTTGTACAACAGAGGAAAACATCATACCATGGAACCACCCCCCTTTGCATTCCTCATATGCAAAGAGAAATAAGTGTCACTCAACAAAGTCGGAACAGGATTAAGAGAAGAGAAAATCTTAATAGCGTTCACATCCACAAAGTTGTCGATGTTGGGAAATAACACTAGCCCATAGATGAGGAGTACAAATATGGCTTCAAAAGCTTCCTTACTCATGGCCTTCCCAAACAAAGTAGCTTTGGCAATCAGAAAATCAAACGGGAGACCTTGAATTCCACCCTTGGTAGTCATATTGGCAACAATGTCGGATACATCCACATGAAGCATGTCAGCAATCTCTTGAGAAGACGGAATCTTCTCCAAACTACTGAACGGAAATTGGTCAAGAATAGGTATTCCCACATGATAAACGTACTCCTCTAGTGTAGGCAAAAGCTGGAAATCCGGAAAAGTGAAACACCGATACAAAGGATCGTAGAATTGCACCAACACACTCATCATACCTTCATCCACTTTGGTAGAAAGAATAGATAGAAGCTTCCCATGGCGAGCTTTGAACTCCAAGGGCTCTAATACATAAGATGTCAGACGCCTTAACTCTTTCAAGTTGGGTTGTCTGAAACTGTACTTCTTCGTATTCCTTCTTTGCTTATCCATATCTGAAAATTTTGCAAATAGACCCTTTAACTTCCTTGTGAAATCTTTATTGTTGATGACATGAATGCGGATGAATGCATGGATGCATGGATGCAACAAACACACTCAAGGATCAAGCAAGTCACACCACACAAAGGTCAGGGGATGGCTCAAGTGATTGTCAATGTCAATCATCCATTTTGGTGGATTATGGTTTACACCTTATCAACACCCAAGTTCCTTTGATATTGAGGATATACGAGAACGGATCGACCGTGAATCACGGGTTTGTTGTAAGTCACGAGCATGGAGTCTTAGTTAAGAACCACCCAAAGGGAGTGTACTATGGTTAAACCTGACAATCATGTTCTAAAGAGGTTCCCATAGTCATCATCCCATCTTTTGGATATTATCGGATAAAATGACTACTCGTTCTCCAAAAATATTCTCAAGAGAGACTCTTATGAGTGTAGTATCGCGTAACAATCGCATCAAGTCTTACACTTGAACGACCTTCGCACTACGTCCTAAAATAGGCCAAGATGGGCTAGGTATCTAAGGTCCTTGGCAAAATCCTGCCATTCTCTCCACTACTTTGACTCAAGAAAGATAGCAACTTTATTTGAGGAAGTGAGCAACAAGAGGCTTTTGACAACATCAAGCAATATCTGATAAGGCCTCTAGTTTTTTTACCCCTAAGTAGAAATAAGAGCATGAAATTATACGTAGTTATATCATATTTGACTATAGGCAGTATGTTGACTCAAGAGGATGATAATGGTGTTGAGAGAGCCATATATTACCTCATTTGAATTTTAATAGACGCATAAACTAGGTATAACCCAATTGAAAAGTTATGTTTGTGCCTGTACTTTTCATGTAGTTGTGTAGCCTTTGTCCAGAACCTTGAGTCCTACAATTAAAGTTTGAAATTTAGAAAACATTACCTCTATAGCTTCATCGTCCTCCATCTTGAAAGCTTTGTACTTCTGAATCAGAGCCAGAGCCTTTGTCTCTTTGACTTGTGAATTTCCTTCGTGAGTCATCCTCAGGGAGTCAAATATTTCTTTAGCGGTTTCCCTGTTGGTGATCTTTTCTTATTCATTGTAGGAAATGGCATTCAACAATATTGTTCTGGCTTTATGATGGTTTTTGAAGTCGTGCTTCTGTTCATCTGTCATTTTGTTTCTGGCAATGGCAACGCGAGTACCAGATACAGGAGGTATGTAGCCAATAGTAACTATGTCCCACAGATCAACATCATATCCCAGAAAGAAACTTTCGATTCTGTCTTTCCAGTTGTAAGACCCTAATTTTGACCCTAAGATCCCTCATGGCATTATATCATTGCCCATTGCATTGCCTCAAGGATCATAACATGTGTAGCCCCTTAACCTTAGGGTTGGGACTTGTGTGAGTTGGTTTGAGACCACCAAGCATGCTTGTATTGTATACTATTTATTTTCTTATTTTGTTTACTAACCAAAAGCACAAAAAATATGTCACTAACCTCTTTTGTTTTGAAGCTCAAGCAATGATGAGATCCCTTGCTCCTAGGAGGCTCCTATGCTCAATGAAGTAGCTAGATGAAGATGAAAACAAGCATGACAATGGTTCACAAAGTTCCTAATCATCATATATGCCTCCCAAGCATCTCAACTTGTAAATTTGATCAAGATAAACCAAAGGGCTTGAGGATTGTTTCCCAAGGAAACCCTAATTCAACTGTGCATTGGCTGTGCCTTGCTCATGAAGCAACCTCAAACTATGATCAAATTCAATCAAGGTAAGCTCTTTCAATCATTGTTTTATGCATATATGAGCCTATGTGAGTATCCTAAATCATTCATTCATCAAGATTTGAAGTTTGGCCTTGAGAAGTTGACCAGTCAAGTCATCTGACCAAACTGAGATCCACTGAGACCTAACTTTTAATGTGTTTCTCAAATGAAGATGACCCCAAGAGTAAAAATGTTCTTAAGAACCATATGAACAACTTTCATGTTCATCAAAAATCCATTTTAAACTTGGAAGGTCATCATTCATTTCAAAACATTATAGGTCATTTTGAATGAAACCCTAATTTTAGGTCAACTTCCCAAGGACTTAACTTCCTTATTTTTTATTATTTAGAGGTGAGACCAAGTGAATTGGAAACATTAAGATGTCTAGTTCAAATGTTATGTTGGACAAAATTTCATAATCCTAAAATAAACACATGTGATAATACAAAACATTATAGGTCACTTTGGACCAAAACCTTTGAATCTTGAAAATGTCCAACTTCAAGTGCCCATAACTTTCTCCTCAAAAATCAAAATGATGAAAACTTTAAGTCCAAATTTATCACTTTTATGTTGAAGGTTTTTCCATTTGAGGATTGCATAATTGAAACAGAAGGGCTTGAAGTTGGTCACTTTTTGGAAAAAAATTCAAAGGGAACTTATACATGTTTTGTACCTCAAACTTCAAGGTCAGTTTTAATGAATTTCCAAACTCAAAATGGATTTTTGTCCAACATAGATTTTGTTCCTTGTGTCAAGACCTTTCCAACTATTACTCACATGTCTATGTTTGGATTTTCTATGTGTGACTTTCAAAGAGTTGAACATTTATGCCCAATTATGCATTTCACATTGAATTCTCATGCACAAGCCATTGCAGTTCAAATTGCACGTCCAAACTCTCTTCAAATGAGCTCAACATTCATTTCCATCCAAGTTTGGGCCTCACATGCGCCTGTACAGGCCCATGCATGGAGGACCCAAAGCTTCATGCACACGAATTCTACACTTGCTTGCTTGCATCTAAGCTATAAATACATGCCTTGCCTCATTCAAATATAAACCTCAAGGCAACCTGAAACTCTGCAGAAGTGAAAACCCAACCATACCAAAGGAATTCTGATTTTCATTTTCTCAATTCAAGCTTGAATTTCAACAAAATCAGTTGATCTTCAAGACTTATTCCTTAGCCTTGCATTCATATCACATCTCAAGATCAATTTGGAAGCAAGAGATTGAGTGGATCGTGCTGCACAAAGCCGCTCTTCAAAGGTAGATGTTCAAATTGTTTTAATCTAAATCTCATCATACAATGTGCATTGCTTGTGTTCAAATGGTTTTCTGAAGTCCTCGAGCAAGAGGCAAGCCAGTGGTGGCTTTGATTTCATGTTTTGAAGCTTTTCAGTTTGCACACCTGGATTTTCAAGCTCAGATTTCTCATTCCATAGAGATCTTGAGGACAATCCAAGGTTACATGGGTGATGTACATCACCCCAGCTTCATTTTGGTATATGGCTTGTGCATTTTGGTTGAGGTTTAAAAACCTGCAACTGGTGGCCAAAATCAGTTGGTCCACCGGAGAAGACGGTGGTTTCCACCACCGTCCCCACGTGGATGACTCCAGGCCCTTGGATCCCACTCATCTGATCTAATCTTGGCCTTTAGTTCTTTTGACTTTTTTTAAATAAGTGTGTTTCGTGCTTGACTCATGATCATGGTACGCGCGCGTCTCAGAGCCATTAGATGTGTCCACGTCAATTAATGAAGTGGATCCAGCGCTCCTGGATTTTTGGAATTTTCTAATTTCTGTTTTATTTTCTTTAATTCCATTTTATTTCAAAAATTCATAACTATTTTATTTTGAATCACAAAAATATGAGACCAACACTAAAAATTTTCTTAAAAAATCTAGTTTCATAATCTGATTTTTAATTATTTTTGTGATTCCATTTAATAATTTTTGTGAATTATTTTGTTTTTAATAGTTTTTAATTCATTTTAAATACTTTTTGATATCCAAAAATTCCAAAAATATTTTCTTAACACATATGGATCATGATAAGTCTATGAAAAATATTCTCCTCAATTTCTTAATTGATTTGAGATTTATTTGAGATTTTAGTTCATTTGTGTTATTTTTCTTTGTTTTTAATTGTTTTAAAATAGTTTTTGTTTTCAAAAGTTATTGAGAAAATTTGTCAAACTTTGTTTGACCATGTTAGACCTATGATGATTCAATTGGACTTATCCAAGTTGATTTGAATTGAATTTGAGGTTTGACCATACTTTGTTCATTTTATTTTATGTTTTATTTTAATTTCAAAAATACCAAAAAATATGTTTGACCTTGTTGACTTCTAATCTTGATTTCTCTTCTGTTTTACATTGGTTGATGTTGATTTGATTCACATTTGATAATTGTGTTTTGATTATGTCATTTGAATTCTCCTTTATCCATTCCATTTCATCTTTATCTCACTTCTTCTTTTTATTTTTTGGGCCAATGTGTTAATGATTTGTGGTTAGCCTTGACATATGAGAGGCTTAACCTTCTTTGATCCAAATCAAACTCAACTTGATCAAAGATCAAGTGAGTTGCTTGGTGTCCAAGATAGGTTGCTTCTTGGTCAAGCAAAAAAACTTGAAATCCATACAAGGCTTTCCTTCTTTTCTTTTGGCATGGCAAGTTGTAGGAGCTTGGCTTACTAGTCATGATCTCTAACTTATGATTTGCCTATAGTTTTATTGACCGACCTCAGATAGGTGTGACTACTATATTAGTCCACTTACGATTGCTTAACATAACGCTAAATTGTCTTAACATTGACCATTAACTACTAACTTTAAATTCAAGCATTTAATTCTTGCAATTTACTTAATGCAATTTACTTTCTTGCTCATTTATTCATATTGCTTTTCCCTTTGCTCACTTGAGCTCATATTTTATGTTTATGTCATTTTCCTTTTGCTCACTTGAGCTTATTATTGTATATAAATATATTGTTGCTTTATGTTTGTGTTGTCTTTGTTTGTGCGAACCCAATGCAAAAAGGAGAAAGGACTTAGAATTAGGACCTTACCTATGCTTAAAGGAGTTCAAGAGCAACTAGGCCTCATGCCTTTAGAATTCTAAAATTGATTGAAGAGCAACTAGGCCTAATGCCTTTAGAATGCTTAATCTTGAAGTTGACTTGAAATGACCCCTAATCTAAACTCACTCTTTGTCCATTTTTCTTATTGTATTGTGAACGTTTTGATTGTTTGTTCTTGTGTGATAGGGATTCCATCTTGAGATAGTAAGAAGGACCATTGTCATGATTATCCAAGTTATGAGAGACAAGCCAAGTGGAGATCCTAGGAGCTTGAATATAATATTTGTTTTGATTTCTTATTGCTTGCTAAGTCCAAAAGATTAGGATAATCTTGAATCATCTTTATGATCTCAAGAAAGGAACTCCAAGGGTTTTTATCTCTTCTCTCATCTTTGCATGTTTAGGACTAGCCCTTCTCTTCTTCTCTCCACTCTAACCCAAGCCAAACTCATTTTGTGCAAACATTGACATTGTTTTCAAAACTAGAAAACTAGGCCATATGCCTTTGATTTTTCAAACTCTTTTCATTAATACTCACTGTGAATGAACCTTAAGTCAACTTTGACTTCATTTTGCAAATACTTCTAACTTGTAAATACAACTCATTTCAAGTTGTTTTTGTGGTTCCAATGGCCACCTTTGTTAAAACCTTTTTCATAAACATTAGTCATTAGGTTTGAGTTATCATAGTGGTTGATGTAAACCTCACCTTATCCTTAGTGATTGGACTATAAGTCTTCCATACTTATTATAGGGTGGATCCCTCACTAGTATGTTGAAGCTCTCCTTACATGGTGGATTGTTGGTTTAGGTTGAGTTTTCTCCCTATGATAACAAAAGACCTTAAGGCTTTTGATCAAATCAATTCACCAATATTTTGAGATTTTTACCCCGAACTACGAGGTTTTGATCATACCTTTGTGATGGTACGTAGGCAATGGGTTTATCCATTCAAACAAATTTTTTGTAAATAATGTATATTCTCTTCTCATCCCCCCAATCTTGTTTGCACAAATCTTTTCACAAATACCAACCTACAATACACATTTGCAAAAAAGGCTCCCTTAGAGTACTAAGGATGTTTTGGGTGCTTAAAACCTTCCCATTTCATAACCAACCCCCTTACCCAGATCTCTGACATTTTTATTAGTTTTTGATTTGATAAAACTTCTTACTTGGTTTTTGTTCGCTTTCTAACCTTTCCTTTGGATAAATAGAAGTGCGGTGGCGACTCAAATTGTATGCTTAATTTTGATTTAGTCAATAAATCTAAAGGTAACGAATACCCCGCTACACCAGTAATCAATGTTTTCTCCATCAAAGATTGGAGGTTTAACACTGTAACTATCTCTTTCATTGGTGTTGGCCATAGTGTTTTTCTCACGCAGGATATCTCTACACTGTTAAGTGTTTGATTAGAAAATCAATAACATGGTCGTAGCTCTGATACCAATTGAAGGTAGAGAAAAACAATAAAGCGGGGTTTGAATTGTTTTTGAGAGAATAAAAACTTTTTAGAAATTAAACACACGCAGAAACAATAGAATTCAACATAGAATTTTATACTGGTTTGCTTGAAATTCAAAGCTACTCGAGTCCACCCGGCCAAGGTGATTTCACCTTTAAAAAGGACTTAATCCACTAATCTTAAAAGATTACACAAAGAATCGTCTAAGAGAATAAAGATCCCTTAGCCCTCTCAAGTTTACAGACTTCACAAGTCACTTGAGGAAATTTCTTAGAAATATAATATGATTACAGAAATGAATAGTGCTTCTAAAATAAGCAAAAACTACACAAGGTAAGAGCAGGAAATATTCACACGTTAGAGCAGCAACTCGTGTGAGAGAATGAATAATGAATATAGTGGAAGTATTGTATTCTCGTGTGTTTCAGGTGTCTTCTTTGAGTGACGTTCCATACTTTATATAGGAGTAATGAGAAGACTGTTGAATGCTGTTAAAGTCAGAATCTTGGGAAATGATGGATGATTAATGTCATTAATCTCTGTGTTCTTTCCAAAGCAATATTTGGGGTGCCATAAAATCCTTCCTAAATTAGCTTCTTCCCATAAGAGAATTTCTTCAAGGTTAAGCTTTCTGAATCAGAGGGTCCTAATGTCAGAACCTTCATTAGGCGATTGCAACTTCAGAAGATGTTTGTTTTCAGAGTTTCTCTTCACTTCATTTCATCATAGCACAAGTCTTCAGATTCTAGAGTCATTCTTCCACTTCAGAGTGTCTGATGTCTTTTGTTTAGCTTGCGCTTACGTTGATCAGAGTTAGAGCTTCTGTTTGCGTATCTTCTAAGTGGTATTTTAGAACTTGATTATGTATCTGATGAGTGTCTATCTGACTGTTTTGATTAGAGTCCTGCATACTTAGAAAAATCTCGTTAGGGTACCATTTTTTGCTTCATCCTTTGTTATCATCAAAATCTTAGAGATACATTGTAGAACTAAATTTTTTCTTACACATACCACACACAAAAATAATATGCAAGAGAGTGGACCTAATCTCATCCATACTCATGTTGATTTTGCAATCAACTAGCCTTAGGATATAAAGATATCATAGGCTCATGATGTAACACCCCAATTAAACTAAGCTAATTATTTAATTTAAATTAATATTTTATTTATTAATTTAATTGAATAATTGGAAGTTTGGATTATTATTATTTTATTATTATTTTGGAATAATAATTATTGGAATAATATATAAGTTGGAATTTAGAAAAAATCCCATTTTTTTTGGTAAAAAGGTTAATTTCACGTGAAAAGGGAAAAGAGGCAGAAAGGGCAAAAAGCAAAAGAACGAAGGTTGAAGGAAGGGAAAGCTTGGAGCTCAGAGACTGCCGGATTTACTCAGGTAAGGGGGGTTTATCATCGGTTAAAGGGTATTATATGATAATATGTACTGGGTAGTAATAACCATTGGTTGTATCTCTGATTTGATTGATGCATGATGAATTTGTGAAATATTGGATGAATGAAATTGGATGATAATTGAAAAGAATTCGTAGGAATTAGAAGAGATAATGTTAGGATTGGTGAAGATGAATAGGATATGATTCGTGTAGATGATATGGACGATTATTTTGTGTAATTTGGACTGTGGAAGGTTGGATCGGATAGGTTTCGTAACAGAGAAAGCCATAGCAGATCTGAGAGTTCTGGTTTCTGGTCATACGCGTATGGCACTAGGCAATACGCGTATGAGCTGTCTGGTACGCGTATGGAGGGGCCTTACGCGTATGGGAGAAAAAGATGATATTTTGAACGTAAATTGGTCTCTGTTGGTACGCGTAAGGGGAGATTGTTACGCGTAGCATACGCGTATGGGATAGGTGATACGCGTATGAGTTGGGCGAGGAAATGCGCAATACGCGTATGAGAGTGGGCATTACGCGTATGGGTTTGGCCAGGTTTGGGCAATACGCGTATGGCAGAGGCAATACGCGTATGGGCAGAATTGTGATTTTTCTGTGCTACTGTTGTGCAGTTTTTGGTTGTTTAGGCTGAGTGATGCGACTTAGCTGAGGCATGATGTGATAGGGATCATTTCCCGTTGTTTTGAGTAGTATAGGTATTAGTAGAGTGAGCTAATACTGTGTTTGATTATGTGGCATGATATGATATGCTTTTGTGATAAAATGTGTTAATGATGTGTGTTGATATGCATGATGCTGTGATTGTATCAGTTGTGTATGCATTTGTGAATAGACTATCCTATGGCTTAGAGTGTGAGCATGTGTCTATTCTTGATTACTGTTGATGTTGCATTGCTAGGTGATTAGCATGCATATTGCGGCCTTCGGGTGGTAGCTAATTCCCATGGTGAGGAATTAGTGAGTAAATCAGCTTGATTTTTGTTGTTAATGTTTGCATGCTAGGTGATTAGCGTGCATGTCATGGCCCATTTGGGGTGGTAGCTAATTCCCATGGTGAGGAATTAGTGAGTGAGTCACTATGTCTCAAATGAGTGGGACTAGTGAGCTTGGTAGCCGTGCCTGGATTTGGACGGTGAGGTTGAACTATATGTTCACAAATAGTCGGTACCGCATGCATAAAGTCTCATTGCATAATAAATGTATGGCATATAATATGAATGGATGTATTCCAGTATTATATGTGTGTTGTGTGTTGTGTTGTTGATGTTGAGTATGGTTGAGATTATATATATGCTATATGTTATTGTTGAATATGACGTTTGAACGGATACTGCCGTTGCTGAGTGTGTAGTCTGGTTAGGGTGAATTAATGTGTTAATTACTTAGCATTACATGTTGTTCTATAATGCTTGTTATATTGATTGAGGAACTCACCCTTACACCTATTTTTCAGGTAACGAGAAATGAGTTGAGTAGAAGCTAATGCTTGGAGTCTAGAGTAGTTCTTATGGGTCATGCTCTGATAGATGTAACATCGGGAGGGGATGTCTTAATTGATTTGATATTGGTTGTTGATGATTTACATGTATTGTGTTACATGTTTTACATTGAGTTGAATTTTATTCCGCTGCGAATTATGCAAAGAACCTTATTTTGATTAAATAAATGAGCATGACAGGATATTTTAATGATTTTTGTGAAATGATTGTGTGACACCCTTCGGGGCATAATTACTCTGATGAATATATTGTTATTTTAATTATAATAATTTGGGGTATTTAGAAGGGTGTTACATTAGTGGTATCAGAGCATAGTCGGTCGAGTCGAGTCGTAATTTTTCTGTTTCCCCTGTACGGGATAGGTGTTGTGTAACCCTATCAGTACTTATTGTTTAGCTTGTTTGGGTTTCAGAATAGAGATGGCGGGAAGAGGTAGAGATGATGCTGCGATTGCTGAAGCTCTGGGTATGCTGGCTGGAGTACTTGGAGGGAATCCGAATGTTATGGGAATGGGGGCTGCTCGTCAGTTGAGTGAGTTCCAAAAGAACAATCCTCCAATGTTCAAAGGAGCATACGATCCAGATGGTGCTCAGAAGTGGTTGAAGGAGATAGAGAGGATCTTCAGAGTAACTGAGTGTGCTGATAACCAGAAGGTCAGGTTCGGTACACATATGCTGTCAGAAGAAGCTGATGATTGGTGGGTTGCTACCCGCACTGAGTTGGAAACTGCTGGAAATGCTGAGATTACTTGGGCAGTGTTCAGAGAGAGATTTCTGAGGAAGTATTTTCCCGAGGATGTCAGAGGAAAGAAAGAGATAGAGTTCTTGGAATCGAAGCAGGGTAACCGGACTGTTACTGAGTATGCTGCTAAGTTCACAGAACTGTCGAAGTATTACACTCCCTATGCTGAGGCTGCTGGGGAATTTTCAAAGTGTGTGAAGTTTGAGAACGGGTTGCGTCCCGAGATCAAGCAGGCAATTGGATATCAGAGGATCAGAGTGTTTTCTGATTTGGTTGACTGTTGCAGGATTTTCGAACAGGATTCCAAGGCAAGAGCTGAGAGCTATCAGCAGAGAGTTGATAGGAGAGGCAAGAATCAGATGGATCGTGGAAAACCATATGCAGCTGGCAAAGGTTTTCAGAGGCAGAGTGGGATGAAGAGGCCTAGTGGGGGAGATTCTAGTGCTCCTGCTAAGTGTTACAGATGTGGTCAGGCTGGACATCGTATCCATGAGTGTACCAGTAACGAGAAGAAGTGTTTCAAATGTGGAAAAGGTGGTCATTTGGCTGCAGATTGCCGGTTGAAGACTGTGACTTGTTTCAACTGTGGAGAGTTGGGTCATATCAGTCCACAATGTCCTAAGCTGAAGAAAGAGAATCAGTCAGGAGGCAAGGTTTTTGCTTTATCGGGTTCTGAGACTTCTGCAGATGATCGTTTGATCCGAGGTACGTGTTATATTAATGGCTTTCCTCTTATAGCTATTATTGACACAGGTGCGACTCATTCTTTTATATCTTTGGATTGTGCTGTGAAACTTAAGTTAGAGATATCTGAGATGCTTGGTAGTATGGTGATTGATACTCCTGCGAAGGGTTCAGTGACTACTACTTCGGTTTGTTTGAGTTGTCCTTTGAATATTTTTGGTAGAGATTTTGGGATAGACCTTGTGTGTCTTCCATTAGTGCAGATTGATGTTATTCTGGGTATGAACTGGTTGGTGTTTAACCGAGTTTCCATCAACTGTTTTGATAAGACTGTGATCTTTCCTGAGATTGAGGAAGGCAAGAGTTTGTTTCTATCAGCCAGGCAGGTGAATGAGGAAGTGGCAGATGGGGCAGAGTTGTTTATGCTGTTAGCAACTTTGGAGGCTAAAGATAAACTGGTGATTGGCAATCTCGCTGTGGTGTGTGATTTTCCTGATGTGTTTCCGGAAGAAGTGAATGAATTGCCGCCAGAGCGTGAAGTTGAGTTCTCGATTGATTTGGTATCTGGTACTAGACCGATATCGATGGCTCCTTACCGTATGTCTGCTGTTGAGCTAGCTGAATTGAAGAGTCAGTTGGAAGATCTGTTGGATAAGAAATTCATTCGTCCGAGTGTGTCACCGTGGGGTGCACCAGTGTTGTTGGTTAAGAAGAAAGAAGGTACTATGAGGTTGTGTGTGGACTACAGGCAACTGAATAAAGTGACGATCAAGAATCGGTATCCTTTACCGAGGATTGACGATTTGATGGATCAGTTGGTTGGTGCAAGTGTGTTCAGCAAGATAGACTTGAGATCTGGGTATCATCAGATACGTGTGAAAACTGAAGATATTCAGAAGACTGCTTTCAGAACAAGGTATGGACATTATGAGTATTCTGTAATGCCTTTTGGTGTGACTAATGCGCCTGGAGTATTTATGGAGTATATGAATAGGATTTTCCATCCGTACCTAGATCAGTTTGTGGTGGTGTTTATTGATGACATTTTGGTGTATTCGAAATCTGAAGAAGAGCATGCTGAACATTTGAGAGTGGTTTTGGGAGTTCTGCGAGAAAAGAAGTTATTTGCTAAACTCTCTAAATGTGAATTTTGGTTAGGAGAGGTTAGTTTTCTGGGTCATGTGATTTCAAGAGGTGGTGTTGCTGTTGATCCTTCTAAGATAGAAGCGGTATCTAAGTGGGAAGCTCCGAAGTCAGTTTCTGAGATAAGGAGTTTTCTTGGACTTGCAGGTTATTATAGGAAATTTATTGAGGGATTTTCCAAGTTGGCGTTACCGTTGACAATGTTGACTAAAAAGGGGCAAGCATTTGTTTGGGACTCAAAGTGTGAAGAAGGTTTCCAAGAGTTAAAGAGAAGGTTGACTACTGCTCCTATTCTGATATTACCGAGTTCGTCGGAATTATTTAAGGTTTATTGTGATGCTTCATTGTTGGGTCTAGGTGGTGTGTTGATGCAGAATAAGCAGGTTATAGCTTATGCTTCGAGACAACTAAGGGTTCATGAGAGGAACTATCCGACACATGATTTAGAGTTGGCAGCTGTGGTATTTGTTCTGAAGTTATGGAGGCATTATTTGTATGGATCAAGATTTGAAGTTTTCAGTGACCATAAAAGTTTGAAGTATTTGTTTGATCAGAGAGAGCTGAATATGAGACAGAGAAGATGGTTAGAATTTCTGAAGGATTATGATTTTGGTTTGAATTACCATCCGGGTAAAGCAAATGTAGTGGCTGATGCATTGAGTCGGAAATCCTTACATATGTCTATGTTAATGGTTAAAGAGTTGGATTTAATTGAGCAGTTTAGAGATTTGAGTTTGGTGTGTGAGAGTACTCACAATAGTGTTAAATTGGGAATGTTGAAGTTGACGAGTAGTATTCTGGATGAGATTAGAGAGGGTCAGAAATCTGATATGCTTTTGGTAGATAAGTTGACTTTAGTGAATCAAGGTCAAGGTGGCGAATTCAGAGTTGATGAGAGTGGTATTTTGAAATTTGGTAGTCGGGTGTGTATTCCGGATGTGACCGAACTTAAGAAGAGTATTCTGGAGGAAGGACATCGTAGTGGCTTGAGTATTCATCCTGGGGCTACGAAGATGTATCATGATTTGAAGAAGTTATTTTGGTGGCCGGGAATGAAAAGAGAAATTGCGAGTTTTGTTTATTCCTGTTTGACTTGTCAGAAGTCAAAGATTGAGCATCAGAAGCCGTCTGGGCTAATGCAACCGTTGGCTATTCCAGAGTGGAAGTGGGATAGTATCAGTATGGATTTTGTTTCTGGTTTGCCGAGGACAAGTAAGAATTTCGAGGCTATTTGGGTGATTGTTGACAGATTGACAAAGTCGGCTCATTTCATTCCGATCAGAATGGATTATCCGTTAGAGAGATTAGCTGAGTTGTATATTGAGAAGATTGTAAGTTTGCATGGTATTCCGTCGAGTATTGTTTCGGACAGAGATCCTAGATTTACATCGAAGTTCTGGGAAGGTTTGCAGAGGGCTTTGGGAACTAAGCTGAGATTGAGTTCTGCATATCATCCGCAGACTGATGGTCAGACTGAGAGGACGATTCAGTCATTAGAGGATCTTTTGAGAGCTTGTGTTTTGGAAAAGGGAGGTGCTTGGGATTGTTATTTGCCTTTGATTGAGTTTACCTACAACAATAGTTTTCATTCGAGCATTGGTATGGCACCGTTTGAAGCTTTGTATGGTAGGAGATGTCGGACACTGTTATGTTGGTATGAGTCCGGTGAGAGTGCTGTGGTTGGACCGGAGATTGTTCAACAGACTACAGAAAAGATTAAGATGATTCAGGAGAAGATGAGAATTGCTCAGAGTCGTCAGAAGAGTTATCATGACAAGAGGAGGAAGTCACTTGAGTTCCAAGAGGGAGATCATGTATTTCTTCGTGTCACTCCGATAACTGGTGTTGGTCGAGCTTTGAAGTCGAAGAAGTTGACACCTCGATTTATTGGTCCTTATCAGATTTTGGAGAGGATAGGAGAGGTAGCCTATCGTATCGCTTTACCGCCGTCGCTTGCGAATTTGCATGATGTTTTTCATGTGTCTCAGTTGAGGAGGTACATTCATGATCCGTCGCATGTAGTCCAAGTAGATGATGTACAGGTGAGAGATAACCTGACTGTTGAAACATCACCTATGAGGATCGAGGATCGAGAGTTGAAGCAGTTGCGGGGTAAAGAGATTGCCTTAGTGAAGGTAGCTTGGGGAGGACCAGCAGGTGGCAATGTGACTTGGGAACTGGAGAGCCAGATGAAGGAGGCTTATCCGGAGTTGTTCGATTGAGGTATGTTTTCGAGGACGAAAACTCTTTTAGTGGGGGAGAGTTGTAACACCCCAATTAAACTAAGCTAATTATTTAATTTAAATTAATATTTTATTTATTAATTTAATTGAATAATTGGAAGTTTGGATTATTATTATTTTATTATTATTTTGGAATAATAATTATTGGAATAATATATAAGTTGGAATTTAGAAAAAATCCCATTTTTTTTGGTAAAAAGGTTAATTTCACGTGAAAAGGGAAAAGAGGCAGAAAGGGCAAAAAGCAAAAGAACGAAGGTTGAAGGAAGGGAAAGCTTGGAGCTCAGAGACTGCCGGATTTACTCAGGTAAGGGGGGTTTATCATCGGTTAAAGGGTATTATATGATAATATGTACTGGGTAGTAATAACCATTGGTTGTATCTCTGATTTGATTGATGCATGATGAATTTGTGAAATATTGGATGAATGAAATGGATGATAATTGAAAAGAATTCGTAGGAATTAGAAGAGATAATGTTAGGATTGGTGAAGATGAATAGGATATGATTCGTGTAGATGATATGGACGATTATTTTGTGTAATTTGGACTGTGGAAGGTTGGATCGGATAGGTTTCGTAACAGAGAAAGCCATAGCAGATCTGAGAGTTCTGGTTTCTGGTCATACGCGTATGGCACTAGGCAATACGCGTATGAGCTGTCTGGTACGCGTATGGAGGGGCCTTACGCGTATGGGAGAAAAAGATGATATTTTGAACGTAAATTGGTCTCTGTTGGTACGCGTAAGGGGAGATTGTTACGCGTAGCATACGCGTATGGGATAGGTGATACGCGTATGAGTTGGGCGAGGAAATGCGCAATACGCGTATGAGAGTGGGCATTACGCGTATGGGTTTGGCCAGGTTTGGGCAATACGCGTATGGCAGAGGCAATACGCGTATGGGCAGAATTGTGATTTTTCTGTGCTACTGTTGTGCAGTTTTTGGTTGTTTAGGCTGAGTGATGCGACTTAGCTGAGGCATGATGTGATAGGGATCATTTCCCGTTGTTTTGAGTAGTATAGGTATTAGTAGAGTGAGCTAATACTGTGTTTGATTATGTGGCATGATATGATATGCTTTTGTGATAAAATGTGTTAATGATGTGTGTTGATATGCATGATGCTGTGATTGTATCAGTTGTGTATGCATTTGTGAATAGACTATCCTATGGCTTAGAGTGTGAGCATGTGTCTATTCTTGATTACTGTTGATGTTGCATTGCTAGGTGATTAGCATGCATATTGCGGCCTTCGGGTGGTAGCTAATTCCCATGGTGAGGAATTAGTGAGTAAATCAGCTTGATTTTTGTTGTTAATGTTTGCATGCTAGGTGATTAGCGTGCATGTCATGGCCCATTTGGGGTGGTAGCTAATTCCCATGGTGAGGAATTAGTGAGTGAGTCACTATGTCTCAAATGAGTGGGACTAGTGAGCTTGGTAGCCGTGCCTGGATTTGGACGGTGAGGTTGAACTATATGTTCACAAATAGTCGGTACCGCATGCATAGAGTCTCATTGCATAATAAATGTATGGCATATAATATGAATGGATGTATTCCAGTATTATATGTGTGTTGTGTGTTGTGTTGTTGATGTTGAGTATGGTTGAGATTATATATATGCTATATGTTATTGTTGAATATGACGTTTGAACGGATACTGCCGTTGCTGAGTGTGTAGTCTGGTTAGGGTGAATTAATGTGTTAATTACTTAGCATTACATGTTGTTCTATAATGCTTGTTATATTGATTGAGGAACTCACCCTTACACCTATTTTTCAGGTAACGAGAAATGAGTTGAGTAGAAGCTAATGCTTGGAGTCTAGAGTAGTTCTTATGGGTCATGCTCTGATAGATGTAACATCGGGAGGGGATGTCTTAATTGATTTGATATTGGTTGTTGATGATTTACATGTATTGTGTTACATGTTTTACATTGAGTTGAATTTTATTCCGCTGCGAATTATGCAAAGAACCTTATTTTGATTAAATAAATGAGCATGACAGGATATTTTAATGATTTTTGTGAAATGATTGTGTGACACCCTTCGGGGCATAATTACTCTGATGAATATATTGTTATTTTAATTATAATAATTTGGGGTATTTAGAAGGGTGTTACACATGACATGAGTGAATAGAGAAGGGGATTGAGATGAAGAGGGAGGGGAGACGGAATCAACACACATTGGTCAAAGGAGGACTTTTACCAAATTAAAATCATTCATTCATTTTAGGAGATGAAATATACATTTCATCAATCCCCTAAATCCAATGATTTTAACTCAACAAAGTCAAATCAACCTTGACCAATGCCCAACAACACAAGTCAAACTTAACAAGTCAAAATTAGAAGCTTAACACAATTTATTTTGCATTTAAATAATTAAAATCAATTAAGATATGCATTAAGTTAAATTATAGTTGGTTAAAATCCTAAAACCTCATCAAAACACCAAAGAAATGGCTATGAGATTTATCATAGGTCAAACAAGGTCAAAGGACCTTGGAGAAAAAATTTCATAATTTTTGGAAACTTAAAACTATTTTTAAATAATTAAAAATATTCACAAAATCAATTAAATCATGAAAAATATTAATAATGATCCAAAAAAAATATTTAATTCAGAAAATGAAAGAGGATTTTTTTTTGTTGGTGAAACTCTCATATTTTTGGATCAATATTAAAATTAATATGAATTAATGAAAATAAACCAAATAAAATGAAAATAAGAAAAAAATGGGGACCACTTGATCTCCCTCATTAATTGAGGTGGAAGATCAAATGGCTGTTAGCGTGCATTCCATAATAGTCATGAGTCAACGCACAACACAAGTGGTAATCAGTTTCAACGCGCGATATTAGAACATCTGAATGAATCATGTGTCTCTGATGATTGTCAACTCACCACTGGAGCCAAAGCTCTGGTCTGCTTCTCCGGTGAGCTTCGTTGGACTGGTCCATCCACAACCATCACTAAAATTAAAAAGAAGGACATGAATTTAAATTAAAAATGCTCAGGAGCTCGAATCTGGCCTCAATTTATCCTAACTCCAAGTATATTGAAAGATACAAGGAGTTGAAATTTGAGGTGCACGATCTGAGTTGCTTCGATTTGACCTCAAAGAAACTCAATCTTGTTGCCTACATTGGTAGGACTTCAAACAACCAAAGATCCAAGAGAATTATGGAGAATTGAGTGTGAATCGAAGAGATGAAAATTTCTGGAAAATACCTTCAATGCAGGTCTGTGCTCGATTGATCTTGCTCTTGCTTGCTCTTGATCTTGCTCAGGACACTTAATAGAGTAGAATTGAATGGACAAAAGGCTCAGGATCCTTGGAGATTTGAATCTCAAAACAGTGAGATTCAAACTCAATTTCTAATGGAAATTATCAAGATTATCCTTTGAAATGAGAGGGTGTGAAGGTTTGGAATCAAAGCTGGCACGCAGGGTCCTTGTTTATGAGCATTGAGGGCTCTATTTATAACCAAGTGGATTGATATTTGCACACTTGAAATGAAATCCAAAAATAGCAATGTACATTATATGGGTGCATAGGCGTGTTACATGCCCATGTAATCACTTCTTCTGATCCATAATTAAGTACCGGAAATGCTAAGATCATGTTGGAATGTTATGCAATAGTGTATGGAAGTTCCAAGTTCAATTTGTGCCAAACGATCACTCATGTTTAGGTAATACGCAACCCATTCAAATCTTGTCCAAAATGGATGAAATTGGATTTTTTAGAAAGGTTAGATCAATAGGAACAACTTTCATGTTGAACACTTTTTCATTTTAAGCTTGAATCATGATGAACTTTGAGGTGGAAGTTGGGAAAATCAAACATGTCAAAACTTTTCTAAGTGTCAAGCCATATGTTAACTTATTCCACCTTGGCTAACTTTTTATGTGAGCTTCAAATGAGAAATGTTCCTTCAACAAAGTTGTAGATCTCTCAAATTCATTTAAAACAGTAATAAGTTTGACCTAATTTGGATTTAATATGAAGAAGTTATGCATTTTTTAAGTTGAGGAAAATCACTTGTTCAATGGCATTGGTCAAAAATGACCTATAATGTATCCTCATATCACATGCATATACAAGTTTAATTTGCTCTTCGTCCAAACATTAAAGTTTAAGTATACATCTTGAATTTGATTATTTAACTTGTAAATCTTTCATCTCATAAAAATTGAGCAAGTTATGGCCTTGGGAAGTTGACCTCCAAATTAGGGTTAGACAAAATGACCTATAATCTTTCATCATAAAAAATGACTTTCCAAGCAAAACTAGCTCTAGACCTCAACATTAAAGTTGGTTGTAATGTCATTTAGAGTAAAGTTTCTCTTAGAATCATTTTAGTATGACAAACATTATAGTAGATAGGGTCTAGGGAACCCTGGTTTTGATCAGATGAATTCCTCTGGTCAACTACCATCAACCAACTTACTAGTTTGCAATTCTATTTGACTTTTAGGACTAATGGGAGATCATATGTGCATAAGATGATGAAATTTGAAGTATCCCTTGAAATATTTGATCAATTGGTGAAGAAGCTTGTTGAAGAAGTCACATAAGATACCCAGATGAACTAGGGTTTCCAAGGCAAACCAATTCCAAACTCTTGATGAATTTTTTACCAAAATAACATGTGAAGCTCATGGGGATCCATATATGATGCTTAGAGACATAGTAAACAAATTCTTGGTTGAACTCCTTGCATTGAGTGTCTTAAACCTTAGATGTGAGCTTGATAGATCAAAGGTGAGCATGTGCATTACCTACAAAAGAGTTAGACAATACAAAGACATATTTTTGGTATTTTGGTTAGTAAATGATAAAAACACAAAGTATGATACAATCAAATGGTGCTTGGTGATCTCTCCCAATGCAAACTCAATGAATGAGGGGTAAGGAGGATGCCAAGGTGTGATCCCAATGCCAATGCATATGATGAGAAAAGCATGAGGGATCTTAGGGTCAAAATTGGGGTCTTACAGTTGCCCCTATTTAAGGACATTCTAGCTAAGGAGGTGAAGGTTAAAATCTTCGTATCGACTTAGTAGAATGGGCTTAAATAACAACATATAGAAACAAATTTTGGTCCCTAAGATACCTCATGATGCATATGATATGAATGTTAAAATAGTCTCTGTGGGAAAATGTTGCCACAAAGGAAAAGAATCCGGAGAGGTTGAAAGTCCACAGGAGCATAATGCATTCCGTAAGGAAAACTCACTGGGGAGATAGAGACTCTGGGGATAAAGAGGGTTATGCGTAGGCCAGAATACGACTTGAAAACAATTAGGGAACTCGAGGGATTCCATGAAAATAAATCAATGGAAAGGCTCAACCGGGGAACAAGAGGACATCTGCAGGGGAAGCGAGTAGATCAGAACAGAGCTGAAATATTCGAGCCAAGCAGGAAATGGCGATTTCACTAAGGAAAAACACACTCACACTCAACTGGGGGAAGAAATGATCTTCAACACAGGAGTAACAGAAGTACATTATCCACTATCGGTTACTGGGTAAGAGGATAACAAAATCTGACAGAGAGAACATCCGTTACCGGTTAGGGTAAACATATCAAGGATGACTCGCTGAGGGCATCCATGAAGTGTATTCATTACCAGTTATTGGGTAAGAATAACCTGCTCGGGGAAAGCTAAAATAGGATTTACAACTACCGGTTACTGGGCAGAAGATCAAAGGGAGAGAATATTCGTCACTGATTAAAGTGAACATATCAAGGATAGACTCAAAGGAAAGAAAATCTGTCATCGGTTAAGATGAACATATCAAGGATAAACTTGCCTGGGGAAATCAAGGAGGATATCCGTCATCGGTTAGGATGAACATATCAAGGATAAACTGCCTGAAAAAGTAGGAATTACATCTATCAAATACAGGATAGAATACCAGAAAGAGAATATCCATCACCGGTTAGAATGAACATATCAAGGATAAACTCCAAAGGGAGGAATAACAGGATTTACAACTATCGGTTACTGGGTAGAAGACCGAAAAGAGAATATCCATCACCGGTTAAGATGAACATATCAAGGATAAACTCGGCCAAAGGGAGAAAAGCAGGATTTACAACTACCAGTTACTGGGTAGAAGACCGAAAAGAGAATATCTGTCACTGGTTAAGATGAACATATCAAGGATATACTTCCTGGGGAAACGTGAAAACGAATCCGCTGGGGATAAAAGGGGTTATTTTTTTCGGGTATTGGGCAAAACTGCAAGCTAAGAAGAATATTACCAGTTACTGGGTAATAGACTCTTAGGGAACCAAAAGCATCTATCTAGGTAAGATCTAGAAAGATACGGTCAATCAAGACTCAACCCAATGAGGATATAACTCAAGGGGAGTGGTTCCATCCAGATAATCAACTGGGAAGGAAACTAAAATAATAATCATCCACGAGGAAATAACTCAGTGGGGAAAGGAGAAAGGTTAAAGTCTTTCTGCATAATGGGTCTGACACTCTACTATTGAAAGAGGACAGACACACCAAATCTGTACGGGGAAAGAAGTACCACCATAGCAGAGGATCAAAATAATAATGGAAAAAATGTAATAATGCAATAATGAAAGTTATATGAGTGTATATGTATATGTATATGTATATATGATGATTATGCTGACAAAACGATCACAAAGGATACAATGTCACTGGTTTGAATCATCGATACAGTTCTCGTCCAGTCCGCACAAGAGGGAAACAACTGTTGGAGAAAAGATCAAACATCTCAAAGGCTCGATCCTGGCTGGGGAAAACACGAGGGGAGGGTTTGCTGAGGAAACTGCTATCAATTCTGCGGGGAATTTTAGGTCAATGCCATATCACATGGGAGACAACCCTGTAGGGGAAATAACACAAATATCTGCTTAGAATCAGTGAGCCACTCTGGCGACCTTCAGGGGAACAAAATTCTGTCGAAACCAAACAAACTTCTGAAATAGCACGCCTACAACTCAAGGGAGGCCAACAAACTCGGCTAGGGATGTCAATAAAACTCGGCTGGGAAAACCGACAAACATCAGATGCTGACATGTTGTTGGGGATAAAAAGGGAATCATGCTAACCGCTTGGGGAAAACCAATAGTGTTTCACACTTAGGGCTCACCGATATTCAAACCACTGTTGATATTCCCTTAATGGGATCAATTGCTTTTAAAATAACTACTTGGGATGGGAGAAGGGTTTTTAAAAAAAATGAACACATTACGTTGAATTATGGATAACTGTTGGAACATCAACAGCGACCCAATTATTGCAGATTCCTCCGGGTATGACAAAGTTGCCAAGGTCTTACTCTTCATCATCTTCAATAATGGCAGCAGCTTCCTGATCTTCAACGGTGTGGATAAAACCTCCACTCTGGAACAACCCACGATCATTGGAAACACCAGAAGAATACCCTATGCCAGCTCGAGACTTATTATCTTCCAACTTGATCATTTTCCCCAAATCAGTAGTTGCACCATGCTCAACGGCCAACTTTGCATCATTATAGGAGACAAATGAAGAAAGTCCTTTCATTGAAGGCTCAGCAATAGATAAGGCTTGGAACGGAGTTCCAACCTCATCCTCATCCTCAATATAGGAGAAGAAATATAAATGACTAACCAAGAGAGCCTTCTCTCCCCTGTAGCGGTGTATTCGTCGCTATATGATCTATCGATTAAATCATAAGCAAGAGATACAATGAAATTTCGAGTCGCCACCGCACTTTTATTTATCCAAAGGACTGGCTAAAAAGCGAACAAAAGCCTAAGAAGTTTTACACGTAGAAAACTAATAAAAAGATCAGAGAGTCTGGGTAAGGGGTAAATTACGCAATGGGAAGGTGTTAGGCACCCATCACGTCCTAGGTACTCCTAGGGAGCCCTTTTCACACTTGTTGTATAAAATTTGTTATTTGTTATGACATAAGTATTGTGCAAACATGATTGGAATGATGAGAAAAGAATGTACAATTTTTATTGGGTTTGAACGGATGAACCCGTTGCCTACGTACCTTCCATCAAAGGTAAGGATCAAAACGCCGTAGTTCGGCTAAAAGATTTCCAAAAGTTGGTGGATTCAATTTTAAACACAAGCACTGAGGCTTTTCATTATCAATGGGAGAAAACTCGACCAAGACCAACATCCACCATGCGAGGATAGCTTCGACGTACTAGAGGGGTTAACCCTGTTTTCAGTACGGAAGTCTTACTGTCGACTCACTAAGGATAGGCAAGATTTACATCAACCACAATGATAATTGAAACCTATGGCTAATGCATGAAAAGATTAACAATGGACAAAGCCAAAACACGTGAATGAGTGAAGTTAATTGATTGTGATTATGAAAGTGAAGTCAAAGTATGATTAAGATTGATTCAAAAGAAGTGTTATGAAATGGAGTTTGAAAAAGAAGTCAAGGACTTGAGGTCCAGGTTTTTAGTTAGAAAACATGAAGATGTTTGCACAACACTTATGTCAAGTTTGAAATTAAAGTGTGAAAAGGTTTAGGACATAATGAGGATGAATGGATGGGGATGGAGTTGTAAAACTTATTAGAAGGTTCACTTCTTGAGATCATATAGAAGATGATTCAAGTGTGTCCTTTGGAATAGCAATGGATAATAATAAACAAACAGGAAAGAAAGCAAAAGCGGATATCGGATGCCAATCACTGGGCTTATACCAATCTCCTAAAATAAAACTGGATATCAGATGCCACTCAATGGTCTTACACTAATCTCCTCAAAAGAAAACAAAGATGAGAAATGGAAGTTAACTGCCAATCTATCTGGACTTAGGTTAACTCCACAGTATGCTCATAGGAAAACCAATGCCACATTACAGGGACTTACAATGGATCCTCACATACAAGAACAAAAGCAACAAATGATCACAGGAAAGCAAATGCCAACTTACAGGGACTTATAATTGCAACCTCACATAAACGAATCAAACAGATCAAATTATGATCACAGGAAAGCAGATGCCAACTTACAGGTGCTTATAACTGCAACCTCACATACAAATCAACAGATCAAATTATGATCACAGGAAAGCAGATGCCAACTTACAGGGACTTATAACTGCAACCTCACATACAATCAAACCAAACAACAGAAGATATGATTGACCAATGAGGTTTTACACTCTATCCTTCCACATCACAGGAACAAATGCCAAAGGAATGGACTTACGATTGTCCTCAATGGGTAAACAACAATGACAATATCACAAAGACAAATGAGATGATTGTGCATTAATGAGCAATTAATGATGATGATAAATGCATGGAGCATACAAGCAAATATGTGCATATGAAGCAATCAATCAATCAATGAGAATCAAACAGCACACTCTATAACCAAACAAGGAGGCTCATACGAGAGGGTTAGGCACTGAGGCCAACTGGAGTAGGGTCAAAGAGTTGCTCTTAACCTTGCCATTGAGAGGCTAAGGTGAAGCAGATGAAAGGATATGAGGGGTGTGCCTCATTGCTCTTATCCCTGATCAGGGAGAGCATTTCAGAAAGTGTGGGAGTTCAGAAAGTAGGAACTCTCTCCACATTATTGACTCGATAGATCTTGGGTTTTGATCTCAATGCTACAACCATGTAATGGGAGCAATGAGAAGACTCACTGAATAGTAGGGGATAGGCTACTTATCCCTTTGATCTACCAATTGCCTTACTTGAAGGACTTTTCCTGCTTGGGACAAATATAAACACACACAAGCATTGCCTCTTAAGGAGGACTTCAGACAGTTTGCCCAGCCAAATAACAGGCCGGGTCTCCAGACTACATGAAGAAAGAGGGATTATACCTCAAAAGCAAATTGCTAAATAGCAAAGCAAAGCAAGTTCAAAGAACTTAAGCAACTAATGGTACCTGAAGTAGTCAAACAGATCAGTACCCAGTTCAACAGTTTAAAACAAAAGGAATGGACTCAACAGTCAACACAGAGAAACAAGTGTGCAAAGCACAAGACTCAAATAATATGAATCATACCACCTACAAAACAAAGGTTAGCACATGATATATAATCAAGCTCAATCAAATTTGTATGATCTTTGAGGCATTGTTGCTTAACCTGAAACATGAACTCAACATAAGTCCAAAAGACCACTAGGGCAAGCCTAGGGTCAAAAATAAAAGGGAAAGTCAAAACAGCAAACAATAGTCAACCAAAGTCAAGTTCAAACATTTAAGAAGCAAGCACAATTGGTTTCAAGTTTATATCATGCATCAACATCATTTTATAGACCAAAGAAGTCAAAACATGGCAAGAGGGAGCACACAAAAGGTCAACAGCAAGACCAAGCTCAAACCCAAACATAATCAATTCCAAAAATCATGAAATAATTCATACTCAATCACAATCCATAACATAGCATGCATATGAAATTTCAGCTCAATTGGATCATGGGAAGATGGTCAATTAAAATCAGGAAGTCAACACATTTTCAAGTATGCACAAAGAAGTCAACAAAACATGTGTCATCTTCAAAAATTCATAACTAAATGAAAACAGATGAGAAATGAATGGGATCAACATCAATGCAAAGCTCAAGATGTCTAGTATGCATATGTAAAATTTCATGATCATCCAATGAAGTATGAGAATTTCACAAAGGAAATGGCAAGATGTATCACACAAGGTCAACATTTTGGTCAAACAGAGGATAAAATCTCAAACAATTGGGAAATGGCATGATTAATTCCAGGAAAAATCACACATCAACTAGACATATAAGAGATGGCTCATGCAAAATTTCAGATTAATTGAAGGCCAGGAAGCATGTGAACAAAAATCATGAATTTGCATATCATTGGTGTGACACAAATTGTCACACCCTACTTCAAAAATTCATATCTCACACATCACACATGATAAATGCACAAACTTTACATCAAAATGAACATGAATGAGTGTAGATTAACCACAAATAATTTCAGGGTCATTGGATGCATCATCATTATTTCACAATGGTTTTGGCAAAAGGTACAAAATAAGCATACATGACAAGAAACCTAGAGCCATTAAAAATCCAGCCAACCAAAAATTCAATAAAAATCATGATAAAATAGTAGACATTCAACAGGACATAATGCAAAAAATCCCATGATTTTTGGAGTTGAAATGAATGAGAAATGGATTTTGTAAGATGAGGAATGAATTGGGAGAACATGGACAAAATAGCATGGAAGGATAAGTCAACCATGGTTGACCGGTGGCAATTCAGTAAATACGCGCGTTACTTAACCAAACGCAGCGTTTCAAGGGGACACGCGAAATGTTCTGATTGGTGGCTCAATGGAACAGTGAACAAAACGCAGTAAAATGCCAAGTTTCTGGAAATTTTCTAGGGTTTGTGAATGGAACAGTAACATTCATCATCTCCAACAATCATGGAAAACCAACATGCCCAGAAATCGACAGCAAGCACACCAATCAATTCAGCAAACCAAGCACAAGCATAATACAAACATGGTTTTCATGAAATCACACAAACAATCATGAATCGAGCAACAATCATCATGCATCCACAATCTTTAAAACGACATATCTTAATGAATACTTGGCCATTTTTAACCATTTAAAGCTCATTGGACTCAGCAAGATACAAACTATCTAAAGCATGGCATCATTTGGAAAAATAAGTGAATCGAAATCTTACCAAAATTGAAGCTCAGTGATGATGCAGTGCTTCCTTGACCACGAATGTTCCAAACAGATGAAGGTTATGGGTGGAAATGATGAATACTCGAATACTTTGAGTTCAACTATGCCGATTCCAGCTTAAAACCACATCTGCCATTTGTTGGAGCTTGGAAATAACAGACCATGAAAAGGTGGTTACAGCTAGTGCTCTTTCCTTGCAAAGGCCTCCAAATGCTTTGTATGTGAAGGAACAAACAAAAGATGCAAGGGTTCTTTGGAGTTTTAATAGAAAAATGCAAGTATGTCAAAATGCAAAATGAGAGAGTATCAGAGTTTCTGTGCGATGGAGGCTGCTACTGCTAGGTTTAGAATCTCAGAAAATGAACTTATATATCACTGTTTAACATTGGCTAATCATGTGCTAATCCAAGTTAACTTAAATGAAGTGATTTTGCATATTTGCTAAGTTGGAAAATTGCATAAGGAGGGTGTGAAGTCTGCACGAATTGGGCCTTGGAACATGTCTTAAACATCATACCAACCAAGTTCCAAATGGCCAAAATGCCTAAAAACACTTAATTCACAAAGTCAAATTTTGCACATGCTTGAAATGAATAAAGTCAAACTCAAAAATGCCATTTTGCATGGTGAGGTTTTGGTGAAAGATGATTGCATTTTTGGAAAGAGGAGGTTAAATGGAGATTGTAGGAAAAAACCCCATCAAATTTGGTCAAAGGAATCATGAGATATGGCCATTTGAAGTTCAAAAAATGGTGAAAATGAAAAGATCATATCTTGCAAACCATGTATGGGATTTGAGAGTTCTTGGACTTTTTGAAAATGGGAGAACAAGATCTTCAACTTTCATGTTGGGCAAAAATTCATTTGAAGCTTGTATCATGATGTAAGTTTAAGATCAAGAAGTTTCCATTTTTGGCAGTTGAAATTACAGGTCCACTTTCTATTTTGGGAAATTTCTGATTTTGCTCCAAATTCTTCCATGATGAGGTTGGACATGATATATGAGGCTTGTATGGACATGAATGAGCTCCTTCAAATCAATTCCATCCATCAAATCACTGATTAAATCCACAGTTGACCAAGTTTGACTTCAGTTGACTTTTCTAGGGTTTTGCATGATTGGAGCATTTCTGATGAATTCCAAACCCTAATTCCTTGAGACCTTGACTTCAAATGATGTCCCAAGATATATGAGCTCTTGATTATTGATCATGGTGCCCAAATTCTGCAAGAATGGCCACCATCCATTGCTTTGACTGACTGTTGACTGTCTTTGACCTAATTGCTTCATCTGCAATCAACAAGGTTAAACTGACAATATTTTTGTACTTTGGAATGATAAACATATGAAAAACAAAGATATACAAATGCAAGGCATGCTTGGTGATCAAGAACCAACTCACAAAGCAACCTACCCACTAGGAGGGAAACTAGGGCATGCAGTGATCCTTGAGGCCATGATATGATATGATATGGGCCATGAGGGATCTTAGGGCCCAAAATTGGGGTCTTACAGATGCCCCTATTTAAGGTCATTCTATCCGGAGAAGGGAAGTTTAGAAATCTTCATCTCGACGCGGTAGAATGGGCTTAAATAACAGTAATGAGACAAATTTTGGTCCCTAAGAGACCTCATGATGCAAATGTATGCATGCAAAAGACAAAATTCTGTGGAGAATATGATTCGCACAGAAGAAAAGACGATCCATCGGAGTAATACACTCACCAGGAACAGAGACTCTAACAAGACTCTAGTTGGGGGTAGACAAAACTGACACAGCGTGAACAAGACACGACTCTGATTAGGGGAAAAACAGAAAACAGACTGGAGAACTCACTGGGGAGTGAAGGACTCACACTGGGAAAAAGAATTCCAAAGGAAAATAAATCCATTGGAGAGACACAAACTGACTCCTGGGAAGAAGCAGAAGAAAACTTCACTGAGGAAGCACCAAAGAAATGAGATGTTACCGGTATAAGGGTAACAAACTCAGGAAGGAACACCAAGGATACCGGGTTGTAGGTATGTAACAGGTGACCGACCAAAGACGTGAATTGGTGTGTGTTCCAAAACACTCATCATCCTGAAGAGAGCGAAAGCAAACTTGTTTATAGGATGGATATTTGATTCTGTAAAGAATGCAAATCTTACTCAGTTGGGGAAACAAACAAAATGTTCGACAAAATAGTGCATGAGATATATTATTCATAGCCGTCAAAACGTGAATAATGTACTCGCATGGAAAGTTATCCTGAACCGGGTTGTAGGTTGTTTATAGGATAAAAATCCGAAATCGTGAATTGGTTTGTGTTCCAAGACACTCATCACCCTGAAGAAAGCTAGAACAACAGACTTGTTTAAGGATGGACAAAAAACGTGAATTGGTGTGTGTTCCAAAACACTCATCACCCTGAAGAAAGCTAGAACAGCAGACTTGTTTAAGGATGGACAAAAAAGCGTGAATTGGTGTGTGTTCCAAAACACTCATCACCCTGAAGAAAGCTAGAACAACAGACTTGTTTAAAGGATGGACAAAAAACGTGAATTGGTGTGTGTTCCAAAACACTCATCACCCTGAAGAAAGCTAGAACAGCAGACTTGTTTATAGGATGGACATTCGAATCCACAACGGGAAAACGAATCTTACTCCGAGGGGAAAGCAACAAAGGATTGACCCAAGAGTGAACGAGACATATTATTCATTACCGGCAGACCGTGAATAATATACTCGAAAGGAAAATTATCCTGAACCGGTTACTGGGTTGTTTATAGGATAAAATCCGAAGACGTGAATTGGTTTTCACTTCCAAAACACTCATCATCCAAAACACAAACTGGTTAAAGGATGGGCATTCGAATCCACAACGGGAAAACGAATCTTACTCAACTGGGGACACAAACCCAAAGAGTGCATGAGATACAATATCCATTACCGGCAGACCGTGGATAAGATACTCGCATGAGATATATTATCTATTACCGTCAGAACATAGATAATAAACTCGCATGGTAAGAAACACCAGAGATACCGGTTACTGGGTATATAATAGGTGATCTACCGAAACGTGAATTGGATTCCACTTCCAAAACACTCATCATCCAAAACACAAATTGGTTAAAGGATGGATATTCGATTCTACAAAGAATACGAATCTTGCTCAGTTGGGGAAAATCAACAAAGGATTCCAACTAAAGAGCGCATGAGATATATTATTCATTACCGGCAGACCGTGAATAATACACTCGAAAGGAAAAGACACCAGAGATACCGGTTACTGGGTATATAATAGGTGACTAACCACAACAGAGAGACAATCGATACCAAGCATCCGGGTAAACGAAAGACAACTCAAAGGGATAAATTGCAAGCATCCGGCAATTATCCAACAACAAGGATATTCGATTCCGCAAAGGGAAATAACGAATCTTACTCGACCGGGGAAACGCAAAAGGCTTCGACTGAAGAGTGCATGAGATATATTATTCATTACCGGCAGACCGTGAATAATATACTCGCATGGAAGATTATCCACAACCGGTTACTGGGTTAATAAAGGATAAATCAACCGAAAAGAAAGGCATCGGGATACCAAACTAGGTATATAATGATGACCAATCAAAAGGAAACAACAGACATTACCAACAAAAGGGTAAATGAAAGGCGATCTGCTGAGGATAAGTTGCAAGCATCCGGCAATTATCCACAGGGACTAGCTGGAGATATATTGGTATACAACCAATGATCCGGGGAACAAATCACTAGTAAACGGTGAAAGGACCCACTGGGGATAAAATTGCTAGCATACGGCAATTATCCACAAAAGATTTGCTAGGGATATAAGTGCTGATCTGAGCAACTTATACAAGCAAAGAAACATCAACATCAGGAACTAGATGAAGATAACCACAAAATTAGGGTTTACATCTACCGAATACGGGGTAGAAGACCAAAAACTCCGCGTGGGGATAGAACAAATCACAAATCCGCACGGGACACCAAGATAGGGTTTATAACAAACCACAAACTGCTGAAGAGCAGGAAAATAGAATTTACAACTACCGGGTAGTAGGTAGGAAACCAAAACTCTGGCTGGAGAATAAAAGGTGTATAACCACAAATTCTGTCAAGAAAGCCAGGAAAAATAGGACTTATAACTACCGGTTTGAGGGTAGAGGCCCAACAACATTCCGCTGGGGAACAACCCACTGGGAAGCACAAGACATTTGACAAATAGCCGATTCGGGAACAATCCGAAAAGGCGGACTGAATCAAGACACGTCCTAATGAGGATATAACTCAAATAGGAAAATCCATCCCAATATATGTGTTGGGAGGAAACGGAAGAAACCGTCATCCACGAGGATATATCTCAGTGGGGAACTGCAGAAGGAAAAAAAACAATATTTTCTGCTTATGGGGTTGACTCTATATGGAGAGATTTATAACACCCGACATCTGCTTGGGGAGATCTATAAAGAGATCTTTATCACCATAGCAGGAGACACGACAAACAAAAGATATATGGCAAAAGATGCGACATGAATATCTGAATGTTTTATGAATATGCATGAATATGCGTGATTTATGTTTGATGAATGCTGACAAAACAGACAATTCTAACACAACAGGTTCAGGAATCAAACATCCGGTATTATACTTCCAGGGGAACAACCAGCTGGAGAGCCAATCTGCGGAGATCTATATGCTGTAAAGCAAAGATTTGCAAGTACTGCTGAAGAAGCAGAGGATCAGAGATATCAGGAAACAACCCAATCCAGGTACAGAAAGTCACAACGGGCAAAACAGCCACCAAGACAAATCTGTAGGGGAACAAGAGAAAACCCAAAGATATCTGCAGGGGATCTCAGTGTCAACTGAGAAACAAAGAGTGCGTTGCACAAGCACGAACTGCTGTAGAAGCAGATCCACATAACTCCACTGGGGAACAACCCACTGAGGGAGAATGAATCATCCAAGTAGAATCTAACTGCATAAGCAACTCTACTGGGGAAAACTGTCGGCTACTCTCTTGGGGAACAAGCCACTGAGGGAGGTCAGATCAAACAAGCAGATTCTGCAACGAACCACTCCACTTGGGGAGAATATACACATAGTAAACTGATCACAACAAGTAGATCCTGCAATAAAAGCCAACTCTACTTGAGATCACAAACAGTCAGGAAATCAATCCGTTCACTGGAGGCTAGAGCCATCATCCGACCATATTGGGGATTGAAGGATTATTCAACAGGCGAAACTGCCACAACAAACACTCTGCAAACGAAGCTGAGGAAAAAATGGATATAATATACTGGGATATCAACCCAATCAACCACTGAGTAGGAAAATAAATCCTGCTCTGCTGAAGAGAAAAACTCTGACGGAGAGATAGCAACAATTCCGCAGACGACTTCGCCGGGGAAAAGGTAAAGTACCGGGTATCAAACCGCTGACTTACCGAGTCTTTAAAAAGAAGGTGATCGTGCTGAGGAAACAGACAATTCCGCTGGCAACTGCGCTGGGAAGAGTAATAACAACTCCGCTCGCAAATCCGATGGGGATATCAATAACAGCTCTACTCATGACTGCGAGGGGAATATCAATCAATCAGTTATACTCATGACTGCTGAGGAGACAAATAAAGTCTGGGGCATACGACCCACTGGAGAAAGTGACGGGGCACCCAGATGATAAACCAATCAACCGCCGAAACTTCACAAGAAAACACCCATGCTGGGGGAAAACTGCTGCTGGAGAAAACGAAGTCTTCAACAACGCTCTGCTTGCGACTATACTGGGGAACAACCCCACCAACAACTTTGTTTGAGGAACAACCCCAACAAAGATCTGAGGAAAGAAGATACCACCAAACCAGGAATATGAACAAATGTCTTACCTGTTGGAAATCATGTCACCCTCGGGAGAGCACTGAGATATTCTTGAGTATCCTTTCAATCTTGTGAATGTTCACTTTGTTTAGAACAAAAATTTGAAAAAATTGATTTGTTTAAAACAATGACATTTTATCAATTTAAAACATGCAAAACATTTGTTGAATTGAAACAAATAAGAGTGCAAATAATTGGATAAAAAGCTCAAATTGATTTGATGGAATGGTAGCCTGCAAATGGCAAGACTCCATAGATCTGTACAAATTTGAAATCAGTGATATATATTGGAAGAGGGCTACATTGAACATAATGATCCTTTCTCTACCAATTTGAATCTCGATGTATCCGAAGCTTCAGTTGACGACGAATCGAGAATCTTCTGACGAAATGACGACTGATAAACCAGAAAGTCTTGTCAGGATGCAGTTACTTGCCAAATCCCTAATTTTTGCCTAGATTGCCCCAGGGTGAGGTACTCAATCTAGCGGGATGCAAATATATCTTTTTTTTTCAAGTCTCTAATTTTTGCCTGGATTACCCTTGCGGGTTCTCCACCGAGACGCTCATTTTTGCCTAAGCCGCCCTTTCGGGTTTTCAACTTAGCGAGCTATTCTGTTTTTCATTTGTTTTTTCATTTGCATATACTCTTTTTCTAGGCAAAGTATCTCTTAACTGCATCTGAATTCACAGGACGAGTGAAATCCTCCCCATCCATTGTTGTAAGCATCAAAGCACCGCCTGAAAAGGCTCTCTTAACAACATATGGACCCTCGTAGTTTGGAGTCCACTTGCCCCTGGAATCGGGCGCGAAAGACAAAACTTTCTTGAGCACAAGGTCACCTTCTCTGAACACACGAGGCTTGACCTTCTTGTCGAATGCTTTCTTCATTCTCTGTTGATATAACTGACCATGGCACATGGCAGTTAATCGCTTCTCTTCAATTAAATTCAGTTGGTCATAACGATTCTGAATCCATTCAGCATCAGTCAACTAGGGACTTGAGGGTATACTTTTTTCTTTTTTTCTTGGAATTGAGAAAATTTTCCTGATTTTTGATTTTTTATTTTTCACCCTCTTTCTCTTTTTTTTTTTTTTTTTTTTTTTTTTTTTTTTTTTTTGATTGCATTTGCAATGCCCCAGTTTAACTATTTTGCTGATTCTTGTGATACAGCTGAATGAGCTTCTTTTGGTGCTCAAGAAGGCGGGTAATCTCGTCAGGAATCCCCTTCAACATCATCTTCCTCTGCCTCAGATACAAGGACTACAAGATTGGGAGATGGCGTTGGATCATTATGTTCAATGGGTTTAGAAATCCCTGCATAATGATTCTGGATAATGAAAAGCTTTTGAATTTTAAACAAGCAAATCAGTTATGCAGATGAAAAAGCTGTTTTTGTTTTTCATGGTTTTTTGTGATCACTGATTTCATGCAAAAAGCAAAAAGTGAAAACAAAGGAAAAACAAATGTTTGACAATGCATTAATTGAATGAAAACATCATTGTATATATGCTTTGCCAACAATGTCATCACTTCTCCTTTTGGCATGGGAGAAGGGTTTTAAACAAAGTGAACAATTTACTCTGATCTATGGATAATTGTAGGAACATCTACAGCGACCCAATTGTGGCAGACACCACCAGGAATAACAAAATTGTTCAAGTCTTCTGCATCTTCTTCAATGATAGCAGCAGTTTCCTCTTCTGCAGGCTGATCAGCATGGATGAATCCTCCACTTGTGAACAAACCTTGCTCATTGCATGCCCCAGAACCATAGCCAATGCCAGCCCGGGATCGGTTATCTTCAAGTTCAAGCACTTTCCCTAATCCAGCAACTGCACCACATTCAATGGCCAGCTTCGCATCACGGTAGGAAGTGAATGAAGGAGACTTCTTCTCGATCGGTTCATCAATAGATAAAGCTTGAAACTGAGTTCCAACTTCATCCTCTGCGTCAATATACGAGAAAGAAGATAAATTACTGACCAGGAGAGCCTTTTCTCCCCCTACTACAACCAATTTCTTGTTTTTCACAAATTTCAGCTTCTGGTGTAGGGTGGATGTCACGGCGCCAGCCTCGTGAATCCATGGTCTGCCTAAGAGACAGCTGTAAGATGGGTGGATATCCATTACTTGAAAAGTAACTTGGAAATCACTTGGTCCTATCTTGATTGGGAGATCGACTTCCCCAATCACGGTCTTGCGCGACCCATCAAATGCTTTCACAACAACCCCACTCTGCCTCATAGGAGGACCTTGATATGACAGTCGAGAGAGTGTGGATTTTGGCAATACATTTAAAGAAGATCCAGTGTCCACCAACACATTGGACATTGCATCAGATTTGCAATTCATTGAGATATGTAAGGCCATGTTGTGGTCTGTTCCCTCCTCAGGGAGATCAGCGTCACAAAAGCTCAAAGTGTTGCAAGCGGTGATGTTTGCAACGATGCTATCAAACTGCTCAAGGGTGACGTCATGATCAACATACGCCAGATCCAAGACTTTCTGCAGAGACTCCCTATGGGGTTCTGAATTCAGCAGCAGAGAAAGAATGGAAATCTTGGATGGCGTGTGTAGAAGCTGGTCTACAATGTTGTACTCACTCTTTCTGATGAGCCTCAGCATCTCATCAGATTCTTCATCAACAATGCCACTCGGGCCAACTGAAGAAACAGGAGTCTTTTGTACGGATGAGGAGGGTTTGGCAACATCAAGTGCCGGATTCTGAACATTCACAGCAGTCCCCACAGGACGTTCAACAGATTCAGAGACAGTGGCCTTTGGAGGCGCAGAAAATACACGACCGCTTCGGGTCAACCCACTAACATCAGCAATAGTGGTTACGGAAGTTGAAGGCAAAGGCACTTCGACCCCATCCTGGACAGCAACAGGATTGTACCGAAATGGCACAGCTTGGTCAGATGAATAAGGCACAGGGCCAGCCGGTTTGATAACCAAAGAATGGGAAGCCTTCGACTTGTTGCTATTGTAGCGAATAACAACTGGCTCCGGCAGCTTGAACACTGGTGATATGACATTCACCTCAGGTTCAACTACATCAACATTGCGATTCTGGAGAATCTCAATGGTACCTTCATTCAACAACTTCTGAAGTTCACGGCAAACCTGGTCGCAACCCAAGCGATTGACCGAACAGACGCGGCACTTGTCGTGGTTATGCTCCAAATAGCTGTACTGACACAGCATCTTATGCAAATCAACCAACGACTGCCTGATGTGACTGACATACTTAACCTTGTACTTCCCAAGGCACTCCTGGATCATATTCACGGATTTCCCATGCGAAGGCAATGGGTTCCTGGTGACGTTCGGGTTTGAGTCTTCAAAACTCAGAATTCCACTTCTCATAAGGTCTTGCACCTTATTCTTCAGCGGGAAACAATTTTCTACATTATGGCCCGGAGCACCGGAATGATAGACACAATGCTGGTCTGGTTTGTACCACCATTGCAGGTTTGCAGGAATAGCAGGAGGATCCCTGGGAGAAACCAATTTCCTCTCCAGCAAGGAGGGATAAAGCTCGGCATATGTCATAGGAATTGGATCGAAGCTGATCTTCTTCCTATCATAATTCATGTTAGCTTGACTGGTTGTACTTCCACGAGGCTGGTAAGCCTGTTGCTGTGGACGTTGCTGTTGCTGTTGGTACTGCGGTTGTGGATATTGCTGCTGATGCTGATACTGTTGAGCATTATCTTTGAATACAGGTGCTACATTAGCCACCTGGTGTTGATGTCCGGCACGATGTGCAGGCTTCCTCTGAACAGAGGGTCTTCTATGCTTTGGCTGAGATTGCACAGCATGGGCTTCCCCTTCTTTCCTCTTAAACGCTCCATATCGTTTAGAGGAAGAACCATCATCTTTCGCCAACCGTCCTTCACGGACACCTTCTTCCAGACGCATCCCCATGTTCACCATCTCGGTGAAATCAGAGGGAGCGCTTGCCACCATTCGTTCATAGTAAAATGAACCAAGAGTTTTCAGAAAAATCTTGGTCATCTCTTTCTCTTCCAACGGTGGAGTGATTTGAGCTGCCAGCTCACGCCATCTCTGGGCGTACTCCTTGAACGACTCTTTGTCTTTCTGTGACATGGACCTGAGTTGATCACGGTCAGGCGCCATATCAACATTATATTTATATTGCTTGACGAAAGCTTCGCCAAGGTCGTTGAAAGATCGGATGTTGATACTGTCCAGGCTCATGTACCATCTGAGCGCGGCACCAGACAAACTGTCTTGAAAATAATGGATCAAGAGTTGATCATTATCAGTTTGTGTTGACATCTTCCTGGCGTACATGACCAGGTGAGCTAGTGGACAGGTGTTCCCCTTATATTTTTCAAAGTCTGGGACCTTGAATTTGATCGGTATCTTCACACCGGGAACTAGGCAGAGTTCGGCTGCAGACTTGCCGAAGAGATCTTTGCCACGGAGAGTCCTCAATTCCTTTCTCAGCTCAAGGAATTGATCGTTCATTGCATCCATCTTTTCATGAACATCTGAGCCTTCAGAAGCCTCAGAGTGATAGATGGTGTCGTCTACCCTAGGCATGGTATGCACGACAGGAGGAGCGGGAACAGGGACCGGGCTAGATGCCGGCATTTGAGCAAAGGTAGGAGCTGGCAGATCAGGCATGAAGCCTGGAGGCATCCCCCAAGGAAAACCGGGAGGCATGGCATTAGGCTGATGGGCACTGACTGGCACCGTTGAAGTAGCTACTTCTGAAATAACCGTCCGCTGAACCGGAGTTGCTGGCTGTTGAGCAGGCTGGTTCTGAGCAGCAAGGAGTTGCTCCATCAAAGCGCCAAGTCTGGCGACCTCTTCTCTTAGATCTCGGTTCTCTTGCTCCAACTGTTCCATGATTCTGGCAGAGTTGACTCTTGTATAATACCGGTGAGTCAGCTTGTCTTCAAAATAAATGAAGAACAGAGGTTAGAACCAGAAGACCAGAAACAAAGGGTACCTGTTTATGCAAGAATGATGCATGAAATGCTTGTGCAAATGCTTTGTTTTCAAGGAACCCTTAGGGTATTGTTTGCAACATTTTGAATATTTAAACATTTTAATTGCTCATGGAAAATGTTTCATTCAACATATTAAGACAAAGAAGTACAACATTTTTTATTCAATTACAAAGAGAAAAGGTAAATGACATCCTATGGATCCCTATTAGCTCGGGACGCTGGAAGACGAGAAGTGCACAACTTCTTAATCTCTCTCTCATAGGCGGCCTCCATATCAGCTTTCTCTTTCGCAAGTCGATCGTACCTCCTCTTCCAGAATTTGGATGACTGAGGAAGCAGAGAAGTCCAAGTGTCGTTCGGATCGTCGATCACTCGGTGCTCGAGAAATTCAATCATAGCATCCTTCTTCTTGAGCTGCTGCAGCAATTCCTCTCTTTCACGGATCCAAGCACGCGAAAGGTCTTCTTCTCTCAACTCCTCTACACGTTGGGTAAGGAGGGTTGAAGGCCCAGCCACATCCAACAGTGTAGGTCTCGGATGATCATACGGCATCAGGTAGGTGGCAGCTCTCTGTCTGACCCAAGAGGTGTACGGCTCCAAAGCAATGCAGTTCTTTGGACCCAATTCATTCCTACTCTTCTTATGAATACTGCGCCATGCACGGACAAATCTGGCTTTCAGGCCTTGGGGATCTTTACCCTCCTGAAAGAACACACCTCCTAACAGAATGCTATTAGGTTTATCCTTCAGGGGGAACCCAAGCTGACGACGTGCAAGAATAGGATTGTAGGTAATCCCACCACATGTACCAAGAAGAGGCACATTAGGGAATTCCCCACAATAATCGATGATCTGGACGGTATCATACACGCGATCATACCAGGTGATATCATCATTGGTGAGAGACATGAGTCTCTGAGACCACCGTAGACATCCCTTGTTCTCCTTGAAAGCAACTGTCTGCGGCAAGTGCGAAATAAACCACTTGTACAGCAGGGGTAAACAGCAGACAATGACTCCTCCATTCTTCATATTTCTCAGGTGCAAGGAGACATAAGCATCACCCAACAAGGTCGGAACTGGATTAAGAACTGAAAAGATCCTAATGGCGTTCATGTCCACGAACTTGTCGAAGTTGGGAAACAGCACCAATCCATAGATGAGCAGCACAAATAGAGCCTCAAAAGCATCCTCACTCATGGCCTTCCCATAAAAGGTAGCTTGGGCAATGAGGAACTCGGAAGGAAAACCCTGAATTCCGCCTTTGGTAGTCAGATTAGCTCTAATCAGATCTTCATCTATATGCAACAGGCTGGAAATCTCTCGAGCAGATGGAATACTCTCTAGGCCACTGAACGGCACTTGATCCAGAATCGGAATCCCAATGAGGTGAGAGTATTCTTCCAAAGTCGGCAACAACTGGAAGTCCGGAAATAAGAAGCAATGATGCAACGGATCGTAGAACTGAGCCAAGGTACTCATCAATCCTTCGTCGACCTGAGTGGTGAGCAGAGGTAGAAGCTTCCCATAGCGAGCTTTGAAACCCAAGGGATCTAATACATATGATGTCAGATTCCTTAACTCTTTTACATCGGGCTGCTTAAAGCTGTACTTCTTTGTATATCTTTTCGGTCTTTCCATGTCTGAAAATTTTGCAAATAAACCCTTTGAGTTCCTTGAAAATTTTCTTTTTGATGACATGAATGCGGATGAATGCGTGAATGCATGAATGCAACAAACACACTCAAGGATTAAACAAAGCACACCAAACAAAGGTCGTGGGAAAGCTCTATGTATCCCTAATATCAATCATCCATTTTGGTGGATTTAGGTTTTCACCTTATCGACACCCAAGTTCCATTGATATTAACGGTACATGAACCGGCTCTAACATTCTTAATATCAACCAGCCGCTTTGATGGATTTAGGTTTTACACTTGATCCGGGATCCATTGATATTAACAATGTTCGAACGACTCAACCACGAATCACGGGTTTGTTGAGAGTCACGAGCATGGAGTCTCGGTTAAGAACCACCCAAAGGGAGTGTACTAGGGTTTAAACCTGCCAGACATGTTCTACCAGAGGTTCCCATAGTCATCGTTCCATCTTTCGAATATTATCGGAGGAACGAATACTCGTAGTCCAAGAATATTCTCAAGAGAAACTCTTATGAGTGTAGTATCGCGTAACAATCGTATCAGAACTGACATCTGAACGACCTCCGCACTACGGTCCTAAAAATAGGCCAAGATGGGTTTGGTAAACTAAGGTCCTTGGCTTCTGCGGAACATGATTGAAAGAATAATGCCTAACCACAAATAACTTGTGTGACATTATTAATCCAACATGACCTCCACCAAGTGAATGGACTCGCAAGTCAACTGGTTAAGGAATACTCCACACCAGTCAACAAGACTATGCCATTCTCCTATCCTAGAGTGCACTCGAGTTCAGGTACAGAACTCATCTCACAGATCACCAAAGCAAACAGCAAATGTATATCATGCAATTCACACATTACAATCAATACAGTCATCCCAAATTGTACAAAAATATGTCATATAACAAATAACAATATAGCACAACAAGGGTGAAAAGTAGGCAATACCACCAAGGATTCTGTTGAGATTTCCCCAGCAGAGTCGCCACTTTCCTGTAGCAGTGTATTCGTCGCTATATGATCTATCGATTAAATCATAAGCAAGAGATACAATGAAATTTCGAGTCGCCACCGCACTTTTATTTATCCAAAGGACTGGCTAAAAAGCGAACAAAAGCCTAAGAAGTTTTACACGTAGAAAACTAATAAAAAGATCAGAGAGTCTGGGTAAGGGGTAAATTACGCAATGGGAAGGTGTTAGGCACCCATCACGTCCTAGGTACTCCTAGGGAGCCCTTTTCACACTTGTTGTATAAAATTTGTTATTTGTTATGACATAAGTATTGTGCAAACATGATTGGAATGATGAGAAAAGAATGTACAATTTTTATTGGGTTTGAACGGATGAACCCGTTGCCTACGTACCTTCCATCAAAGGTAAGGATCAAAACGCCGTAGTTCGGCTAAAAGATTTCCAAAAGTTGGTGGATTCAATTTTAAACACAAGCACTGAGGCTTTTCATTATCAATGGGAGAAAACTCGACCAAGACCAACATCCACCATGCGAGGATAGCTTCGACGTACTAGAGGGGTTAGCCCTGTTTTCAGTACGGAAGTCTTACTGTCGACTCACTAAGGATAGGCAAGATTTACATCAACCACAATGATAATTGAAACCTATGGCTAATGCATGAAAAGATTAACAATGGACAAAGCCAAAACACGTGAATGAGTGAAGTTAATTGATTGTGATTATGAAAGTGAAGTCAAAGTATGATTAAGATTGATTCAAAAGAAGTGTTATGAAATGGAGTTTGAAAAAGAAGTCAAGGACTTGAGGTCCAGGTTTTTAGTTAGAAAACATGAAGATGTTTGCACAACACTTATGTCAAGTTTGAAATTAAAGTGTGAAAAGGTTTAGGACATAATGAGGATGAATGGATGGGGATGGAGTTGTAAAACTTCTTAGAAGGTTCACTTCTTGAGATCATATAGAAGATGATTCAAGTGTGTCCTTTGGAATAGCAATGGATAATAATAAACAAACAGGAAAGAAAGCAAAAGCGGATATCGGATGCCAATCACTGGGCTTATACCAATCTCCTAAAATAAAACTGGATATCAGATGCCACTCAATGGTCTTACACTAATCTCCTCAAAAGAAAACAAAGATGAGAAATGGAAGTTAACTGCCAATCTATCTGGACTTAGGTTAACTCCACAGTATGCTCATAGGAAAACCAATGCCACATTACAGGGACTTACAATGGATCCTCACATACAAGAACAAAAGCAACAAATGATCACAGGAAAGCAAATGCCAACTTACAGGGACTTATAATTGCAACCTCACATAAACGAATCAAACAGATCAAATTATGATCACAGGAAAGCAGATGCCAACTTACAGGTGCTTATAACTGCAACCTCACATACAAATCAACAGATCAAATTATGATCACAGGAAAGCAGATGCCAACTTACAGGGACTTATAACTGCAACCTCACATACAATCAAACCAAACAACAGAAGATATGAGTGACCAATGAGGTTTTACACTCTATCCTTCCACATCACAGGAACAAATGCCAAAGGAATGGACTTACGATTGTCCTCAATGGGTAAACAACAATGACAATATCACAAAGACAAATGAGATGATTGTGCATTAATGAGCAATTAATGATGATGATAAATGCATGGAGCATACAAGCAAATATGTGCATATGAAGCAATCAATCAATCAATGAGAATCAAACAGCACACTCTATAACCAAACAAGGAGGCTCATACGAGAGGGTTAGGCACTGAGGCCAACTGGAGTAGGGTCAAAGAGTTGCTCTTAACCTTGCCATTGAGAGGCTAAGGTGAAGCAGATGAAAGGATATGAGGGGTGTGCCTCATTGCTCTTATCCCTGATCAGGGAGAGCATTTCAGAAAGTGTGGGAGTTCAGAAAGTAGGAACTCTCTCCACATTATTGACTCGATAGATCTTGGGTTTTGATCTCAATGCTACAACCATGTAATGGGAGCAATGAGAAGACTCACTGAATAGTAGGGGATAGGCTACTTATCCCTTTGATCTACCAATTGCCTTACTTGAAGGACTTTTCCTGCTTGGGACAAATATAAACACACACAAGCATTGCCTCTTAAGGAGGACTTCAGACAGTTTGCCCAGCCAAATAACAGGCCGGGTCTCCAGACTACATGAAGAAAGAGGGATTATACCTCAAAAGCAAATTGCTAAATAGCAAAGCAAAGCAAGTTCAAAGAACTTAAGCAACTAATGGTACCTGAAGTAGTCAAACAGATCAGTACCCAGTTCAACAGTTTAAAACAAAAGGAATGGACTCAACAGTCAACACAGAGAAACAAGTGTGCAAAGCACAAGACTCAAATAATATGAATCATACCACCTACAAAACAAAGGTTAGCACATGATATATAATCAAGCTCAATCAAATTTGTATGATCTTTGAGGCATTGTTGCTTAACCTGAAACATGAACTCAACATAAGTCCAAAAGACCACTAGGGCAAGCCTAGGGTCAAAAATAAAAGGGAAAGTCAAAACAGCAAACAATAGTCAACCAAAGTCAAGTTCAAACATTTAAGAAGCAAGCACAATTGGTTTCAAGTTTATATCATGCATCAACATCATTTTATAGACCAAAGAAGTCAAAACATGGCAAGAGGGAGCACACAAAAGGTCAACAGCAAGACCAAGCTCAAACCCAAACATAATCAATTCCAAAAATCATGAAATAATTCATACTCAATCACAATCCATAACATAGCATGCATATGAAATTTCAGCTCAATTGGATCATGGGAAGATGGTCAATTAAAATCAGGAAGTCAACACATTTTCAAGTATGCACAAAGAAGTCAACAAAACATGTGTCATCTTCAAAAATTCATAACTAAATGAAAACAGATGAGAAATGAATGGGATCAACACCAATGCAAAGCTCAAGATGTCTAGTATGCATATGTAAAATTTCATGATCATCCAATGAAGTATGAGAATTTCACAAAGGAAATGGCAAGATGTATCACACAAGGTCAACATTTTGGTCAAACAGGGGATAAAATCTCAAACAATTGGGAAATGGCATGATTAATTCCAGGAAAAATCACACATCAACTAGACATATAAGAGATGGCTCATGCAAAATTTCAGATTAATTGAAGGCCAGGAAGCATGTGAACAAAAATCATGAATTTGCATATCATTGGTGTGACACAAATTGTCACACCCTACTTCAAAAATTCATATCTCACACATCACACATGATAAATGCACAAACTTTACATCAAAATGAACATGAATGAGTTTAGATTAACCACAAAAAATTTCAGGGTCATTGGATGCATCATCATTATTTCACAATGGTTTTGGAAAAAGGTACAAAATAAGCATACATGACAAGAAACCTAGAGCCATTAAAAATCCAGCCAACCAAAAATTCAATAAAAATCAGGATAAAATAGTAGACATTCAACAGGACATAATGCAAAAAATCCCATGATTTTTGGAGTTGAAATGAATGAGAAATGGATTTTGTAAGATGAGGAATGAATTGGGAGAACATGGACAAAATAGCATGGAAGGATAAGTCAACCATGGTTGACCGGTGGCAATTCAGTAAATACGCGCGTTACTTAACCAAACGCAGCATTTCAAGGGGACACGCGAAATGTTCTGATTGGTGGCTCAATGGAACAGTGAACAAAACGCAGTAAAATGCCAAGTTTCTGGAAATTTTCTAGGGTTTGTGAATGGAACAGTAACATTCATCATCTCCAACAATCATGGAAAACCAACATGCCCAGAAATCGACAGCAAGCACACCAATCAATTCAGCAAACCAAGCACAAGCATAATACAAACATGGTTTTCATGAAATCACACAAACAATCATGAATCGAGCAACAATCATCATGCATCCACAATCTTTAAAACAGCATATCTTAATGAATACTTGGCCATTTTTAACCATTTAAAGCTCATTGGACTCAGCAAGATACAGACTATCTAAAGCATAGCATCATTTGGAAAAATAAGTGAATCGAAATCTTACCAAAATTGAAGCTCAGTGATGATGCAGTGCTTCCTTGACCACGAATGTTCCAAACAGATGAAGGTTATGGGTGGAAATGATGAATACTCGAATACTTTGAGTTCAACTATGCCGATTCCAGCTTAAAACCACATCTGCCATTTGTTGGAGCTTGGAAATAACAGACCATGAAAAGGTGGTTACAGCTAGTGCTCTTTCCTTGCAAAGGCCTCCAAATGCTTTGTATGTGAAGGAACAAACAAAAGATGCAAGGGTTCTTTGGAGTTTTAACAGAAAAATGCAAGTATGTCAAAATGCAAAATGAGAGAGTATCAGAGTTTCTGTGCGATGGAGGCTGCTACTGCTAGGTTTAGAATCTCAGAAAATGAACTTATATATCACTGTTTAACATTGGCTAATCATGTGCTAATCCAAGTTAACTTAAATGAAGTGATTTTGCATATTTGCTAAGTTGGAAAATTGCATAAGGAGGGTGTGAAGTCTGCACGAATTGGGCCTTGGAACATGTCTTAAACATCATACCAACCAAGTCCCAAATGGCCAAAATGCCTAAAAACACTTAATTCACAAAGTCAAATTTTGCACATGCTTGAAATGAATAAAGTCAAACTCAAAAATGCCATTTTGCATGGTGAGGTTTTGGTGAAAGATGATTTCATTTTTGGAAAGAGGAGGTTAAATGGAGATTGTAGGAAAAAACCCCATCAAATTTGGTCAAAGGAATCATGAGATATGGCCATTTGAAGTTCAAAAAATGGTGAAAATGAAAAGATCATATCTTGCAAACCATGCATGGGATTTGAGAGTTCTTGGACATTTTGAAAATGGGAGAACAAGATCTTCAACTTTCATGTTGGGCAAAAATTCATTTGAAGCTTGTATCATGATGTAAGTTTAAGATCAAGAAGTTTCCATTTTTGGCAGTTGAAATTACAGGTCCACTTTCTATTTTGGGAAATTTCTGATTTTGCTCCAAATTCTTCCATGATGAGGTTGGACATGATATATGAGGCTTGTATGGACATGAATGAGCTCCTTCAAATCAATTCCATCCATCAAATCACTGATTAAATCCACAGTTGACCAAGTTTGACTTCAGTTGACTTTTCTAGGGTTTTGCATGATTGGAGCATTTCTGATGAATTCCAAACCCTAATTCCTTGAGACCTTGACTTCAAATGATGTCCCAAGATATATGAGCTCTTGATTATTGATCATGGTGCCCAAATTCTGCAAGAATGGCCACCATCCATTGCTTTGACTGACTGTTGACTGTCTTTGACCTAATTGCTTCATCTGCAATCAACAAGGTTAAACTGACAATATTTTTGTACTTTGGAATGATAAACATATGAAAAACAAAGATATACAAATGCAAGGCATGCTTGGTGATCAAGAACCAACTCACAAAGCAACCCACCCACTAGGAGGGAAACTAGGGCATGCAGTGATCCTTGAGGCCATGATATGATATGATATGGGCCATGAGGGATCTTAGGGCCCAAAATTGGGGTCTTACATCCCCCTATCACCACCAACTTCTTGTTCTTCACGAACTTCAACTTTTGGTGTAGGGTGGATGTCACGGCGCCTGCCTCGTGAATCCATGGTCTGCCAAGAAAACAACTGTAAGACGGATGAATATCCATGACCTGAAAAGTGATATGGAAATCACTAGGTCCAATCTTAATCGGAAGTTCTAATTCGCCGATCACGGTCTTGCGCGATCCATCAAACGCCTTCACAACCACTCCATTCTGCCTCATGGGAGGCCCCTGATACGAAAGTTTAGCAAGAGTGGATTTTGGCAACACATTAAGTGATGATCCTGTGTCCACCAACACATTGGACAAGGCATCATCCTTACAGTTCATAGATATGTGTAAATCCAAATTGTGGTTTTTTTCCCTCCTCGGGAAGATCAGCATCACATAAGCTCAAATTATTGCAAGAAGTTATATTTGCAACTATGCTATCAAACGGCTCTCTGGTGACATCGTGGTCCACGTATGCCATGTCCAACACCCTCTACAAAGCTTCGTGGTGTGGCTCAGAATTCATCAACAAAGATAAGACAGATATCTTTGATGGAGTTTGTGGCAATTGATCAACAACATTATATTCACTCCTTTTGATGAGCCTCAGCATCTCATCACCATCCTCTTTCAAAATGCCAGACTGGCCAACCAGGATAGGAGTATTATTATTCTTAACAGCAACAGGGTCAACACCCTTCACAACAGGAACAAAATTATTTGAAGAAGAAGTCCCCACGGGACCGGCAGGATTAACAACAGTTCTCTTCACAATGTCTTCATGGGATTTCGGCTGAGCCGAGAAAACACGACCACTTCGGGTCATACCACTGACATCTCAAATGCTCACCACAGAAGTTGAGGGCAACGACACCTCCTTTCCATCCTCTAGCATAACAACGTTATATCGGTAGGGAACAACTTTGTCCGATACATACGGGACAAGACCCACTGGCTTAATCACAAGAGCTGGTGATACCTTCTTCTTGCTGCCATCATACTTGATGACAACAGGCTCAGGAATTTTAAACACATGAGTAATTACATCAACTTCATCCTCATTATGATTCTGAAGTATCTCAATCATCCCTTGATCTATCATCTCTTGGATGTCCCTTCTCACTTGACGGCATCCTCTCTCATTGATACTGCACACCTGGCACCTATCATGGTTATGCTCGTAATGGCTGTGTTCACACAACAGCTTGTGGATCTCGGGCAATGGGTTCTTCTTCACATTTGGACATACGTCCTCAAAAAACAATATCCCACTTCTCACAAGGTCTTGCACCTTGGTCTCCAATGGGTAACAGTTCTCCACATCATCTCCGAGAGCACCGGAATGATACACACAATGAAGCTCGGGCTTATACCACCACTAAGGATTGGTTCGTACAGCGGGAGGATCTCGTTGAGTTATCAGCTTCCTATCAATCAAGGAAGGATAAAGCTAAGAATATGTCATCGGAATCGGGTCAAAAGTTACCCTTTTTCTCTCGTAGTTGCTGGTGCTGGTGTTATTATTGTTGCGAGGCTGGTAGGCCTGTTGTTGTTGACGATGTTGTTGTTGTTGTTGATGAACTTCTCTGAAAGCAGGTGCTATATGAGCCACCTGGTGTTGGTTGATGGCTGGACGCACATCCTTCCTCCTTACCGAGGGCCTGCTTTTGACATGAGAGGACACATCATGAGTCTCTCCCTCTTTCTTCCTAGCAAAGCCTCCATACTTCTTTGCTGAGGAGCTGTCATCTCGAGATAACCGTCCTTCACGGACCCCCTCTTCTAATATCATCCCCATATTCACCATTTCGGTGAAGTTTGAGGGAGCACTAGCAATCATTCTTTCATAATAGAAAGAGCTCAAAGTCTTCAAGAAGATCTTTGTCATCTCCTTCTCTTCCAGGGGTGGCACTATCTGAGCTGCCAGTTCTCGCCATCTCTGGGCGTACTCCTTGAAGGTCTCCTTATCCTTTTGCAACATTGCCCTTAACTGGTCCCTGTCTGGAGCCATATCCATATTATATTTGCATTGCTTCACAAAGGCCTCGCCTAGATCGTTGAAAGAGCGGATGCTTGCACTCTCCAGCCCCATATACCACCGGAGCGCAGCACCTGTCAGGCTATCCTGAAAGTAGTGAATCAGCAGTTGGTCATTATTAGTTTGTGTTGACATCTTGCGAGCATACATCACAAGATGGCTGAGCGGGCATGTATTTCCCTTATATTTCTCAAAGTCAAGCACTTTGAATTTAACAGGGATCTTCACGTTGGGCACTAGGCACAACTCAGTAGCACTTTTCCCAAAGAGGTCCTTACCCCTCAAAGTCTTCAGTTCCTTGCGCAGCTCAAGGAATTGATCTTTCATTTCATCCATCTTCTCATATACGTCTGGACCCTCAGATGGCTCGGAATGATAAATGGTGTCTTCAACACGGGGAAGGGTGTGCACAACGGGAGGTGGCACGGATAGGACCGGGCTAGATGCCGGCATAGAAGCGAGAGTAGGAGCGAAGCCCTATGACATGAAATTGGATGGAATTCCCCAAGGGAACCCGGATGGCATAGTCGAAGCGAAGTGGGTTGTTGCAGCAGGCACAGTTGAAGTTGCTACCTCAGATATGACCGTCCTCGCGGGAAGAGTTGCAGGAGTTGGTGAAGCTTGGCTTTGGGCGGCCGTAACTGACTCCATCATGGCATTCAGCCTAGCAATATCTTCCTTCAAGTCCATGTTCTCTTGCTCTAGGTGTTCCATTATCTTCGGATGATTGGCTCTGGTATTATACCGGTGCGTCAGCTTGTCTTCAAAATAAATGAAGAGCAAAGAGTTAGACCACTGATCAAGAGCTCAAACAAAACTTGCTTATGCATATGATGCATGCAATGTTTGTGCATATGGTTTGTTTTTATTAGAGGAACTTCATAGAGATCTATTTGAAAATATTTGAAAATATTTAACTCTTAAGACATATATGGAATGCTCATAGCAATATAATATTTGGAAACTTTTTACACCAGAAGCAGTACAATTTTGGTAACCAAATACAATACAAGAGAAAAGGAGAATAAACATCCTATGGAGCCCTAGAAACAATCGTCCAAAGCCTTCGAGATCGGAAGATAAGCTGCACGAAGCCTCTTCACCTCTCTCTCATAAGCTGCTTCCATATCGGCCTTCTCCTTGGCGAGCTGATCATACTTCCTCTTCCAAAACCTAGATGAGTGAGGAAGAAGAGAAGTAACCACATCATCAGGCTCATCAATAACCTGATGCTCTAGAAACTCTATCATTGTATCATTATCTTTGAGCTGCTGAAGAAGTTCCTCACGCTCACGAACCCAAGCACGCGACCGGTCTTCATCTCTCAACTCCTCTACTCCTTGGTTAGGAAGGGTTGAAGGCCCAACCATAACCATAGGGGTAGATCTCGGATAATCGTATGACATGCGGTACTCAAGAGCTCTCTTCCTCACCCAAGCGGTGTAGGGTTCTAAAGCAATACAATTCTTCGGACCAAGCTCATTCCTCCCTTTCCTATGAATCTTGCGCCAGGCGCGGACCATCCTATCCTTCAAGTTCTGGGGATCTTTACCCTCTTGAAAGAATAAGCCTTCCAACACAACGTTGTGAGGTTTATCCTTTAAGGGGAACCCAAGCTGACGGCGAGCCAGAGTAGGGTTGTAGTTAATTCCACCACATGTACCAAGAAGAGGCACATTGGAGAACTCATCACAAGAGTCAATAATCTGAATTCCATCATAAACGTGGTTATACCAAGAGATATCATCATTAGTGAGAGATATGAGTCTCGCAGACCACCGTAGACATCCATTGTTCTCCTTGAAGGAAAGCGTTTACGGCAAGTGCGAAATAAACCACTTGTACAACAGAGGCAGACGACACACAATGGATCCACCGCCCTTTGAATTCCTCATATGCAAAGAGAAATAAGTGTCACCCAACAGATTCGGGACGGGATTAAGAGAAGAGAAAATCCTAATAGCATTCACATCCACGAAATTGTCGATGTTGGGAAATAACACTAGCCCATAGATGAGTAGTACAAATATGGCTTCAAAAGCATCCTCACTCATGGCCTTCCCAAACAAAGTAGCTTGGGCAATGAGGAAATCAGATGGGAGACCTTGAACTCCACCTTTGGTAGTCATATTGGCAACAATGTCAGATACATCTACATGAAGCATGTCAGCAAACTCTTGGGAAGACGGAATCTTCTCTAAACCACTGAACGGAAACTGATCAAGAATAAGTATACCCACATGATAGGCATACTCCTCAAGTGTAGGAAAAAGCTGGAAATCTGGAAAAGTGAAGCACCGATACAAGGGATCATAGAACTGTACCAACATACTCATCAGACCTTCATCTACTTTGGTAGAAAGAATATATAGAAGCTTCCCATGGCGAGCTTTGAACTCCAAAGGCTCTAATACATAAGATGTCAAACTCCTTAACTCTTTTAAGTCGGGTTGTCTGAAACTGTACTTCTTCGTATTCCTTCTTTGCTTATCCATGTCTGAAAATTTACAAATAGACCTCTTAAGTTCCTTGAAAATTTTCAATGTTGATGATATGGATGCAAATGAATACATGAATGCATGGATGCAACAATCACACTCAAGGATCAAGCAAGTCACACCACACAAAGGTCACGGGATGGCTCAAGTCATCGTCAATATCAATCATCCATTTTGGTGGATTATAGTTTACACCTTATCAACACCCAAGTTCCAACGATATTGAGGATATACGAGAACGGATCAACCGCGAATCAAGGGTTTGTTGTGAGTCATAAGCATGGAGTCTCGGTTAAGAACCACCCAAAGGGAGTGTACTATGGTTAAACTTGAAAATCATGTTCTAAAAGGGGTCCCATAGTCATGATCTCATCTTTCGGATATTATCAGATAAAACGACTACTCGTTCTCCAAAAATATTCTCAAGAGGGACTCTTATGAGTGTAGTATCGCGTAACAATCGCCTCAAGTCTTACACTTGAACGAACTTCGCACTACGTCCTAAAATAGGCCAAGATGGGCTAGGTATCTAAGGTCATTGGCTTCTAAGGTTTATATTGGAAAGAGTAATGCCTAACCACGACTACTCGTGTGACATTATTGATCCTAACAAGACCTCCACCAAGTGAATGGGATTGCAAGTCAACTTGCTAAGGAATAACTCCACACAAGTCAACAAGACTATGCCATTCTCCTATCATAAGTGCACTCGAGTTTGGGTATAGAACTCATATCACAAGAAACCACCAAGCATACGAGCAATATATATCAAGCAATTCATACATTACAAGCAATACAATCATCCCAAATTTGCACAAAAATATGTCACAAATAAATATAAACATACAACACACAAGCAAAAAGTAGGCTAAACCCACTAGAGAAATGTTTCATCCCCAACAGAGTCGCCACTTTTCTGTAGTAGGGTTTTCGTTACCTTTAGGTTTATTAACTAAACCAAAAGTAAAAATATAATTCGAGTCGCCACCGCACTTTTATTTGTCCAAAGGAAAGGCTAAAAAGCGAACAAAAGCCAAGTAAGAAGTTTTATCAAATCAAAAACTAATAAAAATGTCAAAGATCTGGGTAAGGGGGTTGGTTATGAAATTGGAAGGTTTTATGCACCCAAAACATCCTTAGTACTCTAAGGGAACCCTTTTTGCAAATGTGTGTTGTAGGTTGGTATTTGTGAAAATATGTGCAAAAGATTGGAGGGACGAGAAGAGAATAGATTATATTTACAAATTTTGTTGTTTGAATGGATGAACCCATTGCCTACGTACCATTACAAAGGTAGGATCAAAACCTCGTAGTTCGGGGTAAAAATCACAAAGATTGGTGAATTGATTTGACCAAAAGCCTTATGGTCTTTTGTTATCAAAGGGAGAAAACTCAACCTAAACCAACAATCCACCATGTGAGGAGAGCTTCAACATACTAGTGAGGGGTTAACCCTATAATAAGTATGGAAGACTTATAATCCAATCACTAAGGATAAGGTGAGATTCACATCAACCACTATGATAACTCAAACCCATGACTAATGTTTATGAAAAGGTTTTAATAAAGTGGCCATTGGAACCACAAAAACAACTTGAAGTGAGTTAGGTTTACAAGTTAGATTTATTTACAAAATAAAGTCAAAGTTGGATTAAGATTTATTCATAATGAGTATTGATGAAAAATAGTTTTGAAAAGTCAAAGGTATAAGGCCTAGGTTTCTAGTTTAAAACAAAGTCAAAGTTTGAAGAAAAGATTTTGGCTTGGGTTAGAGTGAGGAGAAGAAGAGAAGGGTTAGTCCTAAAGCAAGCAAAGATACGAGAGAAGATAAAAGCCTTGGAGTTCCTTTTCTTGAAATCAAAGAGATGATTCAAGATGCTCCTTTCCTTTGGATTTAACATACAATCAAGCAATCAAATAAATTAGATTCAAGCTCCTAGGATCTCTATTTGGCTTGTCTATCTTAACTTGGCTATTCATGACAATGATCCTCTTTACTATCTCAAGATGCAATCCCTATCACATAAGAGCAAACATCAAAAAGTTCACAACACAATAAGGGGAATGGACAAAGAATAAGTTTGGAAGAGAAGTCCTTTAAAGTCAACTTTGAAATTTAGCATTCTAAAGGCATGAGGCCTAGTTGCTCTTCAACAAGTTTAGCATTCTAAAGGCATGAGGCCTAGTTGCTCTTGGACTCCTTTAAGCATATGTATGTCCTAATTCTATGTTTTTTCTCCTTTTTGCATTAGGTTCACACAAAACAAAGACAAAACAATCACAAGACAACAATATATTTATATACAATAATGAGCTCAAATGAGCAAAAGGAAAATGACATAAGCATAAAGTATGTGCTCAAGTGAGCAAAATGAAAAGCGATATGAATAAATGAGCAAGAAATAAATGGCATTAAAGTAAAGGGCAAGAAATTAAATGCTCAAATTAAAGTTAGTAATTAGTGAAGTTATTTTAGTTTATCATAAGACAATGTAGCGCTATGTTAAGCAATCGTAAGTGGAATAATGTAGTAGTCACACCTATCTGAGGTTGGTCAATAAAACTATAGGCAAATAAACACAAGTTAGAGATCATGACTAGTAAGCTAAACTCCACAAACTTGCCATGCCAAAACAAAAGGGAAGGGCCTTGTATGGACTTTAGGTTTTTTGCTTGACCAAGAAGCAGCCTATCTTGGACACAAAACAACCCACTTGATCTTGGATCAAGTTGAATTTGGTTTGGATCAAAGAAGGTTAAACCTCTCATTTGTCAAGACCAACCATAAGACATTAACTCATTGGCCAAATGATGAAAAGAAAGGGATGAAGATGAAATGGATGGAAAGAGAATTCAAGCATCAAACTCAATTGATCAAATGTGAACCAAGTCATCATCAATCAAGGCTAAACAGAAAAGAAATGAAGATTACAAGTCAACAAGTCAACCATAATTTTTTGGTATTTTTTGAATTAAAAATAAATGCAAATAAAATAAAACAAAATATGGTCAAACCTCAAATTTAATTTAAATCAACTTCAACAAGTCCAATTAAATTCTCATAGGTCTAACATGGTCAAACAAACTTTGACAAATTTTCTCAATAATTTTTGAAATCAGAAACTATTTAAAAACAATTAAAAACAATGAAAAATAACACAATATGAATTAAAATCTCAAATAAATCTCAAATTAATTAAGAAATTGATGAGACTATTTTTCATTGAATTATCATGATCCATAAGTGTTAGGAAAATATTTTTGGATTTTTCAAATATCAGAAAGTAATTAAAAATAAATTAAAACTATTAAAAATAAAATGATTCACAAAAAATATTAAATGAAGTCACAAAAATAATTAAAAATCAAAATATGAAACTAGATTTTTCAAGATTTTTTTTTGGCATTGGTCTCATATTTTTGTGACTTCAAATAAAATATTTATGAATTTTTAAAAAGAAATGGAAATAACTGAAATTAAAAGAAAATAGGAATAATAGAAAAATCCAGCGCCACAGGATCAATTCACTAATTGACGTGGCATGATCAAATGGCTCAGAGGCGCGGATGCATGGTGAACTCAAGTCAAGCGCGCAACACATGGCATTAAAACAAGTAATCACATTGGATGACCAAGATTATAACGTTTAGGCACGATCCAAAGGCTGTGAAGCAACCCCGTGGGGATGGTGGTGGAAACCACCATCTTCTCTGGTGATCTAACCATTTCCGGCCACCATGCGCAGGAAAATAAATTGTAATGAAAATGAAATGTAAGGACATCAAAATGAAGCTTAGGTGATGTACATCACCACTGTAACCATGGATCATCCTCACTCTTCCTATTTAGAGAGAAATTTAAGATGGAAGATCATGGTGTGTCAACTGAAATGGCACGTTTTGAACAATTAATACCACCACTGGCCTGCCTCGAGTGAGAGGACTTCAGAAAACTTCATAAACCAAAGAAAATCACATTGAATTGCAAGATCTAGATCAAAAAAGTTTGAGGTTCTACCTCTGAAATGAAGCTTCAAATGGAACGAATTCTTCAAGATCTTGATCTGCTTTTTCTCTGGAAGTGTGATGGAGATGATAGGTTAAGGAATTGAGCTTTAAAAATCAACTAATGATGTTGAATTTCAAGCTTGAAAAAGAGAAAGAAAACTTAAAATTCCTTTAGTGAGGGTTGGGATTTCAATTCTGCAGCACTTCAGGTCTCCACTTAGTTGCCAATTGAATGAGAATGAACACTTATTTATAGTTGAAATGGATTGCAAGGCATGGTTCCCTCGTGTGCATGGGATTTGAATTCTCCTTGCATGGGCCTGTACAGGCGCATGTAAGGCCCAACGATGGGTGCAAATCCTTGCTGATGCCAACTGGAAATGAATTGGACGTGCATAATGAACTACACAAGCTTGCACATCAAGTTATATCATGAAATGCCAAAATGGACATAAAAAGAAAGCTCTTTGAAACTCACACATGGAAAGTCCAAAAAAGTAATATGAGTAATGGTTGGAAAGCCCTTGAAATAAGGAACAAAAGTCATGTTGGGCAAAAATTCATTTGGAATTTGGAAATTAGTGAAAATTGGCTGTAAAAGTCTGGGTACAAAACATGTCTAGGTCACCCTTTGAAAATTTCCACCAAAAGCAAGCATCTTCAAGCCCCTTTATTTCCATGATTCAAGCTTCAAATGAAAAAACCTACAACATAAAAGTTGTAGATCGTTTCAAGATGGTAAATTTAGACTTAAATTTTGCATCATTTAGATTTTTCATGATAAATTCATTGGCATTTGAAGTTGGACATTTTTCAAATTCAAAGACTTAGGTCCAAAGTGACCTATAATGTTTTGTATTATCACATGTGTTTCTTTTAGGATTATGAAATTTTGTCCAACATAACATTTTAAGTAGACATATTAATATTTCCAATGCATTTGGTCTCACTTCAAAATCATAAATATTAAGGAAGTTAGGTCCTTGGGAAGTTGACCCAAAATTAGGGTTTCAGTCAAAATGACCTATAATGTTTTGAAATGAATGATGACCTTCAAAGTTTCATATGGATTTTTTATGAACATGAAAGTTGTCCATATGGTTCTTAAGAACATTGTTTCTATTGGGGTCATCTTCATTTGACAAAAACATTAAAAGTTGCATCTCAGTGATCTTCAGTTTGGTCAGATGACTTGACTGGTCAACGTTTCAAGGCCATACTTCCAATCTTGATGAATGAATGATTGAGGATCCTCAAATAGGCTCATATATGCATAAAATGATTAATTAAATAACTTCCCTTTATTAAATTTGATCATAGGTTGAGGTTGCTTCATGAGCAAGGCATAGTCAATGCACAGTTGAATTAAGGTTTCCTTGGGAAACAATCCTCAAGCCCTTTGGGTTATCTTGATCAAATTGGCAAATTGAGATACTTGGGAGACATATATGATTATTAGGAACCTTGTGGACCATTTTCATGCTTTTTTCCATCTTCATCTAGCCACTGCATTGAGCTTAGGAGCCTCCTAGGAGCAGGGGAGCACATGATCACTTGAGCTTCAAAACAAAAAGAGTTAGTGACATATTTTTGTGGTTTTGGTTAATCAAAAATAAGAAAAGCAATAATATACAATACAAGCATGCTTGGTGGTCTCCAACCACTCACACAAGTCCCACCCCTAGGGTTAAGGAGCCAAACATGCTATGATCCTTGAGGCAATGCACTGAGCAATGATATGATGCCATGAGGGATCTTAGGGTCAAAATTAGGGTCTTACACAGCTTCAACAACCTCATTCATCTTATGTTTGTAGGGAGAAGAATTATGATGTGCAATATTGAAGTCTTTACAAAGAGCTTCCACCATATTATGGTTCAAGTTCGATCCCTTATCAGTAATGATCTTACTTGGCACACCATAACGACATATGATCTGATTCTTGATAAACCGCACAAAAACTTGCTTGGTCACATTCACATACGATGCCGCTTCAACCCACTTTGTGAATTAGTCGATAGCCACCAAAATGAAATGATGTCCTTTTGAAGCTTTGGGCTCAATCATGACAATCATATCAATTCCCCACATGGAGAAGGGCCATGGGGAGGAAATGACGTTCAAACGTGTCGGAGGAACATGAACCTTATTTGCATATATTTGACACTTGTGGCATTTATTCACAAACTTGCAATAGTCAGATTCCATTATCATCCAATAGTAACATGCTCACAACATCTTCTTTGCCATAGCATCTCCATTGGAATGAGTACCAAAAGAACCTTCATGGACTTCAGTCATCAATAAGTCTGCTTCGTATCTATCCACGCATGTGAGCATAACCATATCGAAGTTTCTCTTGTACAACACATCACCATTCAGGTAGAAATTGCCAACTAATCTTCTCAAAGTCTCCATATCTTTCAAAGATGCCCTAGACGGGTAAATCTGAATTTGGAGGAAACATTTGATATCAAAATACCACGGCTTCTCGTCTTTAACTTCTTTGAAAACAAACACATGAGTTGGCCTATTAAGACACATCATATTTAAATTAGGGACCTCATTCCAATATTTCACTACAACGATTGAAGCCAACGTTGCAAGAGCATCTGCCATCCAATTTTCATCTCGAGGGATATGATGAAACTCAACCTTTGTAAAGAAAGTTGAAATCCTCCTCGCATAATATCTATATGGTATCAAACCAGGTTGATTCGTCTCCCATTCACCTTTGATCTGATTCACAACCAAAGTTGAATCTCCATAGACGTCTAAGTACTTGATTCTGAGATCAATGGCCTCTTCAATCCCCATAATGCAAGCTTCATACTCAGCCATGTTGTTTGTACCCTTGAAAGTTAATCTAACTGTAAACGGAAAATGAGTGTCTTGAGGAGTAATAATCACTGCCCCAATGCCATTTCCATATTTATTAACAGCTCCATCAAATGCCATGCCACAACGAGAACTAGGTTCTGGCCCTTCTTCAAGCAATGGTTCATCACAATCTTTCATTTTCAAGTACAAGATCTCTTCGTCAGGAAAATCATACTGCTCTGGCTGATAATCTTCAATTGGTTGGTGAGCCAAATGGTCAGCCAAGACACTACCTTTGATCGCTTTCTAGGATCGGTATTCAATATCGTACTCGGATAACAACATCTGCCAACGGGCAATCCTCCCGGTTAAATCAGGCTTCTCAAAAATATACGTTATTGGATCCATTTTGGATATCAACCAAGTGGTATGATTCAACATATATTGGCACAGTCGCTTAGCAGCCCAAGCCAATGCGCAATAAGTTTTCTCTAGCATAGAATACCGAGTCTCACAATCGGTGAATTTCTTACTAAGGTAGTAAATAGCATATTCTTTCTTTCCAGTCTCATCTTGCTGACCAAGAACACAACCCATACTTTTTTCAAGCACAGTCAAATACATGATCAAAGGTCTTCCTTCAACAGGCGGAGACAGAATTGAAGGCTCAAGCAGATACTCTTTGATACTGTCAAAAGCTTTTTGGCAGTCTTTAGTCCAATCACAAGACTGATCTTTCCGAAGAAGCTTGAATATAGGCGCACATGTGGCAGTCATGTGTGAAATGAATCTTGAGATATAATTCAAGCGGCCGAGAAAACCTCTGACTTGCTTCTCAGTTTTGGGCACAGGCATCTCTTGTATTGTTTTGACCTTGGCAGGATCAACTTCAATACCGTTCTCGCTGACAATAAAGCCCAACAACTTACCAAAACGAACACCAAAAGTACATTTATTGGGATTCAAGCGGAGTTTATATTTCCTCAAACGTTGGAATAGCTTCAACAAATGCTTAACATGTTCCTTTTCATCAATGGATTTAGCATTCATATCATCAACATAGACTACGATCTCTTTACGCATCATATCATGAAAAAGAGTAGTCATTGCTCTTTGGTAAGTTGCACCAGTATTCTTTAAACCGAAAGGCATCACTCTATAACAGAATGTTCCCAAAGGTGTAATGAATGTGGTCTTCCCCATATCTTCGGGTGCCATCTTGATCTGATTATATCCGGAAAATCCGTCCATAAACGAAAAGACTTTGAATTTAGCTGTATTGTCTACCAACATATCAATGTGTGGCAGAGGGAAATCATCTTTCGGACTAGCTCTTTTCAAATATCTATAATCAACATAGATGCAGACTTTTCCATCCTTCTTCACAACAGACACGATATTGGCCACCCACTGCGGATACTCTACAGTAACAAGGAAACTGGCATGAATATGCTTTTGCACTTCTTCTTTGATCTTCACTGTCATATCAGGATGAGTCCTCCTCAATTTTTGTTTGACTGTCGGGCATTCTGGCTTCAACGGTAATCTATGCTCCACAATCTCAGAATCCAACCCAGGCATGTCTTGATAGGACCAAGCAAACACGTCGGAATACTCTCGGAGAAGATCAATCAACCCCTTCTTCACTTCAGGACACAGTCGAGATCCAATCTTGACCTCTTTCACCTCATCTTCTGAACCCAAGTTGACTAGATCAACCTGCTCTTCAAATGGCTTAATGGCTTTTTCCTCGTGCTCAAGTAGACGAGACAATTCATTAGATACTTCTTCATCACTCTCTTCCTCGGCCTCAAACACAGGGAATTCAAAGTTTGACGAAGAAGTAGGATCATTGTATTCAATGGGTTTAGAAACCAACCCGTATAATGATTTGATATTTTGATTTTAGAGAAGTGAATTGTGACCAAATATTATGCAGATGGACAATTATTATTTATTTATTTATGTTTTTTGTGATTACCATTTTTCAGAATAAAGCAAAAAGCAAAAATAAAACATCATAGATGTGGATGAATATAATTATATTTTATTGATGATCAAATTTGAAATGCCAAACAATGTTCACTTCTCCCTTAGGCACAGGAGAAGGATTTTCAAAAACAATAAAAAGCAATTACTTAGATCGATGCACAATAACAAGAATATCAACAGCAGTCCAATTGTTGCAAGATTTTCCATGCGTCACAAAATTGGTGCAGTCTTCATCTTCATCACCCTCGATCACTACAGCTAAGCGTTATTCATTACCATAAATGAACCCTTTGCTACGAAAACTGGGTTACACATCTTCAACTCTGTAATACCCCAAAATTTGTCCCCTCATTCATGCATTCATTTGTAGGTCATTTAAGATTTCATATTTCATTTCATCATGTCAATCAGGATTAGCTCCAAGAAGCTTGAATATCATCCAAGACGCTTTGTGGGTTCTATCTGGGTGATTAGTCAACACAAGGGAATGGCTTGAGTTACTCAATATGTTCAAATGGGGTCTATTCATCAAATGGGGTCTATTCATTAGTCAAAACGTTAATCTTGAAGGAGCAAAAGTCTGTGCCTGAGTTGTCATGCTCGCTAGGCGAGCAGCGTGGTTCGCTTAGCGAATCTGAACTGTCATGCTCGCTAGGCGAAGCGCACGCGTTTTAAAATATAACAGAAAATCCTGGACTTGGACCTCTCTCATTTGAGCCCACAAAGCCACGAAAATCAGGTTATAAATTCTGAAGTTTTAGTGAAACAAAACCCGGGGGGAAAAAATAGTGAGAGAAGAGCTAACAGAATTCAGAGCAGCCTCCGGACACTGAAGGGAACTCATCTGCAAAGAACCAATTCCCTCTCATATAAACCCTAAGATTGTTCGGCGAACCCAACGGTGCAATTCAATTTCATTCGATCTCTTCAGTCAGGTTTGCCTTATTCCCATTACTTTATGCTTTTAATTTGAATACTCTGAATGTATGAGGTATTATCGTGAGGTTTTGCATGTGGGTTTAGATGTGCATGAATATGTAGAACAATGCCTTGAATGTTCGATCACTTAATTTCTGGAAGGGATACCATAAGGTTTGGAGTCCCCGAAATCATCCTGTTATCAATGAAAAATCCAGAACCCGCAGGCGTTCGCTAGCACCATCGCTAGGCGAGCCTGTATCGAGGTTTCGCTAAGCCTTTGCTAGGCGAAGCAGTAGCGAGCGTGACAGAAGTTGTTTTTTTTGCTCTTTAATCTGTTCAGTGATTGTTATGACATGCTTTCTCTTGCCTCCGTGCACTGTTTACCTGACGCTTTGTTGTCATGTCCCTCTTGTTTGGTGCAACTCCTGATTGTACCCTATCTTGTTTCCCTAACCTGTTTGTTGAGTTTTTGTGAGGGCTCACATGACTCCTGAAGAAATAGCTTGGTATTCCACTTTATTTATGGAATACCACTTGGAGATTTATTCCGATTACTTGTACTGACTTGCTTTCTCTGATGGTGCTAGCCTGAGAGATCTCTGGGTTTCTTATTTCTTTAGTTGCTGTTACTTCGGATTTTTATCCGTGTGGTAGATCTCTTGATCCCTTTTACCTCTTTTCAGCATTTTTACCGCTTTCTTAGCTGGAAGACCACGATAGGAGGCAATGTTTTTGTGTGTTTACTTTTGTGCCTAAAGACCTCCAAGGAGAGGCATCAGTGCTAAAGACCTCCATGAAGAGGCAATTGACGGATAAAAGGGATTAGTAGTCAATCCCCCGTTATTCAGTGTGTCGTTCTTTATGCTCGCACTACGTGTCGATGCTTTAGAACAAAAGCCCAAGATCTTTTGTCCGGTCAGTCAGTGGAGAGGGTTCCACCTTTCTGAATCCCCACTTTTTGTCATGAGCTCACCCTGTCCAGGGTTAAGAGCTATGAGGTCTTATCCTCATTACCCTTTTGATTTGCTCACCCTGACGGTCAATGTCAGTGGTTAAGAGCCCATTTGATTACCTTTCCATGGCTTGTTTGTCGAGGTTGATATGACCCCTCTTGACTAAAGCCCTACCCACGTATATTTGAGCCCCCTTGTTGGCGTGTTTACTTTATGGATGTTTGTTTTGTATGGTGTGATCGTCTCCCCATAGGATTGCTAGGCTTCGTATAGTCTCTCATTTGCATGTCTATTAAGGTAGCACTGTTCCTTCGTCTAGGACTTCCTTTTTGCATGGGCACCCCTAAAACACAAACAAACTCATTGATCTTTCTTCTCCTAAGAACACGTTAACTCCTCCTACTACAGGCGAGTAAGTCTCCAAAGGTCGAGCATCCGGTAGATTGCGTAGTAACGTCGTTCACCCCAAAAACACAACCCTTAACCCCTAGCTAGCCGAACTATGGCTTTCTCTGATTCTCATTCTAGATGAGATACGTAGGCATAAGACGCGATGTCTTAGCGAGCACACTTCTCCTTAGCCAATAGGTTAGCCGAGCTACGAAGACTCTGATTCTCATATTCATATGAGATACGTATGCAGTGGATGCGATATCCGTGCGAGTCATTTTCTTTTGACCCCTCTTTTAGTAAATAGTACATTAGATAAACCGACACCCTTTAGGCAAGAACAACAAGAGTGGATCCCGTAGAGTACTACGGATGCGTAGGGGTGCTAATACCTTCCCTTCGCATAATCGGCTCCCGAACCCAAGATTTGGTTGCGAGACCTTATCTTTTCCTTTCCTTTTTTCCAGGTTTACTTCGAGCGTTTCCTTTCCCTCCTTTGGGATAAATAACGCACGGTGGCGACTCTTCTGTCATTTTCTTTTTTCGCCGGTTGTTTTCGCAGCTTGCGACAGCTGGCGACTCTGCTGGGGATATATTTTCCCTAGTGGGCCTTTCCTAGCGTTTGTTTGTTTATTATCTATTGTGTGTTATTTATTTATTGCTTTGCATACTTATCTGCTTGCATTGCATCCTATGTGCGTTTTACTGTTTCATGCATACTGTGTTAGCTGTGTCTGTTTCGCTGTTGGGTGAGAATCACAAGAGGTAAAAGACCCAATACACAGGCTATGAGTGAACTTTAGGACACCTAGGAATAGAGTGATTCATGGGAAGCGGGTGGTATGGCGCCACTTAGCGGAACATGGTATCACGAGCAGTTCAGATTCTGATGGGGTATTATCGTTGCATACACCTGGTGTGCATATGATGATATTCTTGAAAGGATTGTTTATCCTGCGTTTCTCTTGACCTTACCCTGGCCTAGATTACACCCGTGAGTGGGGCGGGAATGAATCATTTACAGGTACTGATGGTGACTTGTTCTATTGGTGACTTTTGTTTGGTTCTTGATGGTGACCGTTGGTTCTGAAGTATGGGTTCTAAGTCGATGACCGTGTTCCATGGTTCCCGGTTCCGAATTGATGCTGAAGTTCTGATCCTGTGCCTCGCAATATACACCCAGCCATTGTTTCATCATTTTGCATCACATCATTTTGCATCACATCATTTTACATTCATATCATTTAACACATGTTTATCTATTCCCAGAGGTTTATATCTTCTTCTTGATTCTAGTCGGGGTTTTCTTCTTACACTTTTATCTGACGAGAGACTGGAATCAAGGGGGTAGAATACCCTTTGGAATTGATAAACATGTCATTGCATTTACATATTCATTTGTATATCTTGCATAATAGGTACCGCCACAGTGTTCTCAGTTTGTTTGGTGTTCAACTAGCAGGATAGCTGACTCAGGCATTCACCGGTACGGTACCCGCAGGAATCAACAGAGAGTAATGGAAAGCCTACAAGCAGAGTTCGCCGAGATGAAGATTCGCATGAATCAATTCATGGATGTGGTTCAAGGGGTGGCTCAGGGGCATCAAGAGCTCAGGAAGATGATGCAGAGGAATCCCGCCACTACTCAACCCGAGACGTTGACTGATCCTCCAGCTGGAGAGGCTAACGAACCCAGTGGACCGGGGCCTATCCCGATCCCACGTAACAACCCTGATCAACCACCCATCCATGATGATCAGGACGATCAGTTCCCCCTACTTCAGGAAGACTTTGGCATGGGCCATGGCATGGACCCCATGTTTAGAAGATTAGAGGAGAGGCTGAAGGCAAGGGAAGGACAGAATCCTCTGGGAGTAGACGTTGCTGACTTGGGATTGGTTCCAGGTGTGAGAGTTCCGCCAAAATTCAAAGTCCCCGCGTTTGATAGGTACAATGGCAACTCTTGCCCGAAGACCCATGTGCAAGCCTATTTCCGTAAAATGGTTGCGTACTCTGACGATGAAAAGTTGCTTATGTACTTTTTCCAGGATAGCCTAGCTGGGGCATCCTTGGAATGGTATATGAGGCTGGATAGAGTCCACATCCGCTGCTGGAGGGATTTGGCTGAGGCTTTCGTGAAGCAGTATCAGTATAACGCAGACATGGCTCCGGACAGAGCTCAACTTCAGAATCTGTCTCTTAAAAGCAATGAGTGCTTCAGGGAATACGCTCAACACTGGAGGGAGACAGCTTCCCGTGTTCAACCTCCTATGTTGGAGAAGGAAATGGCTAACATGTTCATGAACACTCTACCCGGACCTTACTTGGAGCGCCTGGTGGGTTGCAATGCCTCCAACTTTGCTGATGTAGTCTCTACCGGAGAGAGGGTGGAGAATTACCTGAAGACATACAAGATCTAGAGTGGAGGTGGATCTTCATCAGGGGTGAAGAAGCCGTTCATTCAGGGACAGAAGAGGAGAGAAGGGGACGCAAATTCCGTATCTTCTCATAAAGACAGGGGTAACCGGAGGAATAACTTTCAGAACTATCATCAACAACCGTATGTTGCGGCTGTGACCATTCCGGTTGCAGCACCACTACAACAACAATCACAACGTCAGCAAACTCAGTACCAGCAACAACAACCGGGTAACAGACCCGCCTATCAACAGAGGCAAAGGATGATGGACCGGCGTTTCGACACTCTTCCAATGTCATACGCTCAGTTGCTTTCTAGTCTTCAACAACTACAACTTGTGCAGTTACGCACTCTGGCTCTTCCTGTTGGTAGGCTTCCAGTGGGTTACGACACCAACGCTAGGTGCAACTTCCACTCTGGGGCACCTGGCCACAATATTGAGAACTGCAAAGCTTTTAAGCACGTAGTTCAGGACCTCATAGATTCAAAGGCCATCGACCTTGCACCGACTCTGAATGTCGTCAACAATCCCATGCCCCAACATGGTGGTGCGAATGTTAATATGATGGAAGGGGAAGCCAGACCCGTCGAAGATGTGTTGAAGCTGAAGACTCCGTTGTCGGATATCAAGGGCTACTTGCTGAAGGCCGATGTTTTCCCCGGTTGTGGGAAGGGTTGTATGGATTGTGCTACTCAGAGTGGAGGTTGTTTGAAGCTACAGCAGGGTATCCAGGCCTTGCTCGACAAAGGTATCCTCCAGGTTGAAGATTTGTCTGCCCAAGAGTCTGTTGAAGAGGCGTTTGAGAATGCTGGCCAGATCTCTACAATCGATGAAGAAGATGGGGATAGTGATTGCGACATCGATAACTTGGTGCGTCCGAGGATCCCGGGTGAAGTCATCAACAATTGGTCTTCTGAGGAGATTGTCCAAGTCACTTTTCTGGAGGAGTAACTTTTCTTGTTTATTCATGCATATCCAAGTCTTACGTTCCGCCCAGGGCGTAATGACTCATTGTAGGGCTCATCTATGTGGATACCTGCATTTTTTTATCATAAATAAAGGACGTCTTTTTGCACTCAAATATTTTGCTCACTGTCTTTCTATTTTTGCAGTTTTTTAAAAAATAAAAAAAATACATTTGGCAATGTTTTGTTTATCTTTCATTCCTTGTTCACACTCATAAGCACATACCATCACTCATGCAGATGCACACCACCGGATCCTATTGATAACATTTCTGCTATGGCTCGCTTCGACTTTGAAAATCCAATCTTTCAAGCTGAAGAAGAGGGTGATGAAGACTGTGAACTCACTGAAGAACTTACCAGGCTATTAAAACAGGAGGAAAGGGTCATTCGACCGCATCAAGAGTCTATTGAAGTGATTAATCTTGGCACCAAGGGCGTCAAGATAGAAATCAAGGTAGGGGCTGCTTTGGGAGATAATGTGAAGAAGAGGCTGATTGAATTGCTGCAAGAGTATGTTGACATCTTCGCCTGGTCTTATCAGGACATGCCAGGGCTTGACACAGACATCGTGGTACACCGCTTTCCTCTCAAAGAAGGTTGTCCTCTGGTCAAGCAGAAGCTCAGAAGAACAAGACCAGAGATGGCAGTCAAGATAAAGGAAGAAGTGCAAAAACAGTTGGATGCAGGGTTTCTAGTGGTTACAAATTATCCGCCATGGGTTGCAAACATCGTTCCAGTACCTAAGAAGGATGGAAAGGTACGGATGTGTGTCGACTACCGGGATCTGAACAGAGCCAGCCCTAAGGATGACTTCCCATTACCTCACATTGACGTTTTGGTGGATAACACGGCTCAGTTCTCGGTATTCTCCTTCATGGATGGATTTTCTGGCTATAATCAAATTAAGATGGCACCAGAAGACATGGAGAAGACAACTTTCATAGCCCCATGGGGAACCTTCTGCTACAAGGTGATGTCGTTTGGTCTGAAAATGTGGGGGCAACATATCAACGAGCGATGGTGACTCTTTTCCATGATATGATTCATCACGAAATCGAGGTTTATGTTGACGATATGATTGCCAAATCTCAGACAAAAGAAGAACATTTGGTGAATTTACAGAAACTGTTCGAGCGTTTGAGAAAATTCAAGCTGAGGCTTAATCCGAACAAGTGTACTTTCGGGGTGAGATCTGGAAAACTGCTGGGTTTTATTGTTAGTGAAAAAGGGATTGAGGTGGATCCGGCCAAAGTAAAAGCGATACAGGAAATGCCTGAGCCAAGAACAGAAAAACAAGTCCGTGGTTTCTTAGGGAGGCTGAACTACATTGCAAGGTTCATCTCTCACCTAACAGCCACGTGCGAGCCAATTTTCAAGTTGCTGAGAAAAGATCAGGCTATCAGGTGGAACGGTGATTGCCAAAGAGCTTTTGAAAAGATAAAAGAGTATTTACAGAATCCTCCTATCCTTATGCCTCCGGTCCCAGGGAGACCGCTGATTATGTACTTGACAGTACTCGATAATTCTATGGGTGGTGTTCTCGGTCAACACGACGAGGTAGGTAGGAAAAAGCATGCCATCTACTACCTGAGTAAGAAATTCACAGATTGCGAGTCGAGATACTCAATGCTTGAAAAGACGTGTTGTGCACTTGCATGGGCTGCTAAGCGATTGAGACAATACATGCTGACTCACACAACCTTATTGATCTCCAAGATGGATCTAGTCAAGTATATATTCGAGAAGCCAGCTCTCACCGGAAGGGTTGCTCGGTGGCAAATGGTACTGACAGAGTACGACATCCAGTATACGTCCTAGAAAGCTATCAAGGGGAGTATTTTGTCAGATTATCTTGCTCAACAGCCGGTTGAAGATTATGAGCCGATGAAGTTTAATTTTCCAGATGAAGACATCATGTTCCTCAAGACGAAAGACTGCGAAGAGCCAGTTGTTGAGGAGGGACATGGTCCAGACGAAAAGTGGACTTTGTTGTTTGATGAGGCTGTCAATGCCAGAGGAAGTGGAATTGGTGCTGTCATTACTACTCCGAAAGGTGTCCACATGCCTTTCACCGCTCGCCTGACTTTCGAGTGCACCAATAATGAAGCTGAGTATGAAGCTTGTATCTTGGGTATTGAGCAAGCCATTGATTTGAGAATCAAGACTCTAGACATCTTCGGAGATTCAACTCTAGTGATCAATCAAGTAAATGGCGATTGGAACACCCTCCAGCCTACTCTGGTCCCCTACAGAGACTACACGAGAAGACTGTTGAATTTCTTCACAACAGTAAAGTTGTATCATATACCTCGTGACGAGAACCAGATGGCAGATGCTCTTGCCACTCTATCCTCCATGATCAAGGTGACTAGGTTTGATGTTATGCGCCTTGATAGGGCCGCGTATGTGTTTGCTGCTGAACTGGTAGTTGATGACAAGCCCTGGTATCACGACATCAAGTGCTTTCTGAAGAATCAAGAGTACCCGGCAGGGGCATCCAACAATGATAGAAAGACTTTGAGAAGATTGACAGGCAATTTCTTCTTGAACAAAGATGATGTGCTGTATAAGAGAAACTTCGACATGGTTTTGCTCAGATGCGTAGATAGACACGAAGCAGACATGTTAATGCAAGAAGTTCATGAAGGCTCCTTTGGTACTCACGCCGACGGACATGTGATGGCTAAGAAATTGTTGAGAGCGGGTTATTACTGGATGACCATGGAATCTGATTGTTTCAAATATGCTCGGAAGTGTCATAAATGCCAGATTTATGCTGATAAGGTGCATGTGCCACCAAATCCTTTGAATGTGATGTCTTCACTGTGGCCTTTTGCTATGTGGGGCATTGATATGATTGGAAGGATTGAGCCGACCGCCTCCAATGGGCATCGCTTCATCCTTGTTGCCATGGACTATTTCACCAAGTGGGTCGAAGCAGCGTCATTCACGAATGTCACCAGACATGTGGTTGCCCGATTCATTAAGAAAGAAATTACCTGTCGCTATGGGGTTCCTGAAAGAATCATTACTGACAATGGTTCTAATCTCAATAACAAAATGATGAAGGAGTTATGCCAAAACTTCAACATTCAGCATCATAACTCTTCCCCTTATCGCCCTAAGATGAACGACGTTGTTGAGGCAGCAAATAAGAACATAAAGAAGATTGTGCAGAAGATGGTCGTTACGTACAGTACTTTAGTACGTACATCGACCGGGGCAACCCCTTACTCCCTTGTGTATGGTATGGAAGCAGTCCTACCTGTTGAAGTGGAGATTCCTTCTCTAAGAGTCCTGTTGGATGTCAAGTTAGATGAAGCTGAATGGATTCGGACAAGGTTCAATGAGTTGAGTCTTATCGAGGAGAAGCGAATGGCAGCCATTTGTCATGGGCAGTTGTATCAGAGTCGGATGAAGTGAGCCTTTGATCGGAGAGTGCGTCCGCGATGTTTCCAAGTTGGAGATTTAGTGTTGAAAAGGATCCTTCCTCCTCAGACAAATCACAGGGGCAAGTGGACTCCTAACTATGATGGACCATACATCATCACCAAGGTTTTCGATGGTGGAGCCTTAATGCTTGCAACTATGGATGGTGAAAACTTCACTTCCCCTGTGAACTCAGATGCAGTTAAAAAATACTTCGCATAAAATAGACCCGCTGGACAATAAAAAGAACAGTCCAGGAAAAAATGGGCATCCCGACGAACCAAGAAAATGAAAAGGTTCGGGAAAAAATTAGGGATTAAAAAAAAAAAGAAAAGATTGTACACCCGGTAAGCTGAAAACCTGAAAGGACAACTTAGGCAAAAATGGGTATCCCGGTGGTTTGAAAACCCGAAAAGGGTGATCCAGGCAAAAGTTAGGGATTAAGCGAATGAATGCGTTCCGAGTAGTTCTGAATCTCATCTCGTGTCGATAACTGGAAATTTTCGGAGGGTAGGAAACAGTCCAATCACTCTTTTCAAAAAGCTGATCATCTGGAGGATCTTGAAGACGAGCGAGTCATAGCAGAATTGGAATCCGATAGGAATCCATTTCACATTGCCATTAGATTAATTTCTGTTTTATCTTTTGTGCGATTACCTCTTTCCAGGGATCGCTTCCCGATGTAAATGCCTATTCAGAGGCCACTCAATTAATAAAATCATGTTATTCAGTATATCCCCGTTTTTATTTTCTCTTTACTGTTTTGTTTGCAAAAATGACGTCCGAATTTTTGATAAACATTGCATCATGAAACATAAGAGCTTTACAGGTACATGCTTAATAAACATTTAAAATTGTTGTAAAGTTTAAGTGCTTTGGATCTTCTATTCAGAACAGGTACACTCGGGGCATTTCCTTAAGGTCCCCATCAGATGATCACGGATGTTTTTCCTCAAACAGTTGGAATTTGGTATCTTATCCATGCAGAGCTGGTCCAAGCGTTGGATTCTTCAATCCCCAGCAGGTTATCACTACTGTACTTCCCCAAGCATTTGCTTCAAATTATACACTCCCCAGTAGAGTTGACAGTGCCAGACTGTATATCCCCAACGGAGTTGACAGTGCCAGACTATATCTTCCCAGCAGAAGCGGCTGCTCCTCAGAGTTCGATGACAGATCGATGATCTCGACGCTAGGTCCATGGTCTCTTTCCTTGAAGCAGAATCTCAGTACCGTATCGGTGTTTGCTTCCCCTGCTGAGTCGTCTCCCTCGCAGATTATGGTTGCCAGAACCACTGCCGCTTTCCTCAACAGCAAGTTCTCAATGCCATTCTCTCCCCAGTCAGAGTCTCAGTATTTTGTCATTGCCAAAACACCGTGTGGTGGGTCATTTCCCCACAGAGTTCTCTGTGCTGTGCATCTCCAACAGTCTCGCCAGGGTCCAGAAGATGGTGATCATTTCCCCAGCAGAATTCCTTGCCTCAGCTTGGCATTCTCCTCGGCATTTCGCATCCCTGCATGTAGGATCATATTGCATTGCATCCTCCCAAATCGCGTAGCATTTCCATTTTCATGGAGCATTACGCCATTGAAAAATTCAAACATACGCATGTAAAGTATAAAACATTCTCCGTATCTGTAGCACCTCAAATTTGCACCTATCATTGTACATACATTTTCATATTAGGTCATAGCATATCATGGTCCATTGCATAGCATTGCATTGCCTCTTTTGCCTCAAGTGCAAGCCGATCAAGGAATTAGGTCAAACTGATCAGGAGATCAGTCAGACAAGCAAGCAAGCACAATTCTCAAGGAGCCAAGGCCCTAGGGTTTGTCCAACAAGTTCACATGACTTGGAGGTCCATTTGAAGTGTTAAAGTCAAGGGTTGAAGGCTCAGAGGTCATCAGTTCATGCACAGACAGTCAAAAGTCAAAGAAAGTCAACAGTCAGTCAAAGCAGTGGATGGTGACCATTCTTGTGGAATTTGGGCACCATGATCAATAATCAAGAGTTCATACAACTTGGGACATCATTTGAAGTCAAATTCTCAAGGAATTAGGGTTTGGAAGTCCTCAGTCAATGAGCAGACAGCCAGAAACCCTAAAAGTCAACTGTTGGTCAACTGTCCATTTAATCAGTGATTTGATGATTGGAATTGGTTTGTGAGAGCTCATTCATGTCCAAATAGGCCTCATATATCATGTCAAACACCATGATGGAAGAATTTGAAGCCAGATCAAAATTTTCCAAAAATGGAAACTGGACCTGTAACTGAAACCTGCCATAAATGGAAAGTCTTGATCCTCAAACTTACATCATGATACAAGCTTCAAATGAATTTTTGCCCAACATGAAAGTTGAATATCTTGTTCTCCCATTTCCAAAAAGTCCAAGAAATCTTAATTCCCATGTGTGGTTGGCAAGTTATGATCGAATCGATTTCAGAAATTCTTGAACTTCAAAAGGCCATATCTCTCAAACCGTTTGGCCAATTTTGGTGGGGTTTTTTTCTACAAGTCACATTTGATCCCCTCTTTCCAAAAATATAAATTTCATGAGCCAAAACTTCACCAATCAAAATGGCATTTTTTGACCTATCTCATTTAAATGCAAGTTTGACCAATGTTTGACTTTTTGAAATAAACATTTTTCTAACATTTGGCCAATTGGAACAGCTCAGAAATATCATTTAAAACATGTTTGCCAAGTCAAATTATGTAGTACATGAAGCCATTACTTAGTTGCTTGGAATTTGAAAAAGTACAAGTTTCACTATGCTACTCCATGCTTGCATTTGAACCATGCCTTGTACCACAACCTAGCAGCATTGTGCATCATTTCTCTGTCAGTTTGAAACACATGTTGCAGCTTAAAAAACCAGCAAAACAAAGTCCATACTTACTTGCTTGAAATTGGGAAGAAAGGACCAAAACCATACCATGCCTTGTACTGTCCAGCAGAGTTTTGTTCATCATTTTCTGTCATGAGGACATTAGTAGCAGCAGCAACCCACACTGCAGACAGACTTCACTCATGCACCTTGCTGTTGCATTTTAGAGCCATCAAAAAACACATTACAGGCAGAACTGGACTCATTCATTCATGCTGAAAAAAAAACACTTTGGCCATATTCTTCTAAAACCTGTCAAACTCCAAACCAAGAAACATCCAACAGCAGGAGAACAAAAGCTGGCTTGGCTTGAGGCAATATGTCCCAGCATTTTCTGTCATAGCAGACACACAAACCAACATAACAAACACAAAGTCATGGCTCATTCATCCTAGAAAAAACTGTATTGACTTTGCTTTGGCACTTTTAGAATTTTCTGTCTAAACTTCCAACAAAACCTGATCTTTTGCATTGTGAGAAGTCTGTCCAAAAACCTCAGCAGAACTAAGCTTGGCCATGGATTTGCTTCACTCAAGGCAGCAGATATCATAATCTATTTTCTGTCATGTAAACACACTACTAGTAGCCACCAGCCAAACCAGTAGAGCTTGATTGATTCACACTCACCCTAAAAATCCCTCTCACTTGCAATTACCAAACCAATCCAAACTTCAAAGAACAAAAACCCTGGCCATTGCTTTTCACCCTTTTTTCATCATGCTGAACTATTAACTGCATAACACAAGCCATTTTGACAGCAGACCAAAAAATCATTCATGCTAAACAAAACTTCTCATTCTTGGCCAAGATCACTTTCTGTCCAAAAAAACTCACAAGTAACCTAACCTGCCTTGCTTAACACAATGTTTCCTCACCATTTTTCTGCTATGAAAAACAGCTAGCCACCATCACACAACAGAACCATTGTGCACTCATTCTCCAAAAACTCACTCCTTTGCACTTTTCAAGAACCAGTCAACAAAACTCATGATGAACTAAACCTTGCCTTGCCTAGACATCATTCAAACAACATCTTGAGTTCATTCCAACCACATTTTCCCACCTGTAAACTCCCTTCCTAACACTGATTTCAAAGAAGCATTAGCCATGGCAGAGTTCATTTGAAGTCATTCCAAGCATCCACAAGCCAAGGCATCTTCATCATACATCAAGGCATAGCTGTGCTGCAACTGTTCCACTTCCAAACAGCCAAACAACATCAAGAACACAACTGTCCTTCAATTTTTGGTATGGATTCGACCTCCCTATTTTGTCAAATTGATACATGATTTTAAAAGGTCTTTCTATGCTGGTTGTCATGATGTTTTTACTTTTTGAAATGGATGCTTATTCATGAAGTTAGGTCATTTTGAAGTTTGATGATGCTTGCTTATTTTGCTCGATTCATGAATGTGTTTGTGTTCTAATGAAAAATGATGATAGACTCTTGTTTGCCATTGCTTGCTGATCATGTTGATGTCCTCAATTGAGATTTTTGGGCAAGTTTGTGAAATCATGATTTTTGAGAGGGATGAACAGTGGAAACCCTAATCCCAATCGTCTGCCCAGAATTTTTCCCCATTCCTCACGTGCATGCCTGGTTTGTTTCCAACAGCCAATCAAAACATTTCATTACCTGGCTAAAACGACCGTGTTTAATTAAGTGAATCATAGAATTACAACTTTGCCATTCTTGCTTCATTTATTCCATTTTAATTTCACATTTTATAACCAATCTTCCAAAAATCATAAATGCTTCAATTTTAATCCAATTTGAATGGGATTTTTTGTGTTGTGTTCATCATGATCTCTACTTTTTTATCATTATTTTTCCAGAATTTTTGGATGAGTGGTTTTTAAATGTTGCTAGGGTTTGTGACATGTGACCAATTTTTGTACACTTTGCCAAAACATTTGTGAAATGATGAGAATGTATCCAATGGCTCCCAAATTTTTTGTGCTCAAACTAGACACATTCATGGTGATTTTGGTGTAGAGTTTGTGAATTTATCATTTGTGGTTTGTGAGTATTGATTTTTTTGAATTAGGGTGTGACAATTTGTGTCACACCATTGATGACCAACTTCATGATTTTCATTACCATGCTTCTTGACCTCAAAATGGATTGAAATTTTGCATGAACCTACTCCTGTATGTCTAGTTTACATGTGAATTTTCTTGGAATTGTTTGAGGCATTTCCTCATTGTTTGAGATTTTCTCCCCTGGTTAGTCATATGTTGACCTTGTGTGACACTTGTTCCCATTTCATTTGTGAAATTCTCATACTTTATTAGATGGACATGAAATTTTACATGAGATAACTAGACATCCTCATATTTGCCATGGTTTTAGTCCCATTCATTTATCATACACCATTTCTGATTTATGATTTTTCTAAGTTGATGCATGTTTGGTTGACTTCTTTGAGCATGTTCAAAATGGCTTTGACTTTCTGATTTTCATTGACTGCCTTCCACTTGTCCAAATGAGTTGAAATTTGACATGCTTACCATGCTATGGGTTTTGATTGATCATGATTTATTTGGTGATTTTTGGAAATTTTTAAGATTGCTTTTGAGTTAAGTCTTGCTGTTGACTTCTATGAGCTTCTGTTTGCCATACTTTGACCTAAATGGTTCATGAAATGATGATGATGATTGATATGAATGTGAACCCAATTGGTTTTGTTTCCTAATTGTTTGAACATGATTTTGGATACTTACCCCTTGCTGTTTTGACTTTCTTAATCTCTTTTGACCCTAGGCTTGCCCTAGTGGTCCTGGTACTCACCTTTGAGCTTGTGATTTCAGGTTGACCATCAAATGGCCATTGAGACCAATTCTTTTGATTGAGCTTGCTTGAATATCATTGTCTAACCTCTTTGTTTTGTAGGTGGCTTGGCTCACATGCCCTAAGCCTTGTGCCTTGCACATCCATGTGCCTCTAATTGACTGTTGGTGTCTGTTTCTGTTTGTTTTGTTTTGAAGTTGCATACTAACATCTGCTTGACTGTTTCAGGTGCTTTAGTTGCTTACTTCCTTGTGAACTTTTTGCTTTGCTTTGCTTGTATAAGCAATTTGCATTGAGGTATGTCTCTTTTACTTCATGTAGTCTGGAAGACCTGGCCTGTTACTTGGCCAGGCAACTGTCTGAAGTCCTCCTTAAGAGGCAATGTTTGTGGATGTTTAACTTTGTCCTTGCATAGAGTCAAAGTCCTCCTAAGTGAAGAGGCAATTGGTGGAAGGTAGGGATATGCAATCTATCCCCCACTATTCAATGTGTCATCTGCTTTTGCTCACACCACTGTGTTGATGCATTGCAGATACAAACCCAAGATCTTGTACAATTGTACAGTTGAGTCAGTTTTAAATGTGTAGAAGGGTTCCCACTTTCTGAACCCACACATTCTTGTCTTGAGCTCTCCCAGGCCAGGGATAAGAGCTGTGAGGTCTCATCCTCACTTCATCCTTTCATCTGCTTCACCTTAGCCCCTCAATGGCAAGGTTAAGAGCAACACTCACCCCATTCCAGAGGTTTGTTTGTTGAGGTTGATATGACCCCTTGACTAAAACCTAACCCTTGTTTGAGCCACTTGTTTGTGTATAGCGTGTGCTATCTGTGCTTGTAGGATTGTTTGACTTGCTTCCTGTGCAAGATAGGATTGTTTGACTTGCTTCCTGTGCAAGTTAGGATTGTTTGACTTGCTTCCTGTGCAAGTTAGGATTAGTTTAGACTTGCTTCCTGTGCAAGTTAGGTTTCGCTTGGCTTGCTTCCTGTGCAAGTTAAGTGTGTGTGGCTTGCTTCCTGTGTGAGCCATGCTTAGGATAGGTTGGCCCTTGTGCCATTTAGCTAGAAACCATAACTTAGGGTTGATTTTTTTTTTGCATGACAACATCTAGGCTCGAGTCGTAGTCTCCCTAGAGTTGTGTCTCCCTCTGTTATCTGGTTAAGCTAGATCCTTGTCCCTGCGTAGGGGAACTACATCGCCCTGATCTTCATACCAGATGAAGTATGTAGGCAGGAGATTGAGCTGATCTCTCCGGGCGCCCTTTTTTTTTTTTGTGTGTGTTGTTTGACAGTTGCTAGGCTCGAGTGCCTGACTCCTTAGCAATCTGTTGTCTGTTTGTTTGTGTGTGTGCTTGACAGTTATAGGCTCGAGTCCCCGACTCCCTATTAACTTGTTTTGTCTTGTTGTGTGCTTGGAAGCTGATGTAAGTCCATCAAGTGGCATTTGGGTTCCAGTGTGCGTGTGTTGGTTCGGATGCTGATGTAAGTCCAGTGATTGGCAGTCGGGCTCCACGTGTGCCTGTGTGTGTCTTGTTTGTTTGCGTGCGTGTCAGCCGAGCTACGAATGCTCTAATTCTTCTCTCGTCCGAGAAGATACGTATGCATAGGATGCGATATCCTAGCGAGCATGTGTCGTTTCCTCGGTCCGAACTACTTCAACTCTGATGTCTATGCCTGATAGACTAAGTAGGCCCAGGATACGATATCCTGCCGAGTCAGTTTCAGTCAGTCTCTTTGGTCTCTTTCAGCCAGGGTGTGTGAGTATTTGAGCAGTGTTTAGCAACCAATTTATCCTTCCTTTTGTGCGTGGATCCCGTAGAGTACTACGGATGCGTAGGGGTGCTAATACCTTCCCTTCGCATAACCGACTCCCGAACCCATTCTCTTTGGTCGCGAGACCATGTTCCTTTCCTAGGTTTACTCTGAGCGTTTCCTTTCCCTCTTTTGGGATAAATAACGCACGGTGGCGGCTCTGTTGTTCTTCTTTTCCCGCCGGTTTTTCGCGCGATGCGACAGCTGGCGACTCTGCTGGGGACACGGAGAAGTTGACCTGTGCTGGTCCATCTTCCCTGAGCGAGTCTCTCCTAGCGCTCTCTAGGTTAGGGTTTTGGTTGCTTTGTGTTGTGTTTATTTATTGCATTCATTATTTGTTCATTTCATTTATTGTTTGCATTTATTGTGTGCATTAATGTTTGCATTCATATTCATTATTCATTCTTCCTGGCTGGTTGTCTGTTTTTCTTTGTGGGGTGGGAGTCAGTTGAGGTAAAAGGTCCAATACCCAGACCATGAGTGAAATCTAGGAAACCTAGGAATAGAGTGATTCATGGGAAGCGGGTGGTGTACGCCACTTAGCGGAACATTGATATCACGAGCAGTTCAGACTCTGATGGGGTATTATCGGTGCATACATCGGGTGTGCACAGGATGATATTCTTGAAAGGGTTGTTTATCCTGCGTTTCTCTTGACCTTACCCTGGCCTAGACTACACCCGTGAGTGGGGAAGGGTTCATCATTACAGGTACTGTTGGTGACTTATGGTTCTGTTGGTGACTTTGGGTTCAGACAACAGTATATTCAGTTGACCTTGGGTTTTCAAGTTGGATTTGGGTTCTGAGTTTAGACCGAAGCTTCGAATTTGTGATCAGAGATGCACCGCCAGCCAGTTGTGTCTGCATCATGTGCATCATAGCATATTTATTTTCAAAAAGATACGCAAAAAAAAAAGAAAAAAAAAAAGAAAAAAAAGAGAAAGAAAAAAACTAATCCCTGCATGCATATCATTTCTCAGGTACATTCCAGAGCTTGTTCACTAATAGAGATGGCAACAGTCCCAGAGTTGAAGCGGAAGACTTGTATCTACGTTTTTCACCGGGAGCCTTTGACGCCTCTGATTGAGTTGGGCAGTCTTGTGACCAGTGATCGTCTGGGGGGGTTCGTGAATCAGTATGGGGATATCCTGACAGTATTGAAGACAGTAGTTGACCCGGTGCCGTTGCAGACACTTCTTCAGTTCTATGACCCGGAGCTTAGATGTTTCACATTCCAAGATTACCAGTTAGCACCTACTCTCGAGGAGTATTCTATACTGTTGAGCATCCCGATTCAGCATCAGGTTCCTTTCTTGGACGTACCAAAGGAGGTTGACTTTAAGGTTGTTGCCAGAGCTCTCCGGTTGAGTGTTAAGGAAGTTTGTGATAATTGGAAGCCCAGTGGGGGAGTTGTGGGTCTGCCGTTGAAGTTTCTTCTGAGAATAGCCAGAGATGAAGCAGAGAAGGGAAATTGGGAAGCTTTTCACGCACAGCTTGCCGCCTTGATATATGGAATCATCCTATTTCCCAGTATGCCAAATTTTGTTGACCATGCTGCCATCAGCATTTTCATCAGAGGAAATCCAGTCCCCACCTTGTTAGCTGATACTTACTATGCCATCCACAGTAGGCATGGTAAGGGTGGAGCCATCAGGTGCTGTCTACCTCTCCTGTTTAGATGGTTCATGTCACTCCTGCCTGGTAGTGGACCCTTTGTGGACACTCAGAGCACTCTCAAGTGGACTCAGAGGGTCATGTCGCTCACCTCTTATGACATCAGATGGCAATCTTACCGGATGAATGTGAAGAATGTTATTATGAGCTGTGGAGAATTCCGGAATGTGCCACTCGTGGGGACCAAGGGTTGTATAAATTATAATCCAGTTCTTTCTCTTCGCCAGTTAGGTTTTGTTATGAGTAGAAGACCACTTGAAGCTGAGATAGCTGAGAGTGTGTACTTTGAGAAGAAGGATGACCCTGTTAGGTTGGAGCAGATTGGAAGAGCTTGGAAGTCCATTGGTGTCAGAGATGGATCCGTCCTAGGGAAGAAGTTTGCCATAGCCATGCCTGATTACACTGATTGGGTAAAGAAGAGAGTGGAAACTTTGTTGCTACCCTACGATAGGATGGAACCGTTGCAAGAGCAACCACCCTTGGTTCTTGCTGATAGTGTGCCTGCTGAGCACTATAAGCAAGCCTTGATGGAGAGTCGTCGGTTGAGGGAGAAGGAGCAGGACACCCATATGGAGTTGTACAAAGCTAAAGCTGATAGGTTGCACATGGCCCATCAACTCAGGGAAGTGCAAGGAGAAGATGCTAGCAGAGCAAGGAGCAAGAAGAGATCATATGAGGAGATAGAGTCTATGTTGGATGAGGAGCATAGGGAGCGCTTGAGACTGCAGAGAGCAGAAGCCAACTATCAGAAGAAGATCAGAGACTTGGAGAAGCAACTCAGAGATAAAGATATCCAGTTGAAGAAGGAAGTAGACTTGAGACAGGCATCAGAGAACCACCTTGGAGGAGAAGTCTTGGAGCTGAGAAGACAATTGAAGGAGAAGATTACCCCTCTACCAGAATGCTCAGAATGCTCACTGTTGATAGACCAGTGCCATTACCTGAAGACCCTCATTCCGGAAGACCGTCTGTCTTAGTTTGTATCTCTGATTGTATTTTGTTGAGAATCACCTCCAGGCTTGTTGGATGGGATTCATTTGCGTGTAAGCCATCTCTTGGATCTTTTGTTAAGAATCACCTCCAGGCTTGTTGGATGGGATTCTTTTTCTTTGTACGTTGTTTATTCAGATATTCTGTTGACATTGGTTGTATGCCTTTTTACCCTTATGTATATATAAGGATGTCAGCATTTCCTTGTATCTGTTTTGCTCTCTTGCTGCTGCAGGTTGCCATCTTTTCAGGATGGGTCAGGCTCTTTGAATGCCTGAGAAATGAGCATATCATGTGCATCATACGCATCATTAGCATCATACTCATATCATTTCGCATAACAGGTGTTCTTGGTCGTGACTTCTCACTCTTGGTTCCTGTTCAGGCAGGATAGCTGATCAACGTCCGCACCGCTACTCAACAAGACTAAATCAACAGAGAAGTATGGACCAATTTCAAGCTGAGTTGGCCGAGATGAAGGCTAGCATGGCCCAGTTTATGAATATGATGCAAGGGGTTGCACAAGGTCAAGAAGAACTTCGAGCTATGGTTCAGAGACAAGAGGCTGCAAATCCACCGATCAACCATGCTCCGCCAGAGGGAGGCCCGGTCAATGATAACAATGTTGCTGCTGCTGTACCCGTCAACAACTATGCTGTGGGAGATGAGTTGGGGGGTATTCGAATCAACGGTCAACCTATTGTTCCAGATGCCGCTAATGCCAGAGTAGTCCGTGCTCCGGCCCGTAATCCTGCTACGATTGTTGACAGACAAGAGGATATGTTCTCTCTGCTCAGTGAAGACGAAGACGTTCTGGGAAGGGTTAGTGAGAGAGACCGCAAAGTTGAGGCTCTTGCTGAGAAGATCCGTGCTATGGAAAGTCAGAATTCTCTCGGTTTTGATGTTACCAATATGGGGTTGGTTGAAGGTTTGAGAATCCCTCACAAGTTCAAAGCACCGTCCTTCGACAAATACAACGGTACTTCTTGCCCTCGCACCCATGTGCAGGCTTATTATCGAAAGATCTCTGCGTATACCGATGATGAAAAGATGTGGATGTATTTTTTCCAAGATAGTCTATCTGGGGCTTCTTTGGACTGGTACATGGAATTGAAGAGAGATTCGATCCGCTGCTGGAGAGATCTGGGTGAAGCTTTCTTGAGGCAATATAAGCATAACATGGACATGGCGCCTAGCCGGACTCAGCTGCAGAGTCTATGTCAGAAATCCGGAGAGAGCTTCAAGGAGTATGCTCAGAGGTGGCGTGAACTGGCTGCTAGAGTTCAACCCCCTATGCTGGAGAGGGAGTTGACAGACATGTTTATCGGTACTCTTCAAGGTGTGTTTATGGACCGGATGGGGAGCTGCCCATTCGGTAGTTTTTCTGATGTTGTCATTTGTGGAGAGAGGACTGAGAGTTTGATTAAAACTGGGAAGATTCAGGATGCTGGTTCCTCTTCTTCTAAGAAGCCGTTTGTTGGGGCACCTCGTCGAAGAGAGGGTGAAACTAATGCTGTTCAACACCGCAGAGATCAGAATAGAAGTGAATACCGTCAAGCTGCTGCAGTAACCATTCCGACACCTCAACCTCGTCAGCAACAACAACAAAGAGTTCAACAACCGCAACAACAACAACAACAACAGCAACGTCCTTTCCAGCCTAGGCAGAAATTACAGGCTGATAGAAGATTTGATCCTCTGCCTATGTCTTACGCAGAGCTACTACCCGAACTACTCCGGTTAGGGTTTGTAGAGTTGCGTACGATGGCCACTCCAACAGTGCTGCCTCCTGGCTATGATGCTAATGTTAGATGTGACTTTCACTCTGGGGCACCAGGGCATCATACTGAGAAGTGTTGGGCTCTCCAGCACAAGGTCCAAGATTTGATCGATGCCAAGGCGATCAACTTTGCTCCAGTGCCTAACGTCGTAAACAACCCTATGCCTCAGCATGGTGGGCATAGAGTGAACAATATTGAGGGGAAGGAAGCTGAAGATCTGGTTGTTAATGTTGATGATGTTCAGACTTCTCTGTTAGTTGTGAAGGGCCGTCTACTGAATGGGGGTGTCTACCCGGGCTGTGATGAGAATTGTTTGGGCTGTGCAGAATCCGAAAATGGTTGTGATCAGTTAAGGGCCGGTATCCAGGGTATGATGGATGAGGGTTGTTTGCAATTCAGTAGGGCTGTAAAAGATCGTGGAACAGTGTCAACTATCACCATTTACTTTAAACCGTCTGAAGAACGTGGACAAAGGGTCGTCAGTGCACCTGCAGCAAATGGTACCCCAGTTACCATTCCCGTGCCTGTAACCATCAGTGTTCCAACTACTATCGTGGCGTCTGAAAGAAGGGCTGTTGAGAATAGTAGAGCTGTGCCGTGGAAGTATGATAATGCTCACCGCAGTTACAGAAGGGCTGAAAGTTAGACAAGACCAGTGAATCAAACTCCAGTGACAATTGGCTTACCGAATAGAGTTCCTACAACTGTTGGTCCGGCTGTGGATAATGTAGGGGGTCCAGGAGGTTTTACCAGAAGCGGTCGTCTGTTCGCACCGCAGCCTTTGAGGGACAATAATGCTGAGGCTTCTGCCAGAGCAAAGGGTAAGCAAGCTGTGGTTGAGGAAGAACCTGTCCAAAAGGAAGCGCCCGAGGGGTCATTTGAGAAGGACGTGGAGGAGTTTATGAAGATAATCAAGAAGAGTGACTACAAGATTGTGGATCAGTTGAATCAAACTCCGTCCAAGATTTCTATACTTTCACTGTTGTTGTGTTCTGAGGCACACCGTAACGCCTTGCTGAAGATGTTGAACCTAGCTTACGTGCCTCAGGAGATTTCTGTCAATCAACTGGAGGGTGTGATGGCCAATGTGAGCACCAGGCATGGTGTGGGTTTCACCAATCTAGACTTACCGCCTGAAGGGCGAAACCATAACAAAGCCTTGCACATCACCATGGAGTGCAAGGGGGCAGTGTTGTCTCACGTATTGGTAGATACCGGGTCGTCGCTGAATGTGTTACCTAAGCAGATTCTGAGGAAGATTGATGCGGAAGGGTTTGTGCTTACTCCCAGTGACCTGATCGTTCGTGCTTTCGACGGATCCAAACGTTCTGTGTGTGGGGAAGTTACCTTGCCTGTGAAGATAGGTCCTGAGGTATTTGATATCATCTTCTATGTTATGGACATCCAGCCCGCCTATAGTTGTTTATTGGGGCGTCCATGGATTCATGCAGCAGGGGCAGTCTCGTCGACTCTCCATCAAAAGCTCAAGTATGTCTGGAACGGTCAGATTGTGACTGTGTGCGGTGAAGAAGAGATTCTGGTGAGTCATCTATCCTCGTTCAAATATGTTGAGGTGGATGGCGAGATCCACGAAACCTTATGCCAGGCGTTTGAGACTGTGGCTCTTGAGAAGGTGGCGTACGCTGAGCAGAGGAAGTCAGGTGCTTCAATTACTTCTTACAAGCAGGCTAAGGAGGTTGTTGATTCTGGCAAAGCTGAAGGCTGGGGCAAGATGGTGGATTTGCCGGTTAAAGAAGACAAATTTGGTGTTGGTTATGAGCCTCTCCGAGCAGAGCAGAACGGTCAAGCAGGTCCGAGTACCTTTACCAGCGCTGGGCTGATGAATCATGGCGATGTCTCTGCAACCGATAGTGAAGACTGTGACAGTGATTGTGATTTGGACAACTGGGTTCGCCCGTGTGCACCAGGGGGGTCTATCAACAACTGGACGGCTGAAGAAGTGGTTCAAGTTACTCTTCTGACAGAGTAATTTTCTGTTGTTTTGTCATTTTGCATGAAAATCCTACGTTCTGCCCAAGGCGTAGTGATTCATTTTGTAGGGCCTCATCATGTTTTAATGATTATCATTAATGAAGGACATTTTTTGAAATCAAACTTTGTGATCCCTGTTTTTCTATTTTTCGTTTTCATCTTTCTTCAAAATAATAAAAATGGCAATGTTTTTGTTTTTTTGTGACTTTTTTTGAACTCTTTTTCTAAAACAAAGCATCAAACATGCAGAAGCGATCTTATGGCATTCACTATGAACAGTTCTGTTATGGCTCAGTATGATTTCGACAATCCCATCTACCAAGCTGAAGAGGAGAGTGAGGAAGACTGTGAACTCCCTGCAGAATTGGTCAGATTACTGAAGCAGGAGGAAAAGGTCATCCAACCTCATCAGGAGGAGTTGGAGGTTGTTAATTTGGGTACTGAGGACGCCAAAAGAGAAATCAAGATTGGGGCTGCTTTAGAGGACTCTGTCAAGCTGAGGCTGATTGAGATGCTGAGAGAATATGTGGAGGTGTTCGCCTGGTCGTATCAAGATATGCCTGGGTTAGATACAGACATTGTGGTGCATCGATTACCTCTTAGAGAAGGATGTCCTTCGGTCAAGCAGAAGCTTCGTAGAACGAGTCCTGACATGGCAACTAAGATCAAGGAAGAAGTTCAGAAGCAGTGGGATGCGGGTTTTCTGGCTGTCACCAGTTATCCACCGTGGGTGGCCAACATCGTTCCTGTGCCGAAGAAGGATGGCAAAGTCAGAATGTGTGTCGATTACCGGGATTTGAATAGAGCGAGTCTGAAAGATGATTTCCCATTACCTCACATTGATGTATTGGTTGATAATACGGCTCAATCCTCGGTATTCTCTTTCATGGACGGTTTCTCCGGATATAATCAGATCAAGATGGCGCCAGAGGACATGGAAAAGACGACATTCATTACACCTTGGGGCACGTTCTGCTATAAGGTGATGCCATTTGGGCTAAAGAATGCTGGTGCTACCTATCAGAGAGCAATGACGACTCTCTTTCATGACATGATGCACAAAGAGATTGAAGTGTACGTAGATGACATGATTGCGAAGTCGCAGACAGAAGAGGAGCACCTGGTTAATTTGCAGAAGCTGTTTGACCGGTTGAGAAAGTTCAAGCTGAGGTTGAATCCGAACAAGTGTACGTTTGGGGTGAGATCAGGGAAGCTTTTAGGCTTCATTGTCAGTGAGAAAGGGATTGAGGTTGATCCAGCAAAAGTCAAAGCTATTCAAGAGATGCCTGAACCGAAAACGGAGAAGCAAGTCCGTGGGTTTTTAGGGAGATTGAACTACATTGCAAGGTTCATATCTCATCTAACTGCTACGTGTGAACCAATTTTCAAACTGCTCAGAAAGAATCAAGCGATCAAGTGGAATGATGATTGTCAGAAAGCTTTTGACAAAATCAAGGAGTATTTACAGAAACCTCCAATCCTCATACCTCCAGTTCCAGGGAGACCTCTGATAATGTACCTATCAGTGACTGAGAACTCGATGGGGTGTGTATTGGGACAGCATGACGAGTCTGGTCGAAAAGAGCATGCCATATACTACCTTAGCAAAAAGTTTACCGACTGTGAAACAAGATATTCACTGCTCGAGAAAACTTGCTGTGCTTTGGCCTGGGCTGCTCGCCGACTGAGACAGTATATGTTGAACCATACTACCTTATTGATTTCTAAGATGGATCCAGTAAAGTACATCTTTGAGAAACCGGCTCTCACCGGACGCGTTGCCCGTTGGCAGATGATTCTAACAGAATATGACATTCAGTACACGTCTCAGAAGGCCATCAAGGGTAGTATTCTGTCAGACTACCTCGCCGAGCAACCGATTGAAGATTATCAGCCTATGATGTTTGAATTCCCTGATGAAGACAACATGTATCTGAAGATGAAAGATTGCGAAGAGCCTCTTGTCGAGGAAGGACCGGACCCGGATGACAAATGGACACTGATGTTTGATGGGGCTGTGAACATGAATGGAAACGGTGTTGGGGCAGTATTGATCAATCCTAAAGGTGCTCATATACCTTTTTCTGCCAGATTGACTTTTGACGTCACCAACAACGAAGCTGAGTATGAGGCTTGTATCATGGGGATAGAAGAAGCCATTGATCTGAGGATCAAAACTCTTGATATATTTGGAGATTCCGCTCTAGTGGTCAATCAAGTCAATGGAGATTGGAATACGAACCAGCCGCATCTGATTCCGTATAGAGATTACACCAGAAGAATACTGACGTTCTTCAAGAAAGTGAAGTTGTATCATGTCCCCCGGGATGAGAATCAAATGGCCGATGCCTTGGCTACTTTGTCGTCTATGATCAAAGTTCATTGGTGGAATCATGTGCCACATGTTGCGGTGAATCGACTTGAGAGACCTGCGTATGTGTTTGCAGCCGAGTCTGTTGTGATTGATGAGAAGCCGTGGTATTATGACATCAAGAACTTCCTCAAGACTCAAGAGTATCCTGAAGGTGCGTCTAAGAATGACAAGAAAACCCTGAGGAGGCTAGCTGGAAGCTTCTATTTGAATCAGGATGATGTGTTGTATAAGAGAAACTTTGACATGGTCTTGCTCAGATGCGTGGATAGACCCGAGGCAGACATGTTAATGCAGGAAGTTCATGAAGGTTCCTTCGGTACTCATGCCGGCGGACATGCAATGGCTAAGAAATTGTTGAGAGCGGGTTATTACTGGATGACTATGGAATCCGATTGTTTCAAGTATGCTCGGAAGTGCCATAAGTGTCAAATCTATGCTGATAAGGTGCATGTACCACCAAGCCCTCTGAATGTCATGAATTCGCCTTGGCCGTTTGCCATGTGGGGCATTGATATGATTGGGAAGATTGAGCCTACGGCTTCGAATGGACATCGCTTCATCTTGGTTGCGATTGACTATTTCACCAAATGGGTGGAAGCAGCTTCCTATGCTAATGTTACCAAACAAGTGGTTACCCGGTTCATCAAGAAAGAAATCATATGTCGTTACGGAGTTCCTGAGAGAATCATCACTGACAATGGTTCGAATCTCAACAACAAGATGATGAAAGAGCTTTGTAAAGATTTCAAGATTGAACATCACAACTCTTATCCTTACAGACCGAAGATGAATGGTGCTGTAGAAGCGGCGAACAAGAATATCAAGAAGATTGTGCAGAAGATGGTCGTTACGTACAAGGATTGGCATGAGATGCTGCCTTTCGCTTTGCATGGGTACCGTACCTCAGTACGTACGTCGACCGGGGCAACCCCCTACTCCCTTGTGTATGGTATGGAAGCTGTCCTACCTGTTGAAGTGGAGATTCCTTCTCTGAGAGTTTTATTGGATGTCAAGCTGGACGAAGCCGAGTGGATTCGAACAAGGTTTAACGAGTTGAGCCTTATCGAGGAGAGACGTCTAGCAGCTGTATGTCATGGACAGTTGTATCAGAGAAGGATGAAGCGAGCCTTTGATCAGAAAGTGCGTCCTCGAAGCTATCAGATCGGTGATCTAGTCTTGAAGAGGATCCTCCCTCCCGGTACAGATAACAGGGGCAAGTGGACTCCTAATTATGAAGGTCCGTATGTTGTGAAGAAGGTCTTCTCCGGTGGAGCCTTGATGCTTACAACTATGGATGGTGAAGATTTTCCGTCTCCTGTCAACTCAGATGTAGTCAAAAAATACTTCGCATAAATTGACCCGCTGGACAAAAAGAAAAAGAGTCCAGGCAAAAAATGGGCATCCCGGCGAACCAAAAAACAGAAAGAAAAGGTTCGGGCAAAAATTAGGGATAAAATGAAAAGAATTTGTACACCCGGTAAGTCGAAAACCCGCAAGGGCGGCTTAGGCAAAAATGGGTATCCCGGTGGATTGAAAACCCGAAAGGGCGATCCAGGCAAAAGTTAGGGATTAAAGCGAAGACTACAGTCTGAGTTATCTGTACTTCATCAAGCTTTGTCGTCTGCCATCTCGAAAGATGTGATCCGTCCAGTCATTCTTCTCAGAAAGCAAAGAGTTGGGAGGAAAACTGATGATCTGTGAGTTATAACAGAATTGGGAAATAGTGGATGCCGTGTTCACGTTGCCATTAGGATAGATTTTTCCTTTTGTGCGCAATTACCTCTTTCTAGGAATTGCTTCCCGATGTATTTGCCTCTTCAGGCACATTTTCAATCAATAAAAGTCGTTATTCAGATAAATAGCTCTTTTGTTTTTATTTTTACTGTTTTGTTTGCAAAAATGTCCGAATTTTTGATAAGCATTGCATATAAGAACATGGAGGCTACACAATAACGTGCAGAAAGATAAAACATTTGAAAATCATTTTGAATGTCGAGGACACTTGAGCGTATCTTGTCCATGTATCCCCTGGGGGCATTTTGTTGGTTTTTTCAGATTGACATCTGTGAGGACGTTTCCTCAGCAGATTTTTTCCCCAAGCAAGTTTGGAAGCTATCAGAGCTATGTTCCCCTGCAGAGACGTCTGTGGATAGTGCCTTCTATTCCCCAACAGATCTAGGGATTGCCTACCCCCAGCAGGCCTGTATTTGCCGATTTCCTCCCCGAGTGAGGCAGGTTCATTGAATTTATCTCCGACATTTATTCTACCTGTGGATTGAAGGATATCCCCAGCGGAGTTTACCCTTCCCCCAGCAGCAGTGCTATTCTTCAACATGAGTGTGAAGTCGCTTTACCATTCCCCAAGCAGAGTTCCCCGCAGAGTATTTCCCCAAGAGGAGTCTCCCCACAGAGTTAGAGTATCTGATCGTTTCGGCTCCCCAGCCGGAGTTTTTCATCATTTTGCATTTTGCATGTAGTAATCATTGCATCCTCAAAAATCGCGTAGCATTTCCATTCAATATGGAGCATTACGCCATAGAAAAATTCAAACATATGCATTCATGTGTTAACTTCACCAGACCATATCCCCGGCAGAGGCGGATCATTTCATTAGCACAACAAGTCTGCTACAGTTGCTTCGACAGCATTCAGAATTGATTATCCCCACAGAGGTTTATTTCCTCACCCGATGGTGACAGAGGTTTATTTCCTCACCCGATGGTGACAGAAGTTTGTTTCTCCCCAGTGAGACCCTCCAGCAAGTGATCAGCCTCGCCTTGACATATCTCAGATGTCGTTCTTGTGATACCAGTAAGTGTCATGTCAACACCCGCGCGTGTTTATCATTTTTGGTGTCGGTAAACGCCATTCTTTCGATGTCTGTAAACGTCGAGTATACCCAGACATCAGTAAATGTCTGGTCATTTTTTTTGGTGTCGGTAAACACCATTGCTTCGGTGTCTGTAAACATCGGTATTATCTCCAGTCATCAGTAAATGTCTGGTTATTATTGTTGGTGTCTGTAAACACCATTGCTTCGGTGTCTGTAAACATCGAGTCTCACTCCAGTCATCAGTAAATGTCTGGTCATCATTTTTGGTGTCGGTAAACGCCATTCTTTCGATGTCTGTAAACGTCGAGTATACCCAGACATCAGTAAATGTCTGGTCATTTTTTTTGGTGTCGGTAAACACCATTGCTTCGGTGTCTGTAAACATCGAGTCTCACTCCAGTCATCAGTAAATGTCTGGTCATCATTTTTGGTGTCGGTAAACACCATTGTTTCGGTGTCTGTAAACATCGGTATTATCTCCAGTCATCAGTAAATGTCTGGTTATTATTGTTGGTGTCTGTAAACACCATTGCTTCGGTGTCTGTAAACATCGAGTCTCACCCCAGTCATCGGTAAATGTCTGGTCATTTTTTGATGTCGGTAAACATCATCCTTCGATGTCTGTAAACATCGAGTCTTTTCTGCGGTCATCAGTAAATGTCTGATAATCCCCAGCTAGAAATCCCTAGAAGCCGTCGGTAAATGTCTTGTCTGATTACACCACAAAGATTTTGTTCCTCCCCAAGTGGAGATGCCATCGGTAAATGGCCCCGTTTCTTCGATATCGGTAAATATCAGATTCCCAGTTGCAGTAGCCATCGGTAAATGGCCGAGTTGAAGTCGATATCGGTAAATGTCAGGTTTCTTTGAAGCCACCATCGGTAAATGGTCTTGCTTCCTTTCACATCAGATTTGTTTCCCAGCAGCCATCGGTAAATGGTCTTGCTGAAGTTGATATCGGTAAATATCAAGTTTCCAGTTTCTAATCATCGGTAAATGGTTTCGCCTTTCTGAAGTTGTCAATTGCAGGCGTCATCGGTAAATGACATGGTTCCTTTTGTATCATATCCAGTTGGTGCAAATTTCTACGGTTCTTTGGTATTCAATCCCTGTTTACCCTGAAAGTCTGACAGCCGTTGCTATCATCCGTTCGGGTTCCCAGCTGATTGAATAGGGGCAGCTGTAGCACCTCAAATTTGCACCTATCATTGTACATACATTTTCATATTAGGTCATAGCATATCATGGTCCATTGCATAGCATTGCATTGCCTCTTTTGCCTCAAGTGCAAGCCGATCAAGGAATTAGGTCAAACTGATCAGGAGATCAGTCAGACAAGCAAGCAAGCACAATTCTCAAGGAGCCAAGGCCCTAGGGTTTGTCCAACAAGTTCACATGACTTGGAGGTCCATTTGAAGTGTTAAAGTCAAGGGTTGAAGGCTCAGAGGTCATCAGTTCATGCACAGACAGTCAAAAGTCAAAGAAAGTCAACAGTCAGTCAAAGCAGTGGATGGTGACCATTCTTGTGGAATTTGGGCACCATGATCAATAATCAAGAGTTCATACAACTTGGGACATCATTTGAAGTCAAATTCTCAAGGAATTAGGGTTTGGAAGTCCTCAGTCAATGAGCAGACAGCCAGAAACCCTAAAAGTCAACTGTTGGTCAACTGTCCATTTAATCAGTGATTTGATGATTGGAATTGGTTTGTGAGAGCTCATTCATGTCCAAATAGGCCTCATATATCATGTCAAACACCATGATGGAAGAATTTGAAGCCAGATCAAAAATTTCCAAAAATGGAAACTGGACCTGTAACTGAAACCTGCCATAAATGGAAAGTCTTGATCCTCAAACTTACATCATGATACAAGCTTCAAATGAATTTTTTCCCAACATGAAAGTTGAAGATCTTGTTCTCCCATTTCCAAAAAGTCCAAGAACTCTTAATTCCCATGTGTGGTTGGCAAGTTATGATCGAATCGATTTCAGAAATTCTTGAACTTCAAAAGGCCATATCTCTCAAACCGTTTGGCCAATTTTGGTGGGGTTTTTTTCTACAAGTCACATTTGATCCCCTCTTTCCAAAAATATAAATTTCATGAGCCAAAACTTCACCAATCAAAATGGCATTTTTTGACCTATCTCATTTAAATGCAAGTTTGACCAATGTTTGACTTTTTGAAATAAACATTTTTCTAACATTTGGCCAATTGGAACAGCTCAGAAATATCATTTAAAACATGTTTGCCAAGTCAAATTATGCAGTACATGAAGCCATTACTTAGTTGCTTGGAATTTGAAAAAGTACAAGTTTCACTATGCTACTCCATGCTTGCATTTGAACCATGCCTTGTACCACAACCTAGCAGCATTGTGCATCATTTCTCTGTCAGTTTGAAACACATGTTGCAGCTTAAAAAACCAGCAAAACAAAGTCCATACTTACTTGCTTGAAATTGGGAAGAAAGGACCAAAACCATACCATGCCTTGTACTGTCCAGCAGAGTTTTGTTCATCATTTTCTGTCATGAGGACATTAGTAGCAGCAGCAACCCACACTGCAGACAGACTTCACTCATGCACCTTGCTGTTGCATTTTAGAGCCATCAAAAAACACATTACAGGCAGAACTGGACTCATTCATTCATGCTGAAAAAAAAACACTTTGGCCATATTCTTCTAAAACCTGTCAAACTCCAAACCAAGAAACATCCAACAGCAGGAGAACAAAAGCTGGCTTGGCTTGAGGCAATATGTCCCATCATTTTTTGTCATAGCAGACACACAAACCAACATAACAAACACAAAGTCATGGCTCATTCATCCTAGAAAAAACTGTATTGACTTTGCTTTGGCACTTTTAGAATTTTCTGTCTAAACTTCCAACAAAACCTGATCTTTTGCATTGTGAGAAGTCTGTCCAAAAACCTCAGCAGAACTAAGCTTGGCCATGGATTTGCTTCACTCAAGGCAGCAGATATCATAATCTATTTTCTGTCATGTAAACACACTACTAGTAGCCACCAGCCAAACCAGTAGAGCTTGATTGATTCACACTCACCCTAAAAATCCCTCTCACTTGCAATTACCAAACCAATCCAAACTTCAAAGAACAAAAACCCTGGCCATTGCTTTTCACCCTTTTTTCATCCTGCTGAACTATTAACTGCATAACACAAGCCATTTTGACAGCAGACCAAAAAATCATTCATGCTAAACAAAACTTCTCATTCTTGGCCAAGATCACTTTCTGTCCAAAAAAACTCACAAGTAACCTAACCTGCCTTGCTTAACACAATGTTTCCTCACCATTTTTCTGCTATGAAAAATAGCTAGCCACCATCACACAACAGAACCATTGTGCACTCATTCTCCAAAAACTCACTCCTTTGCACTTTTCAAGAACCAGTCAACAAAACTCATGATGAACTAAACCTTGCCTTGCCTAGACATCATTCAAACAACATCTTGAGTTCATTCCAACCACATTTTCCCACCTGTAAACTCCCTTCCTAACACTGATTTCAAAGAAGCATTAGCCATGGCAGAGTTCATTTGAAGTCATTCCAAGCATCCACAAGCCAAGGCATCTTCATCATACATCAAGGCATAGCTGTGCTGCAACTGTTCCACTTCCAAACAGCCAAACAACATCAAGAACACAACTGTCCTTCAATTTTTGGTATGGATTCGACCTCCCTATTTTGTCAAATTGATACATGATTTTAAAAGGTCTTTCTATGCTGGTTGTCATGATGTTTTTACTTTTTGAAATGGATGCTTATTCATGAAGTTAGGTCATTTTGAAGTTTGATGATGCTTGCTTATTTTGCTCGATTCATGAATGTGTTTGTGTTCTAATGAAAAATGATGATAGACTCTTGTTTGCCATTGCTTGCTGATCATGTTGATGTCCTCAATTGAGATTTTTGGGCAAGTTTGTGAAATCATGATTTTTGAGAGGGATGAACAGTGGAAACCCTAATCCCAATCGTCTGCCCAGAATTTGTCCCCATTCCTCACGTGCATGCCTGGTTTGTTTCCAACAGCCAATCAAAACATTTCATTACCTGGCTAAAACGACCGTGTTTAATTAAGTGAATCATAGAATTACAACTTTGCCATTCTTGCTTCATTTATTCCATTTTAATTTCACATTTTATAACCAATCTTCCAAAAATCATAAATGCTTCAATTTTAATCCAATTTGAATGGGATTTTTTGTGTTGTGTTCATCATGATCTCTACTTTTTTATCATTATTTTTCCAGAATTTTTGGATGAGTGGTTTTTAAATGTTGCTAGGGTTTGTGACATGTGACCAATTTTTGTACACTTTGCCAAAACATTTGTGAAATGATGAGAATGTATCCAATGGCTCCCAAATTTTTTGTGCTCAAACTAGACACATTCATGGTGATTTTGGTGTAGAGTTTGTGAATTTATCATTTGTGGTTTGTGAGTATTGATTTTTTTGAATTAGGGTGTGACAATTTGTGTCACACCATTGATGACCAACTTCATGATTTTCATTACCATGCTTCTTGACCTCAAAATGGATTGAAATTTTGCATGAACCTACTCCTGTATGTCTAGTTTACATGTGAATTTTCTTGGAATTGTTTGAGGCATTTCCTCATTGTTTGAGATTTTCTCCCCTGGTTAGTCATATGTTGACCTTGTGTGACACTTGTTCCCATTTCATTTGTGAAATTCTCATACTTTATTAGATGGACATGAAATTTTACATGAGATAACTAGACATCCTCATATTTGCCATGGTTTTAGTCCCATTCATTTATCATACACCATTTCTGATTTATGATTTTTCTAAGTTGATGCATGTTTGGTTGACTTCTTTGAGCATGTTCAAAATGGCTTTGACTTTCTGATTTTCATTGACTGCCTTCCACTTGTCCAAATGAGTTGAAATTTGACATGCTTACCATGCTATGGGTTTTGGTTGATCATGATTTATTTGGTGATTTTTGGAAATTTTTAAAATTGCTTTTGAGTTAAGTCTTGCTGTTGACTTCTATGAGCTTCTGTTTGCCATACTTTGACCTAAATGGTTCATGAAATGATGATGATGATTGATATGAATGTGAACCCAATTGGTTTTGTTTCCTAATTGTTTGAACATGATTTTGGATACTTACCCCTTGCTGTTTTGACTTTCTTAATCTCTTTTGACCCTAGGCTTGCCCTAGTGGTCCTGGTACTCACCTTTGAGCTTGTGATTTCAGGTTGACCATCAAATGGCCATTGAGACCAATTCTTTTGATTGAGCTTGCTTGAATATCATTGTCTAACCTCTTTGTTTTGTAGGTGGCTTGGCTCACATGCCCTAAGCCTTGTGCCTTGCACATCCATGTGCCTCTAATTGACTGTTGGTGTCTGTTTCTGTTTGTTTTGTTTTGAAGTTGCATACTAACATCTGCTTGACTGTTTCAGGTGCTTTAGTTGCTTAGTTCCTTGTGAACTTTTTGCTTTGCTTTGCTTGTATAAGCAATTTGCATTGAGGTATGTCTCTTTTACTTCATGTAGTCTGGAAGACCTGGCCTGTTACTTGGCCAGGCAACTGTCTGAAGTCCTCCTTAAGAGGCAATGTTTGTGGATGTTTAACTTTGTCCTTGCATAGAGTCAAAGTCCTCCTAAGTGAAGAGGCAATTGGTGGAAGGTAGGGATATGCAATCTATCCCCCACTATTCAGTGTGTCATCTGCTTTTGCTCACACCACTGTGTTGATGCATTGCAGATACAAACCCAAGATCTTGTACAATTGTACAGTTGAGTCAGTTTTAAATGTGTAGAAGGGTTCCCACTTTCTGAACCCACACATTCTTGTCTTGAGCTCTCCCAGGCCAGGGATAAGAGCTGTGAGGTCTCATCCTCACTTCATCCTTTCATCTGCTTCACCTTAGCCCCTCAATGGCAAGGTTAAGAGCAACACTCACCCCATTCCAGAGGTTTGTTTGTTGAGGTTGATATGACCCCTTGACTAAAACCTAACCCTTGTTTGAGCCACTTGTTTGTGTATAGCGTGTGCTATCTGTGCTTGTAGGATTGTTTGACTTGCTTCCTGTGCAAGATAGGATTGTTTGACTTGCTTCCTGTGCAAGTTAGGATTGTTTGACTTGCTTCCTGTGCAAGTTAGGATTAGTTTAGACTTGCTTCCTGTGCAAGTTAGGTTTCGCTTGGCTTGCTTCCTGTGCAAGTTAAGTGTGTGTGGCTTGCTTCCTGTGTGAGCCATGCTTAGGATAGGTTGGCCCTTGTGCCATTTAGCTAGAAACCATAACTTAGGGTTGATTTTTTTTTTGCATGACAACATCTAGGCTCGAGTCGTAGTCTCCCTAGAGTTGTGTCTCCCTCTGTTATCTGGTTAAGCTAGATCCTTGTCCCTGCGTAGGGGAACTACATCGCCCTGATCTTCATACCAGATGAAGTATGTAGGCAGGAGATTGAGCTGATCTCTCCGGGCGCCCTTTTTTTCTTTTTGTGTGTGTTGTTTGACAGTTGCTAGGCTCGAGTGCCTGACTCCTTAGCAATCTGTTGTCTGTTTGTTTGTGTGTGTGCTTGACAGTTATAGGCTCGAGTCCCCGACTCCCTATTAACTTGTTTTGTCTTGTTGTGTGCTTGGAAGCTGATGTAAGTCCATCAAGTGGCATTTGGGTTCCAGTGTGCGTGTGTTGGTTCGGATGCTGATGTAAGTCCAGTGATTGGCAGTCGGGCTCCACGTGTGCCTGTGTGTGTCTTGTTTGTTTGCGTGCGTGTCAGCCGAGCTACGAATGCTCTAATTCTTCTCTCGTCCGAGAAGATACGTATGCATAGGATGCGATATCCTAGCGAGCATGCGTCGTTTCCTCGGTCCGAACTACTTCGACTCTGATGTCTATGCCTGATAGACTAAGTAGGCCCAGGATACGATATCCTGCCGAGTCAGTTTCAGTCAGTCTCTTTGGTCTCTTTCAGCCAGGGTGTGTGAGTATTTGAGCAGTGTTTAGCAACCAATTTATCCTTCCTTTTGTGCGTGGATCCCGTAGAGTACTACGGATGCGTAGGGGTGCTAATACCTTCCCTTCGCATAACCGACTCCCGAACCCATTCTCTTTGGTCGCGAGACCATGTTCCTTTCCTAGGTTTACTCTGAGCGTTTCCTTTCCCTCTTTTGGGATAAATAACGCACGGTGGCGGCTCTGTTGTTCTTCTTTTCCCGCCGGTTTTTCGCGCGATGCGACAGTATCCCAAGTGATAAGCCAGAAGTTGTTTCCAGTACTCAGACTGAAGATTGTTCACGACTTATCTTTATTATCCCCAGCATAGGTCGTTGGCCCACGTGCCGCCTCAATTATCATTTTTCTTATTTCTGTCGATGCTGACAGGCACGAAAGTTTTCCGGTATTCAGACCGAAGTGGCATTCAGGCCAATTTTCTGGTATCCAAACCGAAGTGGCATTCAGGCCAGTTTTTTCCGGTATCCAGACCGAAGTGGCATTCAGGCCAGTTTTTTCCGGTATTCAGACTGAAGTGGCATTTAGGCCAGTTTTTTCGGTATTCAGACCGAAGTGGCATTCAGGCCAATTTTTAGGTATTTAGACCGAAGTGGCATTCAGGCCGATGTTCAGATCGAAGTGGCATTCAGGCCAATTTTCCGGCATCCAGACCGAAGTGGCATTCAGGCCAATCTCTCGGTGTTCAGACCGATATTAATAATGTCATATCTTTCGATGCTCAGATCGAAGTCAGACTGATGAGCGACATTCAGGCCACGATTATTCCTATGTTACCATTTATTTTGGTATCCAGGTTAACATTCTTTTTCGGTATTCAGACCGACTCTCACCGTACCAGACGGATTCTTCTTTCAAGACTACCTCTTTGCCGATTCTGACAGGCATTGTTACTTCACTTCACTTCAGTGCAAATTTTCAGGCTTTTATTATATTCAATCCCTTGATACCCCGAAAGTGAGAAAGCCGCTGCTATCTTCTTTTCGGGTCTCTAGTTAATTGAATAGGGGCAGTTGTAATACCCCAAAATTTGCCCCCTCATTCATGCATTCATTTGTAGGTCATTTAACATTTCATATTGCATTTCATCATGTCAATCAGGATTAGCTCCAAGAAGCTTGAATATCATCCAAGACGCTTTGTGGGTTCTATCTGGGTGATTAGTCAACACAAGGGAATAACTTGAGTTACTTCCAACATGTTCAAATGGGGTCTATTCATCAAATGGGGTCTATTCATCAGTCAAAACGCTAATCTTGAAGGAGCAAAAGTCTGTGCCTGAGCTGTCATGCTCGCTAGGCGAGCAGCGTGGTTCGCTTAGCGAATCTGAACTGTCATGCTCGCTAGGCGAGCAAATCCTTCGCTAGGCGAAGCGCACGCGTTTTAAAATATAACAGAAAATCCTGGACTTGGACCTCTCTCATTTGAGCCCACAAAGCCACGAAAATCAGGTTATAAATTCTGAAATTTCAGTGAAACAAAACCCGTGGGGAAAAAATAGTGAGAGAAGAGCTAACAGAATTCAGAGAAGCCTCCGGACACTGAAGGGAACTCATCTGCAAAGAACCAATTCCCTCTCATATAAACCCTAAGATTGTTCGGCGAACCCAACGGTGCAATTCAATTTCATTCGATCTCTTCAGTCAGGTTTGCCTTATTCCCATTACTTTATGCTTTTAATTTGAATACTCTGAATGTATGAGGTATTATCGTGAGGTTTTGCATGTGGGTTTAGATGTGCATGAATATGTAGAACAATGCCTTGAATGTTCGATCACTTAATTTCTGGAAGGGATACCATAAGGTTTGGAGTCCCCGAAATCGTCCTGTTATCAATGAAAAATCCAGAACCCGCAGGCGTTCGCTAGCACCATCGCTAGGCGAGCCTGTAGCGAGGTTTCACTAAGCCTTCGTTAGGCGAAGCAGTAGCGAGCGTGACAGAAGTTGTTTTTTTTGCTCTTTAATCTGTTCAGTGATTGTTATGACATGCTTTCTCTTGCCTCCGTGCACTGTTTACCTGACGCTTTGTTGTCATGTCCCTCTTGTTTGGTGCAACTCCTGATTGCACCCTATCTTGTTTCTCTAACCTGTTTGTTGAGTTTTTGTGAGGGCTCACATGACTCCTGAAGAAATAGCTTGGTATTCCACTTTATTTATGGAATACCACTTGGAGATTTATTCCGATTACTTGTACTGACTTGCTTTCTCTGATGGTGCTAGCCTGAGAGATCTCCGGGTTTCTTATTTCTTTAGTTGCTGTTACTTCGGATTTTTATCCGTGTGGTAGATCTCTTGATCCCTTTTACCTCTTTTCAGCATTTTTACCGCTTTCTTAGCTGGAAGACCTCGATAGGAGGCAATGTTTTGTGTGTTTACTTTTGTGCCTAAAGACCTCCAAGGAGAGGCATCAGTGCTAAAGACCTCCATGAAGAGGCAATTGACGGATAAAAGGGATTAGTAGTCAATCCCCTGTTATTCAGTGTGTCGTTCTTTATGCTCGCACTACGTGTCGATGCTTCAGAACAAAAGCCCAAGATCTTTTGTCCGGTCAGTCAGTGGAGAGGGTTCCACCTTTATGAATCCCCACTTTTTGTCATGAGCTCACCCTGTCCAGGGTTAAGAGCTATGAGGTCTTATCCTCATTACCCTTTTGATTTGCTCACCCTGACGGTCAATATCAGTGGTTAAGAGCCCATTTGATTACCTTTCCATGGCTTGTTTGTCGAGGTTGATATGACCCCTCTTGACTAAAGCCCCACCCACGTATATTTGAGCCCCCTTGTTGGCGTGTTTACTTTATGCATGTTTGTTTTGTATGGTGTGATCGTCTCCTCATAGGATTGCTAGGCTTCGTATAATCTCTCGTTTGCATGTCAATTAAGGTAGCAGTGTTCCTTCGTCTAGGACTTCCTTTTTGCATGGGCACCCCTAAAACACAAACAAACTCATTGATCTTTCTTCTCCTAAGAACACGTTAGCTCCTCCTACTACAGGCGAGTAAGTCTCCAAAGGTCGAGCATCCGGTAGATTGCATAGTAACGTCGTTCACCCCAAAAACACAACCCTTAACCCCTAGCTAGCCGAACTACGACTTTCTCTGATTCTCATTCCAGATGAGATACGTAGGCATAAGACGCGATGTCTTAGCGAGCACACTTCTCCTTAGCCAATAGGTTAGCCGAGCTACGAAGACTCTAATTCTCATATTCATATGAGATACGTATGCAGTGGATGCGATATCCGTGCGAGTCATTTTCTTTTGACCCCTCTTTTAGTAAATAGTACATTAGATAAACCGACACCCTTTAGGCAAGAACAACAAGAGTGGACCCCGTAAAGTACTACGGATGCGTAGAGGTGCTAATACCTTCCCTTCGCATAATCGGCACCCGAACCTAAGATTTGGTTGCGAGACCTTGTCTTTTCCTTTCCTTTTTTCCAGGTTTACTTCGAGCGTTTCCTTTCCCTCCTTTGGGATAAATAACGCACGGTGGCGACTCTTCTGTCATTTTCTTTTTTCGCCGGTTGTTTTCGCAGGTTGCGACAAACTCTAATCACAGATGAACCTCGTGAAGGAGAATAACCATCCAAGGCGTAGAGGAATTTAAAAATTTCTCCATTTAATGATCCTTACGAATGGGCATGATCAGTGATAGAATCGTTACCTCTTGTGGCGATCACGAACGTTGAACGATGACAACGTCTCTACTCAGTCCACACGAACAAATTCCTTCAATCTCAGTGCTAGCTGCTACGAATGAAGGCTTTGAATGAGAGAGAGAAACGAAAAATGCAAGAGTGGCAATGCTTCTACCCAAGGGTTCTATTTATAGAACCACTTGTGTTGGCTTCAAGCTAAAAAGCCCACTTAAGTGTATTTTGGCTCATATCTTATAATATACCCAAAATCACTTAAGCGTGTGGTACCTTACCATTTAAGAGCACCGTACCTTATGGTGTTCCTTAGTTACTCTATCTCTCATCAATCCGTCCTTTGTGTGTGACCCTGTAGGTTTTCGCGACGTTGGCAATTATATTAAATCACGCATCTAACATAATAAACTGTGAGCGGTATCTGGCAACACATCACTGCTACCCAAGACACGAAAATGTCATGTGATCTGACAAATTCTTCTGTGATAATAATTATGTGTATAATTAACCTTTTGCCCTTATGTCTATATTGAACACAAGGCATAGACCATGTCATCCTTGTCCAGTTCAATATTGGGCCCATAGACATTTATCCTGTTACGCAGGATGGGCAAATTCCATCTAGGTCACTCATGTCCCTTAGCATGCTTTGTGGAATACCCATCAACTGTCTTTATGGTTATCCAGTTACGGACAATATTGGATCAGTAATAAAGCACTCGACTCTACATCTAGGGTCCATAGTGGTTTCAGGTCGAAGAGTGGTATACACCATTATCACCATGAGAATAACTTATGACACTTTGCATAACATTCTATATAGTATTCTCATAGCGGGTCAATCCAGTATAAATATTACTCTTAATATTCATACCTATGTTTGAGACTTGATAACTCCTTATCCAGGATCCATGAGATATGATCATCAGTATATAAACATAATAGTCTCCATGCTTTAATGTTATCCCACTTCACAATAAAGCTCGACTACGGATACTTTAAGAATAGTGTCCTTATGTTTAATGTGCTCTCATGATTAAGTCACACTTGATACATTAAACGGACTATCTATTCCAGGAACTTCATTAAACAAACATAATAAAGAAAAAGCCTTTTATTGTTAATAAATAATTCGATACAAGTACCAAAAGTATTGGCCTCTAGGGTTTACACCAACAATCTCCCACTAGCACTAGAGCCAATCAGGCATACCCCTAATGCCCATAAATCTAGTATGGCCATCATGCTTCTGCTGCGCAAGAGGCTTTGTCAGTGGGTCAACAATATTGTCAAGTGTAGGTACTCTACATATTTTCAAATCTCCTCTATCTATTATCTCTCGGATGAGGTGATAACGCCTAAGTATGTGTTTGGATCGTTGGTGAGATCTAGGCTCCTTAGCTTATGCGATAGCGCCATTGTTATCACAATAGAGACCAATGGGATCCACAATGCTAGGGATATGCCAAGTTCACTAATGAACTTTTTGATCCAAACAGCTTCCTTTGCTGCACTTGAGGCAACAATATACTCGGCCTCGGTTGTAGAATCAACAATTGTATCTTGCTTTGAACTTTTCTAGCTCACAGCGCCACCGTTTAAGCAAAACACATAACCAAATTGCGTCTAAAGTCATCCTTATCTGTCTGGAAGCTAGCGTCGATGTATCCAATTACAACCAACTCTTCCTGACCTCCATATATCAAGAATGAGTCCTTAGTCCTTCTCAAGGATATTCTTGACAGCTACCCAATGGGCATCACCAGGATCAGATTGGTACCTACTCGTTGCACTTAAAGCATACGAGACATCTGGTCGAGTACATAACATGGCATACATGATAGATCCTATTGCAGATGCATATGGAATCTTATTCATGTGATCCCTTTCTTACTTAGTTGAAGGGGATTGTGTTTTTGATAGACACAGGCCATGTTACATAGGTATGAATCCCTTTTTGGAATTATGCATATTAAAGCGTCTCAGCACTTTGTCTATGTACGTACTCTGACTTAGGCCAAGCAGTTTTTATGATCTATCTCTATAGATTCTGATTCCTAATATATAGGCTGCTTCACCTAGGTCCTTCATAGAGAAACATTTCCCCAACGAAGACTTTACTTGTTGCAGGGTAGGGATATTGTTTCCAATGAGTAATATGTCATCTACATATAATACCAAGAAAACGATCATGCTCCCTAACCTTCTTGTAGACACAAGGCTCATCTTCGTTCTTGATGAATCCATATTGTTTTACTGTTTCATCAAAACGAAGATTCCAGCTTCTGGAAGCTTGCTTCATTCCATAGATTGATCTTTGTAACTTACATATCTTTTGGACTTCTTCTGGTATGTCAAATCCTTCAGGCTGTGTCATGTACACATCCTCAAGAAGATTCCCATTAAGGAAAGCAGTTTTGACATCCATCTGCCATATTTCATAATCATGATATGCAGCGATAGCAAGTAAAATTCGAACAGATTTAAGCATGGCAACTGGTGAAAAGGTTTCATCATAGTCAATCCCATGAATTTGTTTATATCCTTTTGCAACCAGTCTTGCCTTATAGGTATGTACCTTACCATCCATGTCAGTCTTCTTTTTGAAGACCCACTTGCATCCTATAGGGTTAACTCCTACAGGAGGCTCTACCAAGGTCCAAACTTGGTTTGTGTACATGGAATCCGTTTCAGATTTCATGGCTTCTAGCCACTTCTCAGACTCGGGACCAGTTATGGCCTCTTGGTAGGTCACAGGCTTATCTTGATTCATGAGTAATACATCACCTTGATCTGTTATGAGATATCCATATCTCTCAGGTAGGTGACGTATCCTGCTTGACCTACGCTGGTCTTGTTCTACTTGAGCAGGTTTCTCTTCCACAACTACTTGTGTTTCCTGCTCTAATTCCTCCATAGGTGTATCAATGCTTTGTGATTCTTGAATTTCTTCAAGATCTACTTTCCTCCCACTGATTCCTCTGGAAATAAAATCCTTTTCTAGGAAAACTCCAGTTCGAGCGACAAACACTTTGCCCTCAGAAGGATTGTAGAAGTAATACCCTCTTGTTTCTTTAGGATACCCCACAAATAAGAATTTGTCAGATTTGGGCTCAAGCTTAGTTGAAACTTGTCGTTTCACATAAACTTCGCAACCCCAAATCTTCATGTAAGACATATGTGGATTCTTACCACGCCATATCTCATATGGTGTCTTCTTAACCTTTTTGGATGGAACACGGTTAAGTGTGTAAGCTGCTGTCAATAGTGCATGTCCCCAAAAGGAGTTTGGAAGATCGGCGTGACTCATCATGGATCGGACCATGTCTAACAGGGTTCGATTTCTTCTCTCAGATACACCATTCCATTGGGTGTTCCAGGAGGAGTAAGTTGGGATAGGATCCCACACTCTTTCAGATGGTCATCAAACTCTAGGCTTAAATATTCACCACCTCGATCTGATCGAAGAGTTTTAATATTTTTACCTAGTTGGTTTTGTACTTCATTCTTGAATTCCTTGAACTTTTCAAAGGACTCTGATTTATGTTTCATTAAATACACATAACCATATCTACTGAAATCATCAATAAATGTGATGAAGTACTGAAAACCTCCTCTGGCTGGTATGTTCAGTGGTCCACATACATCAGTATGTATGAGGGCCAGAAGATCATTAGCTCTTTCACCTTTTCCTGTGAATGGAGACTTTGTCATCTTTCCAATTAAACAAGATCTGCATGTCTCATATGATTCATAATCAAAAGAGTCCAAGAGTCCATCTTTATGGAGTTTGGAAATGCGTTTCTCATTTATGTGGCCTAATCGACAATGCCAAAGGTAAGTTGGAGTTAACTCATTAGGTTTCATCCTTTTAGTATTAATGTTATAAATAGGCATTTCAAGATCAAGGACATATAGTCCATTGTTCATTTGTGCAGTAGCATAGATTATATCATTCAAATAAATTGAGCAACAATTGTTCTTTATTATAAATGAAAAACCAAACTTGTCCAAACAAGAAACGGAAATAATATTCCTGCTAATTGCAGGTACATAATAACAGTTCTCTAACTGAATTATTAAACCACTAGGTAAAGTCAATACATAAGTTCCTACGGCTAAGGCAACAACCTTTGCTCCATTGCCAACTCGTAGGTCGACTTCACCTTTTGCCAAATCTCTACTCCTTTTTAGTCCATGCACATTTGTACAAATGTGAGAACCGCATCCAGTATCTAATACCCATGATGCAGAAGTAGATAAATTAATTTCAATAACAAAATTACCTGAAGTTGAAGTCTCTACTCCATTCTTCCTATCTTCCAGGTACTTTGGGCAGTTTCTCTTCCAGTGTCCGGTCTTACCGCAATGGAAGCAGGTGCCTTCTTTTGCTATGCCTCCACTAGGCTTCAAAGCAGCAATAGTGGGTTTGGGTTTGGCAACTTCCTTGCCTTTCCCTTTATCATGTTTGAGGACAATCCTCAAGTTTCGGTACCAATCCAGAAAATTTGTCCCAGACAATTTTTCCTTGTCAAGGATTGATCGCAAGATGTTGTTAGAGGTGTTTGTTGTCATGGTAATCTACATAAGGATTAATGAAAATATAAGTATCATTGACATATTTAATTAGGCCTTTAATTAAATATGCTCCCACTATTTTACTCAAAACAAATAACCCTCATCATCTGATTCGGAAAATCCCGTTGGAAGATTTTCTAGTGGGTTGAGATCCATATTTCACTTCGTTCTAAGTCCGCGTAGGCGGATTACACAAAACTAGGTTATTTAGGTAGGAACTCCTTCCAATTGTATCTCATACAACTCTCGAAAATTTTAGTTGGGTGAATAACTCCTTATTCCAATCCATCATATGGATCATTCCCAACTCTTGCTTCTAAACATATATAACATTATTATAGTTAAGTTTGACCCATCGTTTTAGCAGTTGGATATTACAATTATCCCATCGCATCTTACTAATATAGAATATGCACCTCGCGTAGGCGAAACCTACATTATCCGATACCAGTCTTGATGAGTGCTAAAACTTGGAAAGCAAAGACATATAATATTATTATAATTAATTTAGTTAATTTTGACCCATTGTCTTAACAATTGGATATTACAATCATCCCATCGCACCTTACTAATATAGAACATGCACCTCGCGTAGGCAAAACCTACATTATCCGATACTAGTCTTGATGAGTGTTAAAACTTGGAAAGCATAAACCTAATATTTAATTTGAGGGAATTGCAATTTTTCTGATCTCACCGGCTTATTTATCATATAAATCGTCTCTCACATGCATCAACATACAGACACATGCATCAACATACATATACAATGAAACAGTTATGGCCCCTAGCGCATATGTTCTCCTAAGCCAATGAGAGAACCTAAGCTAACCTAATAACGATCTAAGCTTCTCCAAGCAAGATCTTCAAGGTTGTCCTCCTTTGGCACTGACTTCTTTGCTTTCTTCATAACATTACATTACATAAAGAAACTCGTTTTACATACGAGGGAGTGAGATGAGAAAAGAAGTTACATTGAGAGATTAAAAGAGAGGCACGACACGCAGGTCGTATTTTAAAATCCAAAACAAAATAAAGGAAAACTAAGGCCATAACCGATCACCACAAGACAATAATAAACACATTATTGTTATTATCAATTTTAATTCTTTTAATTAATTAAAACCAAATTAAATCTCGACGACCGATCACATTACGCAGAGTTAGCCGAACGGGTGAATTTTGCCTTGCGTTAACCGGTTAACACTGTTGGAAATCTGTTCAAAATTTGCTTTCTGTCTTGCGTTAACCTAATAACCAAATACGTTAACCGGTTAACACTGTTTGAAAATCTGTTCAAAATATGTTTTCTGTCTTGCGTTAACCGGTTAACCAAATGCGTTAACCGGTTAACACTGTTTGAAAAACTTAAATTTTTTATTTTGTATCGCATTAACCGGTTAACCATATGCGTTAACCGGTTAACACTGTTTGAAAAATAGTTAGAAAGCACAACTCTTGTGCAGTCATAACCCTGATCACATAACTCTTTGACAACACAACCCTTGTGCCGTCACTAACCCTAATGCACCAATTTCAGACCGTCAAACACATCTCGATTGTTGATTCAGTATGATTGATCAACACGTCATTGCTTCACCATACTAATGTCGGATCAAGAAGCAAACGACCATTGATCGCTCAAAGGAAAACAACCATTGAGTGTTTGAATGAACGAAACAAGAACACTATATCATATATAATGTATTTTACATCAGGATTACTTATATCATATATATAACTTGATCGATCTCAATTTAATCTTTGATTCATTCTGTCTTTAATCGTATTAATACAGAAAATAAATAGTTATCAGATTCATGGTTTCGTAAGTGGCTCTGATACCACTGAAGGAGAATAGCCATCCAAGGCGTAGCGGAATTTAAAAATTTCTCCATTTAGTGATCCTTACAAATGGACATGATCAGTGATAGAATCGTTACCTCTTGTGGCGATCACGAACGTTGAACGATGACAACGTCTCTACTCAGTCCACACGAACAGATTCCTTCAATCTCAGTGCTAGCTGCTACGAATGAAGGCTTTGAATGAGAGACAGAGAGAAACGAAAAATGCAAGAGTGACAATGCTTCTACCCAAGGGTTCTATTTATAGAACCACTTGTGTGGGCTTCAAGCTAAAAATCCCACTTAAGTGTATTTTGGCCCATATCTTATAATATACCCAAAATCACTTAAACGTGTGGTACCTTACCATTTAAGAGCACCGTACCTTACGGTGTTCCTTAGTTACTCTATCTCTCATCAATCCGTCCTTTGTGTGTGATCCTGTAGGTTTTCGCGACGTTGATAATTATATTAAATCACGCATCTAACATAATAAATAGTGAGCGGTATCTAGCAACACATCACTGCTACCCAAGACACGAAAATGTCATGTGATCTGACAAATCCTTCTGTGATAATAATTATGTGTATAATTACCCTTTTGCCTTATGTCTATATTGAACACAAGGCATAGACCGTGTCATCCTTGTCTAGTTCAATATTGGGCCCATAGACATTTATCCTGTTACGCAGGATGGACAAATTCCATCTAGGTCACTCATGTCCCTTAGCATGCTTTGTGGAGTACCCATCAACTGTCTTTATGGTTATCCAGTTACGGACAACGTTGGATCAACAATAAAGCACTCGACTCTACATCTAGGGTCCATAGTGGTTTCAGGTCGAAGAGTGGTATACACCATTATCACCATGAGAATAACTTATGACACTTTGCATAACATTCTATATAGTATTCTCATAGCGGGTCAATCCAGTATAAATGTTACTCTTAATATTTGTCGCATCCGCGAAAAACAATCGACGGGAAAAAAGCAAACAAACAGAGCCGCCACCGTGCGCTATTTATCCCAAAGGAGGGAAAGGAAACGCTCGAAGTAAACCTGGAAAGGAAATGGTCTTACGACCGGAGATTGCAAGGATCGGGAGTCGGTTACGCAAGGGGAAGGTATTAGCACCCCCTCAAGTCCGTCGTACTCGACGAGATCCACGCTCAAAAGGAATGAATAAGGTTGCTAAATAACTGCTCAAAGAATGCACACACACTGGAATAAACAGGCGGAAGAGGATGGAGGAAGAGGACTCGACAGGATATCGCATCCTGGGCCTACGTAGTTTGTCAGACACAAACATCAAAGTCGACGTAGTTCGGGGATATGGGGAACGGGCTCGCTAGGATATCGCATCCCATGCCTACGTATCTCATATGGAATGAGAATCAGAGCTACCGTAGTTCGGCCAACGCACGCCGAAACAAAACACACGCACAGACGCTGAGACGTCAAAGCAAACACACAAATGGAAACAGACTGCCAATGGCTGGTCTTACGTCCAACTCCAAACAACAAACACAAACGAGGAAACCGAATGCCAATCGTTGGACTTACATCAGACTCCAAACGCACAAACAAACATAGGAAACCGACTGCCAATCGCTGGACTTACGTCAGACTCCAAACCAAAGAAACACACAGGAAATCGACTGCCAATCGCTGGACTTACGTCAGACTCCTCACTCACACACAAGAGGTTAACAAACAGACAAGCTAAAAGGGAGTCTAGAACTCGAGCCTAATAACTGTCAAGCAAACACACACAAAAAAGAAAAAGGGTGCCCGAAGAGACCTCGCACGATCTCCTGCCTATGTACCTCATCTGGTATGAGGATCAGGACAACGTAGTTCCCCTGAACAGGGGAGAAATTTCTATCCTAACCAGAGACTGGGAAATGATAAACTAAAAGGGAGACTGACTCGAGCCTAATAGTTATCATGTAATCCACAATAGTCCTAGGTTGAGGTTTCTAACAAGAGTTTGACTCACACAGGCAGTGAGTCAACTCAAGTCTATCTCTACGTACGTTAACTTCCTCAAAAGTTGACCATACGACTCCTACAGAAAGGAGATGAGAAGCTAAGCAGATAAACATCAAAAAGCAAATAACACACACTATACACAACCAAGGGGGCTCAAGCAAGGTTGGGCTTTAGTCAAGGGGTCATATCGACCTTGACAAACAAGCCAAATACTGGAAGGGTGGTCAGACTCTTAACCTCTAACATTGAGAGTTAGGGTGAGCAGATGAAATGGAGATGAGGGTTATGCCTCATAGCTCTTAACCCAGGCCTGGGTGAGCTTGAATCAAATAATGTGTGGGAGTCCAGAATGTGGGACTCTATTCCACAATGACTGACACAACAAGATTTTGGGTTTTATTCAAAGTGCATCAACACATGGTGTGAGCAAGATGAAAGACACAACTGAATAGCAGGGGATGGATTGCACATCCCTTGTATCTGCCAATGCCTCTTCACTTAGGAGGTCTTTATATGTACAAGGCACAAAGATAAACAAGCACAAGCATTGCCTCTTAAGGAGGGCTTCAGACAGGTGCCTGCCAAAATAACATGACAGGTCTTCCAGACTACATGAAGTTAAGGAAGTTACCTAAGTGGTATGCCAACCACAAGCCAAGCAAAGCAACTCAAATAATGAGTTAAAGCGGCTAAAGTACCTGTAAGAAAAGCTAAAACAGTCAATATTTACATTCAGACAAACAGACAACAGTCAATAGATCTCAACAGACAGACAAGTTCAATATACACAATGAGTAAGCCATAAGGCAAACACTCAAATGAATTATCATCAAAGCCTACAAAACAAACAAATGTTAGCAAACAATAACAAATGACCAAGCTCAAATGAAGAAGCAACATCAATCATGGAGATGCATACTTGAACCTGAAATTCACAACTCAAATGTGAGTACAAATCCCTAGGGCAAAGCCTAGGGTCAAAGGTGAAGTAAAAAGCCAAAACAGAACTTGATATTCAACATGAAGCAACTTCAATCAACTGAGAAAATGTCATAAAAAATGCCAAATCAAAATCATCAAGCAAGGTCATGATCCAACCAAGAGAAGGCAATGCACACAAAATGATCATCATTTGGACATACAAGATGAGAAAATGCACATTAAATCATAAATGGCTCAAACAATTCTGGAAATTTTCATGAGCATACAACATGTCAAACACAATTAGCATACCAAAAATTGTAAACAGAAGAGATCAATTGATATGGAAATGAAAATGATCAAATAGGACATCCAATTGTGTGACATGCATTGTCACACCATATTAACATGTACATAAAACAGGGATGGAACATGAGAAAAATACCAAACCAAGCCTAAAATGTCAATCAACATGTTAAGAATCATCATGCAAAATTTCATGGCATTTGGATCAATATCAAGCATTTCACAATGGAAAGAACAAGGCAATGTCACAAAAGTATACATGTTTACATAGTCTAACACAATTCAAAATCCAGCCAGGCACAATTCCAGAAATTAACATCATAAAATTCTAGACATTTCAAGGATCAATTAGCAAAAAAACCTGGAATTATTTGGATCATTCTACAATCAGTTATGATTTTTTGAAGATCATGGAAAAAATGAAATAAAAATTGAAAAAAACATGAAATAATGAAAAGAATAAAATAAAATGGCAATTGCTCCTAGCAGGAATCGAAGCGAGGGGAACTTCGCTGGCCAAAACTACGTCGTTTCATTCAAAGCCCTAGTCAAAAACTAGCGACGGACCAGCGACGGCCACTAGCGGACGCTAGCGGTGGAAACCACTGTCTTCTTCATGAAGACGGTGGTGAACAGTACACGATTTTTTTTCCAGAATTAGCGAAATTATATATGGTTGGACTCGTCTTGACGTGTAGATCACGAATCCATTAATATTTTTCCCTAATTCATCATATATTTCAAGAATCGATCAAGAACACTTATGAACACCAAACTTTAATCTCTCATAACTCTCTCAATATTTGTCCATTTTTCATGAAATTTAGATCAGAATTTTCAGCGTGGAAAGATCTACAATAATATGCACATAAAAACAAGAATTAAGAGGTTCGAAAATGTGACCTCTTGAAGATCCAACAATGGCAGTGGCAGATCCAGGACTTGGCAAGCGTGTAAATCCACTCCTAGATCACTGTTATGAAGCTTGAAGTTGAAATTGAGGCTTGAAACAGCTTAGATCTTACTTAACAATCAACTTCCATGCTTGTGTTCTTGAGCTTGCTATGCACAATTCTGGTCCAAATTTGATGATTCAAGGCTTGATCTATACTAAATCCACACCAAGGAACAAGAATATGGAAGAAAATTGAAGGCTTATGTGGAAGAAATTTGAATTATGATTGAGAGAAAAAAATGGAGGGAAAAAGTTCTAGATCTAGAAATGGTGAAGAAGTGAAAATTCTGTTATGATTATGTATATATATGCTCCACTAATCACATCCAAATTGTAATTAGGCAAGGTTTAGTTGAGATTAGCAAAGATAGGGTGTGTGACCAAAAATGACAATTTTTGTGGTGCATGGCAATTCCAAACGTGAACAGTACCAAAGCATGATCTAATTCACTTAAAATCATTTTTCAACACAATGGCAACGGTAATTTGTTCCCATGATGCACCAATTTTAAATTTTCAAAATTCCCTCCAAAATGGGCATGGAATAGCAAATGATCATATGATGGAAATTCATGCAATGTGATGATTGTTTTGGAAAGTTTATGTCATGAGAAGAATTTGGCAAAAAGGAGCACTCAATTTGGAGTTATGAGTCAAAAGTTATGCCCTCTTGATGTCCCATGCACACTTGACAATGATTTGATCATATCTCCTCAACCATTCATTATAAATTCATGATCTTGGACTTTTTGGAAATGGGAGAGAGAGATCTTCAACTTTCATGTTGGACAAAATTTCATTTGAAGCTTCTTTGATGATGTACAATCAAGTTGAATTTGAACCATAACCTTTCCATTTTTGGAAACTTTCAATTACAGGTCACTTTCCATTTTTGGAAAGTTTTGATCTGACCTCAAATTCTTCAAGATATGCATTTGACATGATGAATAAGCCTCTCTTGAACATGAATGAGATGTTGAAACTCATTTCTCCACCTCCTAGCCCTCAGTTCTTGCACAGTTGACTTTTATGGTTGACAGATGACTTGAACATGCACAGATGATTTTGAGCCTCAACCACTTGATGAAATAGCTCCAAAATGAAACCCTAGCTTGTACAAGCTCTATAAAATCAATATGATGATCTCCATCTCAATAAAGACCTCATCTCCTTGAGAATCCCTGGTTGGGAGAATGCCATTGATTAGGGTTGACCAGAGGTCAAAACCCTAATCCTAAAGAACATGATCAGGCACAATGAACCCCTTTAGGATGACATAACCATGATGATGGTGATATATCCTTGCCAACAAGATAATACTCCACCTCCTTGAGGAACCAATAACACCCTAATTGAAGAGCAACCCTCAGATGATTGATCATCAATTCATGAGACCCTCAAGCTTGAATCTCTTAACCTCTCTATCTTCTGAAAAAGACTTTGGAGGATGATCTTCTTTATTTCACATGATATGCAAAGATGTAATGCCTAATGTCCTACAAAATGAAATGCAATATGCTAGGCTAGTCCCAAGAGAGGAGGGCAAACTTTGAGGTGTTACAATATTCATACCTATGTTTGAGACTTGATAACTCCTTATCCATGATCCATGAGATGTGATCATCAGTCTATAAACATAATAGTCTCCATGCTTTAATGTTATCCCACTTCACAATAAAGCTCGACTACAGATACTTTAAGAATATTGTCCTTATGTTTAATGTGCTCTCATGATTAAGTCGCACTTGATACATTAAACGGACTATCTATTCCAGGGAATTTATTAAACAAACATAATAAAGAAAAAGCCTTTTATTATTAATAAATAATTCGATACAAGTACCAAAAGTATTGGCCTCTAGGGCTTACACCAACACCTCGTTGGAAACCCAAACCAGTTATGCTTTTGTTATCGGAGACCTCTACCATCTGGCCCCACTGATCAAAACTTCCATCTTCAATAATTCTTTGAGCGTCTTTAAACGAGGACATGGGTGCCCTAACTCTCTTTTCCTCAACAATAGACAAGGCTTAGAACAAAGTTCCAATCTCATCCTCAGCTTCTACATAAGAGAAAGATGACATGTGTCTCACCAACAAATCCTTCTCCACACCGATAATAACCAGCTTACCATTCTTGACAAACTTCAGTTTCTGATGCAATGTTGATGTAACTGCTCTTGCCTCATGTATCCATGGCCTTCCTAACAAGCAACTATAGGTCGGGTGGATATTCATTACTTGAAAAGTAATTTGGAAATCACTCAGACCTATCTTCACAGGAAGGTCCACCTCACCGATTACAGTCTTGCAAGAACCATCAAAAGCTTTGAAGATCACGCCACTATATCTCATTGGAGCTCCTTGATACGACAACCTTGACAAAGTTGATTTCAGGAGTACATTCAATGAAGAACCAATGTCAACCAATACATTTGACAGAGCATCCTCCTTGCAATTCATTGAAATGTGCAATGCTAAGTTGTGATTTCTACCTTCCTCAATAAGTTCTTCGTCACAAAAGCTCAAATTATTGCAGGAAGTGATGTTAGCCACAATATGATCGAACTGATCCACCGTAACATCATGCTCTACATAAACTTGTTCTAATACTTTTGCAATGCTTCTCTATGTACTTTAGAGTTCATAAGCAAAGACATCACTGAAATCTTGGAGGGAGTTTGGAGCAACTGCTCCACCATATTGAATTCACTTTTCTTAATCAAACGAAGCACCTCATCATCATCGTTAGGCTTCAAATTGCTGGATTCACCAGACTGACACTTTGGAGCGCTAACTGGATCTACTGCAGGCATTTCCACCTTTTTACTAACAGATATATCTTCCACATTCTTTGGGAACACCGGCCCAAAAACTCGATCGCTACGGGTCACCTTCGTTACATCAGCAATGCTCATAACAAAACTGGTCGTAGGCAGAGGAACCTCTTGACATTCTCTAACATAGTAGCATTGTATTGATATGGAACAACCTTATCGGATGCATACAGGACAGGACCCGCTAACCGTATAACCAAAATACCAATCTATTATTGACATTATTATTGTTGCTGCTGTCGTACTGGATTACTAACCTTTATGAAGTTTTAAATACTGGAACGATAACATTGACATCGCCACCTAAGTGACGGGATTGGAAAATCTGGATCCTACCTTCATCCATCAACCTCTAGATGTCTCTCTTCACGATCACACAACCTCGAGAACTGACACTACAAATTGCACAACCATCATGGTCATGCTCACAATAACTAACCAAACAAATATCCTTGTGCATCCTCACCAAGGATCTTCTAATGAAGCGAACATCATATATTTTGAATTCCCCGAGACAACCGTCCACCATTTTAACATATGAATTACCATGAGCAAGTAGTGGGTTTGCTTTGACATTCGACACACGGTCCTCAAAGAACACCATTCCATTCTTTACCAGCTTTTGGACTTCATACTTCAGAGGGTATCAATTCTCAATATCATGACTGGGAGCTCCTTGGTGAAAGGCACAACGGAGTTCCGATTTATACCACCAAGGAAGTGGTTCAGGAATCTGTGGCGGATTTCTTGGTTGCAAAAGGTTCTTGAGAACCAATGATGGATACAGTTCAACATAAGTCATAAGAATCGGGTCAAAAGAGACTTTATTCCTCTCAAAGTTTTATTCTTGTTGATGATTGTTGGTGGTGGTGGTGTTGTAGGTGTTTGTTTGTTGTTGTGGCGGTTGTTGACGTTGTTGTTAAATTGGTGTTGATTGATTGTTAGAAAATATCGGAATGACAGATGATACTTGATGAAGGTGTTGACGGGGTTGTTGACTTCTTCTGACATGAGGCTTTCTCTTCCTCCCAGCTGATACTGCATTAGTCTCGCCTTCCTTCTTCTTAGAGAAACTGTTACCATACCTCTTGCTTGACGATACCTTTTCTTTAGATAATCGTCCCTCTCGGACACCCTCTTCTAATCTCATCCCCATGTTTACCATCTCGATAAAATTACTAGGGGCACTGGCAATCATACGCTCATAGTAAAATGAGCTCAGGGTCTTGAAGAAAATCTTGGTCATCTCCTTTTCTTCTAAAGGAGGGGTAATCTGAGCAGCAAGCTCTCTCCATCGTTGAGCATACTCTTTAAACATCTCTTTATCCTTCTGAGACAATGACCATAATTGGTCCCTATCCAGCGCCATATCCACATTATACTTGTACTGCTTCACAAAACTTTCACCTAGATCGTTGAATGTGCGGACACTCGCACTATCTAAACCCATGTACCACCTCAAAGCGGCACTAGTCAGACTGTCATGGAAATAATGAATCAGTAGTTGATCATTATCAGTTTACGTCGACATCTTTCTAGCATACATTACGAGATGACTGAGCGGACAAGTGTTTCCCTTATACTTTTCAAAGTCAGGGACTTTGAATTTCATTGGGATTTTCACATTAGGAACCAAGAAAGTTCCGCAACACTCTTTCCAAATAAGTCTTTTCCCCTCAAGGTCTTCAACTTCTTTAACAACTCAAGGAATTGGTCTTTCATTTCATCCATCTTCTCATATATATCCAGACCCTCAGACGGCTTGGAATGATAGATGGTGTCCTCAACACGGGGCAAATGTAAGACCCTAATTTTGGCCCTAAGATCCCTCATGGCATCATAACATTACGGCATTGCCTCAAGGATCATAAGCATCTCGGCTCCTTACCTTGGGGTGGGATCTCTTGTGAGTTGGTTTGAGGTCACCAAGCATACTTGAATTGTATATTATTGCTTTTCTCATTTGATTTACTAACCAAAAGCACAAAAAATATGTCACTAACATCTCTTGTTTGTAGCTTGAGCAGTCACAAGGTCTAAAGCTTCTAGGAGATCCTATGTGCATTGATATTGCCAAGAGAAGATGAAAGCAAGCATGACAATGGTTCCCAAATCTCTCATCCATCAAATATGCCTCCCAAGTGTCTCAATTCATCATTTTTGATCAAAGAAAATCAAAGGGCTTGAGGTTTGTTTCCCAAGGAAACCCTAATTCATCTGTTCATCAATTGTGCCTTGCCCATGAAGCAACCTCAACCCATGGTCAAATACAATCAAGTGAAGTTATTTAATTAATCATTTCATGCATATTTTTTAACTTATTTGAGTGTCCTCAAACATCAATTCATTAAGATTTGAGGTATGGACTTGAGAAGTTGATCAGTCAAATCATCTGGCTATTTTGAAATACACTGAGACCTAACTTTTGGTGTGTTGGTCAAATGGAGATGACCCCAAGAGAAAAAATGTTTTTAAGGACCATATGAACAACTTTAATGTTCATAAAAAATGGATTTGAAGCTTGGAAGTTCATCATCCATTCCAAGACATTATAGGTCATTTTGACTGAAACCCTAATTTTGGGTCAACTTCCCAAGAACATAACTCCTTCATTTTTTATGATTTTGAGGTGGTATCAAATTCATTGGAAATATTAAGATGTCTACTTCAAATGTTATATTGATAAACATTGCAAAATCTCAAAATAAATACATGTGATAATGCAAAACATTATAGGTCACTTTGGACCAAATGCATTGAAATGTGAAAATGTCCAACTTCAAGCGCCCATAACTTCTTCACCAAAAATCCAAATGATGCACAATTTAGGTCCAAATTGAGTGCCTTGAAAATATATACAACTTTCATGTTGAATATTTTGTCATTTGGAGCTTGCATCATTAAGATAGAAGGGATTGAACATTGGCCAATTTTGAAAATTTCACATATGCATGTTTTGCACCCTACACTTCAAGTTCAATTTTCACTAATTTCCAAGGCCCAAATGGAGTTTTGATCAACATAGAATTTGTTCCTTATGCAATAAGCTTTCCAACCATTACCCATAAGGCTATGTTTTATTTTTTGAAGTATCATTTTCAAAGAGGGGATCTTTTTGGTGCATTTTTAGAAACCAAGTGAAAGCACATTGCATGAGCTGATTACATCCATTTTGCACGACCATTTCATCTAATTGTGATCTCAGCTTGCCAAACCAAGTGGAATTGGGCCCTCCATACGCCTGTACAGGCCCATGCATGGAGGCCCTCTTCATCCATGCACACGATTTGATCATGCAACTATGCCTTGCTCAGCTATAAATACAATGCCTTGGCCTCTCATTTCTGGAACCTGAAGGCGCCTGTTATGCTGCAAAGATCCCTCCATAGCCATACTTAAAGGAATTTCCACTTTCTTCTCAAAAATTCAGATATGAATTTCAACTACATTGGTTGATTTTCACACCTATAATTCCTTAACCTTGCTTCATCTTCATCACTAGATCCTACTGCAAGCATTAGCTGAGGAAAATTGTGCTCTCAAGATCCACATTTCAAAGGTGGATATCAGAACTTATTTTCTTCGAAACTCTTTATTCATAGCTTGTTTCTTGCATTTATTGGGTTGGCTGAAGTCCTCTTATCAGAGGCAACTTAATTGTACTTTGAATTTTACAAATCCATCAAGTTTCAGTTTAACACCATATTTTTCAACCTCTGATTTCTCTTACCATGGAGATCTGGAGTGAAAATAGATGGTACATGAGTGATGTACATCACCCTAGCTTTCCATTGTTGTATAGATCGCCTCATTTCGTGAAGGTTTATTTCCTGCAACTCTCGCCGGAATCTCTGGTCTCGACGGAGAAGACGGTGGTGTACACCACCGTCCGTTTTCCAGTTTTGATCCAAGCCGTTGATGATGATTTCCAGATTGAACCAGGGCTCTTGGATCTTATGACATTTTTTAAATGTTTATGTTGCTCAGTTGACTTAGGTCCATGATGCGCGTGCATGCCACAGCCGTCTGATCTGCCAGGTCAATTAATAAATTGAATCCAACGTGTGTGGATTTTCCTTATTTTTTATTTCTGATTTTAATTTCCATTTTATTTCTTTTATTCCATTTCATTTCAAAAATTCATATCTCATTCATTATTGGTCCAAAAAATGTGGGACCAATTGCATTATTTCTCTTTTAATTTCTACTTTCTAAAAATACTTTTTAATATTTTTTATTTTATCATTTGATATTTTTTAGTAATTTTCTCTTTTATGGTTATTTTTAGTTCATTTTAAATAGTTTTTGATATTCAAAAAATACAAAAATATTTTTCCAACCTCTTTGAATGATGATAGATCTATGAAAAATATTTTCATCAATTTATTAATTGATTTGAGATTTATTTGAGATTTTAGTTCAATTAGGTTATTTTTATGCATTTTTAATTGATTTAAAATAGTTTCTGACTTTTAAAAATGCTGAAATTTTTTGTCAAACTTTGTTTGACCTTGTTGAACTTGGGATAATTCACTTGGACTTTTCAAAGTTGATTTGAAGTGAGTTTGAAGTTTGACCTTTCTTTATTATTTTAAGTCAAGTTTTATTTTAAATATTAAAAATGCCAAAAATATTTTTATTTGTTTCTTGACTTCTAATCTTCATTTTGCTTCTGTTTTCTATTGTTTGACCTTGATCTTCTCTATCTTTGGTCAATACTTATTGATTAATACATTCTATTTCATTTGATGCACTTTAATTCTTCATCATTTTTTTTATCAATGAGTTAAAGATTGGTGGTTAGCATTGATTAGGGAGGTTTAATCTTCCTTGATTCAAATCTAATTCATCTTGATCATGAATCAAGTGAATGGCTTTGCATTAAGGATAGATTGCTTCCTAAGTCATGCAAAGGACCTAAATCAATACAAGATCATTTCTCATCTTCTTTTTGGCATGGCAAGTTGTGGAGTTTGATTCACTAATCAAGACCTCTAACTTGTGTTGTTGCCTACATTATTATTGACCGGCCTCAGATAGTTGTGACTTCTACATAAGTCCAATTACGATTGCTTAACATAGCGCTGAATTTGCCTTATGGCACACTAACTATTGACACTAACCATTAACCATTAACATTTGGTTCTTGCACTTTACTTTTATGCAATTTACCATTCTTGCACATATTATTCATTTGCTTTTCCCCCTTTGCTCATTTGAGCACATGTTTATGTTAATGCAATTTGCCTTTTGCTCACTTGAGCACATAATTGTGTATATATTATTGTGCTTGTGTTTTGTTTTGATTGTTGTGGACCAAATGCAAAGAAATGGACAAAATGGACTTAGTTTCTAGGATATTCCCTATACAAATTGGAGTAAAAGGACCTTAATGTTGAAGGTGGATTAGAAGGACCAAACCTCTAAATTCACTCTTGTCCATTCTTAATTTACTTCATAGAATTCTTTGATGTGTGTGCTTTTGTGCTAGGGGATCCTATGTGAGCCAAATTGAAGAACCATTACCATGTCCATCCAAAGTGAAAGATTCAAGAGACATTGGGGATCTTCTAAGAGCTTGTTTGATTATGTTGAATGCTTAAGCTTACACTTATTTTGCTTGCATATTCCAAAGGATGGGAGCTACTTGGATCATAAATATGATCTCAAGAGAGGAACTCCATTTGTGGTCTTGTTTCTTATCCCTCATCTCTTGTATGTTTAGGACTTAACCATTCTTCTTCTTCCCTCCACTCTAACCCAAGCCAAAACTTTTGTGCAAACATTTAACATTTGTTTTCAAACATTAGAAACCTAAGCCTTATGCTTTTGATTTTCAAACTTCCTTTTCATAACACTTATTTTTGAATTGAACTTTTAAGTCAACTTTGACCATATTTTGTAAATACTTTTCATTGGTAAATATAACCCATTCAAATGATTTTGTGGTTTCAATGGCCACTCTCTTAATCAAACTTTTTCATAACCTTTAGCTATTAGGTTTGAGTTATCCTTGAGGTAGATGTAATACTCACCTATATCCTTAGTGATGGACAATGAGTCTTCCATGCTTATTATAGGGTTAACCCCTCACTAGCATGTTGAAGCTATCATCACATGGTGGATTTGTGGTTTTGGGTTGAGTTTTCGCCCTTGGATAACAAAAGACCTTAAGGCTTTTAGACCAATCAATTCACCAACTTGTTTTGAGACTTTTACCCCAAACTACGAGGTTTTGATCCTAATCTTTTTTAAGATGGTACGTAGGCAATGAGATTATCCATCCAAACACAAAATGTAAATAACTTGTATATTCTCTTCTCATCTCTTCAATCATGATTGCACAAATAAATGTTCACAAAAAATACCAACCTTACAACAAATGTGAAAAGGGCTCCCTAGGAGTACCTAGGATGTTTTGGGTGCTTAAAACCTTCCCATTGCATAACCAACCGCCTTACCCCGATCTCTGACATTTTTACTAGTTTTTGATTCGATAAAACTTTTAGGTTTTTGTTCGCTTTCTAACCATTCCTTTGGATAAATAGAAGTGCGGTGGCGACTCGACTTGTATGGTTTAACTTAGATTTAGTCAATATCTCTAATGGTAACGAATACCCCGCTTTAGAAAAGTGGCGACTCTGTTGGGGACATTTGCCTAGTGGGTTTTGCCTACTTTTCATATTTGTTGTACTGTATGATATATTGCTTTGTGACATATTTTTGTGCAATTTGGGATTACTGTATTGTATGTAATGATTGATTTGTTTGAATATTGATTTGTTTGAATATTAAAACCTAGTACACTCCCTTTGGGTGGTTCTTAACCGAGACTCCATGCTCGTGACTTGCAACAAACCCTTGATTCATGGTTGATCCGTTCTTGTATCCTTAATATCAATGGAACTTGTGTGTTGATAAGGTGTAAACCATAATCCACCAAAATGGATGATTGATATTAACGATGACATGATCCATCCCATGACCTTTATTTGGTGTACTTTGCTTGATCCTTGAATGTGATTGTTGCATCCATGCATTCATGCATCCATTTGCATCCATATCATCAATAATGAGAAAATTTTCAAGGAACTTAAGAGGTCTATTTGCGAATTTTTCAGACATGGAAAGACAAAGAAGGAATACAAAGAAGTACAGTTTCAAACAACCCGACTTGAAAGAGATAACAAATTTGACATCCTATGTATTAGATCCCTTGGGTTTCAAGGCTCGTTTTGGGAAGCTTCTATCTGTTCTGACTACTCAAGTGGACGAAGGATTGATGAGTGTATTGGTGCAGTTTTATGATCCCTTGTACCGTTGCTTCACATTTCCAGATTTTCAGCTGTTGCCCACGCTTGAGGAGTATGCCTACCTTGTGGCTATACCTATTCTAGACCAGTTGCCATTCAGTGGCTTAGAGAGTGTTCCTACTTCTCAAGAGATAGCTGATATGTTGCATATATATGAATCTCTGGTTGGTGCTCATATGACTACCAAAGGTGGAATTCAAGGTCTCCCTTCTGAGTTCCTCGTTGCTCAAGTTACTATGTATGGGAAGGCCATGAGTGAGAACGCCTTTGAGGCCATATTTGTACTTCTCATCTATGGGCTAGTGTTATTCCCCAACATCGACAAGTTTGTGGATGTGAACGCTATTAGGATCTTCTCTACTCTTAATCCCGTTCCGACTCTGTTGGGTGACACTTACTTTTATTTGCATATGAGGAATGCAAAGGGTGGTGGTACCATTGTGTGTTGTTTGCCTCTGTTGTACAAGTGGTTTATTTCATACTTGCCACAGAAGATCGCCTTCAAGGAGAACAAAGGATGTCTACGGTAGTCCACGAGACTTATGTCTCTCACCAATGATGATATCTTTTGGTACAACCGTGTATATGATGGTGTGTAAATTATCGACTCTTGTGGTGAATTCTCCAATGTGCCTCTTCTTGGTACGTGCGGTGGGATTAACTACAACCCTATTTTGGCACGTCGTCAGCTTGGGTTCCCCCTAAAGGATAAACCTAATAACATTATGTTAGAAGGTGTGTTCTTTCAGGAGGGTAAAGATCCCCAAGGCTTGAAGGGCAGGATGGTTCACGCTTGGCGCAAGATCCATAGGAAAGGAAGGAAAGAGCTAGGTTCGAAGAGTTGTGTCGCTTTGGAACCCTATACCTCTTGGGTTAGGAGGAGAGCTTCCGAGTACCTCATGCCTTATGAGTATCCAAGACCTACACCTTTGGTTGTGGCTGGGCCTTCAACCCTTCCAGGCCAAGGAGTTGAGAAACGAAGACCGTTCATGTGCTTGGATCCGTGAACGAGAGGAGTTGCTTCAGCAGATCAAGGAGAAGGATGCTTTGATAGAGTTCCTTGAGCACCAGGTTATAGATGATCCTGATGACGCATGGACTTCTCTACTTCCTCAGTCTTCCAAGTTTTGGAAGAGGAAGTATGATCGACTCGCCAAGGAGAAGGCAGACATGGATGCAGCCTACGAGAGGGGGGTGAAGAGGCTTCGTGCATCTTATCTTCCAGTCTCCAGAGCTTTAGATTACTGTTTCAAGGGTTCCATAGGATGTCCATTTTCCTTCTCTCTTGTATTGTATTTGGTTACCAAGACTGTACTTCTTTGGTGTAAAAAATATTTTCCAGATATTATTGATGTGATATTTCTATATGTAATAAATGTTTAATACTTCCAATATTTGCAAATAGGACTCTAAAGTTCCTCTGATATAAAAATTAAATCATATGCATTGCATGCATCATGTGCATAAGCAGGTTTTGCTCCAGGCTTCTTGTTCTATGGTCTAAATCTGTGTTCTTCATTTATTTCAAAGACAAGCCGACTCACCGGTACTACACCCGAGCCAACGCATCAAGACTAATGAATCATTTGGAACAAGAGAACCGTGAGCTTAAGGAGGAAGTAGCCAGATTGACTTCCCTGATGGATTCATTCATGGCTGCCAAGAGCCAGTCATCTCCGACACCTTCAACTCCTCCCAAGAGGACAGTCATCTCTGAGATTGCCTCATCAACTGTGCCTACGGCCAGCGTACACTTCGCACCAACATCCATGCCAGCCGGGTTTCCGTGGGGGATGCCTCCCAACTTTATGCCAGAAGGTCCCGCACCCACTTTTGCTTCTCTGCCGGCATCTAGCTCGGTCCTTGCCGTTCCTCCTCCTGTCCTGCACACTTTGCCCAGAGTAGACGACACCATCTATCATTTTGAGCCGTCTGAGGGCCCATATGTCTATGAAAAGATGGATGCTAAGAATTACCAATTTCTTGAGCTCCGCAAGGAATTGAAAACTCTTTGAGGAAAAGACCTTTTCGGCAAGTCTGCTGCTGAACTCTGTTTGGTCCCCAATGTTAAAATCCCTGTAAAGTTTAAGGTACCTGACTTTGAAAAGTACAAGGGGAATACTTGCCCTCTCAGCCACCTGGTCATGTATTCTAGGAAAATGTAGACTCAGACCGACAACGACCAACTGCTCATTCATTACTTCCAGGACAGTTTGTCCGACGCTGCCCTAAGATGGTACATGGGCTTGGATAGCGCGAACATCCGATCCTTCAATGACCTTGGAGAGGCCTTCGTCAAGCAATACAAGTATAACATGGACATGGCTCCCGATAGGGATCAATTGAGAGCCATGTCCCAGAAGGACAAGGAAACTTTTAAAGAATACGCCCAGAGGTGGCGAGAGGTAGCAGCACAGATCGTGCCCCCGCTGGAGGAGAAAGAGATGACCAAGATCTTTCTGAAGACCTTGAGTTCTTTTTATTATGAGTGGATGATTGCCAGCGCTCCTTCTGACTTCACCGAGATGGTGAACATGGGGATGCTCCTAGAAAAGAGAGTCAGGGAAGGGCGCTTGACCAAAGAAGAAGGCTCTTCTGCCAAATGTTATGTGGCGTTTGCAAAGAAGAAGGATGGTGAGGCACATGCTGTGACCTCCCATGTTAAATCCAGAAGACCCTCAGTAAGGAGGAAGACCGTGCGTCCTGCCGGTAACCAGCACCAGGTGGCTCACATAACACCTGTTTTCAGAGACAATCAGCAGTATCAGCATCACAACGATAATCAACAACAACAACATCTGCAATATCAACAACAATAACACCGTCCTCAACATCAGGCCTACCAGCCTCAAAATAGTAATCAAGCCAGTACAAGCTATGAGAGGAAGAGGGTCACCTTCGATCCTATTCCCATGACCTACGCTGAATTATATCCCTCCTTGATAGAGAGGAAATTGATTACTCCACGAGACCCACCGGCTATACCTACCAACCCTCAGTGGTGGTATAAGCCTGAGCTACACTGTGTTTATTATTCCGGTGCTCCCGGACACGACGTGGAAAACTGCTACCCACTGAAGACCAAGATTCAAGACCTTGTGAGACATGGTATTCTGTGTTTCGAGGACGTAGGTCCTAATGTAAAGAAGAACCCATTGCCCGAGCATGGGAAATCTGTCAACATGGTCCAGGGCTGCCCTGGTAAATACAAAGTCAAGTATGTCAGCCATATTTGACAATCTCAGGTCGAGATGCATAAATTGCTGTGTGAGTACAATCATTACGAGCAGGACCACGACAGATGCCGAGTTTGCTCTGTCAATCAAAGAGGGTGTTGCCAAGTGCGCAAAGATGTTCAAGAAATGCTGGATGAAGGAGTCATTGAGATACTTCAGAACAGAAATATTGACGAAGATGCTGATGAAGTCAATGTAATTTCTCCGGTGTTTCGGATCCCAGAGCCTGTTGTCATCAAGTACGATGGTAGCAAGCAAAAGGCTTCTCCTGCTTTGACCATTAAACCAGCTGACCTTGTGCCATACTCTTCTGAGAAGGCGGTCCCCTATTGCTACAATGATGTAGCATTAGAGAATGGGAAAGAGGTGCCCCTGCCATCTACATCTGTTGTTAATATCGTCGACGTCAGCGGCTTGACCCGTAGCGGTCGTGTCTTCTCGGCTCCACCGAAACCCCAAGCTGATGTTCGAAGAGCTAATGTGACTGATTATGCTGAACGCCCGGTTGGGATTGCTGTGAATACTATGAATCCGGCACTTGTTGCCAAACCTACCTCTATGTTAAAAACTTCTGTCTCTGTTGGCCAGAGTGGCAATGCGAAAGAAGATTGTGATATGATGCTGAGGCTCATCAAAAGAAGTGAGTACAACGTGGTAGATCAGCTTCTACAAACGCCATCCAAGATCTTTGTACTATCCTTACTGATGAATTCAGAACCACACCGAGAAGCTCTGCAGAAGGTGTTGGATGTGGCGTATGTGGATCACGACGTCACTATAGAACAATTCGACAGTATTGTTGCAAACATCACCGTTTGTAACAACTTAAGTTTTTGTGATGCTGATCTCCCCGAGGAGGGAAGAGACCACAACTTGGCACTACACATCTCTATGAGCTGCAAAGATGATGCCATGTCCAATGTGCTGGTGGACACTGGGTCGTCGTTGAATGTGTTGCCAAAGTCCACTCTTGCCAAATTGTCATATCAGGGGCCTCCCATGAGGCATAGTGGAGTGGTAGTGAAAGCTTTCGATGGGTCTCGTAAAACTGTGATTGGAGAGGTTGAGCTCCCAGTCAAGATTGGAACAAGTGATTTCCTGATCACATTCCAGGTCATGGACATTCACCCATCGTATAACTGTCTTTTGGGAAGATCATGGATTTTCACGAGGCAGGCGCCGTGACATCCACCCTACACCAGCAATTGAAGTTTGTTAAAAACAAGAAGCTGGTGGTGGTAGGGGGAGAAAAGGCTTTCCTGGTTAGCCATTTGTCTTCCTTCTCTTATATAGATGTAGAGGATGAAGTTGGAACACCGTTCCATGCTTTATCTATTGCTGAGCCTATTAAGAAGGGGACTTCTTCATTTGTGTCCTATAGAAATGCAAAGTTGGCCATCGAGCATGGTGCAACTGCTGGATTGGGGCAAATGACTAAGCTAGAAGACAACAAATCCCGGGCTGGCATAGGGTATTCTTCTGGCGTCTTCAATGAGCATGGGCTGTTCAAAAGTGGTGGATTCATCCACACCGGTCAAGATGAGGAAGTTGTTGCCATTGTAGAAGAGGATGCAGAGGAAGATTCTGGCAACTTTGTCATCCCTGGAGGGGTCTGTAATAATTGGGTCACTGTTGATGTTCCAACAGTTATCCATAAGTCAAAGTAATGTTCATTGCGTTTAAAAACCCTCCTCCCATGCCAAAAGGAGGAGTGATGACATTGTTGGCTCATAAATACAATGATATTTCCATTCAGTAAATTCATGTTAAATGTTTGTTTTTTCCAATTATTTTCACTTTTTGCTTTTTGCATGAAATTGGTGATCACATAAAACCCTAAAAATAGAATAAAATCAATCTTTTCATCTGCATAATGATTTGCCTTGTTTAAATTTTAAAATCTTTTGTATCCGAAATCATTATGCAGGTTGATCAAACCCATTGAACATAATGATCCAACACCATCTCCCAACTTTGAGTTCCCTGTATTTGAGGCAGAAGAAGATGATGTTGAGGAGATTCCTGACGAGATTACCCGTCTACTTGAGCATGAAGAAAAGATCATTCAGCCACATCTTGGGAGTCTGGAACAGTCAACTTGGGATCTGAAGATTGTGTGCGAGAAGTGAAGGTTGGGGCACTCCTGGAAGAATTTGTTAAGAAGGGGTTGATTGAGTTGCTGCGAGAATACATCGACGTCTTTGCCTGGTCGTATGAAGACATGCCTGGTCTGGATACTGATATCGTGCAACATTTCCTGCCTTTGAAGCCTGAGTGTGTGCCTGTGAAGCAAAAGCTCAGAAGAACTCATCCCGATATGGTAGTGAAGATCAAAGAGGAAGTTCAAAAGCAAATTGATGCGGGGTTTCTGGTGACTTCTACGTATCCTCAATGGGTGGCCAATATTGTGCCCGTGCCTAAGAAAGATGGAAAAGTCTGAATGTGTGTGGACTATAGAGACTTGAATAAAGCTAGTCCGAAAGATGATTTTCCGCTACCACATATTGATATGTTGGTAGATAATACAACTAAATTCAATGTCTTCTCGTTTATGGACGGATTTTCCGGATATAATCAGATTAAAATGGCACCCGAGGATATGAAGAAGACAACATCCATCACACCTTGGGGAACATTCTGTTATCGAGTGATGCCCTTCGGTTTGAAGAACGCCAGAGCCACGTATCAAAGAGCTATGACTACCTTGTTTCATGATATGATGCACAAGGAGATCGAGGTATATGTTGATGATATGATTGCAAAGTCAAGAACGGAAGTTAAACATGTAGAGTACTTGTTAAAGCTTTTTCAGCGTTTGAGGAAGTATAAGCTTCGTCTGAATCCTAACAAGTGTACATTTGGAGTCTGTTCCGGCAAGTTATTGGGCTTTATTATCAGCGAGAGAGGTATTGAGGTTAATCCTGCGAAGGTCAAAGCAATACAAGAGATGCCTGCACTCAAAACTGAGAAGCAAGTCTGAGGTTTTCTTGGCCGCTTGAATTATATTTCAAGATTCATATCCCACATGACTGCCGCATGTGCACCGATATTCAAGCTCCTCCAGAAAGATCAGTCTCATGATTGGACCGAGGATTTCCAAAAGGCCTTTGACAGTATTAAAGAGTATCTGTCTGAGCCTCCGATTTTGTCTCCGCCTGTGGAAGGGAGACCTTTGATTATGTATCTGACAATTCTTGAAGACTCAATGGGTTGTGTTATTGGTCAGCAAAATGAGTCGGGGAAGAAAGAATATGCTATCTACTACCTGAGTAAGAAGTTCACTGAGTGTGAGTCTCGATACTCGATGCTTGAAAAAACATGATGTGTTTTGGCTTGGGCTGCTAAGTGCTTACGACAGTATATGTTGAATCATACAACTTGGTTGATATCCAAAATGGATCCAATCAAGTACATCTTTGAGAAGCCTACCTTAATTGGGAGGATTGCCCGTTGGCAGATGTTGTTGTCTGAGTATGATATTGAGTATCGAGCTCAGAAGGCTATAAAAGGTAGTATCTTGGCTGACCATTTGGCACATCAACCAATTGAAGATTATCAGTCTATTCAGTACGACTTCCCAGATGAGGAGATTCTGTATTTGAAAATGAAAGATTGTGATGAGCCTACGCTCGATGAAGGGCCAAAGCCTGGTGTTTGATGGCGCTGTGAATCAGTGTGGAAATGGTATTGGGCAGTGATTATTACTCCTCAGGGCACACATTTCCCTTTTACAACAAGGCTAACTTTCAAATGCATGAATAATATGGCTGAGTATGAGGCTTGTATTATGGGATTGGAATAGTGTATTGATCTTAGGGTCAAACATCTTGATGTTTATGGTGATTCGGCCCTTGTTGTTAATCCGATTAAGGGTGAACGGGAGACGAATTAGCCTGGCTTCATCCCATATAGAGATTATGTGAGGTGGATTTCAACGTTCTTTACTGAAGTTGATTTCCATCATATTCCTCGAGATGAGAATCGGATGGCAGATGCTCTTGCTACACTTGCTTCAATGATTGTGGTTAGACTTTGAAATGAAGTTCCCAGTATCATCGTGATGCGCTTGGACAGACCAGCTCATGTATTTGCAGTAGAGGAGGTGCAAGATGATAAGCCATGGTATTATGATATCAAGTGTTTTCTTCAGAGCTAGATTTAACTGGATGGGGCATCTGTGAAAGATAGGAAGACTTTGAGGAGATTATCAGGCAGTTTCTACCTCAATGGCGATGTGCTTTATAAGAGAAGTTTTGACATGGTTCTGCTCAGATGCATGGATAGACACGAAGCAGACCTGTTAATGACTGAGGTCCATGAGGGTTTGTTTGGTACTCATTCCAACGGACATGCCATGGCTAGAAAGATATTAAGAGCAGGCTACTATTGGTTTACAATGGAGTCTGACTGTTGCAAATATGTGAAGAAATGCCATAAGTGTCAGATTTATGCGGATAAGATTCATATTCCCCCGACACTTCTTAATGTGATTTCATCACCATGACCTTTCTTCATGTGGGGAATTGACACGATTGGCATGATAGAGCCGAAAGCGTCCAACGGTCACAGATTCATTCTCGTAGCAATTGATTACTTCACCAAGTGGGTTGAAGTGGCGTCATATGCAAATGTGACCAGGCAAGTGGTTGTGAAGTTTATCAAGAATAAACTCATATGTCGTTATGGTGTGCCAGATAAGATCATTACCGACAATGGATCTAACTTGAACAACAAGATGATGAAAGAGTTGTGTAGCGAGTTCAAGATTGCACATCATAACTCTCCTCCTTACAGGCCCAAGATGAATGAGGCTGTTGAAGCTGCTAATAAGAATATCAAGAAAATTATCCAGAAGATGGTTGTTACATACAAAGATTGGCATGAGATGTTGCCATTTGCTTTGCATGGATATCGTACGTCTGTCCGCACTTCAACAGGGGCAACCCCTTTCTCTCTTGTTTATGGCATGGAGGTTGTGCTCCCAGTAGAGGTGGAGATCCCATCAATGAGAGTCTTGATGGAAGCCAAGTCGACTGATGCTGAATGGGTTCAGAGTCGTTATGACCAACTGAATTTGATTGAAGAGAAGAGATTGACTGCCATGTGCCATGGTCAATTATGTCAGTAAAGGATGAAGAAAGCCTTTGATAAGAAGGTCAAGCCTCGTGTGTTCCGAGAAGGTGACCTCGTGCTCAAGAAAGTCTTATCTTTCGCGCCCGATTCCAGGGGCAAGTGGACTCCAAACTATGAAGGTCCATATGTTGTCAAGAGAGCCTTTTCAGGCGGTGCTTTGATACTTACAACTATGGATGGAGAGGATTTCACTCTTCCTGTGAATTCAGATGCAGTCAAGAAATACTTCGCCTAAAACAAAAACAGAATAGCTCGCTAAGTTGAAAACCCGAAATGGCGGCTTAGGCAAAAATGAGCGTCTCGGTGGATTGAAAACCCAAAAGGGTGAATCCAGGCAAAAGTTAGAGACATAAAAAATGAATATGTATCCCGCTAGATTGAGTACCTCACCCTAGGGCAATCTAGGCAAAAATTAGGGATTTGGCAAGTAACTGCATCCTGACAAGACTTTGTTCTACAAACTGTCATTTGTCAGAGATTTTCGCTCAGTCATTATCAACTGAAGCTTCAAATACATCGGATTCAGAGTTGGTGGAGAAATGGTCATTATGTTCTATGTAGCCCGTTTCCAATATATATCACCAATTTCAAACTTGTACAGATCTATGGAGTCTTGCTATTTGCAGACTACCATCCTATCAAATAAATTTGAGCCTTTACCCAATTATTTGCATTCTTATTTGTTCCTATTCAACAAATGTTTTGCATGTTTTAATTGAGAAATATCGTTTTTTTTAAATAAATAATTTTCCATAATTTGTTTTTAAACAAAGTGAACATTCACAATGACAAAAGGATACTTAGGAGGCCTTCAGTGCTCTCCCAAAGATGGTATGATTCCCAACAGGGTAAGACATTTGTTCATATTCCTAACATGATTGTGTCCCTTTCCTTCAGGACCTGTTAGTGTTTTCCTCCCGGGCAGAGTGGTTGACGAGGAAGTCTATCTTTCCCTCAGCAGAGTAATTATCCTTCCTCCTCAGCAGATGTGATTTCATCAGTAGTATGATATATGGTGGTGACCCTTGAAACTTGTTGTTTGGTGGTTGTTCCCCACAAAGTTCCATTATCTCCTCTGATAATTTCCCCAGTAGAGTTACTTCCATGGCAGATTTTATCCATGGGTGGCCCATGTCCCCAGCCAGAATGACTGATGCTCATTCCCCTGCAGAGATCTTTGTTTCCTGGTATCTGGTCCCCACCAGATTGGATGTTCTCCAGTGGGCTTGGCTTTCTCTCTCGAGATGTAGTACCGGATGTTTGTTCATCAATCTGTGACCTGTTTGTGTTAGAAATATCTGCTTTGTCAGCATTCATCATACATAAACGACGCATATACGCATATAATTTTGACATTCAAATATTCATGTTGCATTATTTGCCATAAATACCTTTGTTTGTTGTCTCCTGCCATTCGGTGATACATATTTCACCAAGCGGATGTTTGTGTCTGATCTCCCCATGTAGAGAGTCAGCCCCATAAGCAGGAAGTGTTTATCCTTCCTTCCATATTCCCCACTGAGTTATGTCCTCGTGGGTGATGGTTGTTTTTGTTTCCTCTCAACACATATATTGGGATGGAGTTCCCCCTGAGTTATATTCTCATAGGGATGAGTCTTGTTTCATCGTGCCTCTCTAGGTTGTTCCTAGATTTGGCCTCTTGTGATTCTCCTTGCACTTCCCCGTTTAGTTTAGATGAATGATTGCTCAGTAACCAGCAATTGTCCATCTTTTTCCCGGCGGAGTCTGTGGTTTTCTACCCTCATACCTGTAGTTGTAAACCCTATTTTATCCCCTTGCAGAGTTAACTTTGTTTTTGTTCATCCTAACCGATGACGGTTACTCTTCCGTGGTTTTCTACCCAGTATCCGGTAGATGTAATCCCCTCTTTGACGGTTATCTTTATCCAACATTCGGTATTGATATTCCTTCACTTTTTGAGTATATCTCTCGTTAATCGGTGATATATCTCCCGGATCATTGCCCTTGTCAATGTATCCCCAGTGGGTCATCTGTCATTTACCTTTTGTTGGTAATGATTGTTTCTCCCTTTGATTGGTCATCATCTTGTACCTAGTGTTCGGTATCCCGATGTCCTTTTCTTTTCAGTCGATTTATCCTTTATTAACCTAGTAACCGGTTGTGGATAATCTTCCATGCGAGTATGTTATCTACGTTCTGACGGTAATAGATAATATATCTCATGCACTCTTTGGTCGAAGTCTTTTGCTCTTCCCAAGTCGAGTAAGATTCGTATCCCCTTTGCGGAATCGAATGTCCATCCTGTAATCGAGTTTGCTTTTCAGCCTTCCTTTTGGATGATGAGTGTCTTGGAAATATTCCCCAATTCAGGCTTTGGTTGGTCACCTATTATATGCCCAGTAACCGGTATCCCTGGTGTTCCTTCCTCTCTGCTCCCTATTATGACTTTTGTCCCTTGTGGAGTCAGATTTCCTGATTTGAAATATACCTTTTTAGGTTTTCCTCAGATGATTTTCGATGTTTGATATCTCTAACCCTCATATCGGTCTTAGATATTCATTCTCCCTGAGTGTGTTGTTCTCTCACCCTTATACAGGTCTTTCGACCACATGTCTCCTTGAGCTTATAACCCAGTAACCGGTAATACCTCATCCTGTTGTTTCCTCATATGAGTCATTTTTGGACATTCCCCAGCGAAGTCCCTTAGTGGAATTTCCCCCCATCTGAGTTCGGATTTTTCATCCGAAGTGTCCTTTGTGGATAGTTCCGCTGTATTGGCGTATTCCCCAATACACGCATCTCTGAGTCAGTTCGAGTCTTTCCATTGATTTATTCTCATGGAATTCCTCTCGTGTCTCTCAGAAAGTTTTAAGTCGTGACCTGCTCACACATTTTTTTCCTTTCTTATCCCCGTTAGAGTCCCTAGAGTCTCTGACCCATGGAGTGCATTACTCATATGGATTATCAGTTTCTCCAGATTTCTTTTCTTCTTGGTGGACACATATCCCCACAGAGTATTTCCTTTTTGCATACATACATTTGCATCATGAGGTCTCTTAGGGACCAAAATTCGTCTCTTTGTTATTATTTAAGCCCATTCTACCTCGTCGAGACGAAGATTTTAACCTTCTCTTCTCCGACTAGAATGACCTTAAATAGGAGCATCTGTAAGACCCTAATTTTGGCCCAAAGATCCCTCATGCCATCATAACATTGCATTGGCATTGCCTCAAGGATCATAAGCATCTTGGATCCTTACCTTGGGGTAGGATCTCTTGTGAGTTGGTTTGAGGTCACCAAGCATACTTGAATTGTATATTATTGCTTTTCTCATTTGATTTACTAACCAAAAGCACAAAAAATATGTCACTAACATCTCTTGTTTGTAGATTGAGCAGTCACAAGGTCTAAAGCTTCTAGGAGATCCTATGTGCATTGATATGGCCAAGAGAAGATGAAAGCAAGCATGGAAATGGTTCCCAAAGCTCTCATCCATCAAATATGGCTCCCAAGTGTCTCAATTCATCATTTTTTATCAAAGCAAATCAAAGGGCTTGAGGTTTGTTTCCCAAGGAAACCCTAATTCATTTGTTCATCAATTGTGCCTTGCCCATGAAGCAACCTCAACCCATGGTCAAATACAATCAATTTAAGTTCTTTAATTCATCATTTCATGCATATTTGAACTTATTTGAGTGTCATCAATCATCAATTCATCAAGATTTGAGGTATGGGCTTGAGAAGTTGATCAGTCAAATCATCTGACTATTTTGAAATACACTGAGACCTAACTTTTGGTGTGTTGGTCAAATGGAGATTACCTCAAGAGAAAAAATGTTTCTAAGGACCATATGAACAACTTTCATGTTCATCAAAAATGGATTTGAAGCATGGAAGGTCATCATCCATTCCAAGACATTATAGGTCATTTTGACTGAAACCCTAATTTTGGGTCAACTTCCCAACAACATAAATCCTTTATTTTTTATGATTTTAAGGTGGTATCAAATTCATTGGAAAGCTTAAGATGTCTACTTCAAATGTTATTTTGATAAAAATTGCAAAACCTCAAAAGAAATACATGTGATAATGCAAAACATTATTGGTCACTTTGGACCAAATGCATTGAAATGTGAACATTCACAATGACAAAAGGATACTTAGGAGGCCTTCAGTGCTCTCCCAAAGATGGTATGATTCCCAACAGGGTAAGACATTTTTCATATTCCCAACGTGATTGTGTCCCTTTCCTTCAGGACCTGTTTGTGTTTTCCTCCCGGGCAGAGTGGTTGACGAGGAAGTCTATCTTTCCCTCAGTAGAGTAATTATCCTTCCTCCTCAGCAGATGTGATTTCGTCAGTAGTACGATATATGGTGGTGACCCTTGAAACTTGTTGTTTGGTGGTTGTTCCCCACAGAGTTCAATTATCTCCTCTGGTAATTTCCCCAGTAGAGCTACTTCCGTGGCGGATTTTATCCATGGGTGGCCCATGTCCCCAGCCAGAATGACTGATGCTCATTCCCCAGCAGAGATCTTTGTTTTCTGGTATCTGGTCCCCATCAGATTGGATGTTCTCTAGTGGGCTTGGCTTTCTCTCTCAAGATGTAGTACCAGATGTTTGTTCATCAATCTGGGACCTGTTTGTGTTAGAAATGTTTGTTTTGTCAGCATTCATCATACATAAACCACGCATATACGCATATAATTTTAACATTCAAATATTCATGTTGCATTATTTTCCATAAATACCTTTGTTTGTTGTCTCCTGCCATTCGGTGATACATATTTCACCAAGCGGATGTTTGTGTCTGATCTCCCCATGTAGAGAGTCAGGCTCATAAGCAGAAAGTGTTTATCTTTCCTTCCATATTCCCCACTGAGTTATGTCCTCGTGGATGATGGTTGTTTCTGTTTACTCCCAACACATATATTGGGATGGAGTTCCCCCTGAGTTATATTCTCATAGGGATGGTTCTTGTTTCATCGTGCCTCTCTAGTTTGTTCCTAGATTTGGCCTCTTGCGATTCTCCTTGCACTTCCCTGTTTAGTTTAGATGAATGATTGCTCAGTAACCAACAATTGTCCATCTTTTCCCCGGCGGAGTCTGTGGTTTTCTACCCTTATACCGGTAGTTGTAAACCCTATTTTATCCCCTTGCAGAGTTAACTTTGTTTTTGTTCATCCTAACCGATGACGGTTACTCTTCCGTGATTTTCTACCCAGTATCCGGTAGATGTAATCCCCTCTTTGACGGTTATCTTTATCCAACATTCGGTATTGATATTCCTTCACTTTTTGAGTATATCTCCCGTTAATCGGTGATATATCTCTCGGATCATTGCCCTTGTCAATGTATCCCCAGTGGGTCATCTGTCATTTACCTTTTGTTGGTAATGATTGTTTCTCCCTTTGATTGGTCATCATCTTGTACCTAGTGTTCGGTATCCCAATGTCCTTTTCTTTTCGGTCGATTTATCCTTTATTAACCCAGTAACCGGTTGTGGATAATCTTCCATGCGAGTATGTTATCTATGTTCTGACGGTAATAGATAATATATCTCATGCACTCTTTGGTCGAAATCTTTTGCTCTTCCCCAGTCGAGTAAGATTCGTATTCCCTTTGCGGAATCGAGTGTCCATCCTTTAATCGAGTTTGCTTTTCAGCCCTCCTTTTGGATGATGAGTGTCTTGGAAATATTCCCCAATTCACGTCTTGGAAATGTTCCTTCCTCTCTGCTCCCTATTATGACTTTTGTCTCATGTGGAGTCAAATTTCCTGAGTTGAAATATACCTTTTTAGGTTTTCCTCAGATGATTTTGGATGTTTGATATCTCTCACCCTCATACTGGTCTTAGATATTCATTCTCCCTAAGCGTGTTGTTCTCTCACCCTTATACTGGTGTTTCGACCACATGTCTCCTTGAGCTTATTACCCAGTAACCGGTAATACCTCATCCTGTTGTTTCCTCATATGAGTCCTGTTTGGACATTCCCCAGCGAAGTCCCTTAGTGGATTTTCCCCCCATCTAATCCGGATTTTTCATCCGAAGTGTCCTTTGTGGATAGTTCCACTGTATTGGCATATTGGTAGGGACCAATTATTACTACTTTTTATATATTTTTATTGGTCCCTTTTACCAATTTTTGATGTAAATTACATACTTTTATTCTCACTATTTTGTATAAATGCAATTAGGTTTAATTTATGTTGTTTTGAGTAGTTATTTCACATATTTGTTAGTTTTGTAGAATTTTTGGGCAAGAGAGCTTTGGAATGCTTAATCATAATTTGGAAGAAGTGTTGAATGCAATTTGCAGGCCTAATTTTGAAGAATATCACTTGGAAGATTAATTGGATGAAGCTTGCAAGGCATGGAAGCTGAAGTAGCTTCAGTTCGCACCGCGAACTCCCTTCGCACCGCGAACCTTGCGAATCCAGCAAGCTGTTTTGGCCAAGTGTGATGTTTTCAAGGCCAGTTGTGTTTTGCCATTTCTGTATCTTTTTTAGGGGGCTTTTCATCTTTAGATGAAAATGAGCATTTTAGGAAAGGTCAACCCTTTTTAGAAAACAGAATGAAAATTGTTTAAGTTCATTGATAGCTTGATATTTTATAAGAGAAAAACAGAGTTTTATTCTCCATTCCCTTTTGCTTTCCAAAATGATGATGAGGAGCTAAACCCCATTTTGTCAAGATTAGAGGTAGTAGCTATTCTTATTTGTTTATGTATTCCATTTAACTCTTATATATGATGAAAGATTGTTGATGTATTGAATGATATTTTTGCCCTAAGTTGAATATGAGATTTGAGTAGTTGTTGAAAGAGATTATTTAAGTCTTGACATAAAATATATTTTCAAGTAGTGAATAAGTTGTAGAGATAGATTTATTCACTACTCTTCTTTTGTATCAACCATTAAAGATTGCTATATTGATAGTTAGGTGGAGAAATCGTCTAAAGATTAATATAGTGATTATCACAATATCATTTAGACATAAATGATATTGAGAGGATACTTGAACATCATCAATAATCTTGAATCTATATAGTTGTCATAAGGAATCATAAGCAATTTGAATAGTGAACTCCAATCTTGCCAAGCCTTTTACATTTGATTAAAACCATTTTATTGTTTTAGTGATATTTTACTCAAAAGATAACTCTTCAAACAAAACAACTTGGTTACTTTCTAAACTTAAAACAATTTGGATTATAGAACGGCGGTAATAACAACCAATCTCTGTGGATACGATATAAAAATATTTGCCGAAAATATACTTTTCAACAAATTGGCGCCGTTGCCGGGGATTGGTGTTCGATATTACAAGCATTGCAATAATTCATTGTTCTAAGTTTTGTTACTTTTATTACTATCCCTCTTGTGTTTCACTTGGTTTGTTAGTTTTGTAGATTTTAGTGCATGCGAGGAAAAGCTACCGAGGAGCAATTTCAATTTGATCCCGAAATTGAAAGAACACTTCGAAAGCTCAATAGCAAAACACGAAGAAGAAGGAAACTAGCCGAAGAGAGGAACCGGAGAGAAGAAGCGTCTATTTCCGCACTTGTTCAAATCGAAGAAGTGGTTGTAGAGGCTTGTGACGGAAACATGGCGGATGACAATCGTACCGAAATGTCCGCTAATAGTCCAAGAAGGAATGCTCAATTTGCTCGTGGAGGAAGGAATACGGAGATGAAGACCGGAATCCTCCAACCCCTCTATGCAAATCCATTCACCGGAATGGACCATGAAGATCCGTATACCCATCTCATCAAATTCTATGAGATTGCGGGTTTTACGGGAATTGATGAAACGAGTGAAGAAGCATTATTCAAGAGGATGTTCCCACACTCCTTAGTGGGAAAGGCAAAAGAGTGGTACCTTGATCAAGCACCAAGAGTGATGACGGATTGGAATTTGCTAGAAGAAAAGTTCTTAGAAAGATATTTCCCTCAATCCCGATTCATGGAAGCCAAAACGGCTATTGCGGTATTCACTCAAGGAAGCAACAAGTCTCTAAATGAGGCTTGGGAAAGATTCAAGTCAATGTTGAGAAAATGCAAGGGTCATGGTTTTGATGAGCTCACTCAAATCCATATTTTTCTAAATGGGCTCCAATCAACTCACAAGACACTTTTGGATGCTACCGCAGGTGGTTCTCTTATGTCAAAGAATGCGGAAGAAGCTAAAGTCATTATTGACCAGATGGCACTCAATGATCGTCAAAGTCAACATGACCGTAGCCCTCCACAACGTAAACGGGGAGTTCTTGAGTTAAATACCAATGATGCCATCCTTGCTCAAAACAAGTTACTTTCTCAACAAGTGGAGTTGCTTACTCAACAAATGGCCAAGCTTCCACAACAAATGAAGGAAATTCAAGGGTCTCAAGTTCGACATCAAGTAGCATGTTGCGAATTATGTCAAGGAGATCATCCAACCGGTTTTTGCCCTCCACTAGAACAAGTGAGCCATGTGAACAACCAAAATCAAGGTTATCAAAGACAACCTCCCAACAATTCATATCCAAGAAACAATCAAGGTTATCAACCATCAAGGTTCAATAACCAAAATTTTCAGCAACAAAGTCCTTATATACACCAAAACTCTCAAGGCCAACAATCGCAAGGAGGAAATTCAAAGCTAGAGGACACTCTTCAACAATTCATGCAAGCTTCCATGGCAAATCAGAAGAGTAACGAGGCAACAATTAAGAATCTGGAAAATCAAGTAGGCCAACTTGCGAAACAATTGTCGAAACAAACTGCGGGATCTTCATTTTCCGCTAACACTCAAACCAATCCAAAGGAGCATTGCAAAGCAATTGTCACGAGAGACGGTAAAGAGTTAACAAGTGGAAAAAGTGAGGAAAATACAATAGAGAATGATATGGACGTTGTGCTGGAAAACGAGGATGTGGTTTGTGGAAAGGAGAAAGTGGCAGGAACTCTTCAGTTCGCGCCGCGATCCCCCTTCGCGCCGCGAAAAGAGCAGGAATTGCCAACAGAGCAGCAGATTGAAGTGGAAGGGAAAAAGGAGGCCGAACCAAGAAAGAAGAAGAGAGAGAGAAAGGTGTGAGCGTCATTCCAACTCAACATCTACCTTATTCACATGCACCATCGAAGAAGGACAATGCTAGACATTATGCACGGTTCATGGACATATTCAAACAACTTCAAATCAATATTCCATTGGCTGACGCATTAGAGCAAATGCCACGGTATGCAAAGTTCATGAAGGATATTCTCACGAAGAAAAGGAGACATGTGGAAGACGAAACCATCTTGCTTGATGCACGTTGTAGTGCCATCATTCAAAAGACTCTTCCAAGGAAGGAATCCGATCCGGGCTGAGTCGTTTTACCGGTAACCATTGGAGGCACCTACATTGGTAATGGTTTGATTGACTTGGGATCTAGCATCAATTTAATCCCCCTATCCATTGTTAAAAGATTGGGAAATGTTGAGATCAAATCTACACGGATGACCTTACAACTAGCCGATAAATCTACCACTTCACAATATGGAGTTGCTCAAGACATGCTAGTGAAGGTGGACAAATTTTTGTTTCCGGTAGATTTCGTGATAGTGGAGATGGATGAGGATCGCGATGTTTCTCTAATTCTCGGAAGGCCATTCATGAAAACAACCCGGATGATGATTGACATTGATGATGGATTGATGAAACTGAGAGTGCAAGATGAAGAGGTGACCTTCAATATTTTTGAAGCCATGAAGCATCCAAATGACAAGCATGATTCTTTCTGAATCGATGCAACCGAAGAGGAAGTAGTGGAGGTCGCAAATCAAGTCCATATTTCTAATCCTCTTGAAAGATCTCTTATCGGAGCCTACAATGTGTTGACCGAAAATGAAGAAAAAGAGATTGAAGCAATGTTGCATGAATTAGAGTCTTGTGGGGAGCTTGCTTATCATGAAGAAACAAATGAAGACTTGGATGTGACAAAGAAAATGGAAGAACCAAAACTAGAGTTGAAAATGATACCTTCACACTTGAAGTATGTGTTCGTTGGTGACGAGTGTACTAAACCGGTGATCATTAGCAACACCTTGTCTACAAAAGAGGAATACAAATTAATACAAGTGTTGAAAAAGAATGAGGGTGCAATAGGGTGGGTGTTATCCGACTTGAAGGGTATTAGTCCGGCCTATTGTATGCATAAGATCATGATGGAAGAAAATTTCAAACCCGTTGCACAACCTCAAAGGCGTCTAAATCCATCAATGAAAGAAGTAGTTCGGAAAGAAGTTGTCAAACTCTTGGAAGCCGGAATGATTTATCCTATCTCCGATTGTGAATGGGTGAGTTCGGTACAAGTAGTGCCCAAGAAAGGTGGCATGACGGTTATCAAAAATGATAAAAATGAGTTCATTCCAACAAGAACGGTAACCGGGTGGAGGATGTGTATTGACTATAGAAGGCTAAACCAAGCTACAAGGAAAGATCACTTCCCACTACCTTTCATGGATCAAATGTTGGAAAGGTTAGCCGGCAAAAATTTCTATTGTTTCTTGGACGGGTATTCGGGGTACAACCAAATTTCGGTCAATCTGACAGATCATGAGAAGACGACTTTTACATGTCCTTTTGGCATCTTTGCTTACCGAAGAATGCCTTTTAGGTTATGTAATGCACCGACAACATTTCAACGGTGTATGCAAGCGATATTCTCGGACTTAATAGAATAATGCATTGAGGTGTTCATGGATGATTTCTCCGTTTATGGATCATCTTTTGATTTGTGCTTAAAACATCTTGATGTGATTTTGGGAAGATGCGTGGACCAACTTAGTGCTCAATTGGGAAAAATGCAACTTTATGGTCACCGAAGGTGTTGTACTTGGTCACAAGATCTCCTCCGAAGGATTAGAAGTTGACAAAGCTAAGGTGGAAGTTATCGAGAAACTACCACCTCCAACAAATATAAAAGGTATAAGGAGCTTTCTCGGACATGCCGGTTTCTACCGGAGATTCATCAAAGATTTTTCAAAGATAGCAAAGCCATTGAGTAACTTGCTCAACAAAGGTACGCACTTTCTTTTCGATGAGTCATGTCTTAAAGCTTTCCTTGATTTAAAAGAAAAGTTAGTCACCGCACCCATAATCGTGGCACCAAATTGGAAACTTGATTTTGAACTTATGTGTGACGCAAGCGATTATGCGGTTGGTGCGGTGTTGGGTCAAAGAAGAGATAAAGTTTTTCATGATATCCACTATGCTAGTAAAGTGTTAAATGAGGCACAAGTCAATTATGCGACAACTGAAAAAGAGTTACTAGATATAGTGTACGCATTGGAAAAGTTTAGAGCTTACTTGATCGGGTCAAAAGTTGTAGTCTACACCGACCATTCGGCGATCAAATATTTGCTAACCAAGCCGGATTTCAAACAAAGACTAATTCGTTGGATTCTCTTACTACAAGAGTTTGATTTGGAAATCCAGGATAAAAAAGGTTCTGAAAACTTGGTGGCGGATCATTTGTCTCGTTTGGTCAACGTGGACATTACAAACAAAGAAGAGGAAGTAAGAGAAGAATTTCCGGATGAAAAACTGTATGCGATTCAAGTGAGGCCTTGGTTTGCCGATTTTGCTAATTACAAGGCAACCGGTTTAACACCGGAAGACCTCACTAGTAATCAAAGACGGAAATTTTTGGCGGATGCAAAATATTATGTGTGGGATGATCCATATTTGTTTAAAGTGGGTGTAGACAATATTTTGAGAAGGTGTGTAACAATTGAGGAGTCAAGAGACATCCTTTGGCATTGTCACAACTCTCCGGATGGAGGTCACTATAGCGGTTTGAGAACAACCACTAAAGTGCTCCAATCGGGCTTTTATTGGCCATCTTTATTTAAAGATGCATATGAACACGCGAAGAGTTGTGATACATGCCAACGGAGTGGAGGAATAGGCAAACGGGACGAAATGTCTCTAACCAACATGCTAGAAGTAGAAGTTTTTGATTGTTGGGGTATTGATTTCGTTGGCCCATTCCCCTATTCTTTCTCAAATGAGTATATATTAGTGGCCGTTGACTATGTTTCGAAGTGGGTGGAAGCAATTGCTTCACCTAAGGCCGATGCCAAAACAGTGATTAAATTTTTAAAGAAAAACATATTTTCATGTTTTGGTGTGCCTAGGGTGTTGATAAGTGATGGAGGATCACACTTTTGCAGTACACCTCTAGAAAAAGTTTTGCAACATTATGGTGTAAAGCACAAGGTGACCACTCCCTACCACCCACAAGCGAATGGTCAAACGGAGGTTTCTAACCGGGAAGTCAAGCGGATCCTTGAGAAAACAGTCTCGAATTCAAGAAAAGATTGGTCTTTAAAACTGGATGAAGCTTTATGGGCGTATCGTACCGCCTACAAAGCACTTATTGGGCTAACTCCATTTCAAATGGTGTATGGGAAGACTTGTCATCTTCTGGTGGAAATGGAGCATAGGGCATTATGGGCTCTCAAATTCTTGAACTTCGACTCCACTTTAGCTGGAGAAAGAAGAAAAGGACAACTCCATGAATTGGAGGAATCAAGGAACAACGCTTACCATTCGAATAAACTTTACAAGGAAAAGGTAAAAGCATACCATGATGGAAAGGCCCGTCATAAAGAGTTTCATGTTGGACAAATGGTATTGCTTTTCAACTCAAGGTTGAAGTTATTCCCTGGTAAGCTGAAGTCAAAGTGGTCAGGACCGTTTGTTGTCAAAGAAGTGCGCAACTATGGGGCCATTGTGGTCGAGGATCCCAAGTCACAGGAGAGTTGGACTATAAATGGACAAAGACTCAAAGTCTACCATAGTGGCGAAGTGAATCGGGATGTTTGTGTCATCTCCCTAGCCGAACCGAGCTAATCATTGAACCGTCGAGCTCAAAACAACGTTAAACAAAGCGCTTGTTGGGAGGCAACCCAACGTTGTAAGTCTGCATTTTAAATTTTTTCAATTCTGTTGTTATGATATTTTATTGTGTCTTTTATTGTGAAACTTGGGTTCTGTCCACTGCAAATTAATTTTTTCAGAAATTCCTTCAGTTCGTCCCGCGATCATCTTTCGCCCCGCGAACTGAATGGAAAGCTCCTATTCGCGCCGCGAACAAAGTTCGCCCAGCGAACGGAGCGTGGCAGAACCACTTAAATTCTATTTAGGTTATTTTTTCTGTCCACTCTATTTTATTTTCAAAACAGCAACTCTTTTCCACTCCCACTTCCAAAACTTCCAAAACTAAAAAATTTCCCTCTCCATCTCCAAATCCCAACTGTTAACTAAGATTCGAGTGCACTTCAACAAGGTATGTTTGTTCTTTTCATTTTCTCTTCCCATTCCTTTTCAGTTTCTCACTTAGGTATGAATAGGGTTTTGCAAAAATTGAAATTTGATACTTGAAATAACCTTGCATGTCTAAAGTGGATTCAGATTAGGATTAGGATAGGGATTGTGATTATGTCTGTTGGTAGTGCAAACCTTAGGAACCCTAGAAGGCTCCTGGAATTTTCCTGGTTCGCAGGGTTCGCGCCACGAACGGGCCTTCGCGCCGTGAACTGGGAAATTCCAGTCTCATGTGTTTATGCTGTTGATTTCTAACTCCCTTCATGTTTTGTTGTATGGTTGCTCTGATGTTTATTACAGATGTCTAAGAAAACAAAAACCACGACTTCCGGTCCTCCTCGTTCATTGAGACGGTTCATAAGTGATGAACATGAAGAACGATTTGAAAAATTAATCAAGAGAACCATCCAACCAGAAAGGTTCATCCGTTTATCACCGGGTGGGACTTATCGAAATTTGGTATCAAATTTTGAGAGAAGAAGGTGGACCAAACTTTGTGAACCAGAGTCGGAAATCAATTATGATATCGTACGAGAGTTTTATGCCAATGCTATGCATCTTGAAGAGGGAGTAGCTTTCAATTACCAAACAAGAGTAAGAGGCAAGATTATTTCTTTCGGCAGAGATGCATTTAACACATATCTTGGTAATCCTCTCACCTTGGGAGAGAATGAGCGGTGCGAGTATCGTACTAAGGAATTGGCCAATGTTTGGGATCTTCCGGCGGTAAGTGCTACCTTATGCCTTGAAGGAAATACATTTGACTTAAATGATCAAGGACTTCCAAAGTCATGGAAAAGAGAAAATCTGAATCTGGAAGCAAGGGCATTTTTGGTGCTGTTGTTGAACAATATCCGGCCAAGGAGCCACAGCACCACTATCCCTTTGGATGTAGGGTGTTTACTATATTACATCATGATCGGAAAATCTGTTGATGTAGCATCAATCATTGCGGGGGAAATGCGTAAGATGGCTATAAGCGGAACAAAATTTGGTGGTAAAGCAAGTGTTCTTGCATACCCGGGGCTGATTATGGGACTTTGCCGACTGGCGAATGTTCTCATTCTCTATTACTAGTGTTATTAATGATGCTTATCTGAATAGGTTCTGCCAGAGCCAGATGGACAGAGCCGAAGGAGCTGGGACTTCGTCCTCTAGACCCCGACCCCGCACTACTCCAGCATTTGATCAGATGGCGTTTGCTAATTATTGCTGTGAGAGCTTTGAGGCCTCTAGGAGGTCCCAATCATTTATCTTTGATGCTATGCAGCAACAATTTTAGAACACTTTCCTTGCACCTGAAGCCCGCAAATTTCCTTCCCAAGCGGAATATGTTGCTTATGCTAATTGGCCTGAGGGCAGACCAGCTTTTATGGGGGGTGCAAACCATGGCGATGAGATGGAGGACGTCCTTGGATCTGTTGGTGGTGGCCAAGAGGAGGAAGATTGAGGAGTTTGTGAATTTGAGGAGTTTGTTTTTATTTTGAGTTTTCTTTGTATTATTTTTGCTTTTGTAAAATTTTGATTGTACTTTTGGGTGGCTCTAGTTCACCAAAACTTTGGTTTGTTAGTTGTTTTGATAATTGTGTGAATACTATTTGAGATTTAAGTGTGTTACAATCAAATTGGTTTACCAATATTTTTTTGTTTAATTGTTCTTACTCTTAAGTCAAGCTTAAAGCAACCAAGAAATGTTCGCAAAGAAAGAAGCATAGGACACTTCGAGTGGTGATGATAAGAATTAGTGTCGGCATTTCAAGGTACACTTTATCGCTTTCTAGACTTAACATGAGTAGTTTGATGGTGTGTGCAAATTCCATATCATAAATTCATTGAAATATATGTCATTTTTGAATAAAAATAGGACTTAACCAATTGTGAGGAAGCTTTCCAATGTACACTAAAATGCGGGAAACCGAGCATTATTTCAACTCATTCTTATCATACTAAATCATGCATTAATCTATTTTTGTGTGAAAATTTTGAAAATGATAGAGGCATTGTTTGTTATGAGAAAAACCACTTGACCAAAAAGTTTGAATCAACTAACCTTGTGAGGAGTGATCCTTAGTTAACCCCATTTGAGCTTACTTTAGGATTCATTTGATTGATAAGTGTAAAATCAATTGAAAATTTTGTGAAAAATGAATCCTAATTTCTTTCGTGTCAATTGAACCTTCAAACCGAGTTGTTTGCAAATTTTGCCTTTTGCTTATGTCTAAGTAGGGAGCATTATTGAATAAATTTGGTTTTGGAATCTAAAGTTGGGGAGAGTAAAGTAAAAAGATTTGATTAGAAACTTAGAAAAGTAAGTTTTTATGAAAGGGTGAAAATATGAAAAGAAACAAGAAAAAGAAATCACCCTTGAAACCATAGAGCAAAGAAAAATAAAAGATAGAAAAAACAAAGAAAATGCTCATGGTTGTGTGGATGTAAAAAGAAAAAAAAAAGGGGGGGATCAAAGAAATGGAAATTGTGTAGAGTTGAATATATGGAAATGCTCCCTTAGGATAGGCAACTTTGTTGAATTCTCTTAATCATATCCTTTCTTGCAACCCAAGCCACATTACAACCCTTGAAAGACCTCTTGATTCTCATTTTTCACATGATTTGGTATTTGTTTTGATGACCGCATGATTTGAGTTGTTGTTGATTTAATTGCTTGGATGAGTGAAAGTAACCCTTCATGTTATTCATTATTATTATGATGTGTGTGTAAGTTTGATTCAATTTTGACATACATGGCTTTGAATTCCTTGGTATGATTTTTGCATTCAACCATTTCTCTTATTCATGTTTTATCTAGAATTGAGATAGGTGGATTGAGAAAGTGTCAAACACTTCTGAACCATTTGAATGTCCTTGGTTAATCCTTGTTTCAATCTTTTGTGTCATTGCTTTGGTTGTGATGGTGGAAACTTTTGTTTAGGGACAAACAAAATGCTAAGTTGGGGAGAGTTGTTAGGGACCAATTATTACTACTTTTTATATATTTTTATTGGTCCCTTTTACCAATTTTTGATGTAAATTACACACTTTTATTCTCACTATTTTTTATAAATGCAATTAGGTTTAATTTATGTTGTTTTGAGTAGTTATTTCACATATTTGTTAGTTTTGTAGAACTTTTGGGCAAGAGAGCTTTGGAATGCTTAATCATAATTTAGAAGAAGTGTTGAATGCAATTTGGAGGCCTAATTTTGAAGAATATCACTTGGAAGATTAATTGGATGAAACTTGCAAGGCAAGGAAGCTGAAGTAACTTCAGTTCGCGCCGCAAACTACCTTCGCGCCGCGAACCTTGCGAATCCAGCAAGCTGTTTTGGCCAAGTGTGCTGTTTTCAAGGCCAGCTGTGTTTTGCCATTTCTGTATCTGTTTTAGGGGGCTTTTCAGCTTTAGATGAAAATGAGCATTTTAGGAAAGGTCAACCCTTTTTAGAAAACAGAATGGAAATTGTTCATTTTCATTGATAGCTTGATATTTTGTAAGAGAAAAACAGAGTTTTATTCTCCATTCCCTTTTGCTTTCCAAAATGATGATGAGGAGCTAAACCCCATTTTGTCAAGATTGGAGGTAGTAGCTATTCTTATTTGTTTATGTATTCCATATAACTCTTATATATGATGAAAGATTATTGATGTATTGAATGATATTTTTGCCCTAAGTTGAATATGAGATTTGAGTAGTTGTTGAAAGAGATTATTTAAGTCTTGACATAAAATATATTTTCAAGTAGTGAATAAGTTGTAGAGATAGATTTATTCACTACTCTTCTTTTGTATCAACCATTAAAGATTGCTATATTGATAGTTAGGTGGAGAAATCGTCTAAAGATTAATATAGTGATTATCACAATATCATTTAGACATAAATGATATTGAGAGGATACTTGAACATCATCAATAATCTTGAATCTATATAGTTGTCATAAGGAATCATAAGCAATTTGAATAGTGAACTCCAATCTTGCCAAGCCTTTTACATTTGATTAAAACCATTTTATTGTTTTAGTGATATTTTACTCAAAAGATAACTCTTCAAACAAAACAACTTGGTTACTTTCTAAACTTAAAACAATTTGGATTATAGAACGGCGGTAATAACAACCAATCTCTGTAGATACGATATAAAAATATTTGCCAAAAATATACTTTTCAACACATATTCCCCAATACACGCATCTCTGAGTCAGTTCGAGTCTTTCCATTGATTTATTCTCATGGAATTCCTCTCGTGTCTCTCAGCAAGTTCTAAGTCGTGATTTGCTCACACATTTTTTTTCCTTTCTTATCCCCGTTAGTGTCCCCAGAGTCTCTAACCCATGGAGTGCATTACTCATATGGATTATCAGTTTCTCCAGATTTCTTTTCTTCTTTATGGACACATATCCCCACAAAGTATTTCCTTTTTTCATACATACATTTGCATCATGAGGTCTCTTAGGGACCAAAATTCGTCTCTTTGTTATTATTTAAGCCCATTCTACCTCGTCGAGACGAAGATTTTAACCTTCACTTCTCCGGCTAGAATGACCTTAAATAGGGGCATCTGTAAGACCCTAATTTTGGCCCTAAGATCCCTCATGGCATCATAATATTGCATTGGCATTGCCTCAAGGATCATAAGAATCTTGGCTCCTTACCTTAGGGTGGGATCTCTTGTGAGTTGGTTTGAGGTCACCAAACATACTTGAATTTTATATTATTGTTTTTCTCATTTTATTTACTAACCAAAAGCACAAAAAATATGTCACTAACATCTCTTGTTTGTAGCTTGAGCAGTCACAAGGTATAAAGCTTCTAGGAGATCCTATATGCATTGATATGGCCAAGAGAAGATGAAAGCAAGCATGGAAATGGTTCCCAAAGCTCTCATCCATCAAATATGCCTCCCAAGTGTCTCAATTCATCATTTTTGATCAAAGCAAATCAAAGGGCTTGAGGTTTGTTTCCCAAGGAAACCCTAATTCATTTGTTCATCAACTGTGCCTTGCCCATGAAGCAACCTCAACCCATGGTCAAATACAGTCAAGGGAAGTTCTTTAATTCATCATTTCATGCATATTTGAACTTATTTGAGTGTCCTCAATCATCAATTCATCAAGATTTGAGGTATGGACTTGAGAAGTTGATCAGTCAAATCATCTGACTATTTTGAAATACCCTGAGACCTAACTTTTGGTGTGTTTGTCAAATGGAGATTACCCCAAGATAAAAAATGTTTTTAAGGACCATATGAACAACTTTCATGTTCATCAAAAATGGATTTGAAGCTTGGAAGGTCATTATCCATTCCAAGACATTATAGGTCATTTTGACTGAAACCCTAATTTTGGGTCAACTTCCCAACAACATAAATCCTTCATTTTTTATGATTTTGAGATGGTATCAAATTCATTGGAAAGCTTAATATGTCTACTTAAAATGTTATGTTGAGAAAAATTGCAAAACCTCAAAAGAAATACATGTGATAATGCAAAACATTATAGGTCACTTTGGACCAAATGCATTGAAATGTGAACATTCACAATGACCAAAGGATACATAAGAGGCCTTCAGTTCTCTCCCAAGGATGGTATGATTCCCAACAGGGCAAGACATTTGTTCATATTCCTAACATGATTGTGTCCCTTTCCTTCAGGACCTGTTTGTGTTTTCCTCCCGAGCAGAGTGGTTGACGAGGAAGTCTATCTTTCCCTCAGCAGAGTAATTATCCTTCCTCCTCAGCAGATGTGATTTCGTCAGTAGTACGATATATGGTGGTGACCCTTGAAACTTGTTGTTTGGTGGTTGTTCCCCACAAAGTTCCATTATCTCCTCTGATAATTTCCCCAGTAGAGTTACTTCCGTGGCGGATTTTATCCATGGGTGGCCCATGTCCCCAGCCATAATGACTGATGCTCATTCCCCTGCAGAGATCTTTGTTTCCTGGTATCTGGTCCCCATCAGATTGGATGTTCTCCAGTGGGCTTGGCTTTCTCTCTCGAGATGTAGTACCGAATGTTTGTTCGTCAATCTGGGACCTGTTTGTGTTAGAAATGTTTGTTTTGTCAGCATTCATCATACATAAACCACGCATATAGACATATAATTTTGAAATTCAAATATTCATGTTGCATTATTTCCCATAAATACCTTTGTTTGTTGTCTCCTACCATTCGGTGATACATATTTCACCAAGCGGATGTTTGTGTCTGATCTCCCCATGTAGAGAGTCAGCCCCATAAGCAGAAAGTGTTTATCCTTCCTTCCATATTCCCCACTGAGTTATGTCCTCGTGGATGATGGTTGTTTTTGTTTCCTCCCAACACATATATTGGGATGGAGTTCCCCCTGAGTTATATTCTCATAGGGATGAGTCTTGTTTCATCGTGCCTCTCTAGTTTGTTCCTAGATTTGGCCTCTTGTGATTCTCCTTGCACTTCCCCGTTTAGTTTAGATGAATGATTGCTCAGTAACCAATAATTTTCCATCTTTTCCCCGGCGGAGTCTATGGTTTTCTACCCTTATACCGATAGTTGTAAACCCTATTTTATCCCCCTTGCAGAGTTAACTTTGTTTTTGTTCATCCTAACCGATGACGGTTACTCTTCCGTGGTTTTCTACCCAGTATCCGGTAGATGTAATCCCCTCTTTGACGGTTATCTTTATCCAACATTCGGTATTGATATTCCTTCACTTTTTGAGTATATCTCCCGTTAATCGGTGATATATCTCCCGGATCATTGCCCTTGTCAATGTATCCCCAGTGGGTCATCTGTCATTTACCTTTTGTTGGTAATGATTATTTCTCCCTTTGATTGGTCATCATCTTGTACCTAGTGTTCGGTATCCCAATGTCCTTTTTCTTTTTGACTTATCCTTTATTAACCCAGTAACCGTTTGTGGATAATCTTCCATGCGAGTATGTTATCTACGTTCTGACGGTAATAGATAATATATCTCATGCACTCTTTGGTCGAAGTCTTTTGCTCTTCCCCAGTCGAGTAAGATTCGTATTCCCTTTGCGGAATCGAATGTCCATCCTGTAATCGAGTTTCCTTTTCAGCCCTCCTTTTGGATGATGAGGGTCTTGGAAATATTCCCCAATTCACGCTTTGGTTGGTCACCTATTATATACCCAGTAACCGGTATCCCTGGTGTTCCTTCCTCTCTGCTCCCTATTATGACTTTTGTCCCCTGTGGAGTCAGATTTCCTGAGTTGAAATATACCTTTTTAGGTTTTCCTCATATGTTTTTGGATGTTTGATATCTCTCACCCTCATACCGGTCTTAGATATTCATTCTCCCTAAGCGTGTTGTTCTCTCACCCTTATACCGGTGTTTCGACCACATGTCTCCTTGAGCTTATTACCCAGTAACCGGTAATATCTCTGTAAGACCCTAATTTTGACCCTAAGATCCCTCATGGCATCATAACATTGCATTTGCATAGCCTTAAGGATCATGAGCATCTTGGTTCCCTTTGCCTTTGGGTGGGACTCCTTGTGATTGGTTTGAGATCACCAAGCATGCTTGAATTATACATCATTGTTTCTCTTACTTTTGTTTACTAAAAAAAAACGATTACTAAAAAAAACAAAAAAAAGAAAAAAAAAGAAAAAAAAAAGAAAAAAGAATATAAATAAATAAATAAATAAAATATAACAAAAAAAATTTTGGACTTGGGCCTCTCTCATTTGAGCCCACAGGTCCACAAAAACCAGGTTATAAATTCAGAGTTTCAGTAACAAAAAGATGCCATTCCTATTACCCTGGCAGGAAAAAGAAAGTGAGAGAAGAGCTAACAGAGTTCAGAGCAACCTCCAGAGGCTGAAGGGAACTCATCGGCAAAGAACCAATTCCCTCTCATATAAACCCTCAGATTGCTCTGTGAACCTCACGGGTGCAACTCAATTTCAATCGATCCTCCCCAATAAGGTATGCCCTATTTCCACTACTTTATACTTTCAACCTGAAATTTTTTGATACCCTTTTAATGTATGTGTTTGACAAGAGGTTTAGGCCTCCTTCCCTTGGTTGCTTTTTGTGAGCTTTTTTTGTGAATTTTAATGGCATGATTCATGTGGTTACATTTTGATTTGGGGGCAACCCTTGATTACCCTATTTTTTTTCTCTAACCTGTTTGTTGAGTTTTTTTGTTGTGAGGGCTCACATGACTCTTGCAGAGATGGCCTGGTGTTCCATTTTATTTGTGGGATACCACCTGGAGGTATATTCTGATTACCTGTGCTTAATGGCTTGAGATATTTGTTTGTGACTGCTTATTCCAAAGGATGGGAGCTACTTGGATCATCAATATGATTTCAAGAGGGGAACTCCTAATGTGGTTTTATTCTCTTTTCCCTTATCTCTTGTATGTTTAGGAATTTAACCCTTTTTTCCCCATTCTAACCCAAGCCAAAACTTTTTGTGCAAACAATAACTTTTGTTTTCAACATTAGAAACCTAAGCCTTATGCTTTTGATTTTCAAAACTTATTTTTCATAACACTTATTCTGAATTGAACCTTTTAATCCACTTTAACCATATTTTTGTAAATACTTTTAATTGGTAAATATAACCCATTCAAATACTTTTTGTGGTTTCAATGGCCACCTTCTTAATCAAACCCTTTTTTTTATAACCATTAGCTATTAGGTTTAAATTATCCTTGAGGTAGATATAATACTCACCTTTATCCTTAGTGATGGACAATGAGTCTTCCATGCTTATTATAGGGTTAACCCCTCACTAGCATGTCGGAGCTATCCTCACATGGTGGATTTGTGGTTTTAGGTTGAGTTTTCTCCCTTTGATAATAAAAGACCTTAAGGTTTTTGGACCAATCAATTCACCAACCTTTTTTTGAATTTTTTTACCCCGAACTACGAGGTTTTGATCCTAATCTTTTTTTTAGATGGTACGTAGGCAATGGGTTCATCCATTCAAACACAAAAATGTAAATAAATTTGTATATTCTTTTCTCATCCCTTCAATCATGTTTGCACAAATAAATTTTCACAAAAAAAAAACAACAACCTTACAACAAATGTGAAAAGGGCTCCCTAGGAGTACCTAGGATGCTTTGGGTGCCTAATACCTTCCCATTGCATAACCAACCCCCTTACCCAGATCTCTGACATTTTTACTAGTTTTTGATTCGATAAAACTTTTAGGTTTTTGTTCGCTTTCTAACCATTCCTTTGGATAAATAGAAGTGCGGTGGCGACTCGACTTGTATGATTTACCTTGGATTTAGTCAATATCTCTAATGGTAACGAATACCCCGCTACAGAAAAATGCCGACTCTGCTGGGGACTAAATAATTTGCCTAGTGGGTTTTGCCTACTTTTCATATTTGTTGTATTGTATAGTATATTTTTTTTTGTGACATATTTTTGTGCAATTTGGGATTACTGTATTGTATATAATGATTGAATTGTTTGAATATTAATTCCTTGTATGCTTGGTGATCTTCGTGAGATGAGTTCTATACCCGAACTCGAGTGCACTTAGGATAGGAGAATGACATAGTCTGGTCGACTTGTGTGGAGTTATTCCTTAGAAAGTTGACTTGCAAGTCCATTCACTTGGTGGAGGTTATGTTGGGATCAATAATGTCACACAAGTAAGTTGTGGTTAGACATTACTTTTCCAATATAGACCTTAGAAGCCAAGGAACTTAGTTTACCAAACCCATCTTGACCTATGCTTAGGATGTAGTGCGAAGGTCGTTCAAGTGTAAGATTTGATACGATTGTTACGCGATACTATACTCATAAGAGTCTCTCTTGAGAATATTTTTGGAATACGAGTAGTCGTTTCTCCGATAATATCCAAAAGATGGGATGATGACTATGGGAACCTCTTGTAGAACATGTTTGGCAAGTTTAAACCTTAGTACACTCCCTTTTGGGTGGTTCTTAACCTAAACTCCATGCTCGTGACTTGCAACAAACCCTTGATTCATGGTTGATCCGTTCAGGTATCCTTAATATCAATGGAACTTGGGTGTTGATAAGGTGTAAACCATAATCCACCAAAATGGATGGTTGATATTAAGGATAACATGATCCATCCCATGACCTTTGTTTGGTGTGCTTTGCTTGATCCTTGAGTGTGATTGTTGCATTCATGCATTCATGCACCCATTTGCATTCATATCATCAAAATAATAAGAAAATTTTCAAGGAACTTAAGAGTGTTTATTTGCAAAATTTTCAGACATGGAAAGACAAAGAAGGAATACAAAGAAGTACAGTTTCAGACAACCAGACTTGAAAGAGTTAAGGAATTTGACATCTTATGTATTAGATCTCTTGGGTTTCAAGGCTCATTTCGGGAAGCTTCTTCCTCTTCTGACCACTCAGGTGGATGAAGGATTGATGAGTGTATTGGTGCAGTTTTATGATCCCTTGTACCGTTGCTTCACGTTTCCGGATTTCCAGCTTTTGCCTACCCTTGAGGAGTATGATTATCTTGTGGGTATACCTATTCTGGATCAGGTGCCGTTCAGTGGCTTGGAGAGTATTCCTACTTCACAAGAGATAGCAGACATGTTGCACATAGATGAATCTCTGGTTGGTGCTCATATGACTACCAAAGGTGGAATTCAAGGTCTCCCTTCTGAGTTCGTCATTGCTCAAGCTACTATGTATGGGAAGGCCATGAGTGAGGACGCCTTTGAGGCCATATTTGTACTTCTCATCTATGCGATAATATTATTCCCCAACATCGACAAGTTTGTGGATGTGAACGCTATTAGGATTTTCTCTACTCTTAATCCCGTTCCGACTCTGTTGGGCGATACCTATTTCTCTTTGCATATGAGGAATGCAAAGGGTGGTAGTGCCATTGTGTGTTGTTTGCCTCTGTTGTATAAGTGGTTTATTTCTCACTTACCTCAGACAGTCGCCTTCAAGGAGAATAAGGGATGTCTACGGTGGTCCACGAGACTCATGTCTCTCACTAATGATGATATCTCTTGGTATAACCGTGTGTATGATGGTGTGCAGATTATTGACTCTTGTGGTGAGTTCTCCAATGTACCTCTTCTTGGTACATATGGTGGGATTAACTACAATCCTGTTTTGGCACGTCGGAAGCTTGGGTTCCCCCTAAAGGATAAACCCAATAACATTCTGTTAGATGGTGTATTCTTTCAGGATGGTAAAGCTCCCCAAGGCTTGAAAGCTAGGATGGTCCGCGCTTGGCGCAAGATTCATAGGAAAGGAAGGAAAGAGTTGGGTCCTAAGAATTGCATCGCTTTGGAGCCTTACACTGTTTAGGTTAGGAAGAGGGCGTCTGAGTATCTGATGCCTTACGAGTATCCGAGACCTACACCTATGATTATGGCTGGGCCTTCAACCCTCCTTAATCAAGGAGTAGAGGAGTTGAGAGACGAAGACCATTCACGTGCCTGGATCTGTGAACGTAAAGAGTTGCTTCAGCAGATTAAGGAGAAGGATGCGTTGATTGAGTTTCTTGAGCATCAGGTTATTGATGACCCTAATGATGTATGGACTTCTCTACTTCCTCAGTCTTCTAAGTTCTGGAAGAGGAAGTATAATTGACTCACCAAAGAGAAGGCCGATATGGAGGCAGCCTACGAGAGGGAGGTGAAGAGGCTTCGCGCATCTTATCTTCTTGTGTCCCGAGCTTTAGATGATTGTTTCTAGGGATCCATAGGATGATTATTTTCCTTTTCTCTTGTATATGATTGACGATGCTGCACTTCTTTTCCCTGATATTATTTGATGAGATATTTCCATATGTGATAAAATGCTTAATATTTCCAGAATTTGCAAATAAAAATCTAAAGTTCCTTTGAAATAAAAAACAAATCATATGCACAAGCATTGCATGCATCATATGCATAAGCAGGTTTTGTTTCCGGTCCCTTGCCCTGTGGTCTAACTCTGTGTCCTTCATTTATTTTAAAGATAAGCTGACTCACCGGTACTACACTAGAGCCAACATTTCAAGACTGATGGATCACTTAGAGCAAGAGAACCGGGAGCTGAAAGAGGAAGTGGCCAGATTGACTGCCCTAATGGAGTCACTCATGGCTGCCCAGAGTCAGTCTTCTCCGACACCTTCAACTCCTCCCCAGAGGACGGTTATCTCCGAGATTGTCTCCTCAACTGTGCTCGCTGCCAGTACGCACTTTGTTCCAACAGCCATGCCAACCGGGTTCCCGTGGGGGATGCCTCCCAATTTCATGCCTGAGGGTCTTGTTCCAGCCTTTGCTTCTATGCCGGCATCTAGCCCGGTCCTTATTGTTCCTCCTCCTGTCGTGCATACTTTGCCCAGGGTAGACGACATCATCTATCATTCTGAGCCGTCTGAGGGTCCAGATGTTTGTGAGAAGATGGATGCTATGAACAATCAGTTTCTTGAGCTTCGCAAGGAATTGAAAACTCTCAGAGGGAAGGATCTTTTCGGCAAGTCTGCTGCCGAACTCTGCTTGGTTCCAAATGTTAAGATCCCTGTGAAATTCAAGGTCTCTGACTTTGAAAAGTACAAAGGAAATACTTGTCCTCTCAGCCACCTGGTCATGTATGCCAGGAAGATGTCAACTCAAACCGATAATGACCAACTACTCATCCACTACTTTCAGGACAGTCTGTCTGGTGCCGCTTTGCGTTGGTACATGGGTTTAAACAGCGCGAACATCCGATCCTTCAATGATCTTGGCGAGGCCTTCGTCAAGCAGTACAAGTACAACGTGGATATGGCCCCCGATAGAGATCAATTGAGAGCCATGTCCTAGAAGGATAAAGAAACATTTAAGGAGTATGCCCAGAGGTGGCGAGAGGTGGCAGCACAGATCGTGCCTCCGCTAGAAGAGAAAGAGATGACTAAGATCTTTTTGAAGACTTTAAGTTCTTTTTATTATGAGCGGATGATTGCTATCGCTCCTTCTGACTTCACCGAGATGATAAATATGGGGACGCGTCTAGAAGAAGGGGTCCGTGAAGGACGGTTAACCAGAGAAGAAGGCTCTTCTACCAAACGTTATGGGGCGTTTGCAAAGAAGAAAGATGGAGAGGCACATGTTGTGACCTCCCATGAGAGACCAAGAAGACCCTCTGTGATGAGGAAGACCGAGCGTCCCGCCGGTAACCAGCACCAGGTGGCTCATATAGCACCTGTTTTCAGAGACAATCAACAATATCAGCAACAACAGCTCCGTCCGCAACAGCAGGCCTTCCAGCCTCGAAACAGTAATCAGACCAATACAAGTTACGAGAGGAAAAGGGTCACCTTCGATCTTATTCCTATGACGTACGCAGAGTTATATCCCTCTTTGATAGAGAGGAAGTTGATTACTCCGAGAGACCCACCGGCTATACCTGCTAACCCCCAATGGTGGTATAAGCCCGAGTTACATTGTGTTTACCATTCTGGTGCTCCCGGCCACGACGTGGAGAATTGTTACCCTTTGAAGACCAAGGTTCAGGACCTTATGAGGTGTGGAATTCTGTGTTTTGAGGACGTAGGTCCTAATGTGAAGAAGAACCCATTGCCCGAGCATGGGAAATCCGTTAACATGGTCCAGGGGTGCCCTGGCAAATACAAAGTCAAGTATGTCAGTTATATCCGACAATCTCTGGTCCAAATGCATCGTTTGCTATGTGACTACAGTCATTACGAGCATGACCATGATAGATGCCGAGTCTGCTCTATTAACCGATTGGGTTGTTGCCAGGTGCGCAAGGATGTTCAGGAAATGCTGGACGAAGGAGTCATTGAGATCCTTCAAAACAGGAGTGTTGATGAAAATGAGCTTGAGGTCAATGTGATCTCCCCAGTGTTCCGGATACCCGAGCCTGTTATCATCAAGTACAATGGTAGCAAGCAGAAGGCTTCTCCCGCTCTGATCATTAAGCCTGCTGGTCTTATGCCTTACTCTTCTGAAAAAGCAGTTCCCTATCGCTACAACACCGTCACAGTAGAGAATGGGAAAGAGGTGTCCTTGCCCTCTTCTTCTGTTGTGAATATTGCCGATGTTAGCGGTTTGACCCGTAGTGGCCGTGTGTTTTTAGCGCCGCTGAAGCCTCAAATTAATGCTGATTTTGTTGAACGCCCGATTGGGAACGCTGTGAATTCTCCGAATCCGGCACTTGCTGTTAAGCCCTCCTCCGTACTGAAAACTCCTACTTCTGTTGGCCCGAGTGGCAATATGAAAGAAGACTGTGATGAGATGCTAAGGCTCATCAAGAGAAGCGAGTACAATGTTGTAGACCAACTTCTACAAACGCCATGCAAAATATCTGTGTTATCCTTACTCTTAAATTTAGAACCACACCGAGAGGCTCTGCAGAAGGTGTTGGATGTGGCATATGTGGATCACGATGTCACTTTGGAGCAATTCAATAGCATTGTTACAAATATTACTGCTTGTAACAACCTGAGCTTTTGTGACTCTGATCTCCCTGAGGAGGGAAGAGACCACAACTTGGCTTTACACATATCTATGAATTGTAGAGACGACGCCATGTCCAATGTACTGGTGGACACTGGGTCATCATTGAACGTATTGCCAAAGTCCACTCTCTCAAAGCTATCATATCAAGGATCTCCCATGAGGCAAAGTGGAGTAGTTGTGAAGGCTTTCGATGGGTCTCGCAAAACTGTGATTGGGGAAGTTGATCTCCCAATCAAGATCGGACCAAGTGATTTTCAAATTACCTTCTAGGTTATGGACATTCACCCATCGTATAGTTGTCTCTTAGGCAGACCATGGATTCACGAGGCAGGCGCCGTGACGTCCACCCTACACCAGAAACTGAAATTTGTGAAGAACAAGAAGCTGGTGGTGGTAGGGGGAGAAAGGGCTCTCCTGGTTAGCCATTTGTCTTCCTTCTCTTATATAGATGCTGAGGTTGAAATTGGAACTCCTTTCCAAGATTTATCTATAGCTGAGCCTATTGAGAAGAGAACTCCTTCATTTGCTTCCTACAAAGATGCAAAGTTGGCCATTGAGCGTGGTGCAACCACTGGTTTAGGAAAAATGATTGAGTTAGAAGACAACGAATCCCGGGCTGGCATAGGTTTTTCTTCTGGTACTTTCAACAAGCAAGGTTTATTCAAGAGTGGAGGTTTTATCCACACTGGTCTAGATGAGGAGGCTGTTGCCGTCTTAGAAGAAGATACAAAGGATTATGGCAATTTCATCATCCTTGGAGGGGTCTGCAACAATTGGGTCGCTGTGGATATTCCAACAGTTGTCCATAAGTCAACGTAATGATCACTTTGTTTAAAAACCCTTCTCCCATGCCAAAAGGAGGAGTGATGACATCGTTGGCGCATAAACACAATGATATTTTCATTCTATAAATTCATGTTAAATGTTTGTTTTTCCATTTATTTTCCCTTTTCGCTTTTTGCATGAAATTGGTGATCACATAAAACCCTAAATAAGAATAAAATCAATCTTTTCATCTGCATAATGATTTGCCTTGTTTGAATTCTAAAGCTTTTCATATCCAAAAATCATTATGCAGGTTGATTTCTAGACCCATTGAACATAATGACCCAACACCATCTCCCAATTTTGAATTCCCTGTATTTGAGGCAGAGGAAGATGATGTTGAAGAGATTCCTGATGAGATCACCCGGCTACTTGAGCATGAAGAGAAGATCATTCAGCCGCATCTTGAGAATCTGGAAACAGTCAACTTGGGGTCTGAAGATTGTGTGCGAGAGGTAAAGATTGGGGCACTCCTAGAAGAATCTGTTAAGAAGGGGTTGATTAAGTTGCTACGAGAATATGTCGATATCTTTGCTTGGTCGTATGAAGACATGCCGGGTCTAGATACAGATATTGTGCAACATTTCCTACCTCTAAAGCCTGAGTGCATGCCTGTAAAGCAGAAGCTCAGAAGAACTCATCCTGATATGGTAGTGAATATCAAAGAAGAAGTTCATAAGCAAATTGATGCGGGGTTCCTGGTGACTTCTCCATATCCTCAATGGGTGGCCAATATTGTGCCCGTGCCTAAGAAAGATGGAAAAGTCCGGATGTGTGTGGACTATAGAGACTTGAATAAAGCTAGTCCGAAAGATGATTTCCCTCTACCACACATTGATATGTTGGTAGACAATACAACTAAATTCAATGTCTTCTCGTTTATGGACGGATTTTCCGGATATAATCAGATTAAGATGGCACCCGAGGATATGGAGAAGACAACATTCATCACACCTTGGGGAACATTCTGTTATCGAGTGATGCCCTTCGGTTTGAAGAACGCCGGAGCCACGTATCAACGAGCTATGACCACCTTGTTTCATGATATGATGCACAAGGAGATTGAGGTATATGTTGACGATATGATTGCTAAGTCAAGAACGGAAGTTGAACATGTAGAGCACCTGTTGAAGCTTTTTCAGCGTTTGAGGAAATATAAGCTTCGTCTGAATCCCAACAAGTGTACATTTGGAGTCCGTTCTGGCAAGTTATTGGGCTTTATCGTTAGTGAAAGAGGTATTGAGGTTGATCCTGCAAAGGTCAAAGCAATACAAGAGATGCCTGCGCCCAAAACTGAGAAGCAAGTCCGAGGTTTTCTTGGCCGCTTGAATTATATCTCCAGATTCATATCCCACATGACTGCCACATGTGCGCCTATATTCAAGCTCCTCCAGAAAGATCAGTCCCATGATTAGACCGAGGATTGCCAGAAAGCTTTCGACAGTATTAAAGAATATTTGTCTGAGCCTCCGATTCTGTCTCCACCTGTAGAGGGAAGACCTTTGATCATGTATCTGACTGTTCTTGAAGACTCGATGGGTTGTGTCCTTGGTCAGCAAGACGAATCAGGGAAGAAGGAGTATGCTATTTACTACCTGAGTAAGAATTTCACTGATTGTGAGTCTCGATACTCAATGCTTGAAAAGACATGTTGTGCTTTAGCTGGGGCTGCTAAGCGCTTACGCCAGTATATGATAAATCATACGACTTGGTTGATATCCAGAATGGATCCAATCAAGTACATCTTCGAGAAGCCTGCTTTAACAGGGAGAATTGCCCGTTGGCAGATGTTGTTATCTGAGTATGATATTGAGTATCGAGCTCAGAAGGCTATTAAATGTAGTATCTTGGCTGACCATTTGGCACATCAGCCTATTGAAGATTATCAGTCAGTTCAGTATGACTTCCCGGATGAGGAGATTCTGTATTTGAAGATGAAAGATTGTGATGAGCCTACACTCGACGAAGGGCCAGAGCCTGGTTCCAGATGGAGTATGGTATTTGATGGCGTTGTAAATCAGTACGGAAATGGTATTGGGGCCGTGATTATTACTCCTCAGGGCACACATATTCCTTTTACAACAAGGCTAACTTTCAAATGCACGAATAATATGGCTGAGTATGAGGCTTGTATTATGGGATTGGAAGAATGCATTGATCTAAGGGTCAAGCATCTTGATGTATATGGTGATTCGGCCCTCGTTGTTAATCAGATTAAGGGTGAATGGGAAACGAATCAGCCTGGCCTCATTCCATACAGAGATTATGCTAGGAGGATTTCAACGTTCTTCACTGAGGTTGACTTCCATCATATTCCTCGAGATGAGAATCGGATGGCAGATGCCCTTGCTACGCTAGCTTCAATGATTGTGGTTAAATATTGGAATGAAGTTCCCAATATCACCATGATGCGCTTGGACAGACCAACTCATGTATTTGCAGTAGAAGAAGTAAAAGATGATAAGCCGTGGTATTATGATATCAAATGTTTCCTTCAGAGCCAGATTTACCCGCCTGGGGCTTCTGTGAAAGATAGGAAGATTTTGAGGAGATTGTCAGGCAGTTTCTACCTCAATGGCGAAGTGCTTTACAAAAGAAATTTTGACATGGTTCTGCTCAGATGCGTGGATAGACACGAAGTAGACCTGTTGATGACTGAGGTCCATGAGGGTTCATTTGGTACTCATTCCAATGGACATGCCATGGCTAGAAAGATGTTGAGAGCAGGCTACTATTGGCTGACAATGGAGTCTGACTGCTGTAAATTTGTGAAGAAATGCCACAAGTGTCAGATTTATGCTGATAAGATTCATATTCCCCCGACACTTTTGAATGTGATCTCATCACCATGGCCTTTCTCAATGTGGGGAATTGACATGATTGGCATGATAGAGCCGAAAGCGTCCAATGGACACAGATTTATTCTCGTAGCAATTGATTACTTCACCAAGTGGGTTGAAGCGGCGTCGTATGCAAATGTGACCAGGCAGGTGGTCGTGAAGTTTATCAAGAATCAACTCATATGCCGATATGGTGTGCCAGATAAGATCATTACTGATAATGGATCTAACTTGAATAACAAGATGATGAAAGAGCTGTGTAGTGAATTCAAGATTGCACATCATAATTCTTCTCCGTACAGACCTAAGATGAATGGGGTTGTTGAAGCTGCTAATAAGAACATCAAGAAAATTATCCAGAAGATGGTTGTTACGTACAAAAATTGGCATGAGATGTTGCCATTCGCTTTACATGGATATCGTACATTTGTCTGCACTTCAACAAGGGCAACCCCTTTCTCTCTTGTTTATGGCATGGAGGCGGTACTCCCAGTAGAGGTGGAGATCCCATCAATGAGAGTCTTGATGGAGGCCAAGTTGACTGATGCTGAATGGGTTCAGAGTCGTTATGACCAGCTGAACTTGATAGAAGAAAAGAGATTGACTGCCATGTGCCACGGTCAGTTATATCAGCAGAGGATGAAGAAAGCTTTTGATAAGAAGGTCAAGCCTCGTGTGTTCCGAGAAGGTGACCTTGTGCTCAAGAAAGTTTTGTCTTTCGCGCTCGATTCCAGGGGCAAGTGGACTCCGAACTATGAGGGTCCGTATGTTGTTAAGAGAGCCTTTTCAGGCGGTGCTTTGATACTTACAACTATGGATAGGGAGGATTTCACTCGTCCTGTGAATTCAGATGCAGTCAAGAAATACTTCGCCTAAAAAAAAACAATAAAAAAAAAACTGAATAGCTCGCTATGTTGAAAACCCGAAAGGGCGGCTTAGGCAAAAATGAGCGTCTCGGTGGATTGAAAACCCGAAAGGGCGATCCAGGCAAAAGTTAGAGACACAAAAAATATATAATAATGATACATGTATCCCGCTAGATTGAGTACCTCATCCTGGGGCAATCTAGGCAAAAATTAGGGATTTGGCAAGTAACTGCATCCTGACAAGACTTTGTTCTACAACTGTCGTCCGTCAGAGATCCTTGCTCATTATCAGCCAAAGCTTCAAATACATCGGATTCAGAATTGGTGGAGAAATGGTCATTATGTTCAATGTAGCCCTTTTCCAATATATATCACCAATTTCAAATTTGTAAAGATCTATGGAGTCTTGCCATTCACAGACTACCATTCTATCAAATAAATTTGAGCCTTTTATCCAATTATTGGCACTCTTATCTGTTTCTATTCAACAAGTGTTTTGCATGTTTTGATTAAGAAAATATCATTGTTTTAAACGATCAAATTTTTTATAATTTCTTTTTAAACAAAGTGAACATTCACAATGACGAAAGGATACTTAGGAGATCCTCAGTGCTCTCCCAAGGGTGGTACGGTTCCCAACAGGGTATGATTTTTGTCCATATTCCTGGCATGACTGTATCTCCTCCCTCCGGAACCCCTTGTGGTTTATCCGACCAAGTGGATTGCTTGTTGAGAGTCACCTCTCTTCCCTTCAGCAGAGTAGCAATCTTTATTCCTCAGCAACTTGGATCTCTTTGGGTAAGAGCGGTATTTGGTGGTTGATCCCGATAAATCCTTTATCTCCTCGGATAGATTCCCCAGTAGAGTTGTTGGTGTGGTGGACCTTGTCTGTGATAACTCTCGTCCCCAACTGGAATGATTGATGATTCATCCCTTGCAGATGTTGATTGTTTTTGTTCCTTCCCAACACATATACTGGGATGGTTTTCCCCATTAAGTTATATCCTCACCGGGACAAGTCTTGATTTGGTGTGCCTATCTAGTTTGATCCTAGATCGGTCTCTTGAGACTCTTTTCCTGTTTCCCCGTGGTAAATGAATAATCGCTTAATAATTAGTAATTATTATCCCGGCGGAGTCTGTGGTTCTCTACCCTCATACCGGTAGTTATGAGTCATATTTTTGTGGTCTACTACCCAGTAACAGGTAGTTGTAAACCCCATTTTGTCCCCGTGCAGAGTTAAACCTTGATTGTTGTTCATCCTAACCGATGACGGGTACTCTCTTTTGTGGTTCTCTACCCTCATCCCGGTAGATGTAATTCCCTCCTTGTTGGTTATCTTTATACAAAATTCGATATTGACATTCCTTAATTTTTTAGTATACCACCCAGTAACCGGTGATATATCTCTTGGATAATTGCTCTAATTACGCAATTTATCCCCAGCGGGTCATCTCTCGTCTATCTGGTTGTTGTTAGTAACGATTGTTCCTCCCCTGAATTGGTCATCATTATATACCTAGTTTTGGTATCCCGATGCCTTTTCTTTTCGGTCGATTTATCCTTTATTAACCCAGTAACCGGTTGTGGATAATCGTCCATGCGAGTATATTATCTACGTTCTGACGGTAATAGATAGTATATCTCATGCACTCTTTGGTCGAAGCCTTTTGTTCTTCCCCATTTGAGTAAGATTCGTACCCCCTTTTCGGAGTCGAATGTCCATCCCATAGTCGAGTTTGCTTTTTGCCCTCTTTTTGGATGATGAGTGTTTTGGGAATATTCCCCAATTCACGCCTTGATTGGTCATCATTATATACCTAGTTTCGGTATCCCAATGCCTTTTCTTTTCGGTCGATTTATCCTTTATTAACCCAGTAACCGGTTGTGGGTAATCGTCCATGCGAGTATATTATCTACGTTCTGACAGTAATAGATAGTATATCTCATGCACTCTTTGGTCGAAGCCTTTTGTTCTTCCCCAGTTGAGTAAGATTCGTACCCCCTTTTCGGAGTCGAATGTCCATCCCATAATCGAGTTTGCATTTAGCCCTCTTCTGGATGATGAGTGTTTTGGGAATATTCCCCAATTCACGCCTTAGTTAGTCACCTATTATATGCCCAGTAACCGGTATCCCTGGTGTTCCCTCCTCTTTGCTCCCTATTATGACTTTTTGTCCTCTGTGGAGTCAGATTTTCCTGAGTTGAGATATACCTTTTTAGGTCTTCCTCAGATGATTTGGTTGATTGATATCTCTCACCCTTATACTGGTCTTAGATATTCATCCTTCCCGAGCATGTTGTATCTCACCCTCATACCGGCGATCAGATCACATGTCTCCTTGAGCTTATTACCCAATAATCGGTAATACCTCGTCCCGCTGCTTCCCCAGGAGTGTCCTTTTAGGCATCCCCAGCAAAGTCCCTTAGTGGATTGTTTTCATCCGGTTTTATCTGAAGTATCCGTTGTGGATAGTTTTTGTTGTATTGGCATATTCCCCAATACATACACCTTTGAGTCAGCTCGGGTCTTTCCATTGGATATTTTCCCTTTGGAATTCTGTTCCCCAAGCGTTGAGTCGTGACCTGCTCACGCATTTTATTCGCTCTCCTACCCCCATAAGAGTCCCCAGAGTCTCTGTCCCATTGAGTGTATTTCTCATATGGATTGTCAGTTTCTCCGGATGTCTTTTCTTCTTTGTGGACACATATCCCCACAGAGTTCGTACTACTTGCATACATACATCTGCATCATGAGGTCTCTTAGGGACCAAAATTTGTCTCTTTGTTATTATTTAAGCCCATTCTACCTCGTCGAGACGAAGATTTTAACCTTCACTTCTCCGGCTAGAATGACCTTAAATAGGGGCATCTGTAAGACCCCAATTTTGACCCTAAGATCCCTCATGGCATCATAACATTGCATTTGCATAGCCTCAAGGATCATGAGCATCTTGGTTCCCTTTGCCTTTGGGTGGGACTCCTTGTGATTGGTTTGATCACCAAGCATGCTTGAATTATACATCATTGTTTCTCTTACTTTTGTTTACTAAACAAAAAAAAACAAAAAAAAAACAAAAAAAAGAAAAACGAAAAATAAATAAATAAATAAATAAAGTATAACAAAAAAAAATTTGGACTTGGGCCTCTCTTATTTGAGCCCACAGGTCCACAAAAACCAGGTTATAAATTCAGAGTTTCAGTAACAAAAAGATGTCATTCCTATTACCCTGGCAGGAAAAAGAAAGTGAGAGAAGAGCTAACAAAGTTCAGAGCAACCTCCAGAGGCTGAAGGGAACTCATCGGCAAAGAACCAATTCCCTCTCTAGTGATGGACAATGAGTCTTCCATGCTTATTATAGGGTTAACCCCTCACTAGCATGTCGAAGTTATCCTCACATGGTGGATTTGTGGTTTTAGGTTGGGTTTTCTCCCTTTGATAATAAAAGACCTTAAGGTTTTTGGACCAATCAATTCACCAACCTTTTTTTGAATTTTTTTACCCCGAACTACGAGGTTTTGATCCTAATCTTTTTTTTAGATGGTACGTAGGCAATGGGTTCATCCATTCAAACACGAAAATGTAAATAAATTTGTATATTCTTTCCTCATCCCTTCAATCATGTTTGCACAAATAAATTTTCACAAAAAAAAACAACAACCTTACAACAAATGTGAAAAGGGCTCCCTAGGAGTACCTAGGATGCTTTGGGTGCCTAATACCTTCCCATTGCATAACCAACCCCCTTACCCAGATCTCTGATATTTTTACTAGTTTTTGATTCGATAAAACTTTTAGGGTTTTGTTCGCTTTCTAACCATTCCTTTGGATAAATAGAAGTGCGGTGGCGACTCGACTTGTATGATTTACCTTGGATTTAGTTAATATCTCTAATGGTAACGAATACCCCGCTACAACCTCATCCTGTTGTTTCCTCAGATGAGTCTTGTTTGGACATTCCCCAGCGAAGTCCCTTAGTGGATTTTCCCCCCATCTGAGTCCGGATATTTCATCCGAAGTGTCCTTTGTGGATAGTTCCGTTGTATTGGCATATTCCCTAATACACGCATCTCTGAGTCAGTTCGAGTCTTTCCATTGATTTATTCTCATGGAATTCCTCTCGTGTCTCTCAGCAAGTTCTAAGTCGTGACCTGCTCACGCATTTTTTTTCCTTTCTTATCCCCGTTAGAGTCCCAGAGTCTCTGACCCATGCAGTGCATTACTCATATGGATTATCAGTTTCTCCAAATTTCTTTTCTTCTTTGTGGACACATATCCCCACAGAGTATTTCCTTTTTGCATACATACATTTGCATCATGAGGTCTCTTAGGGACCAAAATTCGTCTCTTTGTTATTATTTAAGCCCATTCTACCTCGTCGAGACGAAGATTTTAACCTTCACTTCTCCGGCTAGAATGACCTTAAATAGGAGCATCTGTAAGACCCTAATTTTGGCCCTAAGATCCCTCATGGCATCATAACATTGCATTGGCATTGCCTCAAGGATCATAAGTATCTTAGCTCCTTACCTTGGGGTGGGATCTCTTGTGAGTTGGTTTGAGGTCACCAAGCATACTTGAATTTTATATTATTGATTTTCTCATTTTATTTACTAACCAAAAGCACAAAAAATATGTCACTAACATCTCTTGTTTGTAGCTTGAGCAGTCACAAGGTCTAAAGCTTCTAGGAGATCCTATGTGCATTGAAATGGCCAAGAGAAGATGAAAGCAAGCATGGCAATGGTTCCCAAATGTCTCATCCATCAAATATGCCTCCCAAGTGTCTCAATTCATCATTTTTTATCAAAGCAAATCAAAGGGCTTGAGGTTTGTTTCCCAAGGAAACCCTAATTCATCTGTTCATCAACTGTGCCTTTCCCATGAAGCAACCTCAACCCATGGTCAAATACAATCAAGTTAAGTTCTTTAATTCATAATTTCATGCATATTTGAACTTATTTGAGTGTCCTCAATCATCAATTCATCAAGATTTGAGGTATGGACTTGAGAAGTTGATCAGTCAAATCATCTGACTATTTTGAAATACACTGAGACCTAACTTTTGGTGTGTTCGTCTCTTTGTTATTTTTTAGTAATTTTCTCTTTTCTGGTTATTTTTAATTCATTTTAAATAGTTTTTGATATTCAAAAAATACAAAAATATTTTTCCAACCTCTTTGAATGATGATAGATCTATGAAAAATATTCTCATCAATTTATTAATTGATTTGAGATTTATTTGAGATTTTAGTTCAATTAGGTTATTTTTATGCATTTTTAATTGATTTAAAATAGTTTCTGACTTTTAAAAATGCTGAAATTTTTTGTCAAACTTTGTTTGACCTTGTTGAACTTGGGATAATTCACTTGGACTTTTCAAAGTTGATTTGAAGTGAATTTGAAGTTTGACTTTTCTTTATTATTTTAAGTCAAGTTTTATTTTAAATATTAAAAATGCCAAAAATATTTTTATTTGTTTCTTGACTTCTAATCTTCATTTTGCTTTTGTTTTCTATTGTTTGACCTTGATCTTCTCTATCTTTGGTCAATACTTATTGATTAATACATTCTATTTCATTTGATGCACTTTAATTCTTCTTCTTCTTCTTTTCTTTTCTTTTTTTTTATCAATGAGTTAAAGATTGGTGGTTAGCCTTGATTAGGGAGGTTTAATCTTCCTTGATTCAAATATAATTCATCTTGATCATGGATCAAGTGAATGGCTTTGCATTAAGGATAGATTGCTTCCTAAATCATGCAAAGGACCTAAATCAATACAAGATCATTTCTCATCTTCTTTTTGGCATGGCAAGTTGTGGAGTTTGATTCACTAATCAAGACCTCTAACTTGTGTTGTTGCCTACATTATTATTGACCGGCCTCAGATAGTTGTGACTTCTACATAAGTCCAATTACGATTGCTTAACATAGCGCTAAATTTGCCTGATGGCACACTAACTATTGACACTAACCATTAACCATTAACATTTAATTCTTGCACTTTACTTTTATGCAATTTACCATTCTTGTACATATTATTCATTTGCTTTTCCCCCTTTGCTCATTTGAGCACATGTTTCTGTTAATGCAATTTGCCTTTTGCTCACTTGAGCACATAATTGTGTATATATTATTGTGCTTGTGTTTTGTTTTGATTGTTGTGGACCAAATGCAAAGAAATGGACAAAATGGACTTAGTTTCTAGGATATTCCCTATGCAAATTGGAGTAAAAGGACCTTAATATTGAAGGTGGATTAGAAGGACCAAACCTCTAAACTCACTCTTTTTCATTCTTAATTTACTTCATAGAATTCTTTGATGTGTGTGCTTTTGTGCTAGGGGATCCTATGTGAGCCAAATTGAAGAACCATTGTCATGTCCATCCAAAGTGAAAGATACAAGAGACATTGGGGATCTTCTAAGAGCTTGTTTGATTATGTTGATTGCTTGAGCTTACACTTATTTTGCTTGCATATTCCAAAGGATGGGAGCTACTTGGATCATCAATATGATCTCAAGAGAGGAACTCCATTTGTGGTCTTGTTTCTTATCCCTCATCTCTTGTATGTTTAGGACTTAGTCATTCTTCTTCTTCCCTCCACTATAACCCAAGCCAAAACTTTTGTGCAAACATTTAACATTTGTTTTCAAACATTAGAAACCTAAGCCTTATGCTTTTGATTTTCAAACTTCCTTTTCATAACACTTATTTTTTAATTGAACTTTTAAGTCAACTTTGACCATATTTTGTAAATACTTTTCATTGGTAAATATAACCCATTCAAATGATTTTGTGGTTTCAATGGCCACTCTCTTAATCAAACTTTTTCATAACCTTCAGTTATTAGGTTTGAGTTATCCTTGAGGTAGATGTAATACTCACATATATCCTTAGTGATGGACAATGAGTCTTCCATGCTTATTATAGGGTTAACCCCTCACTAGCATGTTGAAGTTATCCTCACATGGTGGATTTGTGGTTTTGGGTTGAGTTTTCTCCCTTGGATAACAAAAGACCTTAAGGCTTTTGGACCAATCAATTCACCAACTTGTTTTGAGACTTTTGCCCCGAACTACGAGGTTTTGATCCTAATCTTTTTTAAGATGGTACGTAGCCAATGGGATTATCCATCCAAACAGAAAATGTAAATAACTTGGATATTCTCTTTTCATCTCTTCAATCATGTTTGCACAAATAAATTTTCATAAAAATACCAACCTTACAACAAATGTGAAAAGGGCTCCCTAGGAGTACCTAGGATGTTTTGGGTGCTTAAAACCTTCTCATTGCATAACCAACCCCCTTACACCGATCTCTGACATTTTTACTAGTTTTTGATTCGATAAAACTTTTAGGTTTTTGTTCGCTTTCTAACCATTCCTTTGGATAAATAGGAGTGCGGTGGCGACTCGACTTTTATGTTTTACCTTAGATTTAGTCAATATCTCTAATGGTAACGAATACCCCGCTACAGAAAAGTGGCGACTCTGTTGGGGACATTTGCCTAGTGGGTTTTGCCTACTTTTCATATTTGTTGTACTGTATGGTATATTGCTTTGTGACATATTTTTGTGCAATTTGAGATTACTGTATTATATGTAATGATTGAATTGCTTGATATATTAATTCCTTGTATGCTTGGTGATCTTTGTGAGATGAGTTCTATACCCGAACTCGAGTGCACTTAGGATAGGAGAGTGGCATAACCTTGTTGACTTGTGTGGAGTTATTCCTTAGCAAGTTGACTTGCAAGCCCATTCACTTGGTGGAGGTCATGTTGGGATCAATAATGTCACACAAGTAGTTGTGGTTAGACATTACTCTTTCCAATATAGACCTTAGAAGCCAAGGACCTTAGTTTACCAAGCCCATCTTGGCCTATTCTTAGGATGTAGTGTGAAATTCGTTCAAGTGTAAGATTTGATACGATTGTTACGCGATACTACACTCATAAGAGTCTCTCTTGAGAATATTTTTGGAATACGAGTAGTCGTTTCTCCGATAATATCCGAAAGATGGGATGATGACTATGGGAACCTCTTGTTGAACATGTTTGGCAGGTTTAAACCTTAGTACACTCCCTTTGGGTGGTTCTTAACCTAGACTCCATGCTCGTGACTTGCAACAAACCCTTGATTCATGGTTGATCCGTTCTTGTATCCTTAATATCAATGGAGCTTGGGTGTTGATAAGGTGTAAACCATAATCCACCAAAATGGATGATTGATATTAAGGATGACATGATCCATCCCATGACCTTTGTTTGGTGTGCTTTGCTTGATCCTTGAGTGTGATTGTTGCATCCATGCATTCATGCACCCATTTGCATCCATATCATCAATAATGAGAAAATTTTCAAGGAACTTAAGAGGTCTATTTGCGAATTTTTCAGACATGGAAAGACAAAGAAGGAATACAAAGAAGTACAGTTTCAGACAACCCGACTTGAAAGAGCTAAGGAATTTGACATCCTATGTATTAGATCCCTTGGGTTTCAAGGCTCGTTTTGGGAAGTTTCTATCTGTTCTGACTACTCAAGTGGACGAAGGATTAATGAGTGTATTGGTGCAGTTTTATGATCCCTTGTACCGTTGCTTCACATTTCCGGATTTTCAGCTTTTGCCCACGCTTGAGGAGTATGCCTACCTTGTGGGTATACCTATTCTAGACCAGTTGTTGTTCAGTGGCTTAGAGAGTGTTCCTATTTCTCAAGAGATAGTTGATATGTTGCATATAGATGAATCTCTGGTTGGTGCTCATATGACTACCAAAGGTGGAATTCAAGGTCTCCCTTCCGAGTTCCTCATTTCTCAAGCTACTATGTATGGGAAGGCCATGAGTGAGGACGCCTTTGAGGCCATATTTGTACTTCTCATCTATGGGCTAGTGTTATTCCCCAACATCGACAAGTTTGTAGATATGAACGCTATTAGGATCTTCTCTACTCTTAATCCCATTCCGACTCTGTTGGATGACACTTACTTTTCTTTGCATATGAGGAATGCAAAGGGTGGTGGTACCATTGTTGTTGTTTGCCTCTGTTGTACAAGTGGTTTATTTCGCACTTGCCACAGCCGGTCGCCTTCAAGGAGAACAAAGGATGTCTACGGTGGTCCACGAGACTTATGCCTCTCACTAATGATGATATCTTTTGGTACAACCGTGTATATGATGGTGTGCAGATTATCGACTCTTGTGGTGAATTCTCAAATGTTCCTCTTCTTGGTACATGTGGTGGGATTAACTACAACCCTATTTTGGCACGTCGTCAGCTTGGGTTCCCCCTAAAGGATAAACCTAATAACATTCTGTTAGAAGGTGTGTTCTTTCAGGAGGGTAAAGATCCCCAAGGCTTGAAGGGCAGGGTGGTCCGCGCTTGGCGCAAGATCCATAGGAAAGGAAGGAAGGAGCTAGGTTCGAAGAGTTGTGTCGCTTTGGAACCCTATACCTCTTGGGTTAGGAGGAGAGCTTCCGAGTACCTCATGCCTTATGAGTATCCAAGACCTACACCTTTGGTTGTGGCTGGGCCTTCAACCCTCCCTAGCCAAGGAGTAGAGGAGTTGAGAAACGAAGACCGTTCATGTGCTTGGATCCGTGAACGAGAGGAGTTGCTTCAGCAGATCAAGGAGAAGGATGCTTTGATAGAGTTCCTTGAGCACCAGGTTATAGATGACCCTTATGACGCATGGACTTCTCTACTTCCTCAGTCTTTCAAGTTTTGGAAGAGGAAGTATGATCGACTCGCCAAGGAGAAGGCAGACATGGAGGCAGCCTACGAGACGGAGGTGAAGAGGCTTCGTGCATCTTATCTTCCAGTCTCCAGAGCTTTAGATGACTGTTTCTAAGGTTCCATAGGATGTCCATTTTCCTTCTCTCTTGTATTGTATTTGGTTACCAAGACTGTACTTCTTTGGTGTAAAAAATATTTTCCAGATATTATTGATGTGATATTTCCATATGTGATAAATGTTTAATACTTCCAATATTTGCAAATAGGACTCTAAAGTTCCTCTGATATAAAAATTAAATCATATGCATTGCATGCATCATGTGCATAAGCAGGTTTTGCTCCAGGCTTCTTGTTCTATGGTCTAACTCTGTGTTCTTCATTTATTTCAAAAACAAGCTGACTCACCGGTACTACACCCGAGCCAACGCATCAAGACTAATGGATCATTTGGAACAAGAGAACCGTGAGCTTAAGGAGGAAGTAGCCAGATTGACTGCCCTGATGGAGTCATTCATGGCTTCCCAGAGCCAGTCATCTCCGACACCTTCAACTCCTCCCTAGAGGATAGTCATCTCTGAGATTGCCTCGTCAACTGTGCCTGCGTCCAGTGCACACTTCGCACCAGCAGCCATGCCAATCGGGTTTCCGTGGGGGATACCTCTCAACTTCATGCCTGAAGGTCCCGCACCCATTTTTGCTTCTCTGTCAGCATCTAGCCCGGTCCTTGCCGTTCCTCCTCCTGTCATGCATACTTTGCCCAGAGTAGACGACAGCATCTATCATTCTGAGCCGTCTGAGGGCCCATATGTCTATGAAAAGATGGATATTATGAATGACCAATTTCTTGAGCTCCGCAAGGAATTGAAAACTCTTCGAGGAAAAGACCTTTTCGGCAAGTCTGCTGCTGAACTCTGTTTGGTCCCCAATGTCAAAATCCCTGTAAAGTTCAAGGTACCTGACTTTGAAAAGTACAAGGGGAATACTTGCCCTCTCAGCCACCTGGTCATGTATGCCAGAAAAATGTCGACTCAGACCGACAACGACCAACTGCTCATTCATTACTTCCAGGACAGTTTGTCCGGTGCTGCCCTAAGATGGTACATGGGCTTGGATAGCGCGAACATCCGATCCTTCAATGACCTTGGCGAGGCATTCGTAATGCAATACAAGTATAACATGGATATGGCTCCCGATAGGGATCAATTGAGAGTCATGTCCCAGAAGGACAAGGAAACTTTTAAAGAATACGCCCAGAGGTGGCGAGAGGTAGCAGCACAGATCGTGCCCCCGCTGGAGGAGAAAGAGATGACCAAGATCTTTCTGAAGACCTTGAGTTCTTTTTATTACAAGCGGGTGATTAGCAACGCTCCTTCTGACTTCACTGAGATGGTGAACATGGGGATGCTCCTGGAAGAGGGAGTCAGGGAATGGCGCCTGACCAGAGAAGAAGGCTCTTCTGCCAAACGTTATGGGGTGTTTGCAAAGAAGAAGGATGGTGAGGCACATGCTGTGACCTCCCATGTTAAATCCAGAAGACCCTCAGTAAGGAGGAAGACCGTGCGTCCTGCCGCTAGCCAGCACCAGGTGGCTCACATAGCACCTGTTTTCAGAGACAATCAGCAGTATCAACATCACAACGATAATCAGCAACAACAACATTCATAATGTCAACAACAACAACAACACCGTCCTTAACAGCAGGCCTACCAGCCTCGAAACAGTAATCAAGCCAGTACAAGCTATGAGAGGAAGAGGGTCACCTTCGATCTTATTCCCATGACCTACGCTGAATTATATCCCTCCTTGATAGAGAGGAAATTGATTACTCCACGAGACCCACTGGTTATACCTATCAACCCTCAGTGGTAGTATAAGCCTGAGCTACACTGTGTTTATTATTCCGGTGCTCCCGGACACGACGTGGAAAACTGCACCCACTGAAGATCAAGGTTCAAGACCTTGTGAGGTGTGGTATTCTGTGTTTTGAGGATGTAGGTCCTAATGTAAAGAAGAACCCATTGCCCGAGCATGGGAAATCTGTTAACATGGTCCAGGGCTGCCCTGGTAAATACAAATTCAAATATGTCAGCCATATTCGACAATCTCTGGTCGAGATGCATAGATTGATGTGTGAGTACAGTCATTACGAGCACGACCATGATAGATGCCGAGTTTGCTCTGTCAATCAAAGAGGATGTCGCCAAGTGCGCAAAGATGTTCAAGAAATGCTGGATGAAGGAATCATTGAGATATTCAAAACAAAAATGTTGACGAAGATGCTGATGAAGTCAATGTAATTTCTCTGATGTTTCGGATCCCTGAGCCTGTTGTCATCAAGTATGATGGTAGTAAGCAAAAGGTTTCTCCTGCTTTGACCATTAAACCAGCTGGCCCTGTGCCATACTCTTCTGAGAAGGCGGTCCCCTATCGCTACAATGCTGTAGCATTAGATAATGGGAAAGAGGTGCCCCTGCCCTCTACATCTGTTGTTAATATCACTGACGTCAGCGGCCTGACCCATAGAGGTCGTGTCTTCTCGGTTCCGCCGAAACCCCAAGCTGATGTTTGAAGAGCTGATGTGACTGATTATGCTGAACGCCCTATTGGGATTGCTGTGAATACTACGAATGCGACACTTGTTTCCAAACCTACCTCTACGTTGAAAACTTCTGTCTCTGTTGGCCAGAGTGGCAATGCGAAAGAAGACTGTGATGAGATGTTGAGGCTCATCAAAAGAAGTGAGTACAACGTGGTAGATCAGCTTCTACAAACGCCATCCAAGATCTTTGTACTATCCGTACTGATGAATTCAGAACCACACCGAGAAGCTCTGCAGAAGGTGTTGGATGTGGCATATGTGGTTCACGACATCACTATAGAACAATTCGACAGTATTGTTGCAAACATCACCGCTTGTAACAATTTAAGTTTTTGTGATGCTGATCTCCCCGAGGAGGGAAGAGACCACAACTTGGCACTACACATCTCTATGAGCTGCAAAGATGATGCCATGTCCAATGTGTTGGTGGACACTGGGTCGTCGTTGAATGTGTTACCAAAGTCCACTCTTGCCAAATTGTCATATCAGGGGCCTCCCATAAGGCAAAGTGGAGTGGTAGTGAAAGCTTTTGATGGGTCTCGTAAAACTGTGATTGGAGAGGTTGAGCTCCCAGTCAAGATGGGACCAAGTGATTTCCTGATCACCTTCCAGGTCATGGACATTCACCCATCGTATAGCTGTCTTTTGGGCAGACCATGGATTCACGAGGCAGGCGCCGTGACATCCACCCTACACCAGAAATTGAAGTTTGTTAAAAATAAGAAGCTGGTGGTGGTAGGGGGAGAAAAGGCTCTCCTGGTTAGCCATTTGTCTTCCTTCTATTAAGAAGGGAACTTCTTCATTTGCGTCCTATAGAGATGCAAAGTTGGCCATCGAGCATGGTGCAACTGCTGGATTAGGGCAAATGATTAAGCTAGAAGACAACAAATCCCGGGTTGGCATAGGGTATTCTTCTGGCGTCTTCAATGAGCATGAGCTGTTCAAAAGTAGTGGATTCATCCACATCGGTCAAGATGAGGAAGCTGCTGCCATTGTGGAAGAGGATGCAGAGGAAGATTCTGGCAACTTTGTCATCCCTGGAGGGGTCTGCAATAATTGGGTCGTTGTTGATGTTCCAACAGTTATCCATAAGTCAAAGTAATGTTCATTGTGTTTAAAAACCCTCCTCCCATGCCAAAAGGAGGAGTGATGACATTGTTGGGTCATAAATACAATTATATTTCCATTCAGTAAATTCATGTTAAATGTTTGTTTTTTCCAATTATTTTCACTTTTTGCTTTTTGCATGAAATTGGTGATCACATAAAACCCTAAAACTAGAATAAAATCAATATTTTCATCTGCATAATGATTTGCCTTGTTTGAATTCTAAAATCTTTTGTATCCAAAATCATTATGCAGGTTGATCAAACCCATTAAACATAATGATCCAACACCATCTCCCAACTTTGAGTTCCCTGTATTTGAGGTAGAAGAAGATGATGTTGAAGAGATTCCTGACGAGATTACCCGTCTACTTGAGCATGAAGAAAAGATCATTCAGCCACATCTTGAGAATCTGGAAACAGTCAACTTGGGATCTGAAGATTGTGTGCCTGAAGTGAAGATTGGGGCACTCCTGGAAGAATCTGTTAAGAAGGGGTTGATTGAGTTGCTGCGAGAATACGTCGACGTCTTTGCCTGGTCGTATGAAGACATGCCTGGTCTGGATACTGATATCGTGCAACATTTCCTGCCTTTGAAGCCTGAGTGTGTGCCTGTGAAGCAAAAGCTCAGAAGAACTCATCCCGATATGGCAGTGAAGATCAAAGAGGAAGTTTAGAAGCAAATTGATGCGGGGTTTCTGGTGACTTCTGCGTATCCTCAATGGGTAGCCAATATTGTACCCGTGCCTAAGAAAGATGGAAAAGTATGAATGTGTGTGGACTATAGAGACTTGAATAAAGCTAGTCCGAAAGATGATTTTCCGCTACCATATATTGATATGTTGGTAGATAATACAGCTAAATTCAATGTCTTCTCGTTTATGGACGGATTTTCCAGATATAATCAGATTAAAATGGCACCCGAGGATATGGAGAAGACAACATTCATCACACCTTGGGGAACATTTTGTATCGAGTGATGCCCTTCGGTTTGAAGAACGCCAGAGCCACGTATCAACGAGCTATGACTACCTTGTTTCATGATATGATGCACAAGGAGATCGAGGTATATGTTGATGATATGATTGCAAAGTCAAGAACGGAAGTTGAACATGTAGAGCACTTGTTAAAGCTTTTTCAGCGTTTAAGGAAGTATAAGTTTCGTCTGAATCCTAACAAGTGTATATTTGGAGTTCGTTCCGGCAAGTTATTGGGCTTTATTGTCAGCGAGAGAGGTATTGAAGTTGATCCTGCGAAGGTCAAAGCAATACAAGAGATGCCTGCGCCCAAAACTGAGAAGCAAGTCCGAGGTTTTCTTGGCCGCTTGAATTATATTTCCAGATTCATATCCCACATGACTTCCGCATGTGCGCCGATATTCAAGCTCCTCCGGAAAGATCAGTCTCATGATTGGACTAAGGATTGCCAAAAGGCCTTTGACAGTATTAAAGAGTATTTGTCTGAGCCTCCGGTTCTGTCTCCGCCTGTGGAAGGGAGACCTTTGATTATGTATCTGACAATTCTTGAAGACTCAATGGGTTGTGTTCTTGGTCAGCAAGATGAGTCGGGGAAGAAAGAATATGCTATCTACTACCTGAGTAAGAAGTTTACTGAGTGTGAGTCTCGATACTCGATGCTTGAGAAAACATGTTGTGCTTTGGCTTGGGCTGCTAAGCGCTTACGACAGTATATGTTGAATCATACAACTTGGTTGATATCCAAAATGGATCCAATCAAGTACATCTTTGAGAAGCCTGCCTTAACTGGGAGGATTGCCCTTTGGCAAATGTTGTTGTCTGAGTATGATATTGAGTATCAAGCTCAGAAGGCTATAAAAGGTAGTATCTTGGCTGACCATTTGGCACATCAACCAATTGAAGATTATCAGTCTGTTCAGTACGACTTCCCAGATGAGGAGATTTTGTATTTGAAAATGAAAGATTGTGATGAGCCTACGCTCGATGAAGGGCCAGAGCCTGGTTTCCGATTGAGCATGGTATTTGATGGCGCTGTGAATCAGTATGGAAATGGTATTGGGGCAGTGATTATTACTCCTCAGGGCACACATTTCCTTTTTACAGCAAGGCTAACTTTCAAATGCACGAATAATATGGCTGAGTATGAGGCTTGTATTATGGGATTGGAAGAGTGTATTGATCTTAGGATCAAACACCTTGATGTTTATGGTGATTCGGCCCTTGTTGTTAATCAGATTAAGGGTGAATGGGAGACGAATCATCCTGGCCTCATCCCATATAGAGATTATGTGAGGAGGATTTCAACGTTCTTTATTGAAGTTGATTTCCATCATATTCCTCGAGATGAGAATCGGATGGCAGATGCTCTTGCTACTCTTGCTTCAATGATTGTGGTTAGACTTTGGAATGAAGTTCCCAATATCACCATGATGCGCTTGGACAGACCAACTCGTGTATTTGCAGTAAAGGAGGTGCAAGATGATAAGCCATGGTATTATGATATCAAGTGTTTTCTTCAGAGCCAGATTTACCCGCCTGGGGCATCTGTGAAAGATAGGAAGACTTTGAGGAGATTATCAGGCAATTTCTACCTCAATGGCGATGTGCTTTATAAGAGAAATTTTGACATGGTTCTACTCAGATGCGTGGATAGACACGAAGCAGACCTGTTAATGACTGAGGTCCATGAGGGTTCGTTTGGTACTCATTCCAACGGATATGCCATGGCTAGAAAGATATTGAGAGCAGGCTACTATTGGCTGACAATGGAGTCTGACTGTTGCAAATATGTGAAGAAATGCCATAAGTGTCAGATTTATGCAGATAAGATTCATATTCCCCCGACACTTCTGAATGTGATTTCATCACCATAGCCTTTCTCCATGTGGGGAATTGACATGATTGGCATGATAGAGCCGAAAGCGTCCAACGGTCACAGATTCATTCTCGTAGCAATTGATTACTTCACCAAGTGGGTTGAAGCGGCGTCATATGCAAATGTGACCAGGTAAGTGGTTGCGAAGTTTATCAAAAATCAACTCATATGTCGTTATGGTATGCCAGATAAGATCATTACCGATAATGGATCTAACTTGAACAACAAGATGATGAAAGAGTTGTGTAGCGAGTTCAAGATTGCACATCATAATTCTTCTCCTTACAGACAATGGGGCTGTTGAAGCTGTTAATAAGAATATTAAGAAAATTATCCAGAAGATGGTTGTTACGTATAAAGATTGGCATGAGATGTTGCCATTTGCTTTGCATGGATATCGTACGTCTGTCTGCACTTCAACAGGGGAAACCCCTTTCTCTCTTGTTTATGGCATGGAGGTTGTGCTCCTAGTAGAGGTGCAGATCCCATCAATGAGAGTCTTGATAGAAGCCAAGTTGACTGATGCTGAATGGGTTTAGAGTCGTTATGACCAACTGAATTTGATTGAAGAGAAGAGATTGACTGCCATGTGCCATGGTCAATTATATCAGCAAAGGATGAAGAAAGCCTTTGATAAGAAGGTCAAGCCTCGTGTGTTCCGAGAAGGTGACCTCGTGCTCAAGAAAGTCATATCTTTCGCGCCCGATTCCAGGGGCAAGTGGACTCCAAACTATGAAGGTCCATATGTTGTCAAGAGAGCCTTTTCAGGCGGTGCTTTGATACTTACAACTATGGATAGAGAGGATTTCACTCGTCCTGTGAATCCAGATGCAGTCAAGAAATACTTCGCCTAAAACAAAAACAGAATAGCTCGCTAAGTTGAATACCCGAAATGGCGGCTTAGGCAAAAATGAGGTCTCGGTGGATTGAAAACCCGAAAGGGCGATCCAGGCAAAAGTTAGAGACATAAAAAATGAATATGTATCCCGCTAGATTAAGTACCTCACCCTGTGGCAATCTAGGAAAAAATTAGGGATTTGGCAAGTAACTGCATCCTGACAAGACTTTGTTCTACAAACCGTCATCTGTCAGAGATTCTCGCTCAGTCATTATCAACTGAAGCTTCAAATACATCGGATTCAGAGTTGGTGGAGAAATGGTCATTATGTTCAATGTAGCCCGTTTCCAATATATATCACCAATTTCAAACTTGTACAGATCTATGGAGTCTTGCCATTTGCAGACTACCATCCTATCAAATAAATTTGAGCCTTTATCCAATTATTTGCACTCTTATTTGTTCCTATTCAACAAATGTTTTGCATGTTTTAATTGAGAAATATCGTTGTTTTAAATAAATAAATTTTGCATGTAACTTGAAGTTGTTTACTGAGAGTCTTTGAACTAATTATGTTTAGTGGATTTCCTTCCTGGCTTGGTAGCCCCCAAACGTAGGTGAGTTTGCACCAGACTGGGTTAACAGTTACTTGTGTCACTTGTTCTATTGTTTCTTTGTCTTTTATCTTGTTTATATTTTAGTTGTTGTTCAGATATTAGTGTCGTGACATTACCTTCGACATCTCATATCTGATACCAGAATTTCAATTGTTTTTATTTTTCAAGGAACTTACTATTTTATTTGCAAATATATCTATATTTATAACAACAATTGCAGCAATTTGATATGACCATAAAAATCTCTTTTATTTATATAATTGGAAGGATTACACTAAGTACAATTTCAGAAATCAAAAATACAAAAGTACAAGAGAAAAGGAGACTAATCATCCTAAGGATGCCTAACAACAATGTCAGAAGATCTAAATGCAGGCGTGTACTTCCTTCCGATGCGTCGAATCTAGGACTCAAAAGAAGTCTTCATCTGAGCCTTCTCAAGGACAAGCTGATCAATAATCTTCTTCCAAGCAATGAAAGGCTGAGGCATACTAGAGGAAGATGAAACTTATGGCTCTCTCTGTCTTTTCACTACTCGGTCTTCAAGAAGCTCAATAAGTGCATCTTTATCCTTAAACTCAAGTTGCAGCTCCTCATGCTTTCTGCTCAAAGCATGGAAACATTCTTCCCGCATATTCTTCTCTTGCTTCATCTTAGAGAGTGTGTCTTCCAACTCCTCTACATCTTGGTTAGGGAGAGTTGATGGCTCAACCACAACCATAGACATAGGTCTCTCACAAGCTTAAGGCATCTTCAACTCCAAATCTCTCTTCTTCACCCAAAGAGTGTAAGCTTCCAAAGCTACACAATTGCACGGACCAAGCTCGGATCTTCCTTTCATGTGCACATTATGCCAAGCATGCACAATCTTCTGCTTCAAATATTGGGGATCTTTACCCTCTTAATAGAAAAGACCTTCTAACTGAGTGTTATTAGGTTTGTCTCTCGAGGGGAACCCGAATTGACGACGAGCCAAAGCAGGGTTATAGTTGATTCTTCCTTGTGTACCAATGAGGGGCACATTAGAGAATTCACCACAACTGTCGATAATACCCAAGCTACTCAATACGGAGTCATACCAAACTATATCATCATTAGTGAGGGACATAAGTCTTTGAGACCACCGTAGACATTGTTTGTTCTCCATAAAAGCAGGAGTCTAAGGCAAGTGCAAAATAAACCACTTGTACAAAAGAGGAACACATCACACAATAGTTCCACCACCTTTAGAATTCCTTAGATGCAGAGAGAAATACGTATCTCCTAATAAAGTAGGCACAAGATTCCCAATAAAGAAAATTCTAATGGCGTTAACATCAACAAAACCGTCAATGTTAGGGAACAAAGTCAACCCATAAATGAGCAACACAAAGATGGCTTCAAAAGCAGCCACACTACCGGCTTGAGCAAAGGCAGTAGCTTCTTTGATAAGGAATTCAGAAGTCAACCCAAACACTCCTTCTTTCTTCACCCAATGAGCCTCTATCTCATACTTCTTCAGATGAAGAGCTTCAACTATAGGATGAGATTTAGGAACCTCCTCCAACCCACTAAAAGGAACTTTGTCAGAAACAGGTATTCCCAAGATATGGGCATACTCCTCCAACGTAGGCACAAGCTGATAATTTGGAAAAGTGAAGCAACAATAGAGAGGGTCATAGAAATGAACCAACACACTCAAGAGTCCTTCAACCACATCGGCAGAAAAAATAGACAGAAGTTTCCCATGACGTTGCTTGAAGTCCAAGGGATCTAATACAAAAGATGACAACTTCCTTAACTCTTTCAAGTCGGGACATCTGAAACTGTACTTCTTAGTGTTCCTTCGCCCACAATCCATGGTCTGAAAATATTTGAAAATAAGACCTTAGTTCCTTGAATTTTTCGTGTGATGAATGTTATGATGTGCATGAATACATGAATGCAACAATCACAGATAAGGGATTACACACAAGTCAAACAAACAAAGGTCAATGGATGAATCAAGTCATTGTCAAGATCAATCATCCATTTTGGTGGATTATGGATTTCACCTTATCAACACCCAAGTTCCATTGATATTGACAAGACTTGATTGGATCAACCAAGAATCAAGGGTTTGTTGTAAGTCACGAGCATGGAGTATAGGTAAAAACCATCCCAAAGGAGTGAACTAAGGATAAAAACCTGTAGATCATGTTCTAAAAAGTTCACAGCGTCTTAATTCCATCTATCGGATATTACAGGTTAGGATGACTGACTCATCAATCCATAATATTCTCAAGAGAAACTCGTCTGAGTGTAGTATCGCGTAACAACTGTTATCAAGTCTACACTTGAACAGTCTCCGCACTACGTCCTAAATAGGCCAACAGGGGTTTAATGTTCTATGGTTCTGTAGCGGTGTATTCGTCGCTATATGATTTATCGATTAAACCATAAGCAAAGCATACAATGAATTTCGAGTCGCCACCGCACTTTTATTTATCCAAAGGACTGGCTAAAAAGCGAACAAAAGCCTAAGAAGTTTTACACGTAGAAAACTAATAAAAAGATCAGAGAGTCTGGGTAAGGGGTAAATTACGCAATGGGAAGGTGTTAGGCACCCACTACGTCCTAGGTACTCCTAGGGAGCCCTTTTTACACTTGTTGTATAAGATTGTTATTTGTTTTTGACATATTTATTGTGCAAACATGATTGGGATGATGAGAAAAGAATGTACAAGTTAGTTATTTTTGTGTTCGAACGGATGAACCCGTTGCCTACGTACCTTCCATCAAAGGTAAGGATCAAAACACCGTAGTTCGGCTAAAAGATTTCCAAAAGTTAGTGAGTTCAATTTTAAACAATAGCACTGAGGCTCTTCATTATCAATGGGAGAAAACTCGACCAAGACCAACATCCACCATGCGAGGATAGCTTCGACGTACTAGAGGGGTTAACCCTGTTTTCAGTACGGAAGTCTTATAGTCGACTCACTAAGGATAAGGTGAGGTTTACATCAACCACAATGATAATTGAAACCTATGGCTAATGTGTGAAAAGATTAACAATGGAGAAAGCCAAAACAATTGAATGAGTGAAGTTAATTGATTGTGATTATGAAAGTAGGGTCAAAGTATGATTAAGATTGATTCAAAAGAAATATTATGAAATGGAGTTTGAAAAAAAAGTCAAGGACTTGGGGTCCAGGTTTTTTAATTTAAAAGCATGAAGATGTTTGCACAATATTTATCTCAAGTTTGAAAGTAAGGTGTGAAAAGGTTTAGGACATAATGGGGATGAATGGATGATGATGGGTTGTAAAACTTCCTAGGAGGTTCACTTCTTGAAATCATATAGAAGATGATTCAAGTGTGTCCTTTGGAATAGGCAATGAGCAATAACAAAATAAGCAAACAAATGATACCGGATGCCACTCAATGGTCTTACTCCAATCTCACAAACAAAAGCGGATACCGGATACCAATAGATGGATTTACACCAATCTCCTAAACAAAGAAACAAGGATGTCGGAAGCCAATAGATGGACTTATTCCAATCTCCTAAAACAAAACAAAACTTGGATACCGGATGCCAATCTGTCTGGGCTTATACCAATATCCAACATATGATCATAGGAAAGCAAAGGCCAACTTGCAGGGACTTACAATTGCATCCTCACATAAATCAAACAAATGCATCAAGCAAAGAGAAGATGAGTGGCCAATGAGATGGTCTTATACTCACTTCCATATCATAGGAACAATGGCCAATGGATGGTCTTACAATCGTCCTCAATGGGCAAACAACAAAGATATGTCACAGAGACAAATGAAATGATCATGCACTAATGAGTAATTGATGATGATAAATGCACAAAGCATGCAAGCAAACATGTGTATATGAGGTAAGCAATCAATCAATTAAAGTCATTCAGCACTCACTATAACCAAACAATCAGGCTCACTTAAAGGGTTAGGCATTGAAGCCAACTGGAATAGGGTTAATGGTGCTCTTAACCTTGCCATTGAGGGGCTAAGGTGAAGCAGATGAAAAGATATGAGGGGTGTGCCTCATTGCTCTTATCCCTGGCCAGGGAGAGCATTTGAATATCAGAAGGTGTGGGAGTTCAGAAAGTAGGAACTCTCTCCACAGATTATTGACTCGATAGATCTTGGGTTTTTACTCACTATGCATCAACACATGTGGTGTGTGCAAGGTGAGTGACACACAGAATAGTAGGAGATAGGTTGCATATCTCTTGGATTCTACCAATTGCCTTATTTAAAGGACTTTTCCTGCTTGGGACAAAAGTAAACACACACAAGCATTGCCTCTTAAGGAGGACTTCAGACAGTTGCCTGGCCAAGTAACAGGCCAGGTCTTCCAGACTACATGAAGATAAGAAGTTATACCTCAATGAAAATTGCTATTAAGCAAAGCAAAGCAAGTTCTTAAAGAACTAAGCAACTAAAGGTACCTGAAACCAGTCAAACAGAATCAGTACACAACTCAAAGTCAAATCAAAATGAGATAGAGATCAATAGTCAACACAATCAGTTAAATGTGCAATGCACAAGGCTCAAAGCATGTGAGCTAAGCAACCTACAAAACAAACAAGTTAGTACATGATAATCAAGCAAGCTCATTCAATTTGTAATGATCTTTTTGAAGCATTTGTTGCTTAACCTGAAACAACAAACTTAAACATGAGCAACATGACCACTAGGACAAGCCTAGGGTCAAAAAGAGATAAGAAAGTCAAAACAGCAAGTGACAAATGTCCAAAATCAAGTTCAAACAATCAAGAAGCAAACTCAATTGGTTTCATGTTCATATCAATCATCATCATCATTTCATAAGCAAATTAGGTCAAAGCATGGCATATAGAAGCTCAAAGAAGTCAACAGAATGATTCAACTCAAAACCAATCATAAACATTTCAATAAATCATCAAATAATTCATGATCAAACATCAACCATAACATGATAAGCATACCAAATTTCAGCTCATTTGGATCAAGGGAAGTAGGTCAATGAAAATCAGAAAGGCAAGGCAAGTTCAAGCATGCTCAAAGAAGTCAACCAAACATGCACCAACTTCAATAAATCATAAAACAGTGACAACATATGAGAAATGAATGGGATCAAAACCATGACAAACTTTAAGATGTCTACAAGTCACATGTCAAATTTCAAGTTCATCCAACTAAGCATGAGGATTTCACAAATCATATGAGAACATGTGTCACAAAAACGTCAACATATGACCAAACAGGGGAGAAAATCCCAAACAATTAGGAAATGCCATCAATAATTCCAGAAAAAATCACATGTAAACTAGACATCCATAAGTATATTCATGCAAAAATTCAAATCAATTTGAGTTCAATAAGCATGTTAAATAAAATCATGAAGTTGGACATCAATGGTGTGACACAAATTGTCACACCCTAATTCAAAAAATCATAACTCCACAACCAGCAATGATAAATTCACAAACTCTACACCAAAATCACCATTAATGTGTCTAGTTTAAGCACAAAAAATTTGGGAAGCATTGGATAATGTATCATCATTTCACAATTGATTTGGCAAGACATACATAAAATGGACACATATGTCAAACCCTAGCACATTTTAAAGTCCACACATGCAAAAAATCTGGAAAAATCATGATAAAAAACTAGAGATCAAGAGAAACATTTTGCAAAAAATCCCATGAAATTTGGATAAGAATTGAAGCATTTATGATTTTTGGAAGATGGTGTCACAAAATGAAATAAAATTGAGAAAGAAAATGAATTAATTAAATAAATAAACACGGAATGGCATATTTGTAATTACGCGTTCATTTAAATGGAACGCTGCGTTCCAGAAAGAAGCGTGGCAACCGACTATTGGTTCATGGCAATAAAACAGTAACTCCTCATGCAAAACACGATTCCAACACAGCCAAACGCGTTTCTGGATTTAACAGCATTAGGGTTTTGCGTTCTACTGTTCATCATCATCTTGAAGAAAATTTTTTCCAGAAACTTGAATCAAGCATACCATTCAACTCAGCAAACAATGCACAACAATATTCCAACAACCCTTTTCATTAAATCGAGCTATCATGAGAGAACTAAGCAAAAACTTATTTGAGTGTCAAGCTTTAAATCAATGTAACTCTCAAAATATTCCACCATTTTTAATGATTCAAAGCTCATTGTGACCAGCAAAGCAAGACCTATCTAAAGCATGGCATGATTTTGGAAATAGAGAGATTCGAAAACTCACTTGATTTGAAGTGCAGTGGTGATGCAGTGGTTGTTTGGTTATGCAAGGCTGAAACAAATGACCAAAGTTGATTTAGATGATGAATGATCGAGGAATTTTAGCTCAGCAATGTCGATTCTAGCTCCAAACCAAGTCTGCCATGGAAATGCTCTTGATGCAACAGTGGTAGTATCCTTGCTTACAGTTGTGATTTGTGGCTTGAAAAAGGCTCAGAAATGATGGCAAGTGATGAAACAAACCAACCAAGCTCGAGGCCTTTGGAGTTTTTCCAGCAAAGTTTCAAAATCAAGAAATGAGAATTTGAGAGAAAAAGAGTTTTTGTTCTGTTTGTGTGTTGTGGCTGCTAGGGTTTGTTCAGCAGAAAAATGACATATATACTCTGTGATTAATGAAGCTAAGTTTGGTTAATGGAAGTGTTAATCACCATTTGGTAAAAATGAAGTGTTTTACCAATTTACTCAAAACCAAACTCAAGTTGCATGGGGTGTAAGTGACTGCACGAAAATGGGCCTTGAGCACACCCCAAATATGATTTCTGGACATTTTCAATTGGTGGAAATTGTTGGAATTGGTTATTTTGAAAGTCAACTTTTTCACCTCACTTAATTTAATTCAAACCACCTTAAAAATGCCATTTTGCTTGGTTGAATTTTGGTAAAATGTGATGAAAGATTTGGATAGAGCACATCAAGTATGACTTGTAGCAAAAAACCTCACTCAATTTGGCCAAATGGTTTGGAAGTTATGGCCTTTTGAAGTTCAAAACTTTTTGAGAATGATTTGATCATAACTTACCAACCATAAGTGGGAATTGAGTGTTCTTGGACGTTTTGGAAATGGGAGAACAAGATCTTCAACTTTCATGTTGGGAAAAAATTCATTTGAAGCTTGTATGATGATGTAATGTTGAGGAGAAGAAGTTTCCATTTTTGGCAAATTCCAATTACAGGTCAACTTTCTATTTTTGGCAACTTCTTGTCTGACTTCAAATTCTTCACTGTGGATGCTTGACATGTTATATGAGGCTTATATGGACATGAATGAGACCTCTCAGACCAATTCCCACCATCAAATCACTGATTAAATGCACAGTTGACCAAGGTTGACTTCAGTTGACTTTGCTAGGGTTTTGCTTGACTGAACCATGTTCTGATGAATTCCAAGCCCCTACCACTTGATATCTTGATTCCAAATGATGTCACAACTCATATGAACTCTTGAGGAATGATCATGGTGCCCAAATTCTGCAAGAATGGCCACCATCTATCTCAATGACTGACTTTGACTGATTTGACCTAATTTGCTTCATCTGCAAGTAACATGGTTAGAATGACAATATTTTTGTACTTTTGGTTAACAAACAAATGAAAAGCAATGATATACAAATGCAATACATGCTTGGTGATCAAGAACCACACTCACAAGATAACCCACCCACTAGGAGGGAGGCAAAGGTGCACAAAGATCCTTGAGGCAATGATATGGTATGATATGATGCCATGAGGGATCTTAGGGCCAAAATTGGGGTCTTACAGGTTCTCAGCTTCTCGGACCCCAAATCAAAGAAAGTAATGCCTAACCATAAATAACTTGTGTGACATCAATAACTCCAAAAAAGTCTCCACTGAGTAGATGGGTTTCAAGCCAACTTGTTAAGGACTACTCCACACAAGTCGAACATGACTATACCATCCTCATATCTTAATTGCACTCAAGTTCGGGCTAGAACTTATCTCACCACTCAGAGATCACCAAGCACAACAAGAAAATTATATCACACAAACAAATATACACACATCAAATATACAATTATATACACACAAAAAAGTAGGCTAACCCCACTGGAGACTACTCCCCAGCAGAGTTATCACTTAATTTCTATAGCGGTAAATTCATGACCATTAAGCTATGGATAAACTTAACGCCAATAAAATCATATTCAAAATAACAGCTTCAATATGATCATGTTGCAGATGAACTCAAATAGGATCATAATACTTGCTTAAGATGAAGTTCTAATTCACAAGCACTTGGTTTCATGAAAGTTGGCATTGGCCAAGTCCTTTTGCATAGGGAGTGTTGCCTAATTTTAAGTCCAATGTCTCAGATCAAATCAAACAGTCCACACAAATATCTTTTAGGGTTTTTGTTTTTTATTATGTACATTAAGGTCAAAAGACCACAAACACAAACAAGTATATATAAACACAAAATATTCACAAAGTATGGCTCAAGTGAGCAAAGTAAAAAGGGCATTAAAGTAAACAAGTTAAATGGTATGAATAATGGCAAATGAATAAAGACTTAAAATTAAAGTGCATAGAAGTTAGTATTGCTTTTGCTTTGGTTTTGTTTAAGCCATTCTTTGGAGAACACTCAATCCATTATTCACAAGCATGGATCCTTGAACCAAGACATCTTCCAAAGGAAGGAAAAAAGTCCAAGTTTCCACACAATACCATGAAAGAGGAGAGACTTACAATCTCACTTACTAGAATGTTATGCTTTTTGTGTCACAAATGTAGCGCTATGTTAAGCAATCGTAATTTGACTTATGTAGAAGTCACAACTATTTGAGGTCGGGCAATAAATTTTTTGGTGCTAATGCATGTTAGAGACATAGTATAATGAACTATGCTACTAAAACATATCACACACAAAAAGAATATGCAAAATAGTGGACCTAATCTCATCCATACTCATGTTGATTTTGCAATCAACTAGCCTTAGGATATAGAGATATCATAGGTCCATGACATGAATGAATAGAGAAGGGGATTGAGATGAAGAGGGAAGGGAGATGGAATCAACACAAATTAGTCAAAGGAGGACTTTTATCAAATTAAAATCATTCATTCATTTTGGGTGATGAAATGTACATTTCATCAATCCCCTAAGTCCAATGATTTTAACTCAACAAAGTCAAATCAACCTTGACCAAGGCCCAACAACACAAGTCAAACTCAACAAGTCAAAATTAGAAGCTCAACACAATTTATTTTGCATTTAAATTACTAAAATCAATTAAAATATGCATTAAATTAAATTATAGTTGGTCAAAATCCTAAAACCTCATCAAAACATCAAAGAAATGGCCATGAGATTTATCATAGGTCAAACAAGGTCAAAGGACCTTGGAGAAAAAATTTCACAATTTTTAGAGACTTAAAATTATTTTTAAACAATGAAAAATATTCACAAAATCAATTAAATCATGAAAAATATTAATAATGATCCAAAAAAATGTTAATTCAGAAAATGAAAGATGAACTTGTTTAAATTTTTTTGGTGAAGCTCTCATATTTTTTGGATCAATATTAAAATTAATATGAATTAATGAAAATAAACCAAATAAAACGAAAATCCAAAAATAAGAAAAATACATGGACCACTTGATCTCCCCTCATTAATTGAGGTGGCAGATCAAGTGGCTGCTAGCACGCATTCCACAATAGTCATGAGTCAACGTGTAACACAAGTGGTAATCAGTTTCAACGCGCGAGATTAGATTATCTGAATGGATCATGTGGCTCTGATGACTGCCAACTCACCACCGGAGCCAAAGCTTCGGTCTCCTTCTCCGGTGAGCTTCACCGGACTGGTTCATCCACAACCATCACCAAAATTAAAATAAGGACATGAATTTAAAGTAAAAATGCTCAGGAGCTCGAATATGACCTCAATTTATCCTAACTCCAAGTATATTGAAAGATACAAGGAGTTGAAATTTGAGGTGCACAATCTGAGTTGCTTCGATTTGACCTTAAAGCAACTCAATCTTGTTGCCTACATTGGTAGGACTTCAAATAACCAAAGATCCAAGAGAATTATGGAGAATTGAGTGAGAATCGAAGAGATGATTTTTTTTGGAAAATACCTTCAATGCAGGTCTATGCTCGATTGATCTTGCTCTTGCTTGCTCTTGATCTTGCTCAGGACACTTGATAAAGTAGAATTGAATGGACAAGAGGCTCAGGATCCTTGGAGATTTGAATCTCAAAACAGTGAGATTCAAAATCAATTTCCAATGGAAATTATCAAGATTATCCTTTGAAATGAGAGGGTTTTAAGGTTTAGAATCAAAGCTGACGCGTAGGGTCCTTGTTTATGAGCGCCGAGGGCTCTATTTATAGCCAAATGGATTGATATTTGCACACTTGAAATGAAATCCAAAAATAGCAATGTAGATTGCATGGGTGCATGGGCATGTTAAAGGCCCATGTAGTCACTTCTTCTGATCCATAATTGAGTACAAGCAATGTTGAGATCATGTTGGAATGTTATGCAATAGTGTGTGGAAGTTCCAAGTTCAATTTGTGCCAAATGATCACTCGTGTTCAGGTCATGTGCAACCCATTCAAATCTTGTCCAAAATAGATGGAATTGGACTTTTTAGAAAGGTTAGATCAAGAGGAACACTTTTTATGTTGAACACTTTTTCATTTGAAGCTTGGATCATGATGCATTTTGAGGTGGAAGTTGGGAAAATCAAACATGTGAAAAAAAATTCTAAGTGTCAAGCCATATGTTCACTTATTCCACCTTGGCTAACTTTTCATGTGAAATTCAAATGAGAAAAGTTCCTTCATAAAAGTTGTATCTCTCTCAAAATAATTCAAAATGGTCACAAATTTGACCTCATTTGGATTTAATATGAAGTATTTATGCATTTTTGAAGTTGAGGAAAATCACTTGTTCAATGGCATTGGTACAAAATGACCTATAATGTATCCTCATATCACATGCATATAAAAGTTGAATTTTCTCTTCCTCCAAACATAAAACTTGAAGTAGACATATTGAATTTGATTGTGCAACTTTGAAATATTTCATATCATAAACATTAAGCAAGTTATGGCCTTGGGAAGTTGACCTCTAAGTTAGGGTTTAGACAAAATGACCTATAATCTTTCACCATAAAAAATGACTTTCCAAGAAAAACTAGCTCTATAACCAAACATGAAAGTTGTTTTTTAATTTCATTTAGAGTAACTTTTCTCTTGGAATCATTTTCATATGACAAAAATTGTAGGAGATAGGGTGTAGGGAACCCTAGTTTTGATCAGATGAATTCCTCTGGTCAACCACCACCAACCAACTTGCTAGTTTGCAATTCTCTTTGACTTTTAGGACTCGTGGGAGATCATATATGCATAAGATGGTGGAATTTGAATTATACCTTGAAATATTTGATCTATTGTTGAAGAAGCTTATTGAAGAAGTCACACAAGATACCTAGATGAATTAGGGTTTCCAAGGCAAACCAAATCCAAACTCTTGATGATTTCTTGATCAAAATAATATGTGAAGATCATAGGGATTCATGTATTATACCTAGAGCCATATTAGACCATTCTTGATTGAGCTCCTTGCAATGAGGGTCTTAAACCCTAGATGTGAGCTTGATGAATCAAAGGTGAGCATGTGCACTACCTACAAAAGAGTTAGACAAATACAAAGACATATTTTTGGTATTTTGGTTAGTAAATGATAAAAAATACAAAGTATGATACAATCAAATGGTTCTTGGTGATCTCTCCCAAAACAACCCCAATGAATGAGGGGTAAGGAGGATGCCAAGGTATGATCTCAATGCCAATGCATATGATGAGAATGGTATGAGGGGTCTTAGGGTCAAAATTGGGGTCTTGTACAATTCCCTATGTATCTAGCATGGAATGTAAAAGACACGTTGGGATTATGCTTGTTATTATAGGGAGGCATTACAGGTGGAATCTCCTTTGGCACAATCTGAAGGAGAATAGCCATCCAAGGCGCAGCGGAATTTAAAATTTTCTCCATTTAGTGATCCTTACGAATGGGTATGATCAGTGATAGAATCGTTACCTCTTGTGGCGATCACGAACGTTGAACGATGACAATGTCTCTACTCAGTCCACACGAACGAGTTCCTTCAATCTCAGTGTTGGTTGCTATGAATGAAGGCTTTGAGTGAGAGAGAGAGAAACGAAATTCCAATTAAAGTTACAATGCTTCTACCCAAGGGTTCTATTTATAGAACCACTTGTGTGGGCTTCAAGCTAAAAAGCCCACTTAAGTGTATTTTGGCCCATATCTTATAATATGCCCAAAATCACTTAAGCGTATGGTACCTTACCATATTTCGTATTCCACTTAAGTGCGCCGTACCTTACGATGTTCCTTAGTTACTCTATCTCTCATCAATCCGTCCTTTGTGTGTGACCCTGTAGGTTTTTCGCGACGTTGGCAATTATATTAAATCACGCATTTAACATAATAAACAGTGAGCGGTATCTAGCAACACATCACTGTTACCCAAGTCACGAAAATGTCATGTGATCTGACAAATCCTTATGTGATAATAATTATGTGTATAATTACCCTTTTGCCCTTATGTCTATATTGAACATAAGGCATAGGCCGTGTCATCCTTGTCCAGTTCAATATTGGGCCCATAGACATTTATCCTATTATGCAGGATGGGCAAATTCCATCTAGGTCACTCATGTCCCTCAGCATGTTTCATGGAGTACCCATCAACTGTCTTTATGGTTATCCAGTTACGGACAATGTTGGATCAGCAATAAAGCACTCGACTCTACATCTTGGGTCCATAGTGGTTTCAGGTCGAAGAGTGGTATACACCATTATCACCATGAGAATAACTTATGACACTTTGCATAACATTCTATATAGTATTCTCATAGCGGGTCAATCCAGTATAAATATTACTCTTAATATTCATACATATGTTTAAGACTTGATAACTCTTTATCCATGATCCATGAGATGTGATCATCAGTCTACAAACATAATAGTCTTAATGCTTTAATGTTATCCCACTTCACAATAAAGCTCGACTACAGATGCTTTAAGAATAATGTCCTTATGTTTAATGTGATCTCATGATTAAGTCATACTTGATACATTAAACGGACTAGCTATTCTAGGGACTTTATTAAACAAACATAATAAAGAAAAAGCCTTTTATTATTAATAAATAATTCGATACAAGTACCAAAAGTATTGGCCTCTAGGGATTACACCAACAATCTCCCACTAGCACTAGAGCCAATCAGGCATACCCCTAATGCCCATTGATCTAGTATGGCCATCATGCTTCTGCTGCGCAAGAGGCTTTGTCAATGGGTCAACAATATTGTCAAGTGTAGGTACTCTACATATTTTCACATCTCCTCTATCTATTATCTCACGAATGAGGTGATAATGCTTGAGTATGTATTTGGATCGTTGGTGAGATCTAGGCTCCTTAGCTTGTGCGATAGCACCATTGTTATCACAATAGAGACCAATGGGATCCACAATGCTAGGAACTATGTCAAGTTCACTAATGAACTTTTTGATCCAAACAGCTTCCTTTGTTGCACTTGAGGCAGCAATATACTCGGCCTCGGTTGTAGAATCAACAATTGTATCTTGCTTTGAACTTTTCCAGCTCACAGCGCCACCGTTTAAGCAAAACACATAACCAGATTGCGATCTAAAGTCATCCTTATCTGTCTGGAAGCTGGCATCGGTGTATCCAATTACAGCCAACTCTTCCTGACCTCCATATATCAAGAATGAGTCCTTAGTACTTCTCAAGTACTTAAGGATATTCTTGACAGCTACCCAAAGGGCATCACCAGGATCGGATTGGTCCCTACTCGTTGCACTTAAAGCATACGAGACATCTGGTCGAGTACATAACATAGCATACATAATAGATCCTATTGCAGATGCATATGGAATCTTATTCATGTGATCCCTTTCTTCCTTAGTTGAAGGGGATTGTGTTTTTGATAGACACAGGCCATGTTGCATAGGTATGAATCCTTTCTTGGAATCATGCATATTAAAGTGTCTTAGCACTTTGTCTATGTACGTACTCTGACTTAGGCCAAGCAGTTTTTGTGATCTATCTCTATAGATTCTGATTCCTAATATATAGGTTGCTTCACCTAGGTCCTTCATAGAAAAGCATTTCCCCAACCAAGACTTTACTTGCTGCAGGGTAGGGACATCGTTTCCATTGAGTAATATGTCATCTACAGATAATACTAGGAACACGTTCATGCTCCCACTAACCTTCTTGTAGACACAAGGCTCATCTTCGTTCTTGATGAATCCATATGGTTTTACTATTTCATCAAAACGAAGATTTCAGCTTCTGGAAGCTTGCTTCAATCCATAGATTGACCTTTGTAGCTTACATATCTTTTGGGCTTCTTCTGGTATGTCAAATCCTTCAGGTTGTGTCATGTACACATCCTCAAGAAGATTCCCATTAAGGAAAACAGTTTTAACATCCATTTGCCATATTTCATAATCATGATATGCAGCGATAGCAAGTAAAATCCGAACAGATTTAAGCATTTCAACTGGTGAAAAGGTTTCATCATAGTCAACCCCATGAATTTGTTTATATCCTTTTGCAACCAGTCTTGCCTTATAGGTATGTACCTTACCATCCATGTCAGTCTTCTTTTTGAAGACCCACTTGCATCCTATAGGGTTAACTCCTACAGGAGGCTCTACCAAGGTCCAAACTTGGTTTGTGTACATGGAATCCATTTCAAATTTCATGGCTTCTAGCCACTTCTCAGACTCGGGACCAGTTATGGCCTCTTGGCAGGTCACAGGCTCATTTTGATCCATGAGTAATACATCACCTTGATCTGTTATGAGATATCCATATCTCTCAGGTAGGTGACGTATCCTGCTTGACCTACGCTGGTCTTGTTCTATTTGAGCAGGTTGCTCTTCCACAACCACTTGTGTTTCCTGCTCTAATTCCTCCATAGGTGTATCGATGCTTTGTGATTCTTGAATTTCTTCAAGCTCTACTTTCCTCCCACTAATTCCTTTGGAAATAAAATCCTTTTCTAGGAAAACTCCAGTTCGAGCGACAAACACTTTGCCCTCAGAAGGATTGTAAAAGTAATACCCTCTTGTTTCTCTAGGATACCCCACAAATAAGCATTTGTCAGATTTGGGCTCAAGCTTAGTTGAAATTTGTCGTTTCATATAAACTTCGCAACCCCAAATCTTCATGTAAGACATATGTGGTTTCTTACCACTCCATATCTCATATGGTGTCTTCTCAACCTTTTTGGATGGAACACGGTTAAGTGTGTAAGTTGCTGTCAATAGTGCAGGTCCCCAAAAGGAGTTTGGAAGATCGGCGTGACTCATCATGGATCAGACCATGTCTAACAGGGTTCGATTTCTTCTCTCAGATACACCATTCCATTGGGGTATTCCAGGAGGAGTAAGTTGGGATAGGATCCCACACTCTTTCAGATGGTCATCAAACTCTGGGCTTAAATATTCACCACCTCGATCTGATCGAAGAGTTTTAATATTCTTACCTAGTTGGTTTTGTACTTCATTCTTTAATTCCTTGAACTTTTCAAAGGACTCTGATTTGTGTTTCATTAAATACACATAACCATATCTACTGAAATCATCAGTAAATGTGATGAAGTACTGAAAACCTCCTTTGGCTGGTATGTTCAGTGGTCCACATACATCAGTATGTATGAGGGCCAAAAGATCATTAGCTCTTTCACCTTTTCCTGTGAATGGAGACTTTGTCATCTTTCCAATTAAACAAGATCTGCATGTCTCATATGATTCATAATCAAAAGATTCCAAGAGTCCATCTTTATGGAGTTTGGAAATGCGCTTCTCATTTATGTGGCCTAATCGACAATGCCAAAGGTAAGTTGGATTTAACTCATTAGGTTTCATCCTTTTAGTATTAATGTTATAAATAGGCATTTCAAGATCAAGGACATATAATCCATTGTTCATTTATGCAGTAGCATAGAATATATCATTCAAATAAATTGAGCAACAATTGTTCTTTATTATAAATGAAAAACCAAACTTGTCCAAACAAGAAACGGAAATAATATTCCTGCTAATTGCTGGTACATAATAACAGTTCTCTAACTGAATTATTAAATCACTAGGTAAAGTCAATACATAAGTTCCTACGGCTAAAGCAGCAACCTTTGCTCCATTGCCTACTCGTAGGTCGACTTCACCTTTTGCCAAATCTCTACTCCTTTTTAGTCCCTGCACATTTGTACAAATGTGAGAACCGCATCCAGTATCTAATACCCATGATGCAGAAGTAGATAAATTAATTTCAATAACAAAAATACTTGAAGTTGAAGTCTCTACTCCATTCTTCTTATCTTCCATGTACTTTGGGCAGTTTCTCTTCCAGTGTCTGGTCTTACCGCAATGGAAGCAGGTGCCTTCTTTTGATATGCCTCCACTAGGCTTCAAAGCAGCAATAGTGGGTTTGGGTTTGACAACTTCCTTGCATTTCCCATTATCATGTTTGAGGACAATCCTCATGTTTCGGTACCAATCCAGAAAATTTGTCCCAGACAATTTTTCCTTCTCAAGGATTGATCGCAAGATGTTGTTAGAGGTGTTTGTTGTCATGGTAATCTACATAAGGATTAATGAAAAAATAAGTATCATTGACATATTTAATTAGGCCTTTAATTAAATATGCTCCCACTATTTTACTCAAAACAAATGACCCTCATCATTTGATTCGGAAAATCCCGTTGGAAGATTTTCTAGTGGGTCGAGATCCATATTTCACTTTCTTCTAAGTCCGCGTAGGCGGATTACACAAAACTAGGTTATTTAGGTAGGAACTCCTTCCAATTGTATCTCATACAACTCTCGAAAATTTCAGTTGGGTGAATAACTCCTTATTCAAATCCATCATATGGATCATTCCTAACTCTTGCTTCTAGACATATATAATATTATTATAATTAAGTTTGACCCATCGTTTTAGCAGTTGGATATTACAATTATCCCATCGCACCTTACTAATACAGAACATGCACCTCGCGTAGACGAAACCTAAATTATCCGATACTAGTCTTGATGAGTGCTAAAACTTGGAAAGCAAACATATATAATATTATTATAATTTGTTTAGTTAAGTTTGACCCATTGTTTTAACAGTTGGATATTACAATTATCCCATCGCACCTTACTAATATAGAACATGCACCTCGCGTAGGCGAAACCTACATTATTCAATACTAGTCTTGATGAGTGTTAAAACTTGGAAAGCTTAATATTTTATTTGAGGGAATTTGCAATTATTCTGATCTCACCGGCTTATTTATCATATAAATCGTCTCTCACATGCATCAACATACATTCACATGCATCAACATACATTCACATGCATCAACATACATACATAATGAAACAGTTATGGCCCCTAGCGCAATTGTTCTCCCAAGCCAATGAGAGAACCTAAGCTAACCTAATAACGATCTAAGCTTCTCCAAGCAAGATATTCAAGGTTGTCTTCCTTTGGCACTGACTTCTTTGCTTTCTTCATAACATTACATTTCATAAAGAAACTCGTTTTACATACGAGGGAGTGAGATGAGAAAATAAGTTACATTGAGAGATTAAAAGAGAGACACGACGCACAGGTCGTATTTTAAAAACCCAAAACAAAATAAAGGGAAACTAAGGCCATAATTGATCATCGTAAGACAATAATAAACACATTATTATTATTATCAATTTTAATTCTTTTAATCAATTAAAACCAAATTAAATCTCGACGACCGATCACATTACGCAGAGTTAGCCGAACGGGTGAATTTTGCCTTGCGTTAACTGGTTAACACTGTTTGAAATCTGTTCAAAAATTGTTTTCTACCTTGCGTTAACCAGTTAACCAAATGCGTTAACCGGTTAACACTGTTTGAAAATCTCTTAGAAAATTGTATTCCTTCTTGCGTTAACCAGTTAACCAAATGTGTTAATCGGTTAACACGGTTTGAAAATCTCTTAAAAGGCAGTATTTTGTCTTGCGTTAACCGGTTAACCAAATGCGTTAACCGGTTAACACTGTTTGAAAAACAGTTAGAAAGCAGTATTCCTTTTCGCGTTAACCGGTTAACGATATGTGTTAACCGGTTAACACTGTTCGAAAAAGTGTTTAGAAAGCACAACTTTTGTGCAGTCACAACCCCAATCGCATAACTCTCTGACAACACAACCCTTGTGCCGTCACTAACCCTGATGCACCAATTTCAGACCGTCAAACACATCTCGATTGTTGATTTAGTATGATTGATCAACATGTCATTGCTTCACCATACTAATGTCGGATCAAGAAGCAAATGACCATTGATCGCTCAAAGGAAAACAACCATTGAGTGTTTGAATGAACGAAACAAGAACACTATATCATATAAAATGTATTTTGCATCAGAATTACATATATCATATATATAACTTGATCGATCTCAATTTAATCTTTGATTCATTTTGTCTTTAATCGTATTAATACAGAAAATAAACAGTTATCAGATTCATGGTTTCGTAAGTGGCTCTGATACCACAGAAGGAGAATAGCCATCCAAGGCGCAGCGGAATTTAAAATTTTCTCCATTTAGTGATCCTTACGAATGGGCATGATCAGTGATAGAGTCGTTACCTCTTGTGGCGATCACGAACGTTGAACGATGACAATGTCTCTACTCAGTCCACACGAACGGGTTCCTTCAATCTCAGTGTTGGCTGCTATGAATGAAGGCTTTGAGTGAGAGAGAGAGAGAGAAACGAAATTCCAATTAGAGTTACAATGCTTCTACCCAAGGGTTCTATTTATAGAACCACTTGTGTGGGCTTCAAGCTAAAAAGCCCACTTAAGTGTATTTTGGCCCATATCTTATAATATGCCCAAAATCACTTAAGCGTGTGGTACCTTACCATATTTCGTATTCCACTTAAGTGCACCGTACCTTACGATGTTCCTTAGTTACTCTATCTCTCATCAATCCGTCCTTTGTGTGTGACCCTGTAGGTTTTTCGCGACGTTGGCAATTATATTAAATCACGCATTTAACATAATAAACAGTGAGCGGTATCTAGCAACACATCACTGCTACCCAAGTCACGAAAATGTCATGTGATCTGACAAATCCTTATGTGATAATAATTATGTGTATAATTACCCTTTTGCCCTTATGTCTATATTGAACACAAGGCATAGGCCGTGTCATCCTTGTCCAATTCAATATTGGGCCCATAGACATTTATCCTATTATGCAGGATGGGCAAATTCCATCTAGGTCACTCATGTCCCTCAGCATGTTTCGTGGAGTACCCATCAACTGTCTTTATGGTTATCCAGTTACGGACAACGTTGAATCAGCAATAAAGCACTCGACTCTACATCTTGGGTCCATAGTGGTTTCAGGTCGAAGAGTGGTATACACCATTATCACCATGAGAATAACTTATGACACTTTGCATAACATTCTATATAGTATTCTCATAGCGGGTCAATCCAGTATAAATATTACTCTTAATATTCATACATATGTTTAAGACTTGATAACTCTTTATCCATGATCCATGAGATGTGATCATCAGTCTACAAACATAATAGTCTTAATGCTTTAATGTTATCCCACTTCACAATAAAGCTCGACTACAGATGCTTTAAGAATAGTGTCCTTATGTTTAATGTGATCTCATGATTAAGTCATACTTGATACATTAAACGTACTAGCTATTCTAGGGACTTTATTAAATAAACATAATAAAGAAAAAGCCTTTTATTATTAATAAATAATTCGATACAAGTACCAAAAGTATTGGCCTCTAGGGCTTACACCAACACAATCGCCCCTTGCTGAACAAGATACGACAACAACTGAGTGTATGATATAGGGATCTGGTCATGCTGAGGACGCTTCTTATCAAACCGTCTACGTTGACCTTGATTCTAGTTTCTGCTATTTTGCTGATTCTAAGAAGCCGAACCCTATGGAGGTTGCTGATACTATGATTGGTATGCAGGTTGCTCATATTGAGCAGCAATAATGTATGGATAAGTGTAGTAAGGCATAGGAGCCATAGGTGCCTAAACTTGAGGATAGACATTTGTTGTTACGGCATTTTCCTCGGCCTCTTTCATCTTAGCAAGACCCTAAGATTTCTTGACCACTGTCTGGCTATCAATACTAGCAATCCTTCCAGTTTTTAGCCCATTTTCGATGTGCTCTCCAATGGTTACCATATCGGCGAAGTTGAATGACGAGCTACCAACCATCTTCTCATAGTACAAACCTTAGAGTTTGCCCATGAAGATATCAACCAATTCAACATCTGTGAATGCAGGTCTAACTCTAGAAGCCATCGCACGCCATCTCTGAGCATATTCTTTGAATGTTTCATTGCGCCTGCAGGCTTGATTTTGCAGCTGTAACCTGGTGGGAGCCATGTCTAGGTTATATTTGTATTGCTTGAGAAAGGCTTCAGACAAGTCCTTCCAAGATCTGATTTTACTGTGTTCCAGACCTATATATCAATCTAAGGACGCCCCAGATAAGCTGTCTTGAAAGCAATGGATAAGAAGATCATCATTGTCAATGTAGGATGCCATCTTCTTATAGTACATGATGACATGACTTCTTGGACAGCTTAAACCCTTATATTTTGGTAGGTTTGGTACTTTGAAGTTAGGTGGAAGCACCACATTAGGAACTAGGCACAAGTCCTTAGCATCCAAACCATAAGCAGAGAAACCTTTAATTGCTCTTATCCTTTCATCTAGTAACTGATAGTCTGTTTGTCTATTCTGATCTGAACCAACAGGAATATGATTAGCAGTTTGAGGATTGACTTGATGATTGGGAGGTTGAACACCCTGAGAAGTTGGCTGAGCAATAACTAGAGGAGAAGCAAACTGAGGATACCTTGGAGGGTACATCAATCCAATGTTCTGACCATAATGATTCTGATATGGAGCATAAGGTGCCCCAGGATACACAAATGGAGGTGTAACAACAGAAGATTCCCCAGGATGAGGAGGAGGTATCTGAACACCTTGATTCAAATTTTGATCAATAGGTTGAGTAGCTCGAGGAGGAAGACGGAAGTGGAAGGTAGGACCTATGTACTCATCTTCATTATCATTATGAGTCTCAACAATCATTGGTGCAAAAGTTTGAAGAACCTATTCTGGGTTGATCTCACGGTTGTCAATATTAACCATTTGAGGAGAGTGAGTGGTCATGCCCCAAGGATGGACAACAACATTCCAATTGGCAGGATGAATAGAAAATGGTTGATATGGCACAAAAGCATTCCCATTAGCAACTTGGGGAGTAAAATTCGGAGGCAACCCCCAGGGATAGGCAACGGCATGCCTACTAGTACCTAGATGACAGATTGGCTGACTTACCATAAGTTGAATCATAGTATCCACAAAAGCGTCAACAGAAGTGGTGACAGCAATGGCATCAGTAACTACAGCAGAAGCAGGATTGGCCGCAGAAGTAGAGGTAGTAGCCTTTCTGAGCTTGGAGGTACTCCAATATAGTATTCGTGTTACCTTGGAAGGTGTCCATTCTGCCTTAGACTTGAGCCAAAGTTTCCGTATAGTTAGCATTATCTTGTTCCATATCTTCCATAATTCTCAACTTGTTAGCTCTTGTGAAATACTGGTTTCGAAGAGTCGTCGTCTTTCAGGCTAGAGAAAGGACAAGGTGAGCTTTTTCTGGTTGATAGGCATGAAATTCAAATGAATGAATGCAAATGTTAGGGATGGAATGCAAATAATTATGCAACATCCATAAATTCAAAGCATCGATGGTATAATAATTCAAGGTCAAAACTCCGACATATATACAACAATGCAAAAATGATATGCAATAATATGTGTTAACAACATGAAAATGATCCAGATAATCTATGCACACTTCCCGATACAGGATCAAAGGTTCGATGTCCATGAGAATAAGGTATGTAGAGTATATGGTTTCCTATAGAAAAATCCCATATCCCCCTCACAGGTAGGTTCTAGTCTTCAAAGGCAACCTAAGACGTTCCTAGAGTCAACGACCCATTTTGAGATACCATTACCTTAGACGTATGACTCGTCGGACAATGGTGCTCCCAAAAGGATCTACTCTAGGTGTGACGTCTCGTGTCAACCATAATCACATAATAACTTCACGGAGGTCAAACACGACTCTAGTCACATTTCTATCATGTGTATGTACTCAAGCTCGGGCATAGAGCTTTTCTCTCATGTAATCTATCCCAACCCAACAGGGAGTATAAGAGATAATATCCATAATATATAGAAAATAAATATAATGATAAAGCGAGTAAAGCGCAAAGATAAACACCTAAGCAAGCTAAGAAAGCGATCAAAATTAGGCTCGACTCCTTTTAGCGACTAGGAAATGCTCCAAGAAGCAAATTCCCCAACAGAGTCGCCAACTGAAGCTAGCGGAAATATACTCGAACGCGTTGCACGCTCGAACATAAAACTGAGTCGCCATCGAACTTTATTTATCCCCAAAGGGAAGGGAAAACATCGATAAAACCCGGGGGAAAGAGATATACTGGGTAAGGAAGTTGATTATGCAATGGGAAGGTATTAGCACCCCAAACATCCATGGTACTCCATGGGAACCGTTTCGATTGTTCTCGCTTGAATAGGTGTGATATCTAAAGATTACTCGCAAAAGAATAGGGAAAAGGAAAGAAATATCTAAAGTGATCGGTGAGGATTGGAGCCCTCATGCCTATGTATCCTCATAGTGCAATGAGGAATTCAAAGCTTCGTAGTTCAAGGAACTAGAGGCGGCAGGTGAAAAGGATTATGATAAAGGTATGGTCTGAACCAAAGAATTGCATGATTTGAACTCTAACAAGGGGGAAATGTGAACCCAAGAGTAAACATGTATGAACCAACAAGCGAGGGCCTACAGCATAATATCATTGTATTGGGACAACTGAAAAAGAGAGGAATTAGGTGTTTGGGTTACGGGCCAAACAGCTCTTCGTTCACAAGGAGGTACAAGATGGAGCATAAAGTTATGATGTATTTGGATCAAAGGATAGGTATATCACGTGTAGTGAATTAAGGTAGAATACGAATGCATCATGGAGATGAATGGAATGAAGTGGCCGAAGTCACATAATTGAATATCTGGTGACAAGTGACTAAAGAAGTATTGTTTGAAACCGAAAAGTGAAAGTGTATTGGAATCCATAATAGAAATGGGATTTATACCATAAAGATGTTTGGGTGACGGGCCAAGCAACTCTAGGTAGAAATGTGGACTTTATGTTAGGCGTCCTAAAGAGATGTATATGGAATTCCAAGGAAAGTGTATTTCGACGTCAAAGGAACAATATGTCACTGGGTGAACGATTTATGATCGAAGGTAGGTGATGAATAGTGAAAGATATGGATGATGCCCTAAGGTGGAAGAGGAATAATTAGAAGTATACTCGCCAAGGATTCGCATCCTCGTGCCTACGTATTCTCATTGTGCAATGAGAAAGTCAGAGCAATCGTAGTTCGGAACTAAGAGAACAGAAAGAGAGACATACAATGATGAAAAGTGTGACTTGTACCAACAGAATGGTACCAAAGGAACCCACAACTAAAGGGAACTTGGAATCAAAGAGTAAACAAGCCTCTCAACCAAAGGAATGAATTAAATGTCTGGGTACGTGCCAAACAACTCTCGATTCACAAGATGAATTGGTGTTACAACGTCTCAAAGGGGTAAAAGTGGGCCTAAGAAAATGTATTGTTGTGTACAAGGAACAGTATATCACTGGATAGGGAACGAACAGTTCGAGATCAATTAAGAATAATATCTTGGATCCAATAAAGGGATAGACTCTTAATCGAAGAGCAAAGTGGCATCTTAGTCGAAAAAAGAGTGAATTAAATGTTTGGGTGATGGGCCAAACAACTCTCGATTGATGAGGTGGACTGTCGTTAAGACATCCCAAAAGTACAGACAAGGAGTCCAAGGAGGAGTATGGTTGATCTCAAAAAGATGATATGATTGACTGAATGGAGAATGATTGATTAAATAGGATAGCAATAGATAAGGTAGCTCGTGAAGAAACTGGGTTCTCCTGCCTACGTATCCTTATAGTGCAATAAAGAAATCAAAGATGTCATAGTTCAGCCCACTAGGGCTGAAAACAGGGTGATTGAAGGCAAAAAAATATGATTGAATGATTAATTGAAATGATTAGAATGGAGAACGGGTGAAAATAAGAGAGTGAAGTGATAAGAGACTTGATAGTCGATTGATAAGAATCACACTAAAGTCTATGAATAAGGGCGAATGCTTTGAATATTTGGGGCATACGCCCCATACGCAAAGTCGCTCTAGCCGAGGATGGGAGAGACTCTGTCTAGTCACTCCCTATTACTTAAGACTCGAAGCGCATGACATTTCTCTTAACTGGCAAGTTGTTGGTGAAGAATCTTCATCGTTGATCCTTGTGTTGATGTTGTCTTTGTATGAAGGAGACTTGGTAGTTTAATCGATTTGTATTGCACTAAAGTCTGTGAATAAAGGCGAACGCTTTGAATATTTGGGGCATACGCAAAGTCGCTCTAGACAAGGATAAGAGAGACTCCATCTCATCATTCCTTATTACTTAAGGCTCGTTTCATACAATTTTAATCTTATTTACCAAGTGTTAACCTTTGATTTATCTTGTATAATCCGCTGCTTGGTATGACTGAGGATGCCTTGATTGAAGATCTTGACTTGAGGCTTCGAGCTCCACAGCATAGAAGAAAAGTCTTATTAAGTGACCAAGGGTCTTTTGGTCACTCAATTTAGACTATGGAATTATACAGGTTCAAAGGAGTTAATCAATCAAAATTGCTTTTGATCAATTTAATCATGGGTTTGATTTGGTTGGAGAAACTAAGTTAACACCTAATCTAATGGTTAGAATTAATTACAAGCTAATCCTAAGGGTACATACCATGAGTAGTCAAAAATTCGATTAAAAGTCCATGTTAAGATTCCTAAGGGAACATGTTATGGTTAAGATTCTAAGTTAAATTCTATTCCCAAAGGAGCATATGATTATATGAGTGAAAATGTCCAAAATTACCCCTAAATGGTAAAATGGTCTTTTGTTAAATTTTATGGTTATTGAATCTAAAATTCTAATTATGAAAATTCTAATTAAACTCCTAATTGATCCAATCAATCTAAATTCTAACAATCAAAATTAATCAATAAAACCAAAGAACAAACAAATCAAATAAAATAGAAAGCCTTGCAAAACAGAGGTGTAGGCCTGGTTTGGATGTGCAGGAAAACAGAGGGCAAAACAAAGTCCAAATACATGGGCTTCAGTTGCCAAAGCCCAATGCAGAATAATTCCTTTTCAGCCAGGGGGTGCAGCATAAATATTGGTGTGAGATAGTACTGTATTGGGCTTAGAGTGTGACAAGCCCAATCAGAAAATAAGCCCAAATATTGGGAGCTGGCTTGGAAAAAAAACCAGAAAATTTTGAATGTACATTCGCGCCCTTTTTCAAGGCTGCTCAGATCGTCGGCGCCAGAGTTCCACCATGGGCCATCGCACCGGAAATTGCTTCCGGCGTTGGTGGCTACCAGAAATGAAAAGAGGAAACACCTTCATCTTCGTCTCCATCTCCTGAACAAGGATCTACCCTCCAAATTCTCTAATTTCTGTCCTAAATCCAATAATGAGACTGAATCCTCAAGAATCCCTAAGAACTTAGATCTAAAATACTCCTCCATGAACAAGATTCGAAGCTCCTTATGATATGGGTTTGCAATAATATGGTGCAAGGTTCAGCATGTCAACCAAAATGCAATGAGATGATGAAAAAATGGACCTACCTCTGAAGCTGAGATTTGCTCCGGCAAGTGTTGATCAGAGAAGATGATGACGGAAAATCACTTGTACAAGAAGGTAAGATGTTTCTTTTACTTCCTTCCGATTAGCTTGCTTTCCAACTCTTCTTCTTCAAAAATATTGTAGTGATGAGGTTGAGCTCACTCTTCTTGAAGATCCAATGGAGTTTTGGGATTTGAGCTTTGAGTGTGAGAGGGAGAGGATTCAGAAATTGCAGAGAGATGAAGATGGTGATTACAAAGAATGTATAAAGTGTTGAGAGCTTCAAATGATGATGAAGATGAGAATTTATAGTGATTAGGCTTGGGATTCCTAAGGCTTGGAGTTAGTTAAATGAGGTATGGGGTTAGTTGGTGCGAACTCAGTGAGTTTAGGTAGTTAACTCACTGAGTTGGAAGTTAGTTAATTGGTTAATTTAGTGGAAGTGGTGGTATATGACTGGCTATTGCAAGTGAGATTGACTTTGATGTTGGCTAAGGCACAAGATATAACTATCATGACTTTTTGTTGTACCCCTAAACTTGCCCTTCCTTTTCTCACCCATGTATCTAATCACTTGATCAAGAGATGACTTGCATACATCCATAACTCATCCACATGCATCATTACTCATGAATTCAAAAGAAACTTGGGCCCAGGAAGCCAGGGTTCACACAGGTATCAAAGATCCAAAGGCATGGGTTAATCACATCATCATCATAGCATGTGAAACCCTAATGATGGCGGTGAATATTTGACTTCAACAAAGTGGTGACTAGACAACCTGGGGCATCCAAAACCCTAATTTCTTAAGGCAGGATCTCTTGGAGCTTCCCTAGGCCTCATCTTGGCCTCCAAAGCCCTAGTCAGGAGGTGGTAATCAGAGGAACTTGGTGGCTTGATTGTGTATTCATTGTCAAGTTGCTTGACCTAGCTTGGAGTCTTGGTCTTAGTGCAAAGTCTTTGGTGCTATTTATTTGGTTGTGGACACACCTTTGATCCTGGTCATCTGAACAATCAAACCCCTGTGTTCCAAGCCACTTGTTGGTCGTGCCATTGGTTCATGGACACTTTGTTAAAACCCTAGTCTTGTGGCCTCATTTCATGGTCTTGTTCATATACATTATCAGTCGAGTTATTTTCTTTGCAAAAGTCAAACATTCAAGCCAATTGTGAAACCAATTTCAATCATTTTTCAAAACCATTCCAATCCATTTCATCCATTTTAAACCAGTACATATGATTCCATACAAGAAAATACAAAAATTGACATTTTTGACCAATTGTTGACTTTGGTCAACAGTTGACTTTTTGGTCAACTTTGACCAAAGTCAACCCTAAACCCTAGTGTCCTAAATTTCACCCTAATCAATAATCCATTGTCCATTTACATAGATAATGCAAAGAAAATGAGATTTTGACTAATTGTTGACTTTGGTTAACGGTTGACTTTTTGGTCAACTTTGACCAAAGTCAACCCGAAATCTTAAAGTCCTAACTTTCCAAGCCTAATCCTAATCACATCACATTGATCCACAATCCAAAGGCCTTGATTGCTTGCTTTCACCTTGTTTCTTCATTCATAAGTGACCTTGCAAATGTCATGGCCCTTTCCATAAACCTACAAAACACCAAGTCATGAAAACTGCAGCACAAGATCCTGCCCTGCAATCAGTCCATGAACCCATTCATACAACCACATAAACATCGCCTAAGACACCTTGAGGACCAATTGTCCAAAATTCAGCTTACCATGGTTGCAAGCACATGGACTTTGTTTTGCCTTGCTTGTTGTAACATGTCTACACATGTCTTGCTACATCATCATTGCAATAAGACCAACATTGTACCAGATACAACCTGCAATAAAACCATGGAGATACATGATCCAACCACTGGAAGTGCATTATGCTGATCCTGCTGCATCACATTGCCTTGCCACGACCAATTGATGACTAGTTGGATGGAAGCTAGAACCTGGAAACCTGTATCTAGCAGCAACAAACCAACACAACAGTCATGACACATACGATGCAACTTTACATATTGAACCTAACACAAAAACCTATAACACAGTTAGTTCAAGGGCCAGTTTAGCCAAATCCTAGCATACCACAACCATCAATGCTCCTACAGTTAGTTCTGCAGCGTATAAATTGGAACCAGGACAAGAACCCTGCTTTAAGACTAATCACATTGCATCATCAAACTAGCTAATGTGCAAGCTTCATACAACAGGTCTGTTGTGATCCTGCAGTACACCATATTGCCATGCCATAACTTGGTCATTCTTGCCTTACCTTGCCACACATTGCTTTGTATTTTTCCTTGCCTGCCATGACAAACCAGTCCTGCATTCACCAATAATCAAATAAATTCAAACATGTTAGAGCTAACAAATCCAACCATACATGACCAAGAAAATGGCATGATGATGCAAACAAAATCCAAGTCATGACCAAAACAATCAACCAAAAGAAAACCACAGCATTGCAATGATTTTGCATGTACTAGATCATGAACCAAGCCTTGCCACAAGCCTGCAACATGCAACAAGCCATGTAAGTCCTTGTAACATCCTGCAATAAGCAAGGCTGACTGTTGCATCAGGGAATCAAATGGCAAGCACACAAACAAGGATGGCATACCATGTGTTGTGACCAACCTATCACAGTTCCAACAATGACCACAAGACCAACATTTCCTGCAGCTCCAAAGCACCTTAAGGTTAAGTCTATGAAAACCACAGAAGGAACCATCTCAGGACAAAACTCAAAGTTGACCAAGTGAACTGGCCTTTGAATTGTTACCTACATGTTTGTTACCTTGCAATTCAACAGAATACAAGACCTAGCAATTTACTATAAGCTAAAGTGGCATATCATGATATTAATCTATCCATGAGCATCTTAACAATAGTGCATCACCATGGTAGTAGAACACGCACATCAAAGCAGCAACATGTACAAGCATTCACCATCAATGGATGAAAGAATATAACCCATCTCAGTTTATGCCCCGTGTTCCAAGCCTGCATCCAAATAATTCCATTGTCAGCTATAACCAAACCAAGTTTAGGCAAGATTTGCCACAAGGTGATGAGAACGAGCAGGAACCAATGCAAAATAAATTCAAATAGGTTGTAAGCTAAACATTCAAAACCTGTTTCAAGCACATTAGCATTGCAGCCATCAATCCAAACAAGTGAACCAACAACACATGACATTACCCAAGTCCAATCCATGGAATTACCAACTTCATTGAACAAACCTTGAAATCAAGAGAGGTCCGTGAAGGGTCTTTGGCTTAACCATAGAATCTGCATCAAAACATCATTATGATTATCCCAGGCAGTGCAAAGGGAAGCAAAAAAAAACCTGCAGTGGAAAAAATCAATCAAAACCGTTTTACCAAACCCTTGACCTACCTGCTACAATAACCTTTCCATATGATACACTATAGCCGTCATCAATATACACCAAGACCAAAAAAAACTTGCAGGAGCTTTGCACATAAAAGTCACTTTTGAACCCTTTGAATTCTGAGCAATTTCTCTGCAAATTTTTCCTCACCCTCACCAAAGCTCTCACTCTCTCTCACAAGAAAGACCATTGAAGCTTCAATTCATCTTGAGCTAAGCCACTTCACACTCTGTTATCAAGTTTCAGAAGAAGAAGGAGACGAAGAGTAGAAGAAGAAGGAAGAATTAAGGTCAGGAAGCTTACCGGCGAATTCTCCGATCATCTTCTCTGGTATGTCAGTTACGTTTCGTTATCGCTTTCTTGCTCTGAGTGTACTGGCACGTAGCCTTTAGGTGGAGGAGTGAAACCCCCATGGTATTAGGCATTAATCTCTGGTGAGAGTCATGTAATTGAACTTTGAATAGGCTAGGTTTCTCCCCTTGTTAGGAGCGATTCCATGAATCCTTTAGATATTGCTCAATTCCGTAACCACAGGCGTGTCTAGCGTGTTATGGTGCTTAGGTTGGTTAGGTATAATAGGACACCGGCGCCGACGATGGCCGCCGGTGCAGTGGACCAAGGAGGAGAGACAGTGAGATGTTTTGATGAAGTAGCGCGCATGGAGTTCAGTTTGAACTCTGTTGACTTGGACAAGTCAACAGAGGTGTGTGCTTTGGGCTTAATGAGTTAGACCCATACCATTTGCTTACTGTACACCCATGGCTACTGATACACCTCCCCAATGGCTGTTGGAAGAAACGAATTAGGCTTAAGCAAGCCCATTTTCCTTATTGCTGATTCACCACAAGTTTTTCACATACGCCCCCTGGAAATGGTTGAGTTGGCATTGGGCCCAGGCGTGGCCCATGCCTGTTTTTTGTTCCACTTACTTTTTTGAATCTGGCTTCATGTACCAAAAAACTGTTCTGGGCTCATTCTGCAGCCCATTGATCAATTGTTGTTTGCACCCCACTGATTTTCTTTTTGTTTTGATTAATTAGGATAATTTTAGAATAATTAGAATTAATTCCTTGCAGAATAATTAGAAAATTAATTCCTTTTAGAATAATTAGGATTAAGTCACATTTTAGAATTGTTAGAATTTAATTAGGACTTTTCATTAGAATTTTAATTAGGACTTTTAATTAGATTTTGATTAGAGACACTTAGGTTTGATTAAATTTAGGATTACCTCATTTTCTCAACATTAGGATAATTTCTCAATTTTAAACCATGGTTAGAATTCGACATATTTTAGTAATGACCATTTTTCCCTTATGGGCCTAATTTTGGTATTTTGTGTTGAAAATTGCATGCTCCCTTTAGGATTAGAATGCAATCAATTTTAGGACTTAAAATAGAATTTTATTCTTGATTTTGATTAATTTTGACATGCTCCCTTAGGATTTCTAATCTAACTTAGAATATTCAATAATGCATGATCCCTTAGGTTAGTTTCCAACAATTACTAACTTCAATTAGATCCAAACTTAGTTCCCCACAAAACTAAAATCAAACCTCCGATTAAATTAATCAAAAGCAATTTTGATTAATTAAATCTTTTAAACTTGTATAATCCCACAGTCTAATTGAGTGACCCCTTGGTCACTTAGTGGGACTTTTATTTCACGCTGCGGAGCTCCAGGCCTCAAGACAAGATCTTCAATCAAGGCATCCTCAGGCATACCGAGCAGCGGATCATTCAAGCACATCAAAGGTGGCGTCTTCAACTTTCAAGCACTTCAAAGGTGGCGTCATCAACACTTGTTAAATCAAAGTTAGAAGAGTGTGACACGAGCCTTAAGCAATAGAGAAGGAGTGGGACCGGAGTATTCCTACCCCCATTCTGAGTATCTTTGGGTATGGGACGTATGACCTAGGGCTCATCGTATTCACCTCTATTCATAGACTTTAGCATAATTCTAATCATGTGATTGATAAGTCTCTCTTCACAAAGCAAAAACAACAAAAGCAAGGACAACTTCAACACCTTATCAATCATGAATCAAGTTGTACGATACGAGCCTTAAGTAATGGAGAAGGAGTGGGGCTGGAGTATTCCTACCCCCATTCTGAGTATCTTTGGGTATGGGACGTATGACCCAACGCTCATCGTATTGACATCCATTCATAGACTTTAGTACAATTCGAATCTAACGATTGATAAAGTCTTCATCTTCCATTCAAGAAACAACTACAAAGACTCTTCTCTCTCCACTTGAAAGTTAGTGTGATTCTCATCATCCAGTAACTATCAAGTCTATCCATTCTTCACTTCTTCATTCTCAATCATTCCGATTCTCAATCATTTCAATCTCAATCATCCATTTCCTCTTGCCTCATATCAATTTCTTTTCAGCCCAGTGGGATGAACTACGAAAGCTCTAATTTCCTCATTGCACAATGAGGGTACGTAGGCAGGAGAACCCGGTTTCTTCGTGAGCTCTATCTTATTTATTAATCTATCTTCTCAATCCCATGGATCATTCTCCATTCATGCAATCTATACCATCTTTTCGAGATTTATCATACTTCTCCTTGGACTCCTTGTCCATCCTTTTAGGACGTCCTGAGGACAGTCCGTCTCTTCAATCGAGGCTTGTTTGGCTCTCAACCCAAACGCTAACTTCCTTGTTTGGCTCTCAACCCAAACACTAACTTCCTTGTTTGGCTCTCAAACCAAACGCTAACTTCCTTGTTTGGCTCTCAACCCAAACGCTAACTTCCTTGTTTGGCTCTCAACCCAAATGCTAACTTCCTTGTTTGGCTCTCAACCCAAACACTAACTTCCTTGTTTGGCTCTCAACCCGAATGCTAACTTCATCCTTTCTCTTTGATTAAGAGTCCATCCTTCTCTTGGATCCAAGCTACTATCCTGATTTGATCTCGAACTATCGATTCCCCAGCAAGTGATGCACTAGTCCTTGCACTCCATACTATCAATTTTTCCCTTTATTCTCGTAGTTCTGAACTACAAATACTTTGGCTTTCTCATTGCACAATGGGAATACGTAGGCACGAGGATGGGAATCCTTGGCGAGCATACTTCTAATTATTCCTTCTTTCGCCTTAGGTCACCATTCATATCTTTCACAAGTCACTATCTACCTCCGATCATGAATCGTTCACCCAGTGATATACTGTCTCTTTGACATCGAAATACACCTTCTTTGGTATTCCATACACATCCTTTTAGGACATTTGGTACAGTCCGCATTTGAGTTGTTTGACGCTAATCCCAAACATTTAATTCCTTCTTTCTAGCTAAAACCCTACAGTGGCGGTCCACTAGTTCACGTATTGGTTAACACGGATTTCCTCTACGGCAGAAATCTCACTTCTCTTATGGATTCCAATACACTTTCACCTTTCAATTTCAAACAATACTTCTTCAGTCACTTGTTACCAAGATATTCTACTATGTGACTTCGGTCACTTCATTCCATTCATTTCCATGACACATTCATAATCTACCTTCTTTCACTCCATGTGATATACTTATTCTTTGAGCCAAATACACCATACCTTTGTGATCTATCTTGTACCTCCTTGTGAACCAAGAGTTGTTTGGCGCTTATCCCAAACACCTAATTCCTCTCTTTTCGGTTGTTCCAGTACAGTGATGTAAGTGCTCTACGCCCTCACTTGACGGTTCAAACAACTTGTTCACTCTTGGGTTCACATTTTCACCCCTTGTTGGAGTTCAAATCACATTATTCTTTGGTTCAAACCATACCTTTGATCACACTTCTTTCCACCTCCTACCTCTAGTTCTCTGAACCACGGAGCTTTGAATTCCTTATTGCACTATGAGGATACGTAGGCATGAGGGCCCTAATCCTCACCGAGCACTTTATCTATTTTTTCCTTTCCCATTCTTTGCGAGTAATCTTTAGTTAACACCTATTTGAGCGAGAACAATCTAAACGGTTCCCATGGAGTACCATGGATGTTTGGGGTGCTAATACCTTCCCCTTACATAACCGACTTTCTTACCCAGTATATCTCTTTCCCTCGGGTTTTATCGATGTTTTACTTTCCCTCTAGGGATAAATCAAGTTCGATGGCGACTCTGTTATATGTTCGAGTGTGCGATCTGTTCGGGTATATTTCCGCTAGCTTCACTTGCAACTGTAGGTTAACAGTGATTGTGTTGTGTTATGTGATTTTGGTTATGTTTGTGCAGGTTCAAGAGTTTGTGAATTTTGTTGTAGATTTATTGTGTTTAAAATGTGCTTGGTTGAACTTTGATGAAGTACCAAACATTGAAGTGTCATCGGATGCTCATAATTTTTCTGGTATTTATGCAGGTGTCTACTTGCCTTGGATTGCAAGCCTTGGATATCTTCAATGATGAGAGTTTAAGTTTCAATCCCCCAAAAGTTCCATTCTCACAACAGTGCAAAATTCATGCAAAACAAGCTATGGGTCGACTCAAACAGGGAATGAGTCGACCCAAACAGAGTTTTTCCCATGGTTGAGTCGACCTAGGAGTCGGCCTGTCCGGACCCGCGACCAAATGAATCAAAGGGAAACTGGAAATGAGTCGACGTAAGGAACGGGTGAGTCGACTCAATCAGGAATTCCTAGAATTGAGTCGACTTGGGAGTTGACCTGTTCCGACCCGAGGGAACAGGGTTCAAGGAAAAAAGGTGAATGAGTCGATGTGAAGAGTGAGGAGTCGACTCACTCAAATTTCCCAGAATTGAGTCGATCGGTGGGTCGACCTGTTCAGGCCCGGGGGTTTGGCACAGAGTCATGAGTTGACTCACATAGTAAAAACACCCAAAAATGCGTTTTTTTGCAATGTACTACACCTTTTTTGCACCCTTTTTCGTATGTGATGAGTATTTTAGGGATGAAAATGAATGGAATTGACCAATTGAATGAAAACGACTCGGATTAATACAAGAACATGACCAAAAATAAAACCTGAGGTTTATAACTGACACATAGAAGCGTGAGACGTGAACCTATGGACCAAGCAGTTGTGGTATGACCATGATTAGACTAATCAAATGAAGGTGGTTGAAAGTTATGAGACCAAGGACTCGAATTATGACCAAGATACTCGAGCACCAAGGGGGACAAAATAGACGAACCAAGTACCGGATGCTGAGTGCGACACACTGAGATCACATGAGATTAGGGTTTTGGAGGCCTCGGTGCCTCGGGGCGAGTCCAAACCAAGTGTTCCCAGTCATTGTACCAACAAACCAAATCCCTACAAGTCAAACACTTGAAATCCATGGTGATGAATGGTGCTTATGCATGAGTTAATAATGCATGCGAATGAACCCTAAATGGGTCTCAGGTTACGGGTTAGATAAAAAAAGCAAAAAATTGGGGGGGGGGGGCCAAATTTTGGGGTACTACAGTCAAGAGATATGTTCTAGATATTTCTCTCCCCAACTTTCCACATGTTATGAATACTGATCTAGATGATGGAGGAATTGTGATTGATGTCCTACTCATGAATGAACCTATGAGGAATCATCATCTCATGTTTTTTTGTGAAGTCTAAGGAAATCAATCTGGGAATTCAAGATGTGACGTGTATCTAGTCCAGCATGTTGACAGAGTATCAAATGCATAAGAAAAATGATGATCATTATCATGAAGTTGTTAAGCCTAAACCTATCATATCCAGTGGTGGTGATAAAAGCCATGATCATGCAGTAAAATATGAAGAGAAATTGTGTGAATATATGTTATATGTTTCATAAGATGGAGGGTTGTATGATGGTGATATTCTTGAAGACATCAAATTGGTACCAAAACAACTAGGTATTCAAAAGGCTAATCTTTATCAGTTGGATGTGAAAAGAGTATTTCTCAACAAGTATTTGAATATGGAAGCTGAAGACCTTCTTTATGTCAACTTAATAAAGAGAATAATGGAGAAATTAACCAAGTTTCATGAAAAGAGTACAAAGAACATCAAGAAAAAGTATAGGTATGATCATGAAATTCTAATTGGTAGTCTTCTTTACCTCATAGAAAACAGGCCTAACATCACCTTCTCTATAGGGGTGTGTGCAAGATGTCAAGCAAAATCAAAAGGTCATTCATCTAGCTCAAATTAAGAGAATCTTGAGGTATGTTAATGGGACATGTGACTATGGTATACTTTACTCATAAGACACTAAATCAATACTTGTTGATATTGTGATGATGATTATGTTGGAAGTATAGATGATAGAAAGAACACATCTGATAGGTGCTTCCTTATTGGGAACAACTTTATATCCTAGTTCAGCAAGAAGCAAAATTGTGTCTCGTTATCAATAACCGAGGCTGAATATTTGGCTGCAAAGAGTAGTTGTACACAACTATTATGGATGAAGCATATGTTTAAGGAGTACAATGTGGAACAAGAAGTCATGACATTGTTTTGTGACAATCTAAGTGTTATCAAAATAAATGACTTAAATGCGATAGATGAGGTTCAAACTGATATAACTCCTCATAAAGATAAGGAATATGATGTTAACAATCTCGAGGAAGAGCAAAGTTTTACTAACATATCAGGAAAAACTATGTTGCATGCTGAAGAAGATGGGACTCCTTGTGATGCTGTTACTTTTGATCCTATTGGTCATCCAGACACCATCAGATTAAAACCCCAAATATTAGTTGAATACCTTTATTTTTCCAACCTAATATGGAAAATCAGGGAGAATAATGTGAGTAACAACAAGCAGAATGGTGGTGTTTTTTAGGATGTTGATCAGTGTGACATTTCTCCCTGTCATAGGGATATTATGATGAAATAGAAGTATTTGTATCAAATGCGAATAACCCTTGTAAGAATGTTGTCAAAATAAACCTTTAAGAAGATGTTCTACTTCTGGAGGAATTATTTGTGAAAGACATGAATATTGTTAACATATCAGGAAATATGGTGGAGCATGTTGTTCATCAAATATAGTATGGTGGTTTAGCATGATAGGAGAGATTATCTACTTTCCTGATTGTCAAAGAAATCATATATAGGACTACACTTATGATTCTCAAAGTATATATACTAGTAGGAGTTTCACTCAACTACTATGGAGCAACCAAGTAATCAATGATGTCATCAAAAAGGTAAATGAAGATGTTAACCAGGATGTGCCATACAACATGTGTGAGATGTTAGTAACTGAGTTTCCAACCCAGAGGAAGGATGAACAAGGTGCCCTTGTCAATTCTGAAATAAATAGAAGGTTTGTTCAAACATGTGAACCTGAGACATATGTTGTTGAAATTGTCCAAGACATTATATCCACCTTACAGAAAGAAATTAAAAGGAAGAGAATTCATAAGTATGTCACCTCTACTCACATGGATAATATGTTATTCCATTCTAAAACAAGTATTTAGAAATGGAAGAAGGTTCTTTAGTGATGTACTGCAACTGAAAAGGAGCTAAGTGTAGAAGGTCATTATTACAAAGGAGTCATGAAAATTGTTGGGCTAGTAAAGACTTTTGCTGATGATGGTCATAGCTGTGAAAAGCTGGTCAAGGAGCCTGGAATGATACATGATAGAGTAAAGTTTGTGAAACCTTCTTCTTCTACTATAGATTGATTAGACATAAGCAAGGTTCCATCAAGTGATAAGATTATGATCATGATTGTGAAGGAAAGAAGCATCTGCAAATGAGGTCGTAGAAATTTTTTAATGTGAAAAGGTATAAGACAATGTTGAATACTGGAGCTTGTTAAAGGTGATTAAGATTAAGGATGTTATTATTCCTCATGGGGTGCTAAGGATCAGATATAGGATAATTGTTGGGAAAGATGTATCAGACATTATGTCCTACATCTGGGGATTAGTAGATGAAACTAATCTAAGTGAAATACTAAGGAGTGCCCTTGGTATTTGCATTTGTTGGGAAGGCGTGCAAACATGGAAATTTTGTTTCTATCCTTTCAGTCAAAGTTGATTTTAATTTGGTCAAGACTTCCTTTTATATAGATCAGCGAGACTTGTAGAAAAGTGGTATCTAGTTCTTATCTTGTTCTTATCTTTTGAGGTGCAAATTTGCTCTTATCATTAGTTAAAAGAAGAGTTCCTCCTTATGGGAAATCAGTATTGGGAAGGATATTTAAAGGTTTATGGAGGATGAGAGAAATAAGTCAAAAGGGGGTTGATTATCCTTCTTCTACATTTGCACTTGGTGGATCATCAGGTGGAACATCTTTGGCTGAAAAGACATCAGCACCTAAGGTGAAGATCGAAAATAATAATCATGGCAAGAGAGTGACTCAAATAAAGACTGGGGTTCTTTCTTAAGCCTTAGAACCGGGTGAAATGGAGGCTTCAAAGTAATGATTTTTGTTGTTTGATGGAACTGTAATATATCCTTAACTATTTGGATTTATCTTGACTTGTTAGCCTAAAGGGTTGTTTTACCAATAAATATCATGATGCTCTAACATTGTGTAAAACATCTATACTAGCAGGTCTAGATTTGTAAGAGCTTTTTCGTGTCTCTAGGCTATGTACAATAAACAGATATAATGCTTGTGCATCTCTGGATGTTGTTCTGGTTGTTCTACTCATGTTTTGGTTGTGTATGTGCTAATATACTTACTTATGCATGATTGTCCTCTAGGTGTTATTTTGGTGTACCAACCATTTGCCAAATTATGGAAAAATGGGGAGTAGTATGGTGTTGCTAAGGTAAAAAGTATTTGTTTAATACTAACCATCAGGGTAAGTACTAATGATATGCTCATATGTTGGATCATCGGACAAGACATATGGACATTTTGGAGTGAGCATTTGTGTTAGTAGTATGTTGCATATCCTGATATTAACTACTAACTATTTGTGTTATGCATGACTAAGAATGTGAATGATTGTATGGTAATAATTGTTAGCTGGTAGGATTGTATGCTACTACTATGAGCTTATTGAGTTCCATGCATGACTAAATTGTGAATGATTGCATGTTTTTCTGATTGACTTTGGAACATTGTTTTGTGTGGCATCTGTGATGAATGCTACTGATTTTGCACTGTTGTGCTACAACTCTGATGAATGCTTTTTTCTGATGAAATCGTGTGTTCTAATAGTCTTTTGTTGAATTTCTTTGTTATGATTGAATGAGTGTTATCTATGTTGAAGAGTATTTTTGCCATAATTTGCCATAAAGGGATATTGTTGTTCCTTTTGAATTGGCTGCATTTTGCAAAACAACATCATGGAGAAGCGTTCTAGTTTTCCAACCTACTTCAAGATGATTTTCTGGTGCAAAAGGGACACATGTTGGACGCGATGTCACATCATGTGGGTACGACATTTGGGCCTTGCTCAATATTTCATATTATTGCGTTTTGGGATAAATTTTCTGTTGAAGATTCAATTAGATTTTATTGTTTTTATTTAGCAATATGATTATATGATTTGTTGGGCAGCTGTGAAGTTCAAATCATATTTAAATGTGATTTAAATTTGAGTTTAAATTAAACCAAATCATATATTTTTGTTGGAGATATTTATGGAACAAATTATATCCAACAGACTATGCAAAGATCCTGGACAAAATTAAATCAAAGATCCAAGGAGAAAAGTCCATAATACTTTCTCTATATATAATAAGCTCAAAACCTACATTGTAAAGCAAGCAATATTCGTCGAAGATAACAAGAGTGCTAGGGTTTTTTAGAGCCCATGTTATCGCTTTATGTACACCACACTATGTTTCAGTAACTTGGCATAGGTATAGGTTTGTCTAGTTGAGTTGTAGATTCAACATGTTTTTGTATACCATTGTGTTTTAACATTTTTAATAAGTTGTAAACATCAATCACGGGTTGTGTGATTGAGAAGAAAGTGAGTAGGATCTCATATTTAGGGGGAGTCCCTAAATAGAAAGTCATTTTGTAGTGTTAGGAAGAGGCATTGAACAACATGGGCTTGTTGTTGCTTGTAAGACTAAGTGTATTAAACTACAAATAATGGATTTTATTTCTTGGGTAGAGTTCCCTTCATACGTTTGTGTTGTTTGCACCGAAATGGGTTACCAATCTCTGGTGTTCTTTTTATTTCTTTTCTTCTTCATAATCATGTAAAAGCTAATACATTATTCATTATTGTCATACAGGTATAAGAAGTTAAACCAGTTGTCTAGGACATCGTATTCGACATTTGTCCCCTGAGGATAGAATTTCAGGTGAATAAAATAGGAATCAATGAAGGCAAGATTGTCAAAGCGCGTGGTTAGATTTTCTTTTAGGATCATGTAAGGTTCAACCTTGGTTAACATTTCCTGGACATATTTTACCTTCTTCTTCTCTAACTCATGCTTGAAGGGATGGTATCTTAGAAGACTATTCTCAAAGATCTAGAATTGAAGGCCTTCTTGGGTCCCCTCGACCTCAAATAAGACCCGTGTGTATTTGTTGATGTAAGACCACAAACTCTCTTTCTTTCCTTGGATGATCTTTATCATGGCAACTTCGGTCACAAGTCTTCACTTATAGATGGTAAAATGTACATAAAACCTCTCACATAACTCCGTCCAAGAATCGATACATCTGTCAGGTAGACTATCGAACCACAACCGACTCGATCTAACCAAGGTTAATGTAAATAGCTTTCACTTGGATGCATCACCAGCACTGAAGTAACTCACTCGGTGATTTGTGAGCGCACGGTCTCGTCGGGATATCCCTTTCCATCATGATTTCCAAGGTTGGGTCGCTTCTCCATGGATTTAGGAATCTGAATTTCCATGATCCTTACTAATAGCGAGTGCTTTGGTTTCACCTTCACCGGGTGAGTTTCTGCTTATGCTGGGGAAGGAGCATGACTGACTCAATCTCCCTCGAGGCCCTGGAGGGGGAATCTGATGTTTCCTACTCTTAATTTGATCCTTTGATCGAGGAGTTTCGTCTCTCTTTGTCCCTAATGGTTTCAGGATGGAAACACGGGTCTTCCTTGAAGCGACTTCTTGGATTGTACTTTCACAGGAATGAGCATTGTGAAGGCTGTCTTCTAGACACTGAAGCCTCACTTCTATAGCGTGTGAGTTTTTGTTGCCAAACAATGTTAAACATGTTATTCAACAGTTCGTTAACACCTTACATGTCGAGGATTTCTTGTATAGCATGAAGGCTAGGCAAAGCTTTATATTGTGTAATCAGAGGCGGAACATGAACCATTAACATTTGCAGAACCACAAACACCTAAGTTGATGACTTCAGTCTATAGAGCTTGATTATTATTATTCTCTCGAGGATTATTCATCTTCTTTATTGAGTAGATCTTTACTCTTGAGGTCTGAGTCTTCACAAAGGAGATGAACCCCTTATATAGCCACAAATATCCAGCTCCAAAAGCCCATAAGGATTTAGGTCTTGAATTTGGTTGGACTTCTAAAAAGCACATGAGATCAATCTTCAGTAATGATGATTTTCAATCTTGATCGATCTCCTTGAACAACTTTGAATCTCTTGATTATTCTTACTGAATTTGATTCATATTACATCCTCCAAAAGCACACGATTAATCAAATATTTACTTGATATAAAACATGATTCCAACTTCTCAAGTAAAGGATTAAGAATAAAACTCTTGCAAAAACTGAACCACACTTTAAATCATATTTAATTGAGATTGGATATTTCTTCAACCAATGCAAATCCAGATCAAATGATGAAGCTAACATTTAGTGTAGTAAGAGAAATATGTATGTCAAAATGTCACATAACATGTTCTAGGCATTCTTCAGCGCAGCAAAACCAAAAGGAATGTCTTCTTCTCCTTGGTAGGAGTAAGGATCTTCTTGAAAGGAGTTGTTTTAGCATTTAGCAAAACCTTTCCATTTTCCACATTTTTCTTTGAGTTCTTGTCATACCTTTTACTAAGAGTAGTATCTTTAATAACACCTTCATTGATAGAAGAGAACCCTCATCAGCGCTGACAGGATCATTAACAACATCATCAATGTTATCACTCACATTATTCACCACTTCAGAATTAATAGAGGCAACTTGCCCATCCTTCCTCTGAGTTTGAAACTCAATCACCAACATGTCATATAGGTTGTCTAGCACATCTTGGTTGACGTCTACATTCAAGTACCTATTAAGGGATGCTCTTTTCACATATGTATGATAAAAAGTGAACATAAGGCTACAAGACAAACCTTGCAACATTCTGATGGCTTCAACATGAGCAGTAGGAGTAGAGTCTTCATCATAATTGTATGCTACAAGTAAGGCCTTCTTTCTAGTAACAATCTCATGAATTTTCTTATTATTGTCATTAAAAAACTCAACATGTTCTACAATAATATCAGCCTCAACATCTTCATGGACATGATCATCATTGAAGGTAGAGAAAAACAAGAAAGGGGGGTTTGAATTGTTTTCACATGAATTTAAAATATTTTTGAAATAACACACACAAAATAAATAATAACAACACAAACGATTTATCCTGGTTCACTTGAAATTCAAAACTACTCCAGTCCACCCGGCCAAGGTGATTTCTCCTTCAATAAGGACTTAATCCACTAATCTCAACAGATTACAAAAGTCGACTAAGAGGCCAACAACCTCTTAGCCATCTCAAGTCTACAGACTTAAACAAGTCACTTGAGGAATCAATATCAATTACAAGAATTACAAGTGTTTGACTAGATGCTTCTAGATAAGCAGTATAAACACACTTTAAGAACAAAGAAAGACAACCACACAATAATGAGCAACAACTCTTGTATGAAAAATATTTCTTACAACAAGAATGGTGAAGAATATTAAGAGTATGAGAATGTTTTTGTATCAAAGTTGTATCTTCAGCAAGTTGTAAGGAGGCATGTATATTGCATTTGAGATGATACCGTTGGAGGGAAATCAATAGAAATTTTGTACCAACTGTAGGAGTTAAAGGTAGTAAATTTATTGTCATTTCCATAGTAATCTTGGAGTATAATCTATTATTTCCTTAAAAATACTTGTACTACAATTTGAATGCTTCCAGCTTAAGTTTCTAATCAAGTGATATATGATGGTGTGTTTCTGAGCATGTGTCAGAGTGAGCATGATCAGAGTCTTCAGAGTTTAGAGTCTTCAGATATCTTTTCACAGAGTCTTCAGATATCTCTTATAGAGTCTTCATATATGTTTTCGTAGAGTTTTCAGATATCTCTTGCATAGTCTTCAGAATCAGAGCTTGAACTACATAGTCAAATTCTTCAGTTGATTGCTCTTCAGATGTATTCTGTTCAGAGTCAGATCTGATTTCTCTTGTGTTGGGTCAACATTTCTGGACTAATGAAGATGCCATATATTCATTTTATCAGATTCATTTTAACTTAGAATCCTGCAAACTTAAGAAAATTATTAGGGTACCAAATTATTTCATTCTTTGTTATCATCAAAACATAGAGATACATTGCAGAATCAAAACCTTGTTCTAACAATCTCCACATTTTTTATGATGACAAAACTTAGAATTTTGATGAAACAATAAGTACTTTCAGAGATGCTAAATTGAAAATGATCAGAGTCGGATAGAAAGTGACTCCCCCTGAGATTAGAAATCTCCCCCTAAGTCTGACACTTAAATTTTTTTAAAGATATTTAGTATCATATATGGGTTTCTGGGGTAGAGAATTTCTTACCAGACTTTCTTAGGTTGCTTGACTTGATTTAGTAGTTTCTCAAATAAGGATTAAGTTTCCCTTGGTTCAGATAGATCCTAAAAAATGACTTAGCCTATGCAATAATTTTATGTCAGAATGTAAGTAGTGCATTTCTAAGAGTAAGCTAAATTACTTCATCAAAAGACTTCTATTTAATTCTCCCCCTTTTTGTCAGACTCAAAAAATAAGTAACTCAAAATTTCATTAATAAGAGAGAAACTTTACATAGTACAGAAGGAAGCAAAAGATAAAGCCTTAGAGGCAAAAACATTAGAAAAAAAACAAATAAATCCTTGAGTGTCTAAGGGTTTGGTGGAGGAGGCATCCTTTGAAGTAGCTCAACTAGCATATTATGAATGTTGGAGTTAATTTGGTTCTGTCTGTCGAGTCTGGCTCTGACCAGTTGTTGTTCCTTCTACAGCTCTTCTAGAGTCTTGATGACTAGAGGAGCAAGGTCAGTTGTTGGTGACTCTCCTTGAGTCATAGCAACCTCAGTTGCCTTCTCAGCATATTCAACGGCTTTCTGGGCAACTTCAGCGGCCAATGCTGCTTCAACTTCATCTTTCTCTCTGGATGCAACTTCTGTAGCGACTTTCTCAACTGCCTCCATGGAAGCATCTTCTGCAGCTGCTTTCTCCGCAGCTTCCCTTTCTTCCTTCTCAATTGCTTCCTTTGCCAGACGATCCTTCAGCTTCTCCTCAGCATCTCCAATGAAGTCATCTCTGACTTGTTTAGATATCCCCTTCAGCTTAAAGATTTCAGAAGTCATCCATCTGATGAACTCGTTCCTGTTAGTCCTTAGTTTAGAAGGATTGTCACTGGCGCTGGAAGCTGAACTCTTTGAGAACTTGGCTAGTGCCTCATTAAAGGTAGGTAGAGTGAGGTCAGGTTCAGAGGATTCGGGAATAAGTTAAGATGGTTCAGGTATGGGTTCAGATCGTTCAGGTACAAAGAGAGTCTTTTTAGAGTCAGTTGTGGCCTGAAGGTCTTCATGGTTTGGTGAGGTTGGGTCAGGGTTATCTGAATCAGAATGTTTAGAGTTAGAAGTGAGGTCATAATAAGGAGGGGAATTAGGGTTGGAGGAGAGGGATGGTGATAAAGGTTCGTTGAACATGATGGCTTCAGAGTGGGGGATGGATGTTGTTTGAAGTTTGACGATAAGTAAGTGAGATGAAGGTGTGATGGTTCTGAGAGGGATGGGGTCAAAGGTTAGGGGTTCTTATGGGTTTGGTTCATAAGGGATTGATATAGGAGGTGTTGGTTCAAATGAGGAAGGGAGTCAGGTTGTTGGTTGTTGAGATTTGGATTTTTCTTTGGGAGATATAATGTGTGTGCAAGGTGAGATGGAGAATGTTGTAACATTGGTTAAAAGTGTGAGGGTGGTATAGGGAGTGATGAGGCAAGTTTCCTAGAACTAGAGAGGTGTGAAGATTCTGAGATAGGTGACTTACTTGAAGGTTATGAAGAGGTCAGAGGCATTGGCTTCTTCTGGGTCGCTGAAGACTCTCCCAGCTTAGAAATATTCTACTTCATCTTCTGAGAAGGTTCCCTCTTTCTCTTCAGGAAGTTGGGGGTTGATCTGGGTAGGGGTGTTCGCGGTGCGGTTTGGGCGGTTTTTGCGATAAAAATCACTCGAACCGCAAGAGAAAAAAGTATGCGGTTTGGTTTGGTTCAGTTGACTTTTAGAAATAAAACCAAACCAAACCAAACCAAACCAAATCAATGCGGTTTGGGTTGGTTCGGTTTTTTATAATATTTTTATTGAGCCATATATACTCCTATAAATAACGACATAACTTTGTGTTTAGTCATTCATACATTACTAAATAACATCAAAATTCATCATATTTAGACAAAAACGTTTCATTCAATATACAAAAAACCATATTAGAAAAAAGTGGAATAAAAGACAAATATAAATAGTAGTATAAAATAATATCAAAGACATTATAATAAAACATAAAAAAAACATATGAGATGAGAGATTAGAAAAGATGAAAAAAATAACATAAGAGATGCGAGATTGAGAAGAAAAGTGCAATAAAAACGTAATTAGAAGAGAAAATAGTAACATAAAAGATAAAAAAGAAAGAACATAATAGAGGACTTATTAGAGTAGAATAGGCGAGACCTACATGGAAAATAAGATGAGAAGAATGTGTGATACTACTATGAGAGATTTAAGAAGGTTGAAATTGAAACCCTAAGTGTGATTAAGAGAAAATCGTTTGTAATTGTAAGGTTAAGGCATACTAGGTTTGAGGTTTGGGTTGGATGTGGGATAAGTGAACTTTGGGTTGTAACATAATGCGGTTTGGTTTGGTTTAGTTCGGTTTGAAAAATACAAACCGCAAACCAAACCAAACCGTGCGGTTTTGTTAAAAAATGACCCAAACGAATCCGAACCAAATGCGGTTTTTTGCGGTTTTGGTTTGGTTTGGTTTGCGGTTTTCTATTGGTTTGGTTTGGTTTTGAACACCCCTAGATATGGGAGCCAGTCCAAGATGAATCCAGAGATGTCGTATCCTTGAGCTTCCAGATCCTGCAAGTAACAAGGGATGACTTCTGGAGGATCAATTTTGGGGAAAAGATACATCTCATTAGCTTTATCTCTCAGGTACTTCAGTGCTTCCCAAGAGGTGTTTCTTGTGGGTTTGACACGGACCTTGTCAATCAGACCCACGCTCTTCAGATTCCTCCCATTGAGAGGCTTCCCAATGTCCACAATGATGTCTTCCATCAGATTCAGAGAGATGAGATGGTCCACCAAACCACTTTTAATCAGGGAGATCAATCTGCACAGAGGAATGTAGTTCCTAGGATTCATGTTGTTCCTGGTGTCTCTAATAGAGTCTTTGAGATAATTGAAAAGGAGAGAAGGTAGGTTGAGCTTCAGACCTTTGTGCAGATAGTATAGGAGGCACTTCTGATCTGTGTTGACATAGCCAGAAGAGTTGGATGAAGGACAGTGGTGAATGCATCCCATAATGATCTTGAGCCACACCCTCTGATTTTTGTGAAGCTCTTGATTCTTGGATGTTCTTCCTCATGAGTTCTGAGAGAAGATGGTGGGGATGACTTCCTAGGACATGTACTTAGCCCTAGGGTTTATGTTGTATATTCTTATTCCCCCAGCCTTTTCCATATTCAGAAGCGCAGTTATGGATTTCTCAGTGATTACCATATTGATGCCCAGAACGTGTGAAACAATGTAGTGATCATCGTAATCAACGAATCTCTAGAATTCCTTCACCGTGTTTGTATAGATGGGGTTGTAGAGACAGTTGAAGTAAGTAAGCCAACCTTGATTCTTCAGTTCTGGTGTTAAATCCATACCATTTTCCTTGAGGTTGTCAAAGTCCACCAGTAACTCACAAGGAACTTCAAGTTGTTCAAATGGAGTTGAAAGGTTTATGTGTGCAGGACGATCAAGAACATGGGGTTCTTGATATGAAGTCGTTGTTGGAGTAGCAGTGGTGGATGCAACTTGTTGAGGGGATTCAACATGTTGTTTAGTGGCGTTCATTTTTTAAGAGAATTCAAATACCTATCGTTCTTGAGCATTCATGATGAAGTTGTAGTGAAGGAGATGAAGAGAAGTTGCAGAGAAGGTTGGAGGTTTTGGGTTTGTGTAAGTAGTGAGTAGTGAAAGTGTGAATGTAGGAGTTGTGGGAGTATATAAGCATAAATTGAAATATTGCAAAAACGACAAGGTTAGATGAGAGGGAACACACAAATTTGTTGTTGCTAAAACCGAGTTTTGAAAATCATGGGAAAAATTAAATACAGCTAATGATGGGAGTCTAATCTCAAGATTTGCACACTGCTCGAGGGGATCTCAACAGTTTGGCCCTTGAGTTCTGAGCTAGACGCGTGTCTAGAAGACCCATAGCCACACGTTTGAGGGGCCATATGTTGATGTATCTGGAGTCAAGAATACCAAAAGGTTTCTTACTATAGAGGTTTCTGATAAAGATAATGTCTAACTTGTAGAAGGATTAGAATCAGAATCAGATAAACATCATATGCATGAGTCAGAGTCTAATTTTACATCAGAGATGAGAAGCACAGGTTCAGAGTCATTCTAGGCAATCTGCCATGTTTAAATTTTTCAGAATGAAGAGAAATCTATCATCAGCTAAGGGTTTTGTAAAGATATCAACCCATTGATGATCTGTATCTATAAATTTTAAATCAATTGTCCCTTTCTGAACATAATCTCTAATAAAGTGGTGTTTAATTTCTATGTGCTTCTCTATGGAATGTAAAATTGGATTCTTACTTAAGCAGATAGCAACAGTATTATCATAAAAGATAAAAATGTTACTCTCATAGATTTGAAAGTCCTCAAGCTGATTCTTTATCTAGAGCATCTGAGTGCTGCAAAGTGAAGCTAAGATGTACTATACTTCTGTAGTTGATAGTGCAATGGTTGATTGTCTTTTGCTTTCCCGTGAGATGAGGTTTTCTCCCAGAAACTGACAGTGCCTAGATATACTTTTGCGTTCTAACCTATCTCCAGTGTAATCTGCATCACAATACCTAGAAAGTATGTACTTTGATGTTTTCTTATACATCAAGCCGAGGTTAGGTGTTCCTTTCAGATACCTAAGGATTCTCTTAACAACAGTTAAGTGAGATTCCCTTGGATCTTACTGAAATCTAGCACACAGACATACGCTAAATAATATATCAGGACGAGAAGCAATTAGATAAAGGAGAGAGCCTATCATACCACGATAGAGTTTCTGACAAACCTTTTGACTTACCTTTTCCTTCTTCAGTATGCAAGTAGGATGCATGAGAGTCTTGGTTGGCTTTCTTTCTGACATGTCAAATTTCTTCAGAAGATATTTTATGTATTTGCTTTGATAGACATATGTGGCTTCTGATGTTTGATTGATTTGGATGCCCAGAAAGAACTTCAGTTCTTGCATTAGGCTCATCTCAAATTCTGCCTGCATTAGCTCAGAAAATTCTTGGCAAACAAAGGGGTTAGCAGAGCCAAATATTATATCACCAACATAAATCTGACAAATCATAAGATCGTTTTTGATGTTTTTTCAAAAGAGTGTGGAGTCCATTTTGCCTCTGATAAAATCATTTTCCAGAAGAAATGAACTAAGTTTTTCGTACCAAGCTCTGAGAGCTTGTTTCAGACCGTAAAGAGATTTCTTAAGTTTGAGAACATGTTCTAGAAGTTTTGATGTTTCAAAGCCAGGAGGTTGATGGACATACACTTCTTTATAAATGTAACCATTCAGAAATGCGCTTTTGACGTCCATTTTTGATATAATTTAATGGAATAATTTACAACAAAAGATACAAGGATACGAGTAGATTCTAACCTCGCGTTTAGAGCAAAGGTTTCATTGTAGTCAATTCCTTCTTGTTGACTATAACCTTGTGCCACCACCTGTGCTTTGTTTCTGACAACTTCACCATTTTCATTTATCTTATTTCTGTAAACCCATTTAGTTCCAATCACATGAGTTCCCTTGGGTCTTAGTACAAGATCCCAAACGTCATTTTTGGAAAACTGGTCAATTTCTTCTTTCATTACCAGAATCCATTCTTTATCTTAAAGAGCTTCTTCTCAGGATGTTGGCTCTATTAGAGATACTAGTCCTAAAAGTGTTTCTTCAGAAACTTTTAATGTTAATCTTGTTTTGACGGGTTCATTCTTGCTTCCCAGAATTAGTTCTTCAGAGACATCCTGCCTATTTCTTTGTCTTTTCTGATTTATTGGGATTTCAGGTGCTTCTGAAGTTCCTCTCTTTGCTTCTTCATAACCAATTATCTTTTCGTCAGAACCTGCAAGTGTGATCTCCAAATCTGCAAATCTGCAAATTTCTCAACTAGCTTTAACTTTTCAAAGTCAAGCTTATCATCAAGTCTGGCATGAATTAATTCTTCCACAATTTGTGTTTCTGTATTGTATACTCGATATCCTTTAGAATGTTCTGAGTATCCCTATATAATACACTTTTGTGCCTTAGAGTCAAACTTGTTCAGATTGTCTTTAGTGCTCAAAATAAAACAGGAGCATCCAAAAGGATGAAAATAAGCAATGTTGGGTTTTCTTCCCTTGCACGGTTCATAAGGAGTCTTCTCCATAATAGGTCTAATAGAGATTGTATTCTGAATGTAACATGTTGTATTCACAGCTTCTGCCCAGAAGTGCTTAGCCACATTAGTCTCATTGATCATGGTTCTGGCCATTTCTTGGAGAGTCCTATTCTTTCTTTCTATAACTCCATTTTGTTATGGAGTTCTAGGACATGAGAAATCATGGGATACTCCATTAGAATAAAAAAAATTCAAAAAGTTTGTTTTCAAATTCTCCATCATGATCACTTCTGACTCTGATAATCTTAGAGTCATATTCATTTTGCACTTTTGAACAAAAACTGGTGAACACAAAATGTGACCCATTCTTGTGCCTCAAGACTTTGACCCATGTCCAACGATTGTAGTCATCAACAATGACAAGTCCATACTTCTTACCATTGACTAAAATTGTCTTAACAGGTCCAAAAAGATCAATGTGTAGAAATTCCAGAGGTCTGGGGTTGGAAACAACATTTTTTATTTTGAAAGCGGTTTTAGAACATTTCCCTTTATGACATACTTCACAAAGAACAGCTGAAGAAAACTTCAACTTAGGCAGGCCTCTGACTAACTCACGTTTATTTAGCTGAGAAATCCTCCTCAAGCTAATGTGAGCCAAGCGTCTATGCCACATTGCTCTTCATTGACAGACATCAAGCATTTCATGTTTTGGTTTTTCAAATCTGAAAGTTTTATTTTATAAATGTTGTTTTTCCTCTTTCCAGTGAAAAAAACTGTGTCATTTTTCTGATTGACAGTCTTGCATGTTTTTTTGATTAAAAGTAATGTCATAACCGTTATCACTCAATTGACTTATGGACAAAAAATTATACATTAATCCCTCAACATAAATAACATCAAAAATAGATGGAAGAGATTCGTTACCAACTGTTCCAGATCCTCTGATTCTTCCTTTCTGATTTCCACCAAAGCCTAAGAAACCAACATCTTTAAGTTCCAGGTCTTGGGACATATGCTTTCTTCCCGTCATGTGTCGCGAGCATCCAGAGTCCAGGTACCATGACTGGTGTTTTAACTCTGCTGCATAGGATATCTGTAGCATACACTATTTTATCTTTTTGGTCCTTTAGGATTAGTTCTCCCAGAGCTTCTTAAAACTTTGGGTTTTCTAGCGTTACTGAACTTCTGTGTCTGTGCAGGTGTATAATGGTAAGAAAATGGAGATTTTGGTTTGTTTTCTATAGTAGGTTTCTTATCATCGTCGTCAGAGTCATAACCAAATCCACTTTTTCTATTATGACTTACACCATAGATCATAGAAGCCATTTTGCTTCTGTGTAGGTCGTTGCTCAAAAATTTATGAAAGGCTTTATCATATTAGTGTATGATAGTGTCAGAAGTAGGTGGAGCTTTAGAAAGAGTTTCCTCAAGTTTTGAACATTTATTAGTTGAAAATTATTTTTCTCTTTCAAGAATAAAATTATTTTCTTTGAGTTCAGAAACTTCTTTCTAAAGCTTATCATACTCTTCAACAGTCTCTTCATGAACCTTTTCCAGGTTCTTGAATTTCTGTCAAAGTTTCTGATACAAGCTCAAAGATTCTGACAAACAGGCTTCTAGATTAGAACGAGAAAAGTCAGAAAATACCTCTTTACAGTCAGACTCTATTTCAGATGAACTTCCAGAGGTAGTGGCCATGAATGCTACGTTTGCTTGCTCCTCTTTAGAATCAGATTCTGGAGCTTCGGATTCAGAGTAATCCCATGTTTCCATGAATAATTTATTTTTTGCTTTGAAGGAGTTCTTCTTGAAGCTTTCTTTTCTGGAGTTATCCTTCTTTAGCTTTGGACAGACATTTTTGTAGTGTCCAGGCTCTTTGCATTCATAACATGTTACTTCCTTGTTGAGGCTACCTCTGGAGGTTGAATTTGGACGGTCTCCCTTCTGTCTGGGCCTTATGAAGTTGTTCTGTCTTTTTCTCTATATCTGTTTGATTCTTATGGAAAGAAGATATAATTCTTCTTCATCATCAGAATCTCGATTCTGAGAGTCATCAACTTCTTCCTCTTCGGCTTGAAAGGATTTATTCCTTTCTGGCTTTCTTCTTTCTGATCTAGACTTTAGAGCAACAGATTTGCTTTTCTTCTGAGGTTCATCTTCTTCTAGCTCTTTTTCATGACTTCTGAGGGATCTGATAAGTTCTTCAAGACTTATGTTGTTCGGGTCCTTGGATAGCTTCAGAGTAGTAACCGTAGGTCTCTATATCTTGGGAAGACTTCTGATTATCTTCTTCACGTGATTTGATGTAGTATATCATTTATCTAGAACCTTGAGTCCTGAACAAGGTTTGGAACCTTGAGAACATCACTTCAACGGCTTCATCATCTTCCATTATAAAGGCTTCATACTTATAGATTAAGGCCAGAGCCTCAGTCTCTTTAACTTGATTATTGCCTTCGTGCGTCATTTTCAAGGAGTCAAAAAATTATTTGGATGTTTCCATGTTGGTTATCTTCTCGTACTCGTTGTAGGAAATAACGTTTAACATAACGATTCTTGCTTTATGATGATTCTTGAAATCACACTTCTGATCATCACTCATTCTGCTTCTTGGAATAGGAATACCAATAGTAGAGATGGGTGGTTCATAACCATTTGTAACCATATCCCAGAGATCAACATCGTAGCCTAAGAAGAAACTTTCAATTTTGTCCTTCCAGTAGTCAAATTTTTCTCCATCAAAAACTGGAGGTTTTTGCGTTGTAGCTATCTCTTTCATTTGTGTTAGCCATGAAGTTTTTCTTACCCTGGGTATCTCTACACGGTTAAGTGTTTGATTCAAAAATCAATAACAGAGTCGAAGCTCTGATACCAATTGAAGGTAGAGAAAAACAAGAAAGGGGGATTTGAATTTTTTTATAGGAATTTAAAATCTTTTTGCAATAACTCACACAAAATAAGTAATAACAACACAAACGATTTATCCTAGTTCACTTGAAATTCAAAGCCACTCCGGTCCACCCGGCCAAGGTGATTTCGCCTTCAATAAGGACTTAATCCACTAATCTCAACAGATTACAAAATTCGTCTAAGAGTTCAACAACCTCTTAGCCCTCTCAAGTCTACAAACTTAAACAAGCCACTTGAGGAATCACAACCAATTATAATAATTATAAGTGTTTGACTAGATGCTTCTAGATAAACAGTATAAACATACTATAAGAACAAAGAAAGACAACCACATAATAATGAGCAACAACTCTTGCATGGAAAACTATTTCTTACAACAATAATGGTGAAGAACATTCAGAGTATGAGAATGTTGTTGTATTAAAGTTGTATCTTCAGCAAGTTGTAAAGAGGCCTTTATATTGCATCTGAGATGATACCGTTAGAGGGAAATCAATAGAGATTTAGTGCCAACTGTGGGAGTTAAAAGTAGTAAATTTCTTGTCCTTTCCATAGCAGTCTTGGAGTATAATCTATTGTAACAGCCCAATTTTTAGGAATTAATTATTATATTATTTTTATTATATTATAGTTAATTATTTGGAGTGTTAAGTAGTTAAGCGGTTGTGAGGTAGTATAATAAGGGATTAATTAACTTAATTAGTGTGGGAATTAATTATTTAGTTGATATGAGACATAATTGAATTAATCAATTAACTTGGTTGCGTAGTGAGGGGTAATTATTTAAATTTAAATAGAGGTATTTAAATATTAGGTATTACTGGGCCTAGTGATTAAATTAGATGATTTAAGCCCAACTAGAATACTATTATAAATAGTAAGAGTGAAGGAAGTGAGAATTAGAATTCACTTGAGCACCGAAGGCAATAGAGAAAGAGGAGAGGAAAAGCGAGAGGAGTCAAGGTTTCCATCAAATTGACAAGGTAAGGGGGGAAATCCTTATCATTATGGGTTAGTATGATTGGGTCAATGGGTAGGAACATGTTTTGGGTTGAAATCCTTAATTGGCATGGTTTGGGATTATTAGGTCTTGATAAATACTCTTGAATTGTGATGATTAAATTATGCTAAAACTGTGAATGAATATATATTTGGATGAGTCATAATTTTCTGAACGTTTAGCTTTTTACGGAATCGAAATCGGAGGTCCGGAAGTCCTCCAACGATGAAAAATGCGGGGAAATCTGCATTCTGTTTCGTGTTAGCGCAGGAACAGCTTTCTGTTTTGCGTTAACCGGTTAACCCAGGGTGTTAACCGGTTAACACTGTTACGATATTAAAAAAATTACATTTTGTCTTGCGTTAACCGGTTAACCCAGGGCGTTAACCGGTTAACACTGTTATAAATTGCCAAGAAGCGCATTCTGTTTTGCGTTAACCGATTAACCCAGGGCGTTAACCGGTTAACACTGTTTGAAAAGTGAAAAATTGATATTTAAATGTTGTGTGCGTATTGGAATGAAATCTATGTGTACATATTTGATGATTGGCCTATATTGGTGAATAATATATTGTATGAATGTATATGTATACCATTATTGAATTGTGAATGATTTATGGTTATGGATGTGTATATGTAATCGTAATTGATGTGTTGTGATGAATGTGTATATGTACCAATTATGAGTCATGGTGATATATGGGATGTTAAGACGGTATATAGATGGTCTTAATTGCATATGTGTTGGTATGTGTGCATTCATTCATAGCATGGTTGACTTCATTGTGGAAGTGGTTAAGCGGTGATCCTTCATTGGAAACAGACGTAGCAGACGTTAATCCTTAATTGGGATTAGGCGTAGTATTTAAACGGTGATCCTTCATTGGAAACAGACGTAGCAGACGTTAATCCTTAATTGGGATTAGGCGTAGTATTTAAGCGGTGATCCTTCATTGGAAACAGACGTAGCAGACGTTAATCCTTAATTGGGATTAGGCGTAGTATTAAGCGGTGATCCTTTATTGGAAACAGACGTAGGGCTTTGGTCTTGTCCGGATCGGAAGCGTGGCTTGGATTCTAGATATTGAATCGGAAAGCGGTGAAACTTTGAGTTCACATTGAGGTACCACATGCATAGAGTCACATTGTCTTGCATTGAGTCGTCTATAGTTATGTGATCATTGAATGCGTGTATTGATGTGGATGCGATGTACGTTCGAAATATGTGAGATGATTGTTGGTTAATATTATTAACGTGATTATACCAAGTGTGATGAATTCTTAAATTGTGTTTTAATTCATTGTGCCTTATTATGCTATTTCATGATGATTTGAATTCTCACCCTTTCTGTTTGAATGTTACCTTTACATGGGTATCGTGCAGATACTACAGAGTAGTATTGCTGGAGTAGGTGGACGGTAGTTCGCTCAAGAATAGTTGGAGAGTTTCCGTATTTAGTTTGAAATTAGGTAATGAGTCAATGCTCTGGTCATGTAACACTGGGTAGATTAGTGGTATTGAACTCATATCTTATTCTGATATGCTTTATGTCATTAATTGTTTTATTTTATTTGAAGTGATTATTGAGAGATGATCATGGTATGGGACATGGATCATATTATGAATTACATGAGTATTCTTTATTTTTCGCTGCGAACGCATATTGCTTGAATATTCATGAGGAGTGAAATGTGTTATTTTGAATGACCAGATGTATTGTTGGTTTTTGAAAGTTTTAAGTTTCGAAAACGTCGATGTGACGCCCTTTTCTTTATATGCGTGCTTATTTACTCTGATTATATGTTAAATAATTTGGGATAGAAAAAGGGGTGTTACACTTCTAGATAAAAAGTATAAACATACTGTAAGAACAAAGAAAGACAACCACATAATAATGAGCAACAACTCTTGTATGGAAAACTATTTCTTACAACAATAATGGTGAAGAACATTCAGAGTATGAGAATGTTGTTGTATTAAAGTTGTATCTTCAGCAAGTTGTAAAGAGGCCTTTATATTGCATTTGAGATGATACCGTTAGAGGGAAATCAATAGAGATTTAGTGCCAACTGTGGGAGTTAAAAGTAGTAAATTTCTTGTCCTTTCCATAGCAGTCTTGGAGTATAATCTATTGTTTCCTTAAAAAGACTTTACTACAATTTTAATGCTTCTAGTTTAAGTTTCTAATCAGGTGATATCTGATGGCATGTTTCTGAACATGTGTTAGAGTGAGCATGATCAGAGTCTTCGGATATCTCTTGCAGAGTCTTTAGATATCATTTTGTAGAGTCTTCAAATATCTCTTGCAAAGTCTTCAGAATCAGAGCTTGAACTACAGAGTCAGATTCTTCAGTTTATTGCTCTTCAAATGTACTCTGTTCAAATTCATATTTGATTTCTCTTATGTTGGGCCACTGTTTCTGGACTAATGAAGATGCCAGATATTTTTTTCATCAAAGTCATTTTAACTTAGAATCCTGCACACTTAAGAAAATTATTAGGATACCAAATTGTTTCATTCTTTGTTATCATCAAACTGAGATATATATTACAGAATCAAAATCTTGTTTTAACAATCATCCCTCACATAATTATTCTCAGGGGTCACATCATCAAAATGTGGAATATTGTGAGGAACAATGTCTAGGACATGTTTCCTGACATACAACTTATACCTGAGATTCAACACACCAAGAGGAACACCAATTTCAGCTTTACCAACCATAATACCTTGATTTTGAATTGTGAAAATTCCAGAGTTATAAGAAGGAACCCCAATAGGACGAATTATGCCATAATCATTAATCTTCTTTAACTTCTTCTTCTAAACCATTATTGGTTGTTCAATGTTAGGAGGGCCTTAAACTTGACTATTAGTCTCCCCTTCAATCGCAACTACTTGCATGAGTCTCATAAAGTTAATAAGTGGTAATTCATAAACACGAGTAAGATGTTGAAGCATCTTTTATGACATCTTGGTTTGCTTCCAAATTTGGCACTATCCACAGGTGTTTCCTTCTTCAATCATGATTTTTTGAATTCCCCTGATCGCATCTTCATATATGATCTCATTCATGCTCTTAACCTTGGATAAGGGTTAAGATGTCCACATATAACAATTGTCTTTGGATCTTGAACCCTTCATTAGCACCTCTTAATCTTCTCTAGAGATAATACATTCAAACTTGTTGTAGGTAACATTCAGACCTTGATCACATAGTTGACTTATACTAATCAAGTTAGCAGATAATCCTTCTGCCAAAAACACATCACCAAGACATGGAAAACATGGACTAACCAGTTTTCCCATGCCTTTAATTCTTCCTCTAGCTCCATTACCAAAGTTAACATGACTATTAGAGTATGGATTTAACTCTTCAAGATAACTCTTTTCACCAGTCACATGCCTTGAACATCCACTATCAAAATACAAACTTATTTTGATAGAACTCTAAGAGATGTGTGAGTTATAAGACAAGTGACATTTTCCTTGAGTTTCCACAATTTTTTGCTTGAGTTTTCTTCCCTTTTCATCTGTTGTGCCTTGGCTGACTATAAGACTGGGGATATCCATATAGTCTATAGAAAAAGGGTCTTATATGGCCATATCTTCCATAGCGGTGACACCTCCAAGATGATTTCTTGTTTCCTTTGTTATGAGGGGACACATGTTGAGCATGATGCTGGGATATGTTGTCCTTCATCAAAAACTCATATTTCTATTCAACAACAACAAACTTCATAGTAGGAACTTTGACCTTTTTGTTCATGGAACTGTAGTCAATCCCTATAGCCTTCTTCTCCCAAACCTCCAAGATCTCATCTAACATATCAGATCCATTCTTCAACATATGTACATGTTTTATCATATTGTCAAGTTTAGGCTTTAACAATGTGACTTCCTATTCCAGACCTGCAATGGTTGAGCCAAGCTTTTCCTTTTCCTTGAGAAAAGCACTTATGGTCTTCTTTTTCTTTTCTTCTCTCAATAAATATTCCTTATACTAAATGAGAAACTCTCTATAAGTTTCATCTAGATCTTCTGCTGAGATATCTCCATCACTAGACTCACTACAAGAGTCATATTTTCCAGTGAAAGCCATCACTTTATTAGTTATTTATTCTTCACTCTCATCATCAGATTCAGACCAAGTGATTGACAATCAGTTTTACTATTTATTTAGAAAAGTAAGACATTCAGTTTTAATGTGTCTAATCCTTTCACATTCATAACATTGCATTTTTGCCTATGTTCAGGGGTCTGATGTCTGACACCATGTCAGAGACATTTGTCCTCCATCTTCTGTCCAACAAGGGATATAGCCTATGAAAAACTTTGTCCACATTGATCTTAATCCTCTTCAGTATTGGACACAAAAACTATACTTTTTTTCTTCTTTTCAAATTTGTCATTCAAAGTCATCTCAAACTTTTGCAAGGAACCAATGACTTTATCAGCTTTATTGCTACCAAAATCTTAGGCTTATTCAATAGTTGTGACCTTCATATAAAAATGATTGGGAAGAGATCTTAGGATTTTTATAGCCAACTTTTCTTCAGTCATCTTCTCACCCAATACAAAGGACGTATTGGAAATGTCATATAGTCTGATGTTGAAGTCAGAAATAGATTCATCTTCATTCATTCTCAGATTCTCAAACTTTGTAATGAGGATATGCAACCTTGACATCCTAACCTTGGATGTGCCTCCATGAGCAATTTTGATAATCTCTCATGCATCTTTGGCTTCAGTACATGTGTTGATCAATCTAAACATGTTATTGTCAACACCATTGAAAATAGAATTTAAAGCCTTGGAGTTTCCAAGAGCTTCATTATCTTCTGCACCAGTCCACTCAGCTTCAGGCTTTAAGCTTGATGTACGATATTGAGAAACATTCACATAGTGTTTCCAACCTTTTACCACAACCTTCCATGTTTTGTTGTTCATGAATTTGAGAAAAACAACCATCTTGGCTTTCCAATAATCATAATTTGTGCCACCCAAGATAGGTGGTATGTTGATAGACCCTTCATCCTTTGTTTTGTCCATATGGACATAAAATATCTCCCTAAAGATCATCCAAACAGAAAAAGATTCTTGCTCTGATGACAATTGAAATTATGTTCCTCATGGGATAGATGTTGGACCAGATGTCTGGGACAACTTGTTAAACCAGAAGTAACACAATATGGAGGCAACAAAGAAATAAAGTAAAAAAAACAGTAAATAACACAAAATAATTGATAACCCAGTTGGTGTAAACAATACCTACGTCTGGAGGGAACTCTACTCAAGAAAGGAAAATCACTATTTTAATAGAATTAGTACAAAGTTCTTAGATGAACAAGCACATTGCGCAATTCACGTCTTCTTAATTCTATCCTCAGTGTCTTTATATTTAGGTCTTCTCCTAAATATGAGAACCCGCTATCACTTTCTCTTAATCACTAATATCAAGTGATCAACATCAATAAACAAAATGATGAATGTTGAATTACAACTCAACCACACAAACCAACTATTATGCCTTATGATATGAATGAAGCAATATTGTGGTGTATAAGAAACACAATTAAAAGACTCAACATAAACCCTAGTAAAAATATTTAATCCTAGCGCGCACACCCAAACATGAGGTTAGAGTCTCCTTAAATAGAAATGCAATTTTGGGTTTTTTCTCCTTGGATATTTGATCTAATTTCGTCAAGAATAATAGCAGATAATGTTGGATTTGATTTTCTCCACAAAAATTTCCAACAAAAATATATGATTTGTTTTTTAATTCAAATTCAAATTTAAATATTCATTTAAATTAATTTTATCTTCAATCCTAGATTTCAAATAAATCACGTCACACATTCCTAAAACATAGCAACAAATCTTGTTGCACAATACTGCAAAAAATACGCGCCAACATAACAACAACTTTGTTATGCAAACACGAGCCACATAGTGGGACATATGTTCCCACATGTGTTATTTATTCACAAACATCAGATAGGGTTATATGTGTCACACTAGATAGAATATCATGTCCAACATGTGTTCATATCATGTTGGTTTTAATAATGTAGTCAATCTAAAAAGGAACAACATATATGATTTCTTGTTCATAATACACTAACTTTACAGCTACACGAAATGAAAGATAGAAGGAGAAAATAGTTAAACTATTAAATTGGAAAAAAGAAGACTTGCGAAAGGGAAAGGATACTTAGGGTCTGTTTGAATCAATTCTTAAAAACTATTTTTTAATTTTTAAAAAGTTAAAGTTAAAGAACTTGTTTGATAAACTCTTTTTAAAATATTATTTTTGAAAACTAATTTTGTTTTTCAGTTTTAAAAACTAAAAGATAGAAAATTTATAAAAGTTGTTTCAATTTTTAATTTCAGTTTCTTGTTTGAGAAAATCCACAAAATGAAAACACGCGGAAAACAATCAGTTTTCATTAATGGCACTTTGGTAATTTTTTGATTTGTTATTTATAATGTCACCATGATCGATGATTAGGAGGCTTTGTTTTTTTCTGTAGTATGTTGCATAATGAAATTATAACTAATAAATGTGAGACATCTATTATTTTATTTTATTAAAGGCTATTATTTTATTTTTATCTATGCAAGTTCTCATTTCTAATCTAAAGAGTCAAAATGCTAATCACTTCTCATTAATATATATATATATATATATATATATATATATAATATATATATATATATATATATATATATATATATATATATATATATATATATATATATATATATATATATATATATATATATATATATATATAATTTTTAATGTATGCTCTAAAAATATTTTAGACATACATCCAACTAAATTACATTAAATAAATATATAAATAATTAATTTTATAAAATAATATCACCCTTTATTTTAATTCAATTAACTTTTTTACACATTAAATAATACAAATTATATATGTATGGAGCTTTGAGATATAAAATTTATTTGCACATAAAAAAGTAATTTTTAAAAGCAAATTAATTTCTAAAAACGTAATTAAAAATATCAATAGAAAATGTACTGATAAAAATATTTTACTAGAGTAAAAATGTATCAGTAGAAAAAATTCTATAAGAATGTGCTAAGGATAAGAGTCTACATCACATAATAAGATAAACACTTTCAACATGGACTAACACGTCTTTGACAAAAGTTAAGAGGTATAACGATAAGAGTGTGGAGACTACTTCATGTGTAACATGAGACTACTCTCCTACTAATTGTGAGACTGATCTGAATGAGACGTGATTGGTAAATTAACTAGTGTATTAATCATCCAAAGTAGTAATATCGGTAGTTGTCATAGTATCAATCTCGAAAACTGCATTATATTTTAGAATTCAATTTAATTTTCATTTAAAAAAGGTATTTGGGATTTTAAGATTTGTTGGTTTGCAAAAGATAAAACTAAGAAAAATTTAATATAATAGAAAATAATAAGAGAAAAGCGTGTTAAGAATAAGAGTTTGAACTTGAACTCGTTTGATATCCTAAACTAACCTCATAAGAACTTGTTTTATTCCTATAAATTACTAGTTCTTAAATTTATTTATTCTTAAATCTTTAGTAAATCAAACCTTATGCCCATAGTAGATTGTAAATGTAGACACACATTTGATTATCAAGAACAATATAATTTCTAGTTAATATCTCTAGGCTTAGGTGATAACTAATCTAAGATAGTTCAATCAAATAGTATTGTTGAAAGTTCTTCCTAATAGAGAACCGTAAATAAATTTTCAATTTATCAAAAAGAGAAAAACGTTAAGCACTGAAATAAATAAATAATATAGGAATAAAACCTCAATTATTAAAAATATCAATTCATAAATTCACATTCAATAAAGAACGGTTGATATATACTTCGAATATTGACATATTATGGTACTTAACAAAATATTTTATGTGAACAAGTTATTACTCAACTCCAAAAAAAAATTATATATTTTAAAAAAATTATCTCGACTTTATTTAATAATAAAATTATACATTTGTATATTTAATTATAAGTCATTAAAAAAATTTAATTATTAATTAATAAAAACCTTTATTATTTTATATTAGTTAAAAACAATTTTTAAAAGTCGATTTATCAAATAATTTTTTTATTTTCTCATCTCTTAAACTGTTTTTAAAAATAGTTTACCAAATGAATATTTTTATTTTCTCATTTTTAAAACAATTTTGAAAAATCATGTTACCAAACAAGTTTTTAAGTAGTTCTCTTTTTATAAACACTTTTCTAAAACAATTTTATAAAATATATTTTAAAAAGTGAAAAACAAAATTGATTCAAACGAGCCCTTAATCTCCCAAAATCGAACTATGTTCTAGAAGTAAAAAATACTTCACCAAAAAACGTCTGAATCTTTCACACGTAATACTTAAGAATTTAGGTTCCTAACAACAGTTATGATGATATCTATGAAAATATGTTTGAATTATGGTGAATTAAATTCATCATTACTTAGAGGAATGAAACTTTCCTTATTCATCGGTCTAAAAAATAACCAAGGGGTGGTCAGCATCCGAGGTTGTAATATCAAGTCCCCACCTACCTATGCCTCGACAAGGGCTTAGGGGCATTTATTCTGGGACGACCAAAAAGACCCCAGACAACCGAAGTCGGCCACCCCACCCGCATTGGGTATTTGAGTTCTAACCTTGCAGGTCCCCCCACTCCACCACATTGGAGGCTACGATCTACCATCACTTTCGTCCAACTTCTAATCTCTGGTTCCAGAATGCAACAAAAGAGGATAATAATTGTGAGACTATATTTTTTTCATTCTCATTGTACTATTTTAGGATCTTGCAATGGGGAATATAACTGGAGTTGCTAAAGAACATGGAGGGTTATATTATCTCTCTGATGCACGAACTTATCAGAATGTGTAGTCTTATGGACTTCAATCTCAGTCAATGTCATATTTTACATCTCAAATATGGCTTCAGCACAAGCGTTTTCCTCATCCTATATTTTTATTAATGAAGTATATGTTTCCATTCCTATTTTCAAAATAATTTATTAAGTCTTTTAAATATGATATTTGTCAATTTTCTAAATATTAACAAAACTAATTTTCTTCGAGCCTTACTAAAAGTTTTGAAACATTTGATCTTATTCATTTTAATGTTTGGAGATCAACCTTTGTTTCTAATATTTCCATTGTGATGTGATTTTTTTTCATTGATGATTATTCTCAAGTAACTTCAATTTTCTTGATGGATAATAAATCATAAGTGCCACAATTATTTATTCAATTTTATAGTATGATATAAATACAACTTGGGGAATGTATTAAAATTATATGTTAGAATAACTGTAAAGATTAGTCAATCATAATTTTTACATCATCCATGATTTCATATTGTCGACGCCCCATAAAAAAATGGTGCCACATAAAGAAAAATTTAACACTTACTTAAAGTTGTTCGAGCTCTTCTCTTTCAAATGTCTCTTCCAAAATCATATTGGTATGAAGAAGTGTTGATCATTCCCTATCTAATTAATCAAATTACATCTTGTATTATAGGTAATGTTAGTCTTGTTCAGTTTATAATGTCATGTTTTCCTTATGCTTCCATGTTATAGAGTCTCAAATCTTGAGTATTTGATTGTGTAGCTTTTATTTGTATCCATATGCAACACCAAACTAAGTTGGATTTGTGTGATATTAAATATGTACTTTTGGGTTATCCTCCTAACATAAGAGGGTATAAATGTTATCATTCTCCCAGTGGCAAGTACTTTGTTTATGAAGATATCACTTTTCGGACAAATATGTCTTACTTCCATATCCTCAGCCTCAGAGGAAGAGCACGAATGACTCTAACTCTGAGTTTGAGCTTCTGATATTCATCCATAACTTCCTTAAAAAACATGAGTCTACTTTTGATCTTGATTTGTCCCTTATTGTGAGTGAACATACTCCTACTCATAATTTAAAATCTACATCTAGTCATATTTTTTTCGTTCCTCCATTGTCTTCTGCTTTATAGGAACCAACACCTTCGCCATCAATTATAGTGTATCAGATAAAAATTAACTTTGATTTGTTGTAGAAACAAATTCAATCTCATAAACAAGACATAAGTATTGAAAATGATTCTCCTATTGGTGATTCTCAAATTTCTCATACTTATGATATTGATCTGAATGATTTACCAATTGTTTTGAGAAAAGATAGAAGATTGTGTCCCTCCAAGTATAAACATCTTATTTCTAAATATGTCTCTTATAAACATCTTTCCACATAATATTAAATTCTTAGTGTAGCAATTGGTCTTGTGAGCATCCCATTATTATCTTTTGAAGAAACATTGAAATATAAAAACTAGGCTCAAGCTATGATTGAGAAAATGAAAGCTCATTGAGAAAAATAATACTTGGAAATTTTTTGAGAGGAAAGAAAGAAAGAAGCCAATTTGAATATAGATGGAACTATAACGTAAAGCACAAATCAGATGGCACTCTTGATTGTTATAAGGAAAGACTAGTGATAAAAGGTTATACTCAAATATATGGTATTGATTACAAGGAAACATTTGCACAAGTGGTAAACATGAATACTATTCAAATCTTATTGTCTCTTGCTACTTATTTTTAATGGAAATTACAATAATTTTATGTTTTAAATTTGTTTTTTTCATAGAAACATAGAGGAGGAATTGTATATAGATATTTCACCCTGTTTTAATACCTCTGGAGAACCAATAAGGTGTGTCGATCGAAGAATGTCTTTATGGACTAAAACAAGCCCCTCTGGTATGGTTATGAAGATTCACAAAGATGTGTTTGAGCTATAAATAAAATCAAGGAGATCACACTTTATTTTTTAAACACTCATAAGCAGAAAAGTAGACTATACTTCTTATCATCTCCTTATAGCAAGTGACTCATTAAGTAAGCTCATTAGATTTAAATTTATCTCTATTTTTAAGTTAGCTTATTCTTCTATTTTAACTCACAACTTTGAATATATGAAAATACTTTTTCTACATAAAGCATTTCAAACCAACATGGTCGACTTGTTAAATTAAATATGAATATTATTTTTATAACTTTTCTTATAATATTAAATTGAGTATGAGTACGGTGTTTCAAACATTTTTATGGAAAATAAAAATTATTTACATTAATTTATTACATATTTAAATGTATAATAATAAAATTTAATAAAAATAGATTGTTATACAAAATAAAATTGTCTAAAGATCATATTAAATTTCAAAATATAATTTAATCTATGTTAGGCTATTTAAATATCATTAAAAATACTTTTTGTTATTAAATATTATCAAATAAGCTTTTAAAAAGACTAAGGGCTTATTTTTATAACTTTTTGTATTGAAATTTTAAAATGTATTTTTTGTAAAATTGCTTTCAAAAAATGTTTTGAAGAAAAAAAGTAATATTTGTCAATCTTATTTTTAAAAATTATTGTAGAGATCAAAAAAGAAAAAAAAAGTTTCATAAATTTATTTTTAAGAGGATATAATTTAAAGTTGTATAATATTATAAATCCTTCATTAAAGAAATTTGTATCAATTTTTTATGTTTGTTCCACTTCTCAATTTCCAAAAGTAAAACCTAAAACATCTAAAATCGGGTTTAATTTTTTAATATTCAAAATTTATAAATAGAAGATTACACTTGATAAATAAAGTACATATGCGTAGGAATCCTTAGTTGGTAAGGATTTTCAGAGGATTTGGTATTTCTATGAAGTTATAGCAAACCCACGACGGTGATAAGCTCTACTTTATGAGTGTTTTCTATGTATATAAGATTGACCCCTTCAAATCTTGGGTAGGGGTATTTATAGAGGCTTATGGGCCTAGATTTAGGGTTTCTCATAAAGAAAAACTTCTCACCCTAGTAATGAGAGTGGGCTATTGAATCTCTATTTTCTAGGGAGACGTGGGTCATTCTGAATCCTTCTTTGCACCACCCATGACCAGGAACCTTTTATGTTTTCTACTCTATGGGAGTGTATGTGTCATGGGTGATGTCTCTGAGGCACAAGTGATATCATCTTGTCCCCCCTTATGGATCTTTACAAACATATCATTATACAGTCCCTCAAACACAAGGACTTGGCGAATGACGAAGTGCTTAATTGACTTGGTGTCTGGAAAGCTTAGGCCTTCAGGCAATACGTTCAATAGGTCTTGTTCGACGAGACTCTTAGTCGATTCCCGTAGTCAAGGCAAATAGATTAGCCTATCTAATAAGACTCTTAGTCGAGTCCCTCAAGCAAAGTATTTAGATAAGCCCCTCAGGCGAGGCGTTTATATGAGCATGTCTAATTATACTTTTAGTCTCTTTGGTAAGGTGTTTAGATGATCATGTTTGATGAGACTCTTAGTCCCTTAGGATAGGGATTTATATGAGTCTATATAATGAGAATCTTAGTCGATTCCCTTAATTGAGGTGTTTAGATTAGTCTATCTGATGAGACTCTTAGTTGATTCCCTCATGCGAGGCATTTCGAAAAGCCTGTTTGATGAGACTCTTAGTCGAGTCCCTTTGATGGGTATTTTAGATGAGCCTCTCTAATGATACTCTTAGTTGAGTCCCTCAGGCAAGGCGTTTAAATGAGCTTGTCTGATACGACTCATAATCCCTCAGGCGAGGCATTTAGACAAGTCTATCTGATGAGAGTCTTAGTCCCTCTTATGAGGCATTTAAATGAGCTTGTATGATGATACTCTTAGTTCCTTAAGAAAGGAATTTACATAAGCTTGTCTAATGAGAATCTTAGTCGAGACCCTCATGCGAGGCGTTTAGATGATCTTGTCTAGTGAGACTCTTAGTCAAGTCCCTTAGGTGAGGCTCTTAGGTGATTCTGTATGGTGAGGCTCTTAGTCGATCCCTTAGAAGAGGCATTTAGATGATCTTGTATGATGAGACTCTTAGTCCCTCACTAGTTTAGATGATCATGTCTGATGAGACTCTTAGTCGAGTCCCCCATCTAAGGTGTTTAGATGAGACTGTCTGGTGATACTCTTAGTCGAGTCCCTTAGGCGAGGCATTTAGGTGAGGTAATCCCCCTCATATTATAGCCCATTTGTACTGCCCATAAAAGCGAAAAATATCTTCTTGGGAAATACAACACTCTTGTATCAGTTTAAGAGGCGAAAATGATCATTTTGTAAAAGTACAACATATGTGTATTACCTTAAGAGGCGGAAAAGATCTTCCTATGGAAGTACAACATAGTTGTATTACATTAAGAGGCGGCAAGGATCTTTCTATGGAAGTCCAACATAATTGTATTAGCTTAAGAGGCAGCAAGGATCTTCCTATAGAAGTCCAACACAATTGTATTGCCTTAAGAGCCAACAAGGATATTCTTGTGGAAGTCCAACATACTTTTATTTTCTTAAGAGACGCCAAGGGTCTTCCTATGGAAGTACAACACACTTGTATTTCTCTAAGATGCGACAAGGATATTTCTATGGAAGTCCATCATAATTGTATTTCCTTAAGAGGTGGCAAGGATATTCCTATGGAAGTCCAACATACTTGTATTGCCTTAAGAGGCGAAAAGAATCTTCCTGTAGAAGTCTATCATACTTGTATTGCCTTAAGAGGCAGAAAGAATCTTCATATGAAAGTCCATCATATTTGTATTTCCTTAAGAGGCGGAAAGGATCTTCCTATGGAAGTCCAACATAATTGTATTCCCTTAAGAGGCGGCAAGAATCTTCCTATGGAAGTCCAATATACTTATATCGCCTTATAAGGCGGCAAGAATCCTCCAATGGAAGTCCAGCAAACTTCTATTGGCTTAAGAGGCATCATAGATCTTCCTATTAAAGTCCATCACACTTGTATTGCCTTAAGATGCGACAAGGATCTTCCTATGGAAGTCCATCACATTTGTATTTCCTTAAGAGGCGGCAAGGATTTTCCTATAGAAATCCAACACACTTGTATTTCCTTAATAGGCATCAAGGGTATTCATATGAAAATATAGCACACTCGTATTGTCTTAAGAAGCGACAAGGGTCTTCTTATTGAAGTCCAACACACTTGATGGTGAAACAAAATATTCTTCTTGTACATAAATATTTAGAAATTCATACATGGGTGGGCAACACGCCAATTTGCAAATAACTTAACTAGAATAATACTTTAATCGGGTGGAATTCCAAGTCATGGGGATAAGTCACACATTAAATTCCTCCAGATTATATGTTCCATGATGTAGCTTTTGGAATATTTTATATAGTTTTTCCTAGTTGGGCTGTAATTTTCTCTACAAAGCAGGCACAACAACTTGTCTTAAAACTAAGTTGCTTTCTTGCATTTACCTTCGCATTACCTTAGAGTTGTATCTTTTGGTCGCCCTCTGCTTGGAAGCAAACTCTTGAATATAGGCGACGTCTCTTATTTCTTCGATCAGATCGATAACATACCTTAGCCCTGATTTGTTCACTTTTGGGTTAAATTGAGAACGACACCATGAGGGTGTGTCGATCTCTATGGATATAATTGCATATAATCCATATACCATGTTGAATGGGAGTCTCCTTAGTACTTGAATGAGGAATGGTATGATACAACCCAGATATTTCATGGAGTAATTTAGCCCATTCTCCTTTGGCATTATCCAATTTTTTTATCCCTTTTAAGATCACCTTGTTTGTCGGCTTTACTTGCCCATTGGCATGTAGATAGATGATAGAGATGGACTTTATTTTCACTCCCAACTCGCAGCAGAAGTCAGTAACTGTGGTACTAGAGAACTGGGTCCCATGTCCAATATGATGACGACTAGTTCCCGAACCTACACATAATTTTTTTCTAGTAGAAGCGCAGAATTCTTTCTACTGTAACTTTGGCGACAACCTACTCTTTTATCCACTTTTTGAATTAGTCGACTCTTACAATAAAAAAATTAATTGTCTAGCTTCCAGAGGGAATGGGCCCAGAATATCCACACCCTATTGGTAAAAAGGCCATAGCGATATCATAGACTGAAGGAGTTTGACTGGGGCCAGTGCAGATCGGCGTGTCTTTGGCACTAGTCACATTTCTTGATGGATTCCATGATGTCTTTCATTAAGGTGGGCCAATAATAGCTTGCCCTCAATAGTTTGTGGGCGAGGGCCTGACCGCCAATATGGATACCACATGCTCCTTGATGAACCTCGATGAGGACTAAGGCAGTTCCATGCTCTCCTAAGCATCATAGAATGGGGGAGCCTTTCCCCAACTTGTAGAATTTTTCTGCCAAAAAGGTGTATTATTGATCTCTCTTTTGAACCTTTTTCACTTCCATCTCATCTTCGGTCAACTCGTCCTTCTTCAGGTAGAGTAGTATGCACGACAACTAACTTGATCTTATTACTACTTCCAAGGCATAGGTATCCTTCATCTCATTGTCGGGGCAACGGGAGTCTCTTGTATTATTGTTAAATTATGCCTTGCTATCTTTGTGCTGACGATTTTGGACAGAAGGTTCGCCCTAAAATTTTGTTTGTTGGGTACGTACTTCACTTCAAAGGACTTGAAATGTGTTTATAACTCATGTATTTTGTGGAGATAATTAATGAGTTGAGGTCCCTTCTCCTAATACTCCACGGATACTTGATTGGCTACCAGTTGAGAATCATTCTTTGCCTTTAATCTTGAAGCCCCCATTTCTAAGGCGAGGACCATACCAACTATGAGGGCTTCACACTCGGCCTAATTGTTGTAGGCCTTGAATTCAAAAAATTTAACGACTTGATCATTATGTTTCTTAGTCCTTCTAATACTATCGTGGCGCCTCTCCCTTTGATGTTTAAGGAACCATCCACCAATAGCATCCATACAAAGCACACCTCCTCATCTACTGGCGAGTTGAATTCCACCAAAAAATATTCCTTGGGATTTGATGCTTTCTCTTGAAATATATATGATGTCATACTCCAACATTTCTACCGCCCAAGACACCATTCTTCCTATTAGGTCTGGCTTTTTAAGAACCTGCTTGACAGAGTAGTTCATTTTTATGAATACTTTATGGCCTTAGAAATAAGGCTGAATCTTCCTCGTCATAGTTACGACAATCAAAGTTAATTTCTCGATCTTCTGATAGTGGGCATCAGTTCCTTTGAACACTTTGCTTATGAATACACTAACCATTCTGCTTTGTCTGTCTCTTGAGCGATTATTGAGCTCATCATACATGGCCTATTACTAAAAGATGGAGCAGAAAAGGCGACCTAACTCTTGGTCTAGTAAGGATATATGGCGATAAGAGGAAGGTTTTTATTCTTGAGAATGACTTATCGCATTCCCCTTTCCATTCAAACTTTGTCTTCTTCTTCAAGGCAACAAAGAAAAACCTTGTCGCTCGTAGATGAGAGGAAACGAGATAAGCAGCAAGACAACCCATTTATTGTTGAACCTCTCTAATGTTGGTAGGGCTTCTCATGTCGATGAAGGCTTGACACTTATCTGGGTTCGCTTTGATGCCCTTATTGGTTAACATGAACCCAAGAAACTATCGTGCGTGCACCCCGAAGGAACACTTGGCAAGGTTTAGGCTCGTGTTATACGTCCTAACTGATATCAGGACCTTATCTAAGTCTATTGCATGACTCTTCCCTTCTGAGTTTTTTACTCTCATGTCGATGACATAAACTTCCAATTTTTTCCATATCTATTGGGAGAACATTGTGTCTGTGAGTCGTTGATATGTAGCGCCTGCACTCTTTAGACCAAATGGCATGACATTATAATAATAGTTGATGTGGTTTTACATGAACGTCGTGTTCGGAACATCCAAGTGATCCATCTTAATTTGGTTGTACCCCAAGTAGGTGTTCATGAAACTCAGAGTCTCGAGCCCGAGGACCCTGTTGGTGTAAGCCCTAGAGGCCAATACTTTTGGTACTTATATCGAATTATTTATTAATAATAAAAGGATTTTTTCTTTATTATGTTTGTTTAATATAGTCCCTAGAATAGCTAGTCCGTTTAATGTATCAAGTGTGACTTAATCATGAGATCCCATTAAACATAAGGACATTATTATTAAAGTATCCGTAGTCGAGCTTTATTGTGAAGTGGGATAATATTAAAGCATTAAGACTATTATGTATATAGACTAATGATCACATCTCATGGATCATGGATAAGAAGTTATCAAGTCTTAAACATAGGTATGAATATTAGGAGAATATTTATACTGGATTGACCCGCTATGAGAATACTATATAGAATATTATACAAAGTGTCATAAGTTATTCTCGTGGTGATAGTGGTGTATACCACCCTTTGACCTGAAACCACTATGGACCCTAGATGTAGAGTCGAGTACTTTATTGTTGATCAAACATTGTCTATAACTGGATGACCATAAAGATAGTTGATGGGTACTCCACGAAGCATGTTGAGGGACATGAGTGACCTAGATGGAATTTTCCCATCCTGCATAACAAGATAAATGTCTACGTGCCCAATATTGAACTGGACAAGGATGACATGGTCTATGCCTTGTGTTCAATATAGATATAAGGGGAAAAGGGTAATTGTACATATAAGTAGTATCACAAAAGGATTTGTCAAATCATATGACATTTTCGTGTCTTAGGTAGCAGTGATGTGTTGCTAGATACCGCTCACTGTTTATTATGTTAAATACGTGATTTAATATAATTTCCAATGTCGCGAAAACCTACAGGGTCACACACAAAAGGATGGATTGATGAGAGATAGAGTAAATAAGGAACACTGTAAGGTATGGTGCACTTAAGTGAATTGTAGAACATCGTAAGGTAGGATGTACTTAAGTAGAATATGAAATATGGTAAGGTACCACACGCTTAAGTGATTTTGGTATATCATAAGATATGGGCCACATACACTTTAGTGGACTTTTTAGCTTGCATCCCACACAAGTGGTTCTATAAATAGAACCCTTGTGCAGAAGCATTTATTCAGATGAAATTTTGTTTCTCTCTCTCACTTAAAGTCTTCATTCGTAGTAGCTAGCACTGAGACTAAAGGAATTTGTTCGTGTGGACTGAGTAGAGGCGTTGTCACCATTCAACGTTCGTGATCACTCCTTAGATTTGCATCAAAGGTTTCAATCGTCACAAGAGGTAACGATTATATCACTGATCATGCCCATTCGTAAGGATCACTAAAGGAGAAAAAATTTAATTTCCGTTGCGTTTTGGATCGCCAATCTCCTTCAAACCCATTGGTTAGGCGATCAATATCTGGTAGGGGATAAGGGTCCTTGGGATAGGTTGTATTGAGATTAGTGAAAACCACACATATGCGTCACTTTCTTATGCTTTGTTCATTAGAAAAAAATTGGCTAGCCATGTTGGATATTTTACTTCTATGATGAAGTTGGCGCTTGCTAAATTATTCACTTCTTTATTGATGGAGAATCTCTTTTCCTCGCCAACCTTTCACTTTCTTTGAGACACTAGTCTCATATTGAGGTCGATAGCGAGGTGATGACACATCACTCGGGTATTTATGTTTACCATGTCAGAGGAGGTACAGGCGAACATGTTATTATTCCTTCTGAGTTGGTCGACTAGTTCACACTTTTCTACTCCGAAAAGTGAGGTGCCTATATTTGTTATTTGGTGACTCAAAGGCCCTATCTGAACCTCCTTCAGATATTCCGTGGGCGTGAGTCTCTCGTTCTCCACACCTAGTCTAAGATCACAACTCGTGAATTTGTGTCTTGCGCCTTGGAAAGAGGGGAAATCTTGTAGGAGACATCATTTTTCCTCATCGTCTAGCTTCTCTGATAACATTCTTAGGTGCTCTTCTGGTCTCCTCGAACCATTCCAACTCACCCGTTAGATAAAGGGTATTTTTGGTTCAGGTACTAGGTGGATATAATTGTACCTAACAAATTTATCGATGGCCTTCCAAAGGACGATGTTATAGGGCGACAAGGCATCCATCACCAGTTAATTGACTTCGATCACCTTGGAACTATCTCATACGCCGCAGGTCGTTTCAAGGGTTATGTGGCCTCTTACTTGTACCTGCTCGCCTAACAAGCCCACTAGTGAGTCCTAGAATGCCTTAATATTGTCAGAATCAAGTTGGAGCTTTTGGAAGGTGCTTCATAATAGGATATATGTCGAGCTTCCAGAATCTATCAAGACTCGTTTTATATCCCAATTATCGTATTGCAATACGATGACCATGTGGTTGTTGTCATGAGGGTAGACACCAATGGCACCTCTGCTAGAGAATATGATTCTAGAACTCGGCCCTCTCAATGTGGCTTTGGAGAAGTCGGGGATATTATGTTTGCAACCAACACCTACTTGACGTATTTTCTCCGGGAGGAATTGGAACTTCCACGTCGCTTAAACCTCCAACAATGATGTTGATCGTGACACTTGGATCTTTCTTGAACATTTTTTTAGAGAAAGCGGTAAAAATGGTAGTAATATCGGAAGGTGTGGCCCATGTTAGTTTTTTCAGGGTCCCAAGGTGAGCGTCATTGTACTTGTCAAAAAAAGTACAGATACGTAGCAACCTTTAGCTAATAAGGATTGTCAGAGGTTGTGATATTTCTGTGAGGTTATAGCAAGCTCACGAGGGTGAGAAGCTCTGTTTTAGGGGTATTTTCTGTTAATATGAGATTTTCATTTTCAACCTTGAGGTTGAGGTATTTATATAAATTTATGGGTCTGGATTTAGCATTTCTCAAAAATAGTCATCATCCATCCTATTAATGAAAGTGGATTGTTGATTCCCTATTAGGAAGACGTGGATCATTCTCTGACTCCTTCTTTGCACCACCTATGACCATGACACATTACCGTCCACATTTTCCAACTTTAGAGGAGTGGTATGTGTCACAAACGATGTCTTTGAGGCATGGATGATATCATCATGTCATCCCACGTGGGTCTTTTCAAATATATCACTACAAAGATAGTTTTCAAAAATACTTCATAAAATTAAATAATTAAATAAAATTTATTATTCTTAATTTTCAAAATTAAGAAATAATATTATAAAACTAAAGCAAAGTCCATAGAATATTCTCAATTGTGAAATTCATCATATGTGTCTTGAACATATGTGTCTTGAACGGCTCCACGTTTATTTATTTAATTATTATTTTAAAATTGTTGATTTATAAGTATAAATAATTTATTTATGTTATTATATTATAATAATATTAAAAAACTATTACTTAGAGATTAAGTCTCTAAATCTTAAACTAACAATTCATGTTTATTTAATTCAACTAACATATATCATATATTAGTTCTACCTCACTTATTTAACTCATCATATGTGTTTTTAAATGGCTTCACATTTATTTATTTAATTATTATTATTATAAAATTATTGATTTATATGTATAAATAGTTTATTTATATTATTATAATATAGTAATATAAAAAATTAGTTTAAAGATCAAATCTTAAACTAATAATTTATACTTATTTTAGCTCAATTAAATATCAGTTTGACTCCTTCAGCGATATTCCAGATGTTCTAGTGATTTTGGTGGAAGCAACTAATTTTCACTCAACTAAATATCAATTCAACTCCTTCAACGATATTCCGAGTGTTCTAGTAGTCTTGGTGAAAACTGATAAAACTAGTTTTAGGCCCTCATTATAATATATATATATATATATATATATATATATATATATATATATATATATATATATATATATATATATATATATATATATATATATATATATATATTATATATATATATATATATATATATATATATATATATATACCAATTGCTTAACACTAAAAGTTATAAGCCCTTTGAAATATAACACAATAGATCAAAATCAAACATGTGCTTACCATAACATTAGTTGCACTGGTTTTTGCATTTCCTATGTGGCTCTTCCAAGAATATATATATCAATTAAACTACCTCATTAACCCTAACAGATTTCTAAATAGATTTCACATTGTCATCACTTTAAAGATCTATTTTTTTTTTCATGTGTAAATTTTTGTACTCATGACAAAAAAGTTAGGTATTATAACTCATACCGACCAACTTATACATTTTTATTTTAATATTTAATAATTTATTAATGTTTTAAATTTTGAATATTTTTAATACAATTTAATTTATGAATAATTCTATCTAATTTTTTTGAAGCGGGTAATTAAGAATTCACCTAACAAAAAAAAAGTTAGAAAAAGAGAGGAAGAGAAAAGAAATTAGAGTTGAGATTTTCTAAATTTTATATCTAAAAGCTATTAACTTAGATATATCATTTCTTTAGGACAGCTGGACTAAAATACACTGAGTTCAAATCCATTAAGAAGAGAAAATTTTACCTCGTACTCCTACAATTGTACCCACATTCTATAAATAATTTTTTTTATCAAAATACCCTCATATAAATAGGATATATTTTTCAGAAATAGAAGTTTTTCCATTTGCGCTTGAAGACTTCCGGAACAGACATTTTTGAGATTTTTTGATATTGTAAACCGGAACACTAAGAGTAAGTCTTCCGGTTCACATATTGTATACCGGAACACTTATCTGAAGTCTTCCGGTTCACTACATTTTGGGGGCATTGAATCGGAAGTCTTTTAGAAAGTCTTTCGTTTGATTGGTTGTGTACCGGAACTCTTTCTTAAAGACTTTCAGTTTAGATGAACTAAACCGGAACTACTTTAAGTGTTCCGGTAGTCAACCTTGTTTTTTTCGACACCGGAACTCTTCTTTGAAGTGTTCCGGTGCGTCTTTTTTTTTAATTTTTAATTTTTTTAATATTTAATTATTTTGTTATAATATTTTTTTGTAGTGGTTCGAAGATGAGGTGCAGATGGTAGGATTTCAGACCGCAGTTTAGACCGGGGCGCATCTTCATCTGCAGTAGAGCCGGCTGGATATCCAGGAGGGTCGTATGATACGTCTCTTTTGGTGAAGTACGAGCATCATGTTGCTCGCCATTTATGGTTTGGTGAGGTAAATAAATGGGATATATTTGAAAATGAATAATAGTTGAATACTTTATATTGTGTTTTCTAATATGTGTTTTAATTGTTTTTAGGAAAGAGATCCAAAGAAAGAGTTAAAGGTTGTTGGACATGGACTGAAGCTGACATCTAGGGTTCCACTGGCTCTTCCACAACAGGTGGAGAGTTGGGTATCTAGATCTGGTTTATCTTCACTTCAGAGAACTAGTCTGAACAAGATAGACACAAATCTTGTCTCTGCATTTGTGGAAAGATGGCATCTAGAGACATCTTCATTTCACATGTCGTTTGGTCAAATGAGCATTACTTTGGATGACGTCTCATGTCTGCTTCACTTGCCCATCAGGGGTGTCTTCTGGAGTCCTCAAGATGTCACGGAAGAGGTAGCTGTTGAACTTGCTGTTGACTACTTAGGAGTGTCACAGGGTGAGGCATAATCACATGTTCGTAGCTGCAGGGGTTCGTATTATAAGTTTGAGTGGTTATACGATTTATTCGTACATCATAGAGCTGCTTCCAGCTGGGCATATGCGACCAGAGCATATCTGTTGATGTTGGTGGGTTCCACCATTTTTGCCAATAAGACCTTTACACTTGTCGAGGTACGATACCTCCTACTGCTTACGGACTTAGATAGATGTTCAGGATATAGTTGGGGAGCAGCTGCACTAGTTACCTTATACAGATATCTTGGAGATGCGTCCATGTTCAGTTGCAAACAGCTCGGTGGATATCCTACTCTCCTACAGGTATATAATTTAATTTATTAAGTGTTAGATTCATTTTGTAAAATATGTTAACTTAATTTATTTTATTTATTATATTTTTATTTTGTAACAGTGCTGGATTCACGAGTACTTTCCAACTGTTGGAAAAAGAAGGGAGAATTGGAAACCAGCTGATCATTGTGGTCTTCCTCAAGCGATGAGATGGTCCTATAGGCAAGGAGTCCTGAAGGTTGATGATTTACGACCTATTTTGGACAAGCTGACACCTGCCGACGTCATATGGCATCCATTTGAGGATCATAGAGCATGGCGTCAGTTTGATGAGTTATGTCTCTACAGGGGGTGTTTGAAGTGGGGTGACACGGTTGTTCCATACTTGCCTGACAGATGTTTACGTCAGTTCAGGTATAAGCAGTATGTTCCATCCCCACCTTTTGATTGTATGATGGCGACTGATATTAATGTTGATTGGATTGGTTACAATTAGAGCGTTATCGCTGTGATCCGTCCAACTACCCTGGCCACCATTCCATCTGATGTAGAAGATGGTTATCTGGAGTGCTATTATTGTGTTTCGCATCCACGGTTGATCCCTCCCCATCGTGACGATCCAAGAGAGGTACCAGTTCTTGTTTATGACGTCGGACCATCTGAGCCTGATTGGGCTCGTGTGTCTACATTGATTCATCATTATCTGAGACAGGTTAATGCCGAAGAGGAAGATCCACAGTTTGTTGATTTATTTGAAGCTTTGCATATTTCTCGTTCACATTGATTTATGTATTAAGTTTTAGAACTGAATATAATAGACATAATATAAAATTCATGTTTTGATTACATATTCATGTTTTGAGTACATATTCATGCTAATATAAGCGTAAGTAATTGTCAATGTTGTAGACGTCCTGCAAATCCTAACATCCAAGACGTTGTTGTATGAGAACGAAACTTCTTCCAATCTAATGTGACCGGTGGCAACGGAAACCCCTCTTTCATGTTAACCTGATAAAGTAAAATAATTAAAATATTAAGTCATATAAAATATTAAGTGAAATAATTAAAATATTAAGTCATATAAAGTAACTTGTCATACAAAATACGTACCTGAACCCAATGATTTTGGTTAACAAAATCAATGCAATAAATAGAGACATTTGGTGAATGTGAACTTGTCATAGGAAAGAAAGTCATGCACGGATTGCCTAAACAGACAAGTACAACATTATAGCGATTCGCTATCAAGTAACCCATATCTGGTAGAGTCAACCATTTTTCAGGTGGCTATGAACCAAAGGATTCTATCATCAAAGGTTCTCTCACTTCTGGCAACCGATTAGAAAATAACTTGTCATACAAAGTTGACATATCCTTGTCTATCATTTCCAACCCCAACTCTCTGCGAACCATTGACCAACCATCCTCACCATATCCATGCAATGACGCAGTGACTCTAAATCCACAATTACCATCCGATTCAACATTAACTACGTCTTCAATGTATGACCTAATATGATTAGGAAATTGAAGAGTGAATTGTGGTTGCTTCTTTGATAATTTTAACTTCTTCTAAGTTTGTGATGGTTGAGATTGTCTTTGTGAAGATTGAGATGCCTTATCAACATACTCATGATACGAAGGGTCCCTATAAACATCATATTCTGCTGGTTTTTTCCCTTTCTTCTTCACTCATCCTTTGGTTTTTAGTTTCTCGGGTGGTGGACACAATGGAGTCATTGTTGGGTATGCTAGTTCACATACCCTACTCTTTAATGTCCTTTTCTCAATAACATCTAATGACCTAAATCGTTTCCATAATTCATCCATTGCACAAGTCATATCCACCTCTGATCCATCATTTGCACCTACCTCTAACTCAACTTCCATAGTTAGTTTCCTCCAATGAACATGAACAACATCTATGGGTATCAGTATACCACCTAGTGCGTATCTTCCTATCTCACAAGCACAAGGTAACCCATAAGATGTTCTAAGAGTACAACCACATATTTTCCTGTTAGTTCCAACATAATCAACTCTCAATAACTCTTCAGCAATACGTCTCAAAGCAGCTCGAGATACGGAACCACGCAAATAACCATAAAAGGGACTTATGTGCGCGTGCTCAACTTCGTAAAAACTCTTTTGAAATGTCTTATGTGCGCGTGCTCAACTTCGTAAAAACTCTTAAGAAGCTCTAATGTTTCCCAGTTGTAACCTCAAGTTGTTATTCATAGCTTCCCAACATTTGACCATGTCACCTATACTGTTTCCTAACATCTGCTTTAACTTCCAATGAGCAGATTCAACCCTAAAAATATTGAAAATAACACATAAAAAATACAGAGAAAAAATATCACATATAAAAATAACACATAAAAAATTATAACACGTACCGATTAGTCGTTGTGTTACCCAAATGTAGCACTCGACTAATCCATGCTCCAACAAATCTATGTCTATGTGGAGTCAACCATGTGTCTTTCACATAATTAATAAATCCACTATAATCAACACATGCTTGCTCAAGTTGATGCAACCGTTGACCATACTTAACCTCATCACTAGCCCAAACAACTTCCATCCATAATGTGTCTATCGTCTTTTGCAGGTCATTCACCACATGTTGTTTGCATTTGGCACCAACGTTTTTGTTAATGTGAAATCTACATAGCAAATTAATCGACCTGGGAAACACAATTTCAATTGCTTTCATCAAAGCAAGATCTCTATCTGTCAAAATCACTTGTAGACACAAGTCTTTCTTCACAAACAACTCTTTTAGTTTCTCCAATATCTAGCAAAAATTATCTGTCTGCTCAGACTCCATATACGCAAATGCAACAGCAAAAGTCAACTCGGTTGATTCATGCCAACAATTTCAAACAAAGGTTGTCTATATTTGTTTGTCTTGCAAGTGTTATCCATAACTAACACAATCGGAAAAATATTCAACAACTTAACTGAATCAGGATGGGCCCAAAATATATCTCTCACAACTTCTGAGTCATCCTTTTTTCTACTCCAATACACATAGCTTGCATCCTCAATAAGCTTAAACAAATGATGTATCTCACTTCTAGGACCTCTTATCTCTTTTTGTATCACTCTCTTATGCTTGTATACTTGCGTAATCCGAGTGACATTCTCGGGATCTCGGTCTTGCAATGAAAGCAATATGTGTCTAGGTGGTATATGTTTCTTTCTCAAATCAGCGACATGTTGCTTCTCATCTTTGGTCAACCTATCAATAAAGGAATTGCCTTCTAATCTATCAGGTAAACCATGATTATGCAACCCACATTTTACATCAATCTTCCAACTAGGCCCATCTTTCGCCGGAGTCGACCTGATTTTAAATGGGCATCCACATTTCTTGGACGCACTTTGGGTTCCACTATCAGTACTCTTGTGTTTCTCACCTTTATCACAACCAAATATTAATTTGTTACTTCTCCCTCTCTTCCCTGTTTCAGTATCTGAACGACTGATAATAATAGTTACTTTATTATCGATTCCAACCTCTTTAATCCATCTGATCACCTCTTCTCGTGTACCAAATCTTTCGGTCGTTATAAACGCATCAGAAGTATCTACAGATATTTGGGAAAGATTTTCCATTCCTGCACAATAAAAAAAATTAAAAAAATTTTTTTTAAAAAATGCAAACCAGAAGTCTTCAAAAAAGAGTTCCAGAATACATAAAACACAAACCGGAAGACTTCTTCAAAGAGTTCCGGTATGTGTCACTTTGTTTACCGAAACTCTTTCAATAAGTGTTCTGAAACGTGTCTTCTTTATTAAAGAACCAAAACTCTTTCTTGAAGTCTTCCGGTTCACTACTTGGTGTATTCCGGATGTCTTTTGTGAAGTCTTCCGGTTTGGAAAAAATACATACCGGAAGTCTTTTTCCAGGAGTTCCGGTGCGAGGATGGAATGTGTAATTTTTAAAAAATTTAACTGAATGGTAAAACTGAAATGATAAATTGGTTAAAATCAATTAAGGGTAAAATTAGTATTTTTAAAAAATTGTATGGCCATGAGGCTAAACATAGGGGTACGAAGTAAAAAAAAAAATAGTTTCACTCAAAATAAGTTTTGAAAACCAATTGTCAAAATAGTGAATAACATCAAGTTTTGAGAACTTTATATCTATTCATAAAACACCATAAAAGTAATAAAAAAATGCAATTGTAATAGTAAAATTAAAATGTAAGATTAAGAGCAATAAATAGATAAAATCGTTGAACTAAAAGGGTCAAATGCCGTCTTTAAAGCATCATACTGATTCTTTATGTTTTACCTTAATAATATTTTTGTCTATGTTTTTTACCAAATAAAAATTGAATGTAACATTTTCAAGCTTAGATAAACATTTTAAAACTTCATAATGACTGCAATTATGGGCTTATTTTATCTTGTTATTCTCACCCCTTCACATTTTCAAGCATTTTGTATTCAACATTGAGGAGAGGAAAGGTTTTCTTACAAGATAAAATAAAAAGGAAGAGGGGAAGTTAATTAGATATTATGTTTTTAATTAGAGGTGAGTGTGAAGTAATTTGGCTCATGGAAGAAGAGAAGTGATTTTTAAAATATTTAGCACGCCATGCTCCCTTCAAATCCCGTTAAAACAAACAAACAAACAAGCAAAAAAAAACTAAAATAATTTTAGGCTAGGGTTGGCTTGTGTCTACTTTTTGGTTTATCCTTCCCTCCCCCAAAAGCTCTTCACCAATTTTATTCTAACTTCCAATCAAAGCCTGCCAGTGTCTCTTAAGTTGAGATGTTTCTTTTGCCAAATTTGACATGCGAACCAACCCGCTTATCAGTCAGCCGTATTGACAGCAAATTGACGAAGGAAACCCTAAATCCTAAACCATATTTGAAACCAGTCAGCCGTATTGACAGCAAATTGACGAAGGAAACCCTAAATCCTAAACCTTATTTGAAACCAGTCAGCCGTATTGACAGCAAATTGACGAAGGAAACCCTAAATCCTAAACCTTATTTGAAACAAACTACTTTTACTGTTATTATTTCACACATTCAACACGCTTATCGGTCAGCCGCGTTGAAGAGCAAACTGACGAAGTAAACCTTATTTGAAAATGAACCACTTCTACTGTTATTATTTCACACATTGTACTTTTACACTCAAATAAAAAGGAAAATTGTGATCTAGTCACTAAATGTATTTAATTTTGGTATAAGATTACCATTACTCATACTGTTTATCATCTTCACCTGCATCCTCTATGTTATCAATGACTTCTTCAATGTCATTTTGTTCTGAGAAAGTTTTTTCATCATTACCATCAGCTGGAGCTTCATGTTCCGGTCCTGTCGTGCTGCCTTGTGAGGCAGAATCAGTGGACCCTGTGGCATTAGACACGTTTTGTTGCTTGTCCATCATCCCAGACAAGGCTAAACTAGGAGACCATTCAAGAACATCATCAATGATGTTAGATACTCTCTTCTGATACCTGCAAAAAGGCCAAAGCAACAAATTGTAATGTCTAGAAAGAACAGCTCCAAGTAGTTTTCCCTTGATAGGGTTTCATAGATCCAACCAAATAGGAATTTAAGCTCTGATAGCAAGCCCGATTATTCTCTTTGGAAGGCTATAAATACGTTCATAATGCTGAGAACTTACCTTGCTCTTGCAGCTTCATCAGGTGCATGATGCCTCAGCAGTAATATGAACAGCACAGCCACCACAGAATAGAAAATCCTCGTCGTCCACTTAGGCCTTTCCTCTTCATCTTTCTTTGGCCAAAATCTGAAAAACTCTCGCAGTGGTGCTTCCTCAACGCTGATGTTAGGGAAAAACCAGACCCGCTTTCCAATAAGAATATATAGAACACCAAATATTGCACCTCTTACTACAGGGTTAAAAAATTACTCGTGAGTCCCAAAAAAAGGGTACATAATGCATTTATCAAGCAGATTTACACATGATTGACAACAACTAATCGTTACCTACTAGGTGCACATGATAGACAACAACTAATCTTTATGTACTAGGTGCACATGATAGACAACAACTAATCTTTATGTACTAGGTGCACATGAAGTTTAAAAAGAGCATTTTTTTAAAAACCACCAAATTCAATTTCCTCTTTCTTTCATCATAAATATTAATATTATTTAGGATGAAAACTACAAATAACCTTACATACTCAAAATCTATGCAAACCTCTCTAAAGCTACAGAAAACCACTGGGAAAACCACTGGGAAAACCAGCACAAGCCTCCTCAGGGTAGGGTTGTCACTTCTCACAAACATCTCCAGTTTATGGAAGGTCTTAGACAAATCATAATAATCTAGAGTAGTCATGAAGACAATAATCTTTTATTATTATATTTACCCTCATGGATAAACAATTAAACATCCTAGAGATCAAACTAAAATTCAATTTCCTCTACTAAGGGAAGAATCTCTAAAAAAATTGTCATGATAGATTGACCTCAAATTTCCTAATTTAAAGGGTTTTTTCTCCTTCATTCATTATTAAATATTCATCGGAGAATGAATAAATGTAGTTATATACAGTACTGCAACATATAATTGGCTTGAGATATGAAATTTTGCAACAGTCCATAAGGATACTTATATACAGAAGTGAAGAAATTCGGTAAGAGCAATTGAACAATATGGAAAAAGAATAGCTTACTCAATAGTAGAGAGAAGAAGACAATAAGGATCCAACCGCATGAGTAAATTACTAAAAGCTTGCAGCTAGTAGGATACACGGGAAATAAGCAAATAGCCAACGTTAACACGGGCCAGAAAAACGATAAGAGTGTCTGCCAAAGTGGATGGCGTTTTACAAATGCCCATGCATAAAATGTGTCATTTTCGGAAAATACTTGTTCCTGACAAAGATAACCAGACTGTGTTAGAATCAAACATAAAGACAAACCCAAACACTTAAACTACGGCAGATTAAAAAACCAGACAGCATGCTGTGATACTAACTTAGACCATGCAACAGATAAAATTGCTTACAGGGAAAATTTCCAAATGGGCAGGCCATGTAGACAGCTTTTTCTTCCCAGGACGGAGAGTTTTTACAACACGATCACAGCGCACTAAAAGATTCTTTTCAAGTAAAATGTTGGCAATGTCCTCCGTTTCTAAATTCCTATCTGATTCCAGAATGCCTTTGACCTCTGGATGATTTTTCAAGAAGTTCACAAAATCCTTCCCTCTGAAATACTCAACCCGCGTCTCTTGTAGAACAGCCCATCTAGAAACCAGCTCCTTATGGTCTCTCACCTTCTCAGCAAACACCTGATACACATCCTTCTTCACAGCTTGCTTCTGTAAACAAAAACATCACAACAACAACAACAACAACACAGTCATAATATAACACAGACAACTTTTGCATGTCACATAAAAATTAAACAGCCCAACAAATAAACAAATACAAATCTCAATTTTTACATAGTTCACAAAATGATCAAGAGCAAAGGGGATATAATATAATAAAGGTTTAAGAAAATAAAAAAAAACTTCATGAACCCTAGATTATTTACATCTAAACACACAAACACAACAGATCAATTGTCATGTCAATTAGAACTATACTTCAATTTCAAGTTCCCAAATTAAAAAGACAGCCGCGAAAAAGAAAAAAAACTTCAGCAAAAATCCTATCTAGAATAACAAAATGGCATGTAAAAAAAAGCTCAAAATACGATTATCACACAAGAAAAGAACAGTTTTTTAACCAGAGTTGTGTGGTATCAAAGTTCCAATCGCAAACTACTGAAATAAAAACTGCTAAAACCAAAGAAAAAAATGAACGAAATTGAAATTTCGATCTAAAATTGTTCTAAGCTACGATAATGGAGTAGAAAAGGTAATTAGATGAATTAAGTAGAGAATCAGTGCAAAACGGAGACATTAGAGGTGAGGAATTGGAAACCCTAGAGAGAGAAAGGGAGAGAGAGAAACCCTAGGAGGGGCGTCGGAGGTGAGATCTGGTGCGGAGGGGCGTCGCACGCGTTTCTTCTCTGCCGCGCCTCCCGATGACTTCTTCATATTTTGAGTAGCCTATGTTTTCTCTCTATTTTTTTTCTTCTTTTTAGTACAAGATTCAAGTTACATTATACAGATATTTTATTAATATTTTTATAATATATCTTCTTATACAATTATTAGGTAATAAAGATTTGATTTGTACGTACCAACAAAAATAAAGATTTCATTGAAAACCAAAAAAAAAAAATAAAAAAAAAAAATCATTTCTAAAATTAAACTTTAGTTTTAGATTCAATTTTGGATAACTAGTTAAAGTTTAATTGATTTTCAGATATTCAAATTATAAATTAACTTTTTATTTGCTAATATAATAAAAGTATTATTAAGAGATTTAAAATAATATATAATATATAATATATTAAAAATTAAAATTACAAAATTATATTAGATTTAAAACAAATATAATATTAAACATAAATAAATTAATTAAATTAATAAATAATACTAAAGCAAACTAATATCAACAAACAAGAAGTTGACGGAATTAAAATATTTGGCTTAAATCAGATTTAAAATGTTATTCCCTCCGTTCATTTTTAAGTGTTATCTTTTTGACTTTTTATCAATACCAAGAAAATTAATCATTATTGTTACTTTTTAAATAATAATTCTCATTTTATCTATAATACCCTTAATAATATCCTACCTTCATTTTACTTTTTCTCTCTGTAATAATTGCATAGGGATAATTTTGACAAAAGTGCATTTAATATTATCTTGAATTCTATAAATGACAATTAAAAAGAAATAAAAATTTATCAAGAAGTGACACTTAAAAAGAAACTGAGGGAGAAATACAAAATTTAATCTAATCCTAACAGTTTTAATAAAAGAGAATACAAATACGTCTAAAATTATTTTAAAAATTTGTAATTTTCTTGTTTCTTTAATCAATTTAGATTGGACATTTATAATATACTTGTTATACATTTTAAGATTTAATTTATATAGTCAAACTATTATCGTGTGGTTCAAAATCAAATTATTAATGGTTACTTTTTTTTATAAAGTGATGATTATTTATTATTTATTCTATCTTATGAAATACTCTTTTATAAAAAGTAAATGTTATATCTGACACTTTTATATAAATTAAATTAATAAAATGTAATAAATAAATAAAAAAATACCAAATTATTCTTATTAATCATTATTGTATTCGAATTAATATTAACGTAAAGTGATAAAATAATAAATTAAAAATATTAATTAGAGAAAAAATTGAAAAATTAAAATTAAAATTACATTGATAAACTAAAGTCACAAGTATTTTAAAATAAATATTCTTTATAAATGCGACACCTCAAAGGAAATATTATATTTGAGTTGTATAGTTTTTCAAAATTTGAATTATATAACAAAATAATTTCAAACTTCTAGTCAAAAAGAAAATAAAAAAATACAAAATTATTTACCATATAAAAAAGTTATTCAAACTTTCTTTAAAAAATAATGTTCATTAATTATTTAAGAAAAATTCAAACAAAAACTTACTTTTTCAAAGAAACAACAAATAAAGAAATTTACTCCTAAAAAATAAATAAATAAGAGAAAAATATATTTTTAATGGCGTTGATTTATAAATATTAATAATATTTTTTAAAATTAATACATAAATATAAATAAATGTTAACGTAACGTTAAACCAACAAATTACACTCATTTAACTCAACTAATATATATCAATCGAACTATCACTCACTCCAAAATATATATTTATATTAAAGTATGTGTATCTCATGGTGATGTATGGTTATTTTTCATAAATACAAAACATAAGAGATATTGAGGTGAGAGTAATGAATGTAAAGTTAATTATATGGTGATGTATGGTTATTTTTCATAAATACAAAACATAAGAGATATTGAGTTGAGAGTAATGAATGTAAAGTTAATTATATAAAAGGTAGATGGTAGGTTGCTGATAACCATCGAGTGAAGGTTTCTGGTTCGGTGATTATGGTTTTCCGATTACCAAAGAGGGTACTTGCAAATAGACATGCAATGGGACAGGGCGGAGATAGATTTTAGCTTCCCCGCACCCAAACTTTAATCCTAGTTAAATAGATGTTCCTCGTCCCAAATCCAATAGGGAATAAATAATTGAACTTGAAATTCATCTTGAATGGGTTCGGATATCTCCGCCTCACCCTTATCTCTGTATTAAAATTATTATTTTTAAATTGAAATAGTTTATTTTCCCAAACCAATAATCTATCTCGAACTCTAACAAACAATCATTAACATACATAAAAAATAATAAATTAAAACAATTCTAAAAACTTTCAAACATTTATTTTAAATATTTTAAATATTTTAAATAATAAAATACAAACTAAAATACTAATATATTGTCATGTAGTGTCCCCATTATTCAAACACAAATTAAAACCGAGTCAAAGCAGATTTTTCTTGTCAAACTTGGGACGTGTGCTTGCGGTTACACGTTTTATTGTCATGTAGACATGCAAAAGGTTAGCACTTTAACGCTTAAAGTAATATTTGAAAAACGTGGAACTATTACAAATGTGAGTCGGAGAATAAACGGGTGTGACTTACGGCCACGCTTATATATAAGAGACGGTTAGAATCGTTATTAGTTTGTTAGGAGTGGAGTATGGGCAACCGTTGGATGTATATCAATGGTAGAGATGGAAGGAAGGTCGCGGTCTTATGTGGTGTCCAAGGATGAGGGTCCACTATACACAGTGGTAGGGGTATTCATGTGTAATTTTTTCTAGGGTTTCATACAAACTAGTAACTTCAATTTTTGTAAAGATTCATAAGTTCTACACTTATCTGATTTCAAAGATTGATTTCTAATATCAGTTATTTCTGAAGTTGGGTGTTCTTAATATATTAAAGGGGAGAACCCCAATACATTTTTGTTATTTTTCTTGTCGCTTTCGTCTCGTTTATTATTATTTATTGAGTCTCTTTCATGATTACACATCTCTGAATCGAGTTTTGAAACAATTTGTTTTTAGCATGCATAAGTCAATTGTTATTTTTGAGTTTAATTATGATGCTTTTAGTTAATTGGTTGAGTTATTGGAACAAGAACCATATGTATTTTTTATTCAAGTTAGGTTGAAAATAAAATCTCAGAGTATTTTAAAAATCATGAAATTTTGAGATTTTGTGTGCATGATTCGAATCATGTACATATCTTGACTCAAATCAAATTGAACATAGGCAAACCAAAGTTTTTCAAACACTCTAACTCGATTCAGACTTTTAACTTGATTCGAATCAGGCAACTTTGTGACTCGAATCACAACATGCACTTGACTCGAATCAGACAGATTTGGGTCACCTCTGCTTCATTTGATTCGAATCAGACTTTACACTCGACTCGAATCATATAGTTTTTCATATTTCTTAGTTTGTCTCTGTTCAAATTGACTCAAAATAGCCTTTGTACTTGATTCAAATCATGAGCCTCTCTAACTCGAATCAAAGTTATAAGGTGATTTGAATCACACGATAAATGGGTCAAATTCTTTATGTTTTCTTATTCCACTTCACTTGCTCATTTGACTCAAATCATGAAATGTTCTTGACTCGAATCTAACTAACTTTTTTCGTCCATTTTTGTACTTAATATCAGGCACATATAAATTCATTTTGTCATCTCATTTCAAATTAACAACTTAAAAAATTTCATAATCTACATTGTGATTTTGTGAAATCAATACCCTCTCATTTTTGAAAACTAAAAAACTCTTGCAACATAAATTATTTCATCTTCAACCTCTAGTTTTGATTTTAGATCTTGGTAATAAGAGATTTATAATTGGTTAGTGGATACGATTACTTGAAATTAATCATTCTTAGAGGTTTGGTAAGGTTTTTTCATGAAGCTTGCAAGATTGAGGTTGTTGTTATTGGTGCTGACAAAAATCTAGTGAAAAGAAGGAGGTTCTTCTCCCCAGGTGACCTTGGCAGTGACTGTGTGGAAGGCTACGGACAATATGGAGTTCTTCTCAAATCTTTAGATAGTACATCACTCAATAAATCGGTGGGATCAAGGGGTGTTTCCACACACGAAGACTGTGAATAGATTGGTGAAGCTGGAAGATTCAAGAAGCACGAATCAAGTATAGATTACGCATAAGAGTTTAGCATTAAGTTGTATACAAGTCAAGATCCAAATAGGAGATTTATTTTTCTCAGCATTGTTATGAATTAGTGATTATATGAACCCTTGCAATATTTTTCAAGATAAAAAGGAACAAAATAGGTTCCAATGGGAAGCCATTGAAGAATGGAGTAGGCAAAGCAAGGACGAAAATTGAACCAGTATACATCTCTCTCTCTCTCTCTCTCTCTCTCTCTCTCTCTCTCTCTCTCTCTCTCTCTCTCTCTCTCTCTCTCTCTCTCTCTCTCTCTCTCTCAATCTTGCATTTAATCTTCGTAGGATAATTGCATAATTAGGTTATCAATTCTTAGTGTAGTTTATTATTTATTCAAATGGTAATAATTTATTACATAAGGTTAGGTTTTGTTAGGATTGGTACCTAATTGAGCTTTAATGGTGATTAAATTATGGAAAACTAGTTATGTTAGAATCCAATATTAATTAGATCAATTGTGCATGACACATCTCGTGTAATCTACAATTACTCAATTAGTCATTGTCTTTGAATAATCTGTGAATTTTGTATTTGTCAACATGGTTGAATTTCGATAAAAGCATAAGTCTATATTTTCTCTTTAAGACTTCCGCGTACAATTTTGAAAAACCTTTGATATTCTATTTTTGGAAAATCGGGCGAATTATTTGTATAAGGGTCTACTCACCCCCCCCCCCCCCCATATTATTTCTCTACTCTATATTCTCACCCAACAATTGACATCAAGGTTGATCTTTTGATTAAGTCTAATCAACCCAAAAGTTTGACAATATGGCAGACGATGATGATCCAAAGGGAGCATATAAAAGAGCACATGTTTTTAAAGGCGAGAAATATGTTTATTGGAAAGAGAATGTATATGTACATTTATTATTAGTTGACAAAAATCTACGGGTAGTCGTCACTAAAGGACCTTATATTCCTAAGGGCGACAATGATGTTGTTAAACACCCAAAGGACTGGACATGTAATGAAACCAAACAAGCTTCATATGATTTGAAAATGAGGAACATGTTTATCTTAGCTTTAAGCGTGAAAGTATTCTATTTAGTTTCACATCATAAGAGTGTTAAAGGTATGTGGGACGCTCTCCAAACTCTCTATGAGAGAATGGACGACATCAAGGATTCTAAGATCGACATGTTTATAAAGGAGTTATAATTATTCTGTATGGAACCCAGAGAGTCTATAGATTATAGACAGACTAGATTCCTCCATTTAATCAACAAACTACACAATTCGGGAAAAACCTTTTCTAACAAAGATTGTGCTAACAAAATATTAAGGCCTATGTGCAGGTAGTTTCAACCAAAAGTTACATCTATAAAAGAATATAATGATCTTAGTACTTTGGACATCACAAAGTTATTTGGGAAACTAGTCAAGCATGAAAATGAACTGAAATGACTTGCGCATAGCAAAGTAAAGTCGAAAAATAAATAGAAAGGTAAATAAGATAAAAAAAAGGATATTTCTTTGAAAGCTTTGTCATCTAAAGGGATAAGTCAAAGGAAGAAAGTGATAATTATGACAAAGAATCTCCTAAAGAAGTGGATATAGGTTTATTTGTTATACAATACAATAGATACATGAAAAGCAACAAGCTCAAGCATTTCGACAAAAGGTTTGGTAAATTTTAGAAATACTCACCCGCATAAAAGAGAACACAAGAAAAAGGATGATGACATTACATGTTATGAGTGAGGAAAAAATTGGGGCATTATAAAACTACTTGTTTAAGCCTTATCAAACATCATAAAAACAAAGAGAGGGGAGTCTACAAGATGAAAGGCAAAATGGACAAAGGTCATAGAGCATGTATTGCATGGGAAGAAGATGGTGAGAACTCCTCCTCAGATTCTTGCTCAAGCTCGAATGACGAATCTACCAACCTTTGTTTAATGGCACGTAAGAAAGGTGAAAGCTCATAGGTATACACTTCTAATCCTGATAATGAGTACTCATATAGTGAATTTATGAAAGTGTTTGATGATATGTATGTGGATTCTATAAATGCTTTCAAGAAAATTTCTCTCCAAAAAGAAATGATTCTAAAACTTGAAAATGAGATAAGTGATCTTAATAGCGCTTTGGATTCCCTTAAGAAAGCATATACATCTCTATTTGAAGAGCGTTCTAATGTTTCTGACATTTTAGTTGAAAAGATAGAGAGAGTATAGTGCGTTACTTGTACAACTTTAAAACTTGAAATTGAAAATCTCAAAGGACAATTAACACATGCTATTTCACTATATTTTACTAGTTCTAGTTCTTAAGTGATAGAGGCACCGATTTTAAGAAAAATCCTCATGTCACTAGGAGAAATAGAAAAATGATTTCATCTAAAGTTATTTGTCATTATTGTAATGACAAGGGTCGCATTTTCCCTCTTTGTCATATTATGGATGTTAAAGTTCCTAATGGTAAAATGGCATGGATTCATAAGTGTACCTCAACTAACCCTAAAGGACCCACTAGTTGGATACCTACATTTCCTATTTGATTGTTTGCAGGAAAATCTTGTTTTCGCAAAAAAGTTATGGTTCATAGATAGTGGATGTTCAAGACATATAACAAGAGATGCTTCCATGTTCATCAAGTTCGACGAGAAGAAACGTGGTCACGTCACGTATGAGGACAACACAAGAGGGGGAATTTTAGGTGAAGGTATTGTGAGAATCCCTCCATAATCACCATTGAAAACGTGATTTTAGTTAAAGGGCTTAAACACAACCTACTTAGTATTAGTCAATTATGTGACAAAGTAATATGTGGTTTTTTATACTCTAAGTTGTTTAATTAAGCATAAGGCATGTATGACCTTTTGTTTAAGAGTTATATGATTAATAATGTCTATATGCTTGATCTAGATGACGTGTCAATGCATGAAACTAATTACTTAGTCGCCAAGGATGAAGATTCTTAGTTATGGCATAAACGCTTAAGTCACGTGCATTTCGACTTGATCAATAGAATAACATTCAATAATCTAGTGACTAGTCTTCCTAAAATTAAAATTTTAAAAGACAAATTATGTGATGATTTCCAAATGGGAAATCAAACAAGAGTGTCGTTTAAATCAAAAAAGGTTGTTTCGACATCAAAACCTCTCGAGCTTATCCACCTAGACTTGTTTAGCTATTCGTGAACAAGAAGTTTATGAGACAATTATTACGGATTTGTGATTGTTAATGACTACTTTAGATTTACTTTGACATTATTTCTAACCCATAAAAGGATGGAAGTTTTGAAACTTTCATTAATTTTGCTAAGCATGTCCAAAATGTTTTTATTTTGAAAATTATCACACTCCGTAGTGATCACAGTGGTGAATTTGTTAACCATAATTTCCAAACGTTTGTAATGATTGGCTCGGACCATGATAAGTAAAATGAGCTTACCTAAGTACTTTTTAGCGAATGCGATTAATACCACATGTCATGTCTTAAACAGGATGGTCATTCGACCCATCATAGAGAGGACACCCTATGATGGTAGGAAACCATACATTTCTTACTTTGGTATTTTTGTTGCAAATGTTTCATTTTAAATAACGGAAAGGACAATCTTGGTAAATTTGATGCTAAGTCCGATGAAGGGATATTCTTAGGGTACTCATCTACAAGTAAAGCTTATAGGTTTTACAATCATTGAACAATTTCTTAAGAAGAATATATTCATGTTGAATTTGATGAGTTCTCACCACAAAAGACAAAGAAAAGGTATTTGTTTTGATATTTCATGTGTGATAATGGAGAAATTGATCAACGATGAAACTCCCAAAGAGGATCCTCCTTCTTCATCAAAGGATTAGGATATTAATGAAGATGAAAAGGGAATTTTACATGAGGATTACAAACAAGATACCTCGAACCAGCTACCTCAAGATTGTGCGGTCGCAAAAGATAATCTATTATATCAAATTCTAAGAGATATCTAAAGAGGTCGTTGTAACACCCTGATTTTTAATCGAGTATTTTATTTAATTATTGGTGTATTTTATTCGTTATACTTGAATTTTCGGTGGTTTTCGGTGCATATGAGTATTTTGATCATTTAATAATTATCGGGGTTATAGAGTTGGCGAGCACAAAAATAAAATAGAATTATTGGGGTAATTTAATTATTTTGTAATAAGTTGAGAGAGTAGAAAATTAAGCAATTTTAAATATTTATTTAAATTAAATATTTATTTAATTTAAATAATAACTTATGGAAAAATTAAGAATGGGGGAGAAATTAAAGTTTTCATAAAATTGGAGGGTTAAGGTGTAATAATGAAATATTAAGGGGAAAGTAGAGAATTATCAAAACCTAATTAGGTTATTTAAATAGAAAAGTTGGAATTTGAGAAAGGCGGATACATAGAAAATTTTGAGAAATGGGGAAGCGACTAGGAAACCATAAGGAGAGCTCTAGGAAGGAGAAGTAGTAGCTTAAACAAGAAACTCTGTAATTCCAAGATAAGAGGGGATTGTGTTATTGATGGGTGAATATCAACACCTTATGGTAATGTAATTTTTTCCTTATTTCCTACAATCTGTGTAATTTTGGCCAAATAAAATTTGTGCGAAACCTTTTTGGTGTGATTGATGAATTTGTTTGTATGTATGAGTTACTCCAAGATCTAAAGGAGATTTGGGATAAATCCCCTATGATCTCTAAAGTGTTGTTCGTTGTAGGTTTACAAAACTTGTTGATTATGATGATATTGTATGAATTTGTGCATATGTGGTTGTGATTATATTTTAGAGTTGGAATTTCGTCGGAAAATTCAATCGACTCTTTTTGGGTTATTTGGTTTTCCCAAATTTTCTGTCTGCAAAACTGTAATGTGTTTTCCCTATTTTTCGCAGAACTGTAACCATTTTTTTTCAAAAAAAAATCCCCAGATCCCGTAAAACATTTTTTTCAAAAATAAGAAAAATTTGCAGAAAATCAAAAATCGGGACTTTTTGAAAAAAACGAAAAATTGGTTTGTATGATTCAAATCAAGAACTCTTCATTTTTATTTAAAATCTATTGGTTCATTTGATTTGAATCACACCACCATCTGATTTGAATCACAACTAACTTCTCATAAAAAATTAAGTACTCAACTCAAATTACAAGTATAGCTAATTCGAATGATAGCTTTCAAATTTGAATTTTAGCGTGTGTCTCTTCAATTTTCATTCAGTGATTTCATTTCACCTTTAAACCATTTTTATGAAAAATCTCTCATTTTCTTTCATTCATATCATTTGATTCTGTTACATGTACATATCTTATTATTTACATTTTGATCATTCATTACTTCTTTTATCTACATCAAAATTATTTTCTTCATCTTGTTTTTGAAATTTTAACTCCATGTTTTTTGAATTTAAAATATTATTAAGTGTATCCTTTAATTATGTGCATGTTGACATATTTTTTATGTTCATGTATTATTTATCTCTCTTCTAATATGTTTTTGTATATGTATTAACCATTGTGTTTTCCTGTTGAATGTTTCATATCGTTCATGTGCCCATTATTGTATTTGGCATGTGTTAGATTTCGTGTATATGTGATATACCATTCTCTTTGTTGTATATTATTATTTAGTTATGTTTAACTTTATCTTCTCTGGTTATTTGTTTTGCTGCTGGTTATTTTATGTTTAACCTCATTATATATATATATATATATATATATATATATATATATATATATATATATATATATATATATATATATATATATATATATATATATATATATATATATATATATATATATATATATATATATATATATATATATATATATATATATATATATATATATATATATTTGATCTTGTCAAAAAGGGATAAGTTGTAATATGAGTCTAGATTTAATTTATGAATTTTATGCAAATTTGATATGATGCAATGTTTCAGGGGGAGCATGAAGGAAAATATTGATCACGCTTTACTTAATGCTCATGTCAACTCAATTACAGTATAAGTTTGACAAGCATAAAAAAGGGGGAGACTGAAGTTGCTTTGCCCTCTAGGACTTTGGTTTTGCTGCTTGTCTCGTATATTATCATTTATCAAATATCTCTTTCATAATTGAGCCTCCTCTAAGTTAGATCTTTGAAAATATCTTAGAACTGAGTGAAATGCTTTTTAAATGGTGTTTTGCATTGAATCATTTTTTTGCATTCATAAATCAAAATGTTTGTTTTTTAGTGTAAGCAATATGTTTTAAGTCAATTAGCCAAGTTTTTGAATCAAGAACCATATTTGATATTAATTCAAGTTATGAAATTAGAAGAATCTAAAAACAACTTTAAATTTGCAAAAAAAAAAATGAAATCTTAGGTGTGTGATTCGAATCACACATCCTATAACTCGAATCAAACGAATCATATGCTTTTAGGAATTTTTTATGCTGGCATGATTTGACTCAAAATTTACACATGATTTGATTCAAAATTACACTTGATTCAACTCACATAACTCTGAGATTTGAATCACAAATGTCATGACTCGAATCATGAAATGATATAGTACCATGTTTTCCCTTCTGTCTTGTTTGATTCGAATAAAAATTTTCATGACTTGAATCATACTTATGCTTTTACTCGAATCACACTATTCACGAGTCAAATCATAAAAATAGGTTTCTCATATGTTTTATATCTTGATCCAAATTACTTTTCCACTTGACTCAAATCATACATGTTCTTATGACTTGAATCAAACATCAATTTTCACCCATTTTATGCATAAACTCAAACACATATATAAATCATTTTCTCTCTCTCTCTATCACCATTAAATTTTCTTGATTATTGTAATGATAATCATAACTTTGAATATTTTTTTAACTTGGAAACACAAGTTCAAATAACACCTTTTCACATCTATCTTTTGCATATGAATTCATCTTCAACCTCTAGCAAGATTAACATGGCTTTAATAGAATAACATGTTGTTAGGATTTATTTGCTTATGGCAATTTCGTGATTAAAGTTTAGGTATGTGATAGATCTAGTCAATTGAATATTCTTTCTTGTGATTAATGTTATATGAACTCTTGTTATTAGATTGATCATTCAATTAATCAAATTCAATTTGAGTTGTATATTAAAATTGAATTATGATAATTGTTGAATTGCTTATTTAAACAACTTCATATTTCTCAGTTGTTGTGATTACTAATTATCGCGCCGCGAAAAATACCTAAGCGCATTGCACGCTTAAAGATACAACAGAGTCGCCACCAAACTTTATTTATTACCGAAGGAAGGCGAAAATATCGATAAAATCCAAGGGGAGAGAAATGGGTAAGGAAGTCGGTTATGCAAGGAAAAGATATTAGCACCCCTCACATCTGTTGTAATCAACGAGAACCATTTTGACCGTTCTTTGTGTGAATGAGTGTTATTATCTAAAGGTTATTTGCAAATGAGGAAAAATAAGTTTAATAACTAATATGCTCACCAAGGATTTGAACCTTCGTGCCTACGTATTCTCATAGTGTAATGAGAAAATCAAAGTTTCATAGTTCATGGTAGAAAATACAGATGTGTCAGTTATTTTTATGCAATAGTCATAATTGTATCCTAGAAGTGTGTTGATGTTAGCTGATTTTAATTCTTGGTCGGATGCTCCAAGCTTTTAGTGTGTCTGCTAAGAAAAGAATTATAACAGTTCTTTTATGAAAAAGAAATAAAATTATTTTGAAAAACATTTTGTGTCAAAAAGAAAAAGAAAGAGTTGATTGAATAGGAAAAGAAACTTACTTGAATAAGGAAAGGTGTTGTTTTGACCAAGATTGTATTGTTTGAATCCATAGAATAGGTGTCTCTGAACTAAAAAGTGTGGCGGGAACGAATAGATGGTCTGGCCAAAGAAAGAAAAAAAAAGTATAGCGGTAACCAATAAATGGTGTGGCCAAAAAGAAGAAAACAAATATGGAGGTAATCGATAAATGATGTGACCAAAGAGAAAAAAAAAGTGTGGCAGTAACCAACAAATGGTATGGCCAAAGTGAAAAAATAGTATGGCGGTAACCAATAAATGGTGTGGCCAAAGACAAAAAAGAGTATGACAGTAACTAATAAATGGTGTGGCCAACAGATTGTGGTCCAGAGGTGGGTTTCTAACCATGAGGTGATTAACCCTAAGAATATGGATGTCAAAGAATACAATGTTTGGTCCAAAGAGAAGAGAAGAGTATAGTTGATGTTGATGTTGCAGTGTGTCGTACCCCAAATTTTGATCACCTTCTCTTAACCAAGGAGTTAAATCACTAACATGTCCAAAGACCATATAAGTCATTTGGTCAAATCCCAATTACCTAGAAAGTCAAAGGGGGGCCATTTTGACTTCTTAGTCCTTCTTATAAGTTGATTATTTAGACTTTTCGAAATAACATAATTTGTAGGATTATGCTAAAAAAAGAGTTTATTATTATTAATTTTTATGAAAAATAAATAGGATTAGTAATTAAAATATTATATTATATTATTTTAAAAAAAGTAATTAAATATAAATATTATATTATGGTGTTAATTATTTAATGAAATTATAGATTAATAGTTTAGGAGTTTTTTTTAAATTAGGCTAAAATTTTAGTTATTATTTGCTATGAAAATATTTTAGCTATCTAAGTATTTAAATTATTATAAAACTATTTGTTTTTATTTAAGTTTTTAGAAGTGTCATTTTATTTTGAATGAGTGCAATGGTCTAATGAAAGATAGAACATGAGCAAGGAGTTATGAGTGCAAAAGATCATGAGTTTGAATCTCAATTTTCTCACTTTTACAGTTTTTCTCTCCTTTTATGTTTTACTTTCACTAAATATTATTTTATAATTAAAATTTTCACTTTTTCTACTTTTTATTTATTATTTTGGATTTTTTATTAATTTATTTTTAATAAATGTTATAATATCCATTCTTTATGTTTTCAATGAAAAAAACAAATCAAAATCAAAATATTTTTCTTATCATTATTATTAATAGTTTATTTTATTATTTAAATTATTTAATTTTTATTCAAATTCACAAAGCCATGAATCCATCCAGATTCATTGACTTAGGCTTTAAGAAAAAGAGAGAATCAGGTCAAATTAAATCTTTCTAAAAATAGATAATCTCATTCAAATTTTTTATCTAATTCTCCATCTATAAATAGAACAAATGTTCATGCTTTTCATTCATCCATAATTCACAAAAGTCACTCTCTAAAAGTTGTTGTTCTTCACATCGAAGAACAACAACACTAAAACCCTAAAGCCTCCCTCACCATTATCATCAATCTTTTCAAAAAGATGCGAGCAAAGAAGAAGGATTACGGGAAGGCTAAGATCGAAAAACCTAAAGGGCAAGAAGGAGTAGAAGAAAGAGGTGAATCTTACTGTTTAATCGAGGACAATATCCTCCCCATAGGTCGGTCCCCCTTACTCCCTCATTTATATAATTGTTTTGATACTTTATTTCTTGTTTGATGCATGATATTTATTGATTTATTTTTTTATTTGTTGTGGATTATGTTGCTATTGAGTATGTTTTTGTCCTAGATATGACAAAAGTTAACTGCATGTCACAAGAATTGGGTCCAAATGAGCATTCCTTTGTTCTAGGTTATTTTTGAGGTTTGCGCTGATTCTGATATTCTCGACCTCGGGCTTGTTGATTTTGTGGAGTTTGAGCATATGGAGGTTATTGATATTGATCTGGAGCGACATGTGGATATGGGTAGTGTGGCATAGGAGCCATAAGGCTTGAAATTGAGGATGGACATTTGCCATGACAACACTTACTTCTTCCTATATCTTCTTGTTGAAGCTATTTTGACATTTCTTAGTCACTGTCTGATGATTAGCAACACCATAAATCTTTCCACTCTTCAACCCATTTTCAATATGCTCGTCGATTGTTACAACATCATAGAAATTTGAGGATATATTACGACCATCTTCTCAAAGTACATTCCCTGAAGTATACCCATGAAAATATCAACCAGTTCAGTGTCAGACAACAGAGGTCGAACACGTGCATCCATTTCTCGCCATCTCTGAGCATATTCTTTAAAAGTCTCATTGGTTCTCTGAGCCTGATTTTGTAACTATAATTTGGTAGGAGCCATGTCGATATTGTATTTGTATTGTTTCAAGAATGCTTTAGACGGATCCTTCCAGGATCAGATCTTGCTACGCTCGAGGCCCATATACCAGTCAAGAGAAGCCCCATACATACTATCTTGAATGCAATGGATGAGCAATGCATCATTGTCAATATAGGAAGCCATCTTCCTGTAATACATAGTTATATGACTTCTCGGATAGTTGAGCCCTTTGTATTTTTGTATGTCTGATACTTTAAACTTTTGAGGTAAGACCATGTTTGGCACAAGACACAACTCTTTTGCATCCATGTCGTACGCGGAAAACCCCTCAATAGCCCTGATGCACCCATCTAGCAACTGATATTCAACATGCTTGCTTTGACTTGCACTAAGAATATTCTGATTGATAACCTGGCCTTGCTGATAAGCTTGAGAATTAGGAAATTGAACAACTTATGGAGTAGTTTGGACATGTGCTTGAGGATAAGAAGATTGAGGAAACATCTGAGCAGGACACATTAAACCAGGATTAACAATCTGACCATGTTGGACCTCATACGGAGCATAGGGTGCTCCGGGATAAGCAAAGGGAGATACAATAGCAGAAGGTGCCCCAGGATAGGCAAGAGGCATTCTAGATTAAAAACCTTGGTATGGATAGTGTGAAACAGGTTGAGCAACTTAAGAAGGAATTTGAACATGAATGAGAGGACCCTTATATTCAGGCTCACTTTCATCAGGTGCCTCAGCAGTTACAGGCACTGGATTCTGTTGAGGTTGCTCCTGAGGTACCTCGTGATTGTCAATGCCCACTACTTAAGGAGATAGATAGGGAAACATTCCCAACAAATAAGCAGCTTAATTACCATTAATAGTAGGCATTAGCATGGGTTTATAAGGAATGAAGGAACCCATATTAGCAGTCTAAGAAAAAAAATTGAGGCATGCCCCAGGGGTATACATCTGCATGACCACTAGGCCCCGGAATATAGCTTGGTTGATTTAGCACAGGTTGAGCTACATTCTCAACAGTTGTCTCAATGGAAGTAGAAGTGGCAACCTCTTTTTTAGTATGAAGGTACTCCATAATAATATCCACCTTGCCTTGAAACTGATTCATCTGGCCCTGGAACCGGTCCAAGGTCCCCTTATAAGTAGCATTCTCTTGTTCAACGTTAGCCGTGATTTTCTGTCTATTATCTCTTGTGAAGTACTTATGATGGAGAGTCGTCGTTTTTATGGTAGAGGAAGGGAGAGGGTGAACTTTTTTTGGTTTGTATGCATGAAATGCACATGCATGAATATATGCATATGTTATTTATATGGATGGGATGCAAATATATATGCAACATCCATTGATTCAAAGGTTCAATGATGTAATAATTTAGGTTGAAAAGTTTGGTATATACACAATGGTGCAATGATAGTATGCAACAATGTGGGTAAAGGTTCAAAATCTTCTAGATAATTTGTAAATACTTCTCGATGCAGGTTCAAAGGTATGACGTATATGATCAGTCACCATTTGCATTAAGTTTTCGTTATTAATCTGACACGAAAAAGAGGCTTTTGACACACTGTGCAAGCATTTATGATACGTTTCGAGTTAGTTTTACTTCCGTCGTTATATTTAAGCATTTTTAATCATTGTTATGTTTTACTTATATTTTAGTGATTTTATGCGTGAGATAGCTGTGTTTTTGTCCGACAGGTCCAGGTAGAAGAACCAGGGAACTCAGAACGAGACAATGTGAGATTTCGGCAAACAGAGAAGCAGAAAACCCCGGTACAGGAGGCCTGACACGGCCATCCGTGTCAGCTGACACGGGCCGTGTCAGGCAAGGGTGGACGTGTTGAAGAAAATATTAGCCTGACACGGCCACCCATGTCAGGCACCTCAAGCAACCGTGTCACCCATGCCAAGAGCGTGTCATCCAGGACAGTAGGCTGACACAGCCACCCGTGTCAGCCCAAGCCCAAAAATTTAGTTTTCTCGGGCTTTTGTTCGTCAGGCTTTTTCAGAGATATTTTTGGACATGTCCAACTACTGCTTGGAATTTTCACTATAAAAGAGGGTCTTCTGCCAAAGGAAAAAGCATCTTGGAATACGGCAAAATACAGTATTGTGAAGCAATCAAGTATTAAAGAGATTAAGGCATTCAGAGAGCTGAAGGTTTTCATGAGCGGGAGCTATTGAAGATCAAAGTCATCCAATTACTTATAATGTGTAATTTTTATCTTGAATTTGTTTTAAACAATATGAGTAGCTAAACCCCCCAATGCTAGGGGGTGTCCCTGATTTAGACTTGTAATGAATTTGAGTTTATATTTGCATTTATAATATTGTTTTTACGGTAACCTTTTGATGTGTGTATTGCTTTCTCTTTCGGACCAATCGAGATTGATTTGTGGTTATCACTTAGGCTGGACCGCCATTGATAAGGTTTTCATAAGGTTACTCTATAGTAAATATCACCTAGGACTAGGGATACCCTGTATGAACCAGAGTATTCTTGATATTATAAAGCTTAACTTCACCCTAATTGGCTATGGACATAGAAATTAAGGTAGATTGATTAAAGGTTTTCTCACCAAGGACTTGGGAGAAAATACCCTTAAGAACTGGTAGTAATTGATATTTATTGATGCAATAGTGACTCAGAGTTATTACAGGGATAAATCATACACCTTCCCTGGCATTGTTCCTTTTTCTCTTTAAACCCTTATTTTCATTCTTCTTTTCCTTTACCTTTATTATTATATTTTTACACATAAAAACCAAATGAATACTTTTTGTTTAATTGAAGGATAACTTAAACTCAATATTGACTTGCAGTCCTTGAGATCGACATTCGGGGATTTTCCCCATTATTACTATAAAAGGCAAAATAGTACACTTGCTATTTTCCCGATCAAGTTTTTGGCACCATTGTCGGGGACTGCCAAAATATAGAGTTTAATTTTAAGTTCAATTAAATTTTTGTTGCTCTGTAATAAAATTATTTTTCTGTCATTTATATATTTTTATTCACTAATCTGTGTATGCGAGGAGAACCCTCAACAAAATTTCTTTTTGACGTAGAAATTGAGAGAACCCTTCATCAAAGACGTAGAAACGCTAGATTGGATTCCAAAGAAGAAGTTCTCTCTGATCACTCAGATTCAGAAAAAGAAATTATGGCTGAAATTCCTCCAGTTCCACCGCCTCCACCTCAGGAAAGACTCCTAGGTGACTATGGAGGGGCAAATGCACCGGGTGGTAGATTGACCATTATCAACCAACTGTTGAATGTGACGAACTTTCAATTGCATCCTAGCACAATCAATCAACTTGAGAGAAAATCTTTCACCAGAAAGGTTAATGAAGATGCCAACAAGCACCTGCAGAGATTCCTGACCATGAGTACTACTTTAAAAATTGATGGTCATACTGATGAAGCAAAAAAATTAAGAATATTCCCGTTCACTTTAGTTGAAGATGTGGAAGAATGGTTCTACTCTCTTCCAGCCGACAATATCACATCATGGGAAGAGATGGAAACTGCATTCTTAAATGAATACTTTCCAGCATCAGTATTCCTGAGGAAAAGGTATGAAATCCTTAATTTCAAACAGAAGGATGGTGAATCATTGGAAGACGCCTACAAAAGATTCAAAAGGGTCTTAGTAGCGTGTCCAACTCATAATATGGATCAGACTTAACAAATGCAGATGTTTGTTAATGGGCTAAAAATAAAAATAAAATAGTTGATCGATACAGCAGTTGGTGGCTCAACAAATTTCTCAATAGCCACTGGTATTAAAAGGATCATTGAAGCGATAGCCGCAAATGAGCATCTGGAATTATATGATAGGTGTACAAGCAAACCTTAAGGAGTCATTAACCTGGAAATACAAGCAAATAAAATCCGTTTGGAAGATACAGTCGCTGCTGAAGTGGATAAGAAATTGAAAGCAATGAATATAGGTACTCAACAGCTCAAGTCCAACCGACCCAGGCCAACACTTATGAAATCTGTAATGGACCTCATCACACAGTCTATTGCTTTGCTACTCCCCAACAAATTGAAGAGATCAAATTCTTAAAGCAGAATAACCCCTACTCTAACACTTATAATCCGGGTTGGAAGAATCATCCAAACTTCTCCTGGAAAGATCAAAAAGGGAATGTTCCACAACAGGGTCAAGGTCAATATCAGACTCAATATCAACAACAGCAAGCTCCAAGGAAAGCAGACTGGGAGATTGCCATTGAAAACATGGTAGCTCAAAATAGGCAATTTGAAGAAGAGACTAGAAACAATCAGAAAAACATCACCGTCTCCCTAAAGAATCTTGAAGTTCAGTTGGGGCAGATAGCACAGCAACTAGTAAGTTCTCGAACACCAGGTTCCTTACCAAGTGAAACAGTTCAAAATCCGAGAGGTCAAGAGAATGTTAATATTGTCACGACGAAAAAGAAAAAGGCTGCTAAAAAGAAAAAAATTATATCACCGAGCGAGCCGACTGAAGAGGAAATTACAAAAGAGACTAAACCAGTGATTAAGTTGCCCTACCCTCAAAGAGTGACAAAGAAGGAACCTAGCGAGTCAGACTTAGAGAAATTCATGACAATGTTTAAAAAGGTTGAGGTTCGTATGTCTTTGTTCGAAGCACTCGAAAGAATGCCCATGTACAAGAAATTCATGGAAGAGGTACTGGCCGAAAAGAAACCAACCACCGAAGAACAAGTAGCCTGGAAAGAATAGTATAGTGCAAACTCACTGGGGCAGAAAATTCCTAACAAACAAAAGGATATGGGAACGGTAACTGTATCATGCACAATTAAAGAAAGAACCTCCAAAAAGGTACTAATAGATTCTGGAGCTAGTGTGAATCTGATGCCATTATCAATCTATCGCAGGCTTGGTATTAAAAAATCAGTGATATAAAGACCAATCTGAAGTTTGCGGATCACTCAAGAAAGGATGCATATGGTATAACTGAAGACGTGCTGGTAACAATAGAGGACTTGATTTTTCCAGTTGATTTTGTAATCATAGACATACCTGAAGATGATGAGGCACCCATCATTCTGGTTCGACCTTTCATGCAGACAAGTCGATGCAATCTCGCCATGGATCAGTGCACGTTAACCTTGAAAGTTCATGACAAGGAAATAACATTGAATGTTATTGAAGACCAGGAGCTAGAGGAAGATACAGAATTTCACTATCAAGTAGGCTTAATCAGGACATTGAATGCTAATAGAATCCCACCACTGCCATTAGCCACCCTGAATGGAAAGACTTCCATCTCTATTCCAAAAACCAAGAGAAATAAAAGAAAATGAAAACAAGGTAAGAAGATGAAGGTTAAAAAGGACTCGTGGCACGAAGGAATCCAGACATAGAAAAGAGACAACGTCCTAGTTTTGGACAAGAGGTGCAACAAGGTTTAGAGCCTGAAATACCCCCCATAACAAGGGGAATTAATCGTTGAGCCATGCGACGTTAAATGAAGTGCTTCGTGGGAGGCAACCCACGCATTTTAAATTTAATCAGTTATGTGTGTTTGTAGGTTTACACAGGAGCTCTACAAGGAGGAAACATCACGTCAACAAAAGTTTAAGTCATGCAAAAGAATGATCAACATGGCCAGAGATACCATCAGTTAAACAGGAGAGAAAGCCAAAAAAACGACCAAAAGAACAGCTTGACACGGCCACCCGTGTCAGCTGACACGGGCCGTGTCAGTAGGGTGCAAAAATCAGACAAAAAGGTGGAAAAATAGTGGCCTGACACGGCCACCAGTGTCAGCTGACACGGGCCGTGTCAGAAGCACTGAAGGTGACATGAAAATTTTTGATCAACAGTGGCCTGACACGGGCGACCGTGTCAGCTGACACGGGTCGTGTCAGGAGCACTGAAGGTCATCCCCAACCGTGTTTAAATACAGTAGCCTGACACGGCCACCTGTGTCAGGCAGACGAAAATTTTGATTTTTTTTTGGAATTTCGAATTTTTGTGGGACCCACACACTTAATCCACCATTAACCACAATTTTCCCCCCATTCACCCTATCATTATTAGATTTTTTTCTTACAACTCATTATTCTCTCTCATCATTCTTCACCTCTTTCTCTCAAAACCTTTCAACTTCCATTAAAACTCACAAACCTCACTACCTAAAACCTTCCATAACCCACACTTCCACTCACCTATCGCAAAAACACCTTTCACAAATATTACTCCACTCGCCATCCCCGTCCTAACCACGGTTTCGAAATTTCCTAACTCAAAAGTCAAATAATTTCTATTTTTGTAGGTCCAAAATTCCCCCGAGGAGAACTCTCACCGGAAAGCAACAACTAATAAAGATGGCGAAGTCACGGAAGCACCCGAGTCAGAATCCAAATCCACACAACATTGTGTTTGACAATCTGGAACAAGAAAAGAGATACCAAATTCACCAGAAGCACAAACTCACGCCGACGAGGTACATGTGTGAGCATACTCTGAACGCACTAGGGCTCAAAATGGAGGTATACCAGATGTTCCATGTTTTAGGAATGCTAAAGTTCATGAGTCTAGAAGCGTCAACATACGAGCGCATCACTCTCGAATTCCTCAGCACGTTGGAATTCCAGCTTGAGAAGCGGTGGATAGACACGACCAGGTATTATTTTGGCACTTTGCGTTTCTGGTTTTTTAATAATTATCATGAGTTGTTTGTTGAGGAGTTAGTAGCAATACTCCGACTCCCTCTATACGGACCAGGAGCGGTCCCAGATGAGTTCTCACCTAAGGATTTCTGGATTGCCATCACCGGGAGGATGAATTACACCTCCAAAGGTGCTAAGGCCTCGGGCATCCAGAATCCATGTTTCAGGTATGCTCGGAAGGGTTTGGCCTATATCTTGTTTGGAAGAGGCGATAACACGGGGTAGCTACTCATATATAGCTATTCTTTATGTATTCGATGGCACAAAACAAGGCCATCAATGTAGCTTCCTTTGCAGCGGACTATCTGGGCCGAGTTGGCCGAGCCGACTCCGGAGGCATATCCGTAGGTGGGATGATCACCCAAATCGCTGAGCATTTCGAGTATCAAGTTGTTTTACTCGAAGATACGCCAATTGCAGGTAAGACCAAAATTGGCATGTCTGCTCTAATTTCACAAGGTATGATTGTTGTTGCCCCTACTTACTATTATGTGCTTATCCATAAGAGGTTTATTATTGCTCTGCCGGATCCATACAGAGTTGCTATTACTGACTGTGCTAATTGGTTGTATGTGAGCGCTGACCCCGACGCGGAGGAAGGCCACGACACTGACCATTTTACTGCAGATGATCAGTTTATAGATGACCAGGTGGAGGGCACGGAGGAAGAAGAAGAAGAACCTCAAGCACCTCATGAGAAGTTTGTACCACCACATCAGGAACCTACCCAGCAGGAGGCGGGTTCATCTTCCTAGTCCACTAACCAATGGACTTGGGTACAAACCGAAATAGGTGACTTGAGGACGGAACAACAACGGCAAGGCATGGAGCAAGCCCGTCAGGGGGCGATGTTGGGTGAGATGAAAAACATGATGCGACAGTTGATGTTGCATTTCCCACAACCATCTCCTTAATAGGGTACTGTGAGTGTCCTCCTTCGCTCTTGTTCGCAAACATTGTGGACAATGTTAAGTTCAAGTGTGGGGGAGATTTTATGTTTTTTATTGGTATTTTATTTTCAGTATTTTGTTATTTTATCTCAGTATTTTTGTTATTTTGTTATTTTACTTTTGTGCATTCTAGATTTGGTTTTTCTGTTTGAAGGTACATTATGTTGCGAGTGTTTCAAGTCTGTGTTGATATGTTGGAAATAGTAATGATCACGATTGGGAGTGGATGAAAGGATCACACCATTTACCATTGCTTGTTGTGAAGGATCTCCCCAAGAAGTTGACACTGCTGAAAGTAAGATCGGACACAACGTATACAACTTAACCAACATGAGTATCTTGTACATTCCGAAGTAAGGAAGAAATCGCACTAGGCTAAAAAAATACTGTGGATCCTGTCAAAGCTGAACCAAACCGGGTGAGTCATAAAAAGCCAAACACATTGATCATCATGAGCGACATTCAGGCTTGTCTTTATCACTATAAAATTGCGTAGATTCTCTGGGACTGTCATTGTAAGATACACACATTGAGGCATGTTGTTTGAAATTAACCTCGAGCCTTTCTAGCCATCATAAAATAATTATATCCCTTGTTAACCCCATTTGAGCTTGTATCCATTTGTTTGTTTAAACCCCATAAATATACCCCTTGGCCAAAACACTTCCTTACCCTGTTCAGAGTCATGTTAATGCATTCAAACTGTGTTGAAAAGCTAAGGTTGGGGTAAAAACCCCAAAATCTCCCAAAGCCCAAGAAAGTGCGAGAACAAAAAGAAAAAATGAATCGAGAGAAAGAAAAAAAAAACGAGAAAAATTTATAACTCGAAGATTCAAAAAGAAGCACGAAAAAGGGCAGTCGGTAGAAAAATAGAAAAAAAAGAAAAACCGAGCAAATAAAAGAAACAAACATAGTATGTAACGTCGACTCTGAACCAAAAACCCACTTGTTTCCCGTTTTTGTTTATAATCCATACCCTAACCCAAGCCAAGTTACAACCCGAAAGACCTCAAAAGTGTGTGTGTTGTGTGTATGTGATAGGAAAAGAGAGACTATTCAAACTTGCGAGTTGATATTGCATACTCTGAATTATGAGTGAAAACAGTTAACCCCGAGAGAATTGGTGAAAATGTGATATAAGCTGACAGGTGAAATGGTGCTTTGAAGTGGAAGTGCGAATGAAAACTTACAAAGAAAAAGCAGGACTTATGGAAGGAAAAAGGAAGACGTTAGCGAATGATCTCAACAGTGGTGGGAAACATAAAAAATTCTGGGGAGTGACAATGTTGTCTGAAACACTACTTGGGACAAACAATGAGTTAAGTTTGGGGTTGTGATCAGTCACCATTTGCATTAAGTTTTCGTTATTAATCCGACACGAAACAGAGGCTTTTGACACACTGTGCAAGCATTTATGATATGTTTTGAGTTGGTTTTACTTCCGTCATTATATTTAAGCATTTTTAATCATTGTTATGTTTTACTTATATTTTAGTGATTTTATGCGTGGGATAGCTGTGTTTTTGTCCGATAGGTCCAGGTAGAAGAACCAGGGAACTCAGAACGAGACAATGTGAGATTCCGACAAGTAGAGAAGGGGAAAACCCCGGTACAGGAGGCCTGACACGGGCCGTCTCAGGCAAGGGAGGACGTGTTGAAGAAAATAGTAGCCTGACACGGCCACCCGTGTCAGGAATCTCAAGCAACCGTGTCACCCATACCAGGGGCGTGTCAGCCAGGACAGTAGGCTGACACGGCCATCCGTGTCAGCTGACACGGGCCGTGTCAGCCCAAGCCCAAAAATTTAGTTTTCTCGGGCTTTTGTTCGTCGGGCTTTTTCAGAAATATTTTTGGACATGTTCAACTGCTGCTTGGAATCTTCACTATAAAAGAGGGTCTTTTACCAAAGGAAAAAGCATCTTCGAATACGGCAAAATACAGTATTGTGAAGCAATAAAGTATTAAAGAGATCAAGGCATTCGGAGAACTGAAGGTTTTCATGAGCGGGAGCGATTGAAGATCAAAGTCATCCAATTACTTATAATGTGTAATTTTTATCTTGAATTTATTTTAAACAATATGAGTAGCTAAACCCCCCAATGCTAGGGAGTGTCCCTGATTTAGACTTGTAATGAATTTGAGTTTATATTTGCATTTATAATATTGTTTTTACGGTAACATTTTGATGTGTGAATTGCTTTCTCTTTCGGACCAATCGAGATTGATTTTTGGTTATCAATTAGGCTGGACCGCTATTGATAAGGTTTTCATAAGGTTACTCTATAGTAGATATCACCTAGGACTAGGGATACCCTGTATGAACCAGAGTATTCTTGATATTATAAAGCTTAACTTCATCCTAATTAACTATGGACATAGAAATTAGGGTAGATTGATTAAAGGTTTTCTCACCAAGGACTTGGGAGAAAATACCCTTAAGAACTGGTAGTAATTGATATTTGTTGATGCAATAGTGACTTAGAGTTGTTACAGGGATAAATCATACACCTTCCCTGGCGTTGTTCTTTTTTCTCTTTAAACCCTTATTTTCATTCTTCTTTGCCTTTACCTTTATTATTATATTTTTACACATAAAAACCAAATTAATACTTTTTGTTTAATTGAAGGATAACTTAAACTCAATATTGACTTGCAGTCCTTAAGATCGACATTCGGGGATTTTCCCCATTATTACTATAAAAGGCAAAATAGTACACTTGCTATTTTCCCAATCAGTATACATGAGAACAAAGGTATGTATGGTCTTTGCTTTCTGCAAAAACCCAATATCCCTTCACAGGTATGTACTAGTCTTCAAAGGTGATCCTAAAAAGGTCCTTAGAGTCATAGACCCATTTTGAGGTACCACCGCCTGAGACGAATGACTCGTCGGACAGTGATGCTCCCAAAAGGGTCTATTCTAGGTGTGGTGTCTCATGTTGACCTTAATCGAGGAATAACACCAAGTAGGTCAACACGACTCTAGCTACAATACTATCCTATGTTTATGCTTAAGCTCGGGTATAAAGCTTTTAATACAATCATCCCATTCCACAACAGAGAATATAACAGATATCCATAATGTGCAAATATGTATATTTAAAGCAATAAAGAATGCGATAAATAACATAAAGATAAAGCAAGTAAACCATAAAGATAAAACACCTAAACAAACAAAGAAACAAACAAAACTAGGCTTGACTTACTTATGGACTCCCCAACAGAGTCTCCAATTGTCGCGTTGCGAAAAATACCTTAGCGCATCACACACTCGAAGATACAATAAAGTCGTCACCGAACTTTATTTATTCCTGAAGGAAATGGAAAATATCAATAAAACCCAGGGTAAGAGAAATGGGTAAGGAAGTCGGTTATGCAAGGGGAAGGTATTAGTACCCCTCACATTCGTTGTACTAAATGGGAACCACTTTAATTGTTCTTTATGTGAATGAGTGTTATTATCTAAAGGCTACTTGCAAATAAGGAAAAGTAAGTTTAATAATTAGTGTGCTCGCCAATGATTCTAATCCTCGTGCCTACGTATTCTAATAGTGCAATGAGAAAACTAGAGCTTCATAGTTCATGGTAGAAAATACATATGTGTTGGTTGTTTTTTTTAACAGTCATAATCGTATCCTAGAAATGTGTAGAAGTTAGCTGATTTTGATCCTTGGTCGGATGCTCCAAGCTTTTAGTCTGACTGTTAAGGAACGAATTCTAACATTTCTTTTATTAAAACGAAAGAAAATTATTTTGAAAAAGGTTTTGTGTCAAAAAGAAAAAGAAAGAGTTCATTGAATAGAAAAAGAAACTTGCTTGAATAGGGAAAGGTGTTGTATGGACCAAGATTGTGTTGTTTGAATCCATAAAATAGGTGTCTCTGAACCAAAAAGTATGGCGACAACCAATAGATGGTGTGGCCAATGAAGGAAAAAAGAGTATGGAGGTAATCAATAAATGGTGTGACCAAAGAGAAAAAATAGTATGGAGGTAACCAATAAATGGTGTGGCCAAAGAGAAAAAAGAGTGTGGAGGTAACCAATAAATGGTGTGGCCAGAGAGAAAAAAGAGTATGGCGGTGACCAATAAATGGTGTGGCCAGAGAGAAAAAAAGTATGGTGGTAACCAATAAATGGTGTGTCCAACAAATTATGGTCCAAAGGTGGGTTTCTAACCATGAGGTGATTAACCCTAAGAATGTATGGATACCAAATAATGCAGTGTTTGGACCAAAGAGAATAGTATAGTTGATGTTGATGTTGTAGTGTTGAGGTGTTTGTGGGGGATAAAACTTGTCAATTGTTTGAGGTTAATTGCATTAAAGTCTATGAATGAAGGCGAATACTTTCAATGGGGCATACTCTCCGTATCCAAAGGTACTTAGAGAAAATATAGGAATAATACCTCTCATCCTTCTCTGTTGCTTAAGGCTCATGGTGTGCAATTCGCATCATAACTGATAAGTGTTGACAGGAGAATCTTTTTGTTGTGCTAGAGTAGTGATCCAGTATTGACGTTCAATGTCTTCAAAGTCTTGCAGAAGAAGCTTGACTTGAGTTGAGATCCAGTGTAATGCCAATGCAAAGGATTAATCCTATCAAGTGATCAAAAGACTTTTGATCACTTGATTGGATAAATGGACCATACATATTTCAAAGGACCATTTGATCAAAGACAACTTTGATCAATCATTCAATTGGGGATAAGATCAAAGTATGAACAAGCACGTTGATTTTATTAAGTCTAAAAACCTAAGAATATTAAAGTGTTATCAAGCAAATAAATTTCTAACATTAAAACTAATCTAAAAAATACTATGAGTAGGGATTGTTATTTTCTAAAATTTTAAGTAAAAAATTATCCTAAAAACTAAAACTTAATTCTAAACTAATTGTGTATTATTATTTATTTATTTATGTTAGGTTTGTCTTTTGGTGATTGACTGCTTTTTGGAAAAACAAGTATTTGCAAGATGTTGAACAAGATGTCCTGACATGTTGCTTCAATATTCAGCATAACCCAACTTCCATTAGTTGTGAGATTTAGTATCTTTAATTGTGCTTCCTATAGATTCTATGAATATTTAGTTATTATAATCTATTGCATGTTTCCCTGTGATTGAAGAAGATCATATATTGACTTGTACACGAAGGAACAATGTCAAGACATATTAGGAAAATTTTGATTTAATGACAATCATATCTTCAAAAGATTGAGAAGAGATCTTGGATCTGCTTTATATCAAAGACCGAATCCCACGTGTATCACTGTTATATATAGAGGAGTTCTTAACCTAGGAATGTGTCAAAGTAGTGTAGAATTGTGTTATCATTAGGGTTTCGTGTGTGTATTTGTTTTATGTGAGCCATTAGAGTATCACATTGATACTTGAATTGGACTGGTTGTATTGAGTTGTAATTTACTATCCCTCAAAAGCTTTTAAGCAAGAGTGGATTGTGCTTTTTTGTTGTGTGTTATCTTGTGATTGAGGGAAGTGAGAGGGGTCTCATATCTAGGGCTGCTCTAGATAGAAACACCCACAAGTAGAAATTAGGAGAGAAGTCTATAAACACCGAGGTTCTTCAGGACTTCAAACTAATTATGTGATAGTGGATTTCCTTCCTGGCTTGGTAGCCCCCAGATGTAGGTGACGTTGCACCGAACTAGGTTAATAAGTGTGTGTGTTATTTATTGTTTTATTTATCATGTTATTATCTGTTGTATGATAATGTGAAGACCCTGAGGTCGTGACATCGTGTTCGACATCAGGGATCTCCTTGCAAAAATTTCAATTGGTATCAGAGTAGGCATCCTGCTTTGTCTTTGGGTGAGATTTAGGGAAGATACTTTCTGACACCATGGACAAGGAAGGAAGATTTATCAACAAAACCCCCATCTTAGATGGATCCAACTATGATTATTGAAAGGCAAGTATGGTGGCTTTCTTAAAATCTATGGACAACAAGACATGGAAAGTTGTCATTAGAGGATGGCAACATCCTCTTGTGATTAACAAGGATGTAAAGGCAACTACTAAACTGAAACCTGAAGAGGACTGGTCCAAGGAAGAAGATGAATTGGATCTCGGAAACTCCAAAGCCTTAAATGCCCTATTCAATGGTGTGGACAAAAATATATTTAGGCTGATTAATACCTGTACTTTAGCTAAAGAAGCTTGGGAAATCCTCAAAATTACTCATGAAGGCACATCCAAAGTAAAGATGTATAGACTTCAGCTTCTCACTACCAGATTTGAAAATCTAAAGATGAAAGATGATGAGAATATCCATGACTTTCACACGAGTATTCTTGAAATAACTAATTCTTCTAGTGCTTTGGGAGAAAGGATGTCAAAAGAAAAACTAGTGATAAAAATTCTAAGGTCTCTACCTAATTTTTTTGACATGAAGGTCATAACTATTGAGGAAGCTCAAGACACCATCTCCATGAGAGTAGATGAGCTTATTGGATCTCTTCAAACTTTTGAGTCAGGTATTAGTGACATAACTGAAAAGAAAACGAAGAGCATAACATTTGTATCCAACACTAAAGATGAACAAAACCAATGTGATTTGGATACTGATGAAGCAATGGTCAATGCTATAGTGCTTCTAGGAAGATAATTCAACAAGGTTCTTAAGAGAATTGACAGGAAGTCAAGACCCAATGTCAAGAACATGCCTCTTGACATCAGGAATACTAATGACTTCCAGAGAAGATCAAGAACTGAAGAGAAACCAAATCAAGGTAAATGAATCCAGTGTCATGGATGTGAAGGTTTTGGACACATTAGAGCTGAATGTCTTACCTATCTCAAGAAACAAAAGAAAGGTTTATCTATTTCTTGGTAAGATGAGGACAACTCGGAAAGTGAACCTGAGGAGGAAGCTGATAAACATGTTACTGCTCTAATTGGAAGATGGGAATCTGATGATGATTCATGTGATGAAGAACTAGTTGCTTCGTATAGAGAGTTTTGCATCAAAAGTGAAGAAGTGTGTATGCTGGGAGAAAAACATAAGAAAATTATATCTCAACTACAGGCTGAAAAAGAAAGATTGTAATTCACCATCTCTGAGCTCCAAAATGAAGTGATACTGTTGTCTTCCAAACTTAACAACATGGCAAAATATGTCAGAATACTAAATAAGGGGTCTAACATGTTAGATGAAGTTCTACAAATTGGAAAAGAAGTAAGAGATCTAAGAGGGTTTGGCTTTAAAAATCAATCTCTTCATAGCCAAGGAGAATTATCGATGACCAACTTTGTTCTTCCAGGGGAGGAGTCTAAACTCGTCATGTTAAAACCTATGTCTCAACATCATGCCAATCATCAGAACCTTCACACTAAATGAAGATCATCTCACTGGAGATGTCACTACTGTGGAAAATATGGCCATATCAAAAGTTTTTATTTCAGATTGTATGGATATTCAAGGTACCCAACACAACTCAGGGTCAACCAAAAAAGGGAGTGGATACCCAAGACTGTCAACACCAGTTGTATAACTCACCCTCTCTAAGAGCTTCAACTCGTGAAGACTGGTGTTTTAATAGTGGTTGTTCTAGGCACATGGTAGGTGTCAAGAAGTTCCTTGAAAATATCATGTCATACTCAACCGGTCATGTCACGTTCGGAGATGGAGCTAAAGGTGAAATTAAAGGGGTTGGAAGACTAGCATGTACTGAACTTCCAAGTCTCGATAATGTCATGCTGGTAAAAGTTTGACTGCTAATATGATTAGTATTAGTAAACTATGTGATAAAGGTCTTAAAGTTAACTTTACAAAATCAAAGTGTCTTGCCACAAATGAAAAAAATGAAGTGCTAATGAAGGGAGTCAGGTCTAAGGACAAGTGCTACTTATGGTCCTCTAAAGAAACAAACCACACTCATACATGCATAATATCCAAAGAAGACTAAGTTAATCTATGGCACCAAAAACTTGGACATCTACATCTGAAGGGGATGAAAAAGGTTGTGTCAAAAGAAGCCATCAGAGGCATCCCAAACTTGGACATCTGCATTAGAGAATACTTGCAAAATTTGAAAAGGACCTTCCCATTTGGGGGACCATTTCCCTAAGGCCTAATCCTTTCGATCCATTGGAAGTATCACTTTCCAAACCAAGTCTTCAGGTGAAAACGTCTTAACTTTAACCTTCTTATTGTAAGATTTCTCTACTCTCTTCTTCTGCCTTTTAAATAATTCCAAGGCATTGAGTCTCTCTTCATCTAGATCAACTAACTCGTCTAGCATCATGTTCCAATATGATTCTGATGGAATTTAACGATGCCTATAAATTCTTGTTGATTGTAGGAAAATCTCGACTAGTAAAACTGCATCATGACTAAAGGTCAGTCGAAATGGGGTCGAATTAGTGGCTTCCTTGAGGGAGGTTCGACACACCCACAAAACCTGATCTAAAGTCTTGTGCCAATTTATGGGCTTCTTCCCCACATGTTTCTTAATCAAACTAATTACCACCTTATTCGCTGCTTCGACCTGGCCATTCGCCTGAGCATAATATGGTGTAGAAGTTAACAATTTGAAACCCATTTCCTTAGCAAATTCCTGCATTTTTCGACTAGTAGATATTGATCCTTGATCTGTTGTGATGGTTTCTGGGATTCCAAATCTATAAATGATGTGTTTCTGGATAAATTCGAACACATCTTCTTGGTCTACATTTGGCAAGGGTATAACTTCGATCCATTTTGTAAAGTAATCAATGCAAACCAAAATATACCTCTGACTTTTAGACGATGTGTAGCGGTGTATTCGTCGCTATATGATTTATTGGTTAAACCATAAGCAAAGTATACAATGAATTCGAGTCGCCACCGCACTTTTATTTATCCTAAGGACTGGTTAAAAAGCGAACAAAAACCTAAGAAGTTTTACACGTAGAAAACTAATGAAAGGTCAGAGAGTCTGGATAAGGGGTAAATTACGCAATGGGAAGGTGTTAGGCACCCATCACGTCCTAGGTACTCCTAGGGAGCCCTTTTCACACTTGTTGTATAAAGAATGTTTATTTGTTTTTGACATATTGTGCAAACATGAATGGGATGATGAGAAAAGAATGTACATTTTATTTATTTTTGTGTTCGAACGGATGAACTCGTTGCCTACGTACCTTCCATCAAAGGTAAGGATCAAAACGCCGTAGTTCAGCTAAAAGATTTCCAAAACATGAGTGAGTTCATTTTAAAACAATAGCACTAAGGCTTTACGTTATCCACGGGAGAAAACTCAACCTTATGAAACAACAAGTCCACCATGTGAGAAAAGCTTCCACTTGCTAGTGAGGGGTTAACCCTATAATAAGCAAGGAAGACTTACAATTCAATCAACTAAGGACAAATAGGTGAGGTTAACATCAACCAACTAGGATAAATCAAACCTATGGCTAATGTATGAAAACTTAACAAGCATGGACAAAGCCACAAAACAATTGAATGAGTTGGATTAATGGATTATGATTATTCACAAAAGGATGGTCAAAGTATGATTAGATTGATTCAAAGAAGTGTTATGAAAAGAATTTTGAAAAGTCGAGGACTTAGGGTCCAAGTTTCTAATTTGAAAAGAGATGAGAATGTTTGCACAACATGCATTTACAAGTTTGAAAAGGTCAACAAGTGAAAAGGGATTTTGAAACAAAAGGGTGTGGATGAAGTGTAAAACTTCCTAGAAGTTCACCTCTTGAAATCATATAGAAGATGATTCAAGTGTGTCCTTAGGAGTGAGGCAACTAAACAAGTAAGCAAAATAAGGTGATACCGGATGCCATCAATGGTCTTATACCAATCTCACAAAAGCAAAAAGCGGATGTCGGATACCAATAACTGGGTTTACACCAACCTCCTAAAACAAAACAAGGTGATACCGGATGCCATCAATGGTCTTATACCAATCTCACAAAAGCAAAAGCGGATGTCGGATACCAATAACTGGGTTTACACCAACCTCCTACAGTAAAACAAAACTTGGATGTCGGATGCCAATCTATCTGAACTTAGACCAACCTCCAAAGTATGGTCATAGGAATACAAATGCCACATCATAGGGACTTACAATTTCATCCTCTCACACAACAGACAAGGGCGAAGAAGATATGAGTGACCAATGAGGTCTTACACTCTATCCTTCCATATCAAGGGAACAAAAGCCAATCAATATGGACTTACAATTGTCCTCAATGGGCAAACTCAAACAAACCACAAGGGTTATGCAATAATGATCATACAATAATTAACAATCAATAATGATGAATGCACAATGGCAAGTAAGCATGTACAAATGCAACAATCAATCAAGCAAACAAAGTCATTTAGCACCCACTATAACCAAACGAGGAGGCTCAATAAAAGGGTTTGACTTAAAAAGTCCACTGGAATAGGTGAATGGCGCTCTTAACCTTGCCATTGAGGGGCTAAGGTGAAGCAGATGAAAGGATATGAGGGGTGTGCCTCATCACTCTTATCTCTGGTCAGAGAGAGTATTGAATATCAGAAGGTGTGGGAGTTCAAAAAGATGGAACTCTCTCCACAAATTAGACTCGATAGATCTTGGGTATTTACTCACTATGCATCAACACAAGTAGTGTGAGCAAGGTGAGTGACTCACAGAATAGTAGGAGATAGGTTTCATATCTCTTTTCTACCAATTGCCTCATATGAGGTCTTTACCTGCTTGGGACAAACATAAACAATCACAAACATCGCCTCTTAAGGAGGACTTCAGACAGTTGCCTGGCTAAGTAACAAGCCAGGTCTTCCAGACTACATGGAGACAAGAGGGTCTACCTAAATGCAAATGCTATATAAGCAAAGCAATGCAAGTTCTCAAAAGAACTGAGCGACTATGGGTACCTGAAATCAATCAAATATAATCAGCATCCCAATCATTAACTCAAAACAACAACATAAGAATCAACAAACAATGTACAATCAAACAATGTAATGTGCATAGCACAAAGCTCAAGTGAACCAAGCACCCTACAACACAAACAAGTTAGTTCACAATAGTCAAATGAAACAATCAACTTGCATTAATTCCTTTAAAGCACTTTGCTTCTTAACCTGAAAAGTCAAAGTCAAACTCAAACATGAGTAACAAGACCACTAGGACAAGCCTAGGGTCCAAAGGATGGAAAAATGTAAAACAGCAAGTGAAACATGATCTAAACCAAGGTAATTCAATTAAGAGAAGGATCCAATTGGTCTCATATTAAAACTATGCACTAATTTCATTTCATGCACAATCTAACTCAAAGTAAGCAAATGTGAGTCATACATGAGCAAACAGAATGATTTCAATCAAACAAATATCAAAACAGCTCAATAAATTCCACAAAAATTCCATTATAAACAGGACACATTCAGTGGGCTACATATCAAATTTCATAGCATTTGTACATGTGGAAGTAGGGGAATTAAATTCAACATGTTATGGCATGCAAAAATCAACCTAAACTAGGTCACAAACCAAGTGTCAACTTTAATCAATTGTAAAACAGTGGGAATACATGAGAAATGAATGGGACCAAAGCCAAATTGAAGCTAAACATGTTAGGAAACACTCCACCAAATTTCACATTCATATGGTAAGAAATGAGTATTTCACAAGATATGTAAAGTTGTCACTCAAGCAAAACCCTAAAAATGTTAAACAGCAATCAAAAATCTAAAGCAAATGGGAAATGGATCAATTAAATCCACAAAAAATCATGGTGAAACTAGACATATACAAGATATCTCATGCAAAAAATCAGAGCCATAGGCCTAGTGAAAGCATGGAAAATTAAATCATGAACATAGCATAGCATAGTGTGACACATATTGTCACACTCAAAAAGATTATATCATATCTGCCAAACCAGGGATCCAAAAATTACAAACTATACATCAAAATCTCCAGGAGAGAGTCAAGAACAAGCATGTGAAATTTCATTCATTTTGGAGCAAGCATGATTATTTTATGATCAATATGGTAAAACATACATATATAGCATACATGTCAAAGATCATTAAGCCAATCCAAAAAATCACCAGGGCACAACTTGAGTTACTATGCCTAAAAAAAATTAGAGGAAATTCTGAGATTAATAAAAAAATTCCCACCTAATTTGGATTAAGGATGATTTATTTATGAATTTTATAAGTTTGATTAAATTATGAAATATTTATTCAGTGATTTAATGGATTTAACTTAATCTGGATGGCATTTTTGTAATAAACGCGTCCAAGACCAAAACGACGCAGCTTAACTTAATGCGGTGTGTAGCACCTCAAATTTGCACCTATCATTATGCATACATTTTCATATTAGGTCATGGCATATCATGATCCATTGCATAGCATTTGCATTGTCCCTCAGTTGCCTCAAGAGCAAGCAATCAAGAATCAGGTCAAACTAATCTCCTGATCAGTCAACCAAGCAAGCAAAGGAATTTCTCATTGAATCAAGGCCTTGGGGTTTGTCCAACAAGTTCACATGGCTTGGAGGTCTATTTGAAGTATTTTGGTCAAGGGTTAAAGACTCAGAGGTCAGCAGTTCATACACAGACAGTCAAAAACCCTAAAAAAGTCAACTGTCAGTCAAAGCAGGGGATGGTGGTCGTTCTTGTGGAATTTGGGCACCATGGTCAATAATCAAGAGTTCATATAACTTGGGACATCATTTGAAGTCAAGTTCTCAAGGAATTAGGGTTTGGAAGTCATCAGTCAATGCACAATCAGGCAGAAACCCTAAAAGTCAACTGTTGGTCAACTGTCCATTTAATCAGTGATTGGATGATTGGAATTGGTTTGTGAGAGTTCATTCATGTCCAAATAGTCATCATATATCATGCCAAACACCATCATGGAAGAATTTGAAGCCAGATCAAAAATTTCCAAAAGAAGAAACTGGGCCTGTAACTGAAACTTACTAAAAATGGAAAGTTTTGATCCTCAAACTTACATCATGATACAAGCCTCAAATGAATTTTTGCCCAACATGAAAGTTGAAGATCTTGTTCTCCCATTTCCAAAAAGTCCTAGAACTCTCAATTCCCATGTGTGGTTGGCAAGTTATGGTCGAATCGATTTCAGAAAATCTTGAACTTCAAAGGGCCATATCTCCCAAACCGTTTGGCCAATTTTGGTGGGGTTTTTTCCTACAAGTCACATTTGATCCCCTCTTTCCAAAAATATAAGTTTCATGAGCCAAAACTTCACCAATCAAAATGGCATATTTTGACCTTTTTCATTTAAATGAAAGTTTGACCAAGAGTTGACTTTTTGATTTAAACTTTTTTTCAACATTTGGCCAATTGGAACAGCTCATAAATGTCATTTAGAATGTGTTTGCAAAGTCAAAATATGCAGCACATGTGAATCTACACTTGGTTGCTTGAATTATAAGAAAGGTACAAATGCACCATACTTGTCCATGCTTCCACAACCATGCCTTGTACCAGCATCATTATGCAGCATTCTTGATCATTCTTCTGCCACTTTTGAGGCCTTGTAGTGCAGCCATACTCCAATAGTACATATGGCCATGTTTGCTTACTTGAATTTTGGAAGAAAAGTACAAAGCAACCATCCATCCATGCTTCCACACCTTAATTTGTACTGTCACAACATCCTGCAGCAAGGGAAACACCTTGGCAATTGCTCAAAACCACACCTTGCTGTGCAATTCAAAAATAACCAATACCATGCCATGTACCAAGTAGCAGAATTTTTGCCATGATTTTCTGTCTAGAACAACCATACCTTGCACATGTCCCTGCTGTCATTTTGAATTGCATTTTGCCTTATCACAACCATATAACAGAACTGATTTTGAGACTGGACTTGGCATGTTGCAGTTTTCTGTCAAAGAATTCCCAAAGAAACCCCTCTCACTTGCAAGACTCACCATGAACCAAACCTAACCTGGCCTTGTTTGTGACTTGATAAAAAACTCATTTTCTGTCAAAACATAACAAAAAAAAACCAAGAGAGCTTCATTCATAAAAAGACCACCTTGACCATTTTGCTAAAAAACTGCCAAAAAACTGACAAAGTGAACCAAGCCTGGCTTTGATACAATAAAAAAAAAAACCTCACAGTGCTGTCATGCAATAGCAGCAAGCCAACACTGCAGCAGCCTCACTCATCTTGCTTTACATTTCAGGAAATCTGTCAACACAACCAACAGCAAACCAGACTTCATTTCTTTGCCACCAACAAATGCTGCAGTCAACTTAACCAACAAACACAAGCCAATTTCATCCTACTTGCATTTTCCAAAACAAACAATGAACCAAACCAAAGCAATGCCCAACCGCATGGCCTAGCTTGACAACTTCCATTCCACCATTTTCCTGTCACTTAGAAAATCATCAAACAGCAACTTTGCTCACCAATTGTATGACCTGCTAGTAACCAGCATAACCAATTGAGCAGAACAAACCTCATTCATTCAAACTCACCTTCTTGCCTTGTCAATTTGGTTGCCATGACAAAGGAATAAAAACCAAGTCTTGTAACCCTGCTATACCAATGACAGCAGCATAACCAACAAACTCCAAACCAATCTCATTCATTCATCTCCATTCTTAACCTTGGCATTTAGCATTATCTGTCCAAACAAAAGAACAAAACCTGCTACCACCATCCAACTGCAGCAAAAGTCATAAACCTAAACCTGGCTTGACCATACCCTCACCATTTCCTGTCATGAAAACGAACTAGCATCATCAAACCAACAAGAAAAAGCATTGATTCATCTCATTCCTAAAAACCACTTTTGGCCATTTCTCAAACAACAGTCAAGAGACTCCAAAGAGGCTAAACCTTGCCTTGCCTAAACATCATCCAAGCATCATTGTGGACCCTTTGGAATCACCTTTCCACACCTGAAGACACCTTTCCTAGCACTGTCCTAAAGAAGCATACAGCCATGACAGTCCATGATCTAAGCACTTCCAAGATGTCTTAAGCCATACCATCACCATCATCCATCATTGGAAAGCTTAAAGTGTACCTGTTTGGAGTCAAAGTCACTAAAAACCAACTGAATCACCATTGTCCCTCCAAATTGGTAAGTTTTCGAGCTCCATGACTTTTCAAATTGATGCATGCTTAGTGAAGGCCTCTCTATGCTGGTTATCATGATGTGTTTACTTTTTGAAATGAATGCTTATTCATGAAGCTATGCCATTTGGAAGTTTGATGACATTTATTTATTGTGTTCGAATCTTGAATTGTGAGAGGTCTTAGTGAAAACCATGGTTAGATTCATGCTTGTCATTGTTTGCTGGTCATTTGGGTATAATCAATTTTGATTTTAGGGAGAGTTTGTGAAATTCGAATTTGGAAGGGATGATGACAGGAACCCTAATCCCAACTTGCCCAGATTTTCTTCATTCTCACGCGTTACTGTACCAATCCCTCACAGCCAATCATTTTATTTCGTTTTCTGGCCCTAAACGACGTCGTTTTATTTAGTGGCGCAAATAATTACAAAAATGCCATTCGTGGCATGTGACACATTGGATTAAGTTATTTCTTTTCAATACTTATTTCATTTATTTATGCAAAACTTACAAAAATCATTGCGCCTTCATTTTTTATCCAAAAATCATGGGGTTTTTTGCATTGTCTTCATCATGACCTCTAGTATTTTATCATTATTTTTCCAGAATTTTTGGATGAGTGGTTTTTAAATGGCCTTAGGGTTTGTGACATGTGACCAAATTTTGTACATCTTGCCAAAACATTTGTGAAATGATGATACTTTATCCAATGGCTCCCAAATTTTTTGTGCTTAAACTAGACACACTCATGGTGATTTTGGTGTAGAGTTTGTACATTTATCATATGTGGTTTGCTGGTTATGAATTTTTGAAGTGAAGTGTTACATTTGGTGCTACATGAATGATATGCATTTTCCCAATTTTTGTTCACATGCTTCCTTACATCCAAATGACCCCAAATTTTGCATGAATCATCTATCACATGTCTAGTTTGTGTATGAATTTTCTTGGATTTATTTGAACTATTTTCCATTTGTTTGAGATTTTTCTTCCCTGCCTAGACAAATGTTGACCTTGTGTGATACATGTTCCCATTTCATTTGTGAAATTCTCATACTTTATTAGATGGCCATGAAATTTTGCATGAGATAACTAGACATCCTCATCTTTACCATGGTTTTGATCCCATTCATTTATCATACACCATTCTTGACTTATGATTTTTCTAAGTTGATGCATGTTTGGTTGACTTCATTGAGCATGTTCAAATGTGCTTTGACTTTCTGATTTTCATTGACTGCCTTCCACTTGCCCAAATGGGATGAAATTTGACATGCTTACCATGCTAAGTATTAGGTTTGATCAGGATTTATTTGGTGATTTTTTGGAAAATGTTTAGATTGCTTTTGATGCAAGTCTTGCTGTTGACTTCTGTGAGCTTCTGTTTGCCATGCTTTGACCTAAATGGCTCATGAAATGATGATAGTAATTGATATGAATGTGAACCCAATTGGTTGTGTTTCTTGAATGTTTAAACTTGACTTTGATTGGATATCCTTTGCTGTTTTGACTTTCTCATTCACTTTTGACCCTAGGCTTGCCCTAGTGGTCCTGTTACTCACCTTTGAGCTTGTGTTTTCAGGTTGACCATCAAATGGCCATTAAGACCAATTCTTTTGATTGAGCTTACTCAAGTATCATTGTCTAACCTCTTTGTTTTGTAGGTGGCTTGGCTCACATGCCCTAAGCCTTGTGCCTTGCACATCCATGTGCCTCTAATGGACAGTTGTTGTCTGTTTCTGTTTGTTTTGTTTGAAGTTGTATACTAACATCTGCTTGACTGTTTCAGGTGCTTTAGTTGCTTAGTTCCTTGTGAACTTTTTGCTTTGCTTTGCTTGTATAAGCAATTTGCATTGAGGTATGTCTCTTTTACTTCATGTAGTCTGGAAGACCTGGCCTGTTACTTGGCCAGGCAACTGTCTGAAGTCCTCCTTAAGAGGCAATGTTTGTGATTGTTTAATTTTGTCCTTGCATAGAGTCAAAGTCCTCCTAAGTGAAGAGGCAATTAGTGGAAGGTAGGGATATGCAGTCTATCCCCCACTATTCAGTGTGTCATCTGCTTTGCTCACACCACTGTGTTGATGCATTGCAGATACAAACCCAAGATCTTGTGCAATTGCACAGTTGAGTCAGTTTTAAATGTGTAGAAGGGTTCCCACTTTCTGAACCCACACATTCTTGTCTTGAGCTCTCCCTGGCCAGGGATAAGAGCTGTGAGGTCTCATCCTCACTTCATCCTTTCATCTGCTTCACCTTAGCCCCTCAATGGCAAGGTTAAGAGCACATTCACCCAGTTCCAGAGGTTTGTTTGTCGAGGTTGATATGACCCCTTGACTAAAACCTAACCCTTGTTTGAGCCACTTGTTTGTGTATAGCGTGTGCTATCTGTGCTTGTAGGATTGTTTGACTTGCTTCCTGTGCAAGTTAGGATAGTTTGACTTGCTTCCTGTGCAAGTTAGGATTAGTTTAGACTTGCTTCCTGTGCAAGTTAGGTTTTGCTTGGCTTGCTTCCTGTGCAAGTTAAGTATGTGTGGCTTGCTTCCTGTGTGAGCCATGCTTAGGATAGGTTGGCCCTTGTGCCATTTAGCTAGAAACCTTAACTTAGGGTTGATTTTGCATGACAACATCTAGGCTCGAGTCGTAGTCTCCCTAGAGTTGTGTCTCCCTCTGTTATCTGGTTAGGCTAGAACCTTTATCCCTGCGTAGGGGAACTACATCGCCCTGATCTTCATACCAGATGAAGTATGTAGGCAGGAGATTGAGCTGATCTCTCCGGGCGCCCTTTTTCTTTTGTGTGTGTTGTCTGACATTTGCTAGGCTCGAGTCCCTGACTCCTTAGCAATTTGTTGTCTGTTTGTTTGAGTGTGTGTTTGACAGTTATAGGCTCGAGTCCCCGACTCCCTATCAACTTGTCGTGTTGTTGTGTGCTTGGAAGCTGATGTAAGTCCATCGAGTGGCATTTGGGTTCCAGTGTGCGTGTGTTTAGGTTCGGATGTCAATGTAAGTCCAGTGATTGGCATTTGGGCTCCATGTTTGCCTTCTTGTGTGTTTTGGTTCGGATGCTGATGTAAGTCCAGTGATTGGCAGTCGGGCTCCACGTTTGCCTTTGCCTGTGTTTGTTTGTGCGCGTGTCAGCCGAGCTACGAATGCTCTGATTCTTCTCTCGTCCGAGAAGATACGTATGCATAGGATGCGATATCCTAGCGAGCATGTGTCATTTCCCCAGTCCGAACTACTTCGACTCTGATGTCTATGCCTGATAGACTAAGTAGGCCCAGGATACGATGTCCTGCCGAGTCAGTTTCAGTCTTGTTTTCTTGTGTCTCTTTCAGCCAGTGTGTGTGTGAATGTTTGAGCAGTGTTTAGCAACCAATTTCCCTTCCTTTTGTGCGTGGATCCCGTAGAGTACTACGGATGCGTAGGGGTGCTAATACCTTCCCTTCGCATAACCGACTCCCGAACCCATTCTCTTTGGTCGCGAGACCATGTTCTTTCCCAGGTTTACTCTGAGCGTTTCCTTTCCCTCTTTTGGGATAAATAACGCACGGTGGCGGCTCTGTTGTTTCTTTCTTTTCCCGCCGGTTTTTCGCGCGATGCGACAGCTGGCGACTCTGCTGGGGATTATAGAGAAGTTGACCTATGCTGGTCCATCTTCCCTGAGCGAGTCTCTCCTAGCGCTCTCTAGGTTAGGGTTTTGGTTGCTTTGTGCTATGTTTATTTATTGCATTCATTATTTATTGTTTGCATTCATTGTCTATTGTTTGCATTTATGTTTGCATTAATGTTTGCATTTATTCATCTGTTCACCTGGCTGGTTGTTTGTTTCTCTCTGTGTGGGGGGGAAAAGTCAGTTGAGGTAAAAGGTCCAATACCCAGACCATGAGTGCAATCTAGGATACCTAGGAATAGAGTGATTCATGGGAAGCGGGTGGTATGGCGCCACTTAGCGGAACATTGATATCACGAGCAGTTCAGACCCTGGTGGGATGTTGTCGTTACATACTTCGGGTGTGTATATGACAGTATTCTGCGAAAGGTTATTTATGCTGCGTTTCTCTCAGCCTTACCCTGGCCTAGACTACACCCGTGAGTGGGGAGGGAATGATCATTATTACAGGTACCGTTGGTGACTTGGTTCTGTTGGTGACTCTAGTTCAGACAACAGTTTTCGGTTGACCTTAAGTGGGATTTATGTTCTGATTTTGACTGAAGCTTCGACCTAGTGATCAGAGATTGCACAACCAGCCAGTCCAGTCTGCATCATGTGCATCATAGCATATTTATTTTTCAAAAGAAACGCATTGAAAAAAAAAAATCAAAAAAAATCATCAAAAAAAAAAGAGAGAAAAAAGAAAAACTAATCTCTGCATGCATATCATTTCTCAGGTACATTCCTGAGCTTGTCTACTGATAGAGATGGCAACAGTCCCAGAGTTGAAGCGGAAGACCTGTTCCTACAGTTTCCACCGTGAGCCGTTGACTCCGCTAGTTGAGTTGGGTAGCCTCGTGACAGACGATCGACTGAAGAGTTTTGTTGGGCGGTATGGAGATATCTTGACAGTATTGAAGACGGTAGTGGATCCAGTGCCTCTGCAGACGCTTCTTCAGTTCTACGATCCAGAGCTCAGATGCTTCACTTTCCAAGATTACCAGTTAGCACCTACTCTCGAGGAGTATTCTATCCTGTTGAGTATCCCTATTCAGCATCAGACTCCCTTCTTGGACGTTCCAAAGGAGGTCGACTTCAGATTGATTGCCAGAGCTCTCCGGTTGAGTGTTGAGGAGGTCGATAAGAATTGGAAACCCTGTGGGGAAGTTGTAGGTCTGCCATTGAAGTTCCTGTTGAGAGTAGCCAGAGTTGAAGCAGAAAAGGGGAATTGGGAAGTTTTTCACGCACAGTTAGCTGCCATGATCTATGGTATCATCCTATTTCCCAGTATGCCAAATTTCATTGACTTCACTGCTATCAGCATTTTCATCAGAGGGAATCCAATCCCTACTCTTCTAGCAGATACTTACTATGCCATTCACAGCAGGCATGGTAAGGGAGGAGCCATCAGGTGTTGCCTACCTCTTCTGTTCAAATGGTTCATGTCTCTTCTGCCAGCCAGTGGACCATTTGTGGATACCCAGAGCACTCTTAAGTGGACTCAGAGGGTCATGTCGCTTACTTCCTACGACATCAGGTGGCAGTCATACCGGATGGATGTGAAGGATGTCATCATAAGTTGTGGTGAATTCCGGGGCGTGCCACTCATAGGGACCAAAGGTTGCATCAATTACAACCCAGTTCTTTCTCTTCGCCAGCTAGGGTTTGTTATGAGCGAAAGACCGCTCGAAGCAGAGATAGCTGAGAGTTTTTGTTTTGAGAAGAAGGATGACCCTGTTAGGTTGGAGCAGATAGGGAGAGCCTGGAGAGATGTGGGAGTGAAGGATGGATCCGTCTTGGGGAAGAAGTTTGCCGTTGCTATGCCTGATTACACTGATTGGGTCAAGAAGAGAGTAGAAACCTTGTTGCTACCCTACGATAGGATGGAACCGTTGCAAGAGCAACCACCTTTGATTCTTGCTGAGAGTGTGCCCGCGGAGCACTACAAGCAAGCCCTGATGGAGAATCGTCGTTTGAGGGAGAAGGAGCAAGATACCCATATGGAGCTGTACAAAGCCAAAGCTGATAAGCTGCACTTGGCCCATCAACTCAGGGAAGTGCAAGGAGAAGATGCTAGCAGACTGAGAAGCAAGAAGAGATCCTACGAGGAGATGGAGAGTATGTTAGATGCAGAACACCGGGAGCGCTTGAGGCTGCAGAGGGCTGAGGCCAGTTATCAGAAGAAGATCAGAGACTTGGAGAGGCAACTCAGAGACAAAGATGCTCAGTTGAAGAAAGAGATGGAGTTGAGACAGAAATCAGAGGACCACCTTGGAGGAGAAGTCTTGGAGCTCAGAAGACAGCTGAAGGAGAAGATCACCCCTCTACCAGATTGTTCAGAATGCTCACTGTTGATCGACCAGTGCCATTACCTGAAGACCCTCATTCCGGAGGACCGTCTGCTATAGACTGTATCCTTGATTGTATTTTGTTGAGAATCACCTCCAGGCTTGTTGGATGGGATTCATTTGCGTGTAAGCCATCTCTTGGATCTTTTTGTTGAGAATCACCTCCAGGCTTGTTGGATGGGATTCTTTTTTCTTTGTATGTTGTTTATTCAGATATTCTGTTGACATTGGTTGTATGCCTTTTTACCCTTATGTATGTATAAGGATGTCAGCATTTCCTTGTATCTGTTTGTTCTCTTGCTGCAGGTTGCCATCTTTTCAGGATGGGTCAGGCTCTTTGAATGCCTGAGAAATGAGCATATCATGTGCATCATACGCATCATTAGCATCATACTCATATCATTTTGCATAACAGGTGTTCTTGATCGTGACTTCTCACTCTTGGTTCCTGTTCAGGCAGGATAGCTGATCAACGTCCGCACCGCTACTCAACAAGACTGAATCAACAGAGAAGTATGGATCAATTTCAAGCTGAGTTGGCTGAGATGAAGGCTAGCATGGCCCAGTTTATGAATATGATGCAAGGGGTTGCGCAAGGTCAAGAAGAACTTCGAGCTATGGTTCAGAGACAAGAGGCTGCAAATCCACCGATCAACCATGCTCCGCCAGAGGGAGGCCCAGTCAATGATAACAATATTGCTGCTGCTGTACCCGTCAACAACTATGCTGTAGGTGATGAGTTGGGGGGTATTCGAATCAACGGTCAACCTATTGTTCCAGATGCCGCTAATGCCAGAGTAGTCCGTGCTCCGGCCCGTAATCCTGTTCCGATTGTTGACAGACAAGAGGACATGTTCTCTCTGCTCAGTGAAGACGAAGACGTTTTGGGAAGGGTCAATGAGAGAGACCGCAAAGTCGAAGCTCTTGCTGAGAAGATCCGTGCTATGGAAAGTCAGAATTCTCTCGGTTTTGATGTTACTAATATGGGGTTGGTAGAAGGTTTGAAAATCCCTCACAAGTTCAAAGCACCGTCATTCGACAAATACAACGGTACTTCTTGCCCTCGCACCCATGTGCAGGCTTATTATCGAAAGATCTCTGCATATACCGATGATGAAAAGATGTGGATGTATTTTTTCCAAGATAGTCTATCTGGGGCTTCTTTGGACTGGTACATGGAATTGAAGAGAGATTCGATCCGATGCTGGAGAGATCTGGGTGAGGCCTTCTTGAGGCAATATAAACACAACATGGACATGGCACCGAGCCGGACTCAGCTGCAGAGTCTTTGTCAGAAATCTGGAGAGAGCTTCAAGGAGTATGCTCAGAGGTGGCGTGAACTGGCTGCTAGAGTTCAACCCCCTATGCTGGAGAGGGAGTTGACAGATATGTTTATCGGTACTCTTCAAGGTGTGTTTATGGACCGGATGGGGAGCTGCCCATTCGGTAGTTTTTCTGATGTTGTCATTTGTGGAGAAAGAACGGAGAGTTTGATTAAAACTGGGAAGATCCAAGATGCTGGTTCCTCTTCTTCTAAGAAGCCATTTGTTGGGGCACCTCGTTGGAGAGAGGGTGAAACTAATGCTGTTCAACACCGCAGAGATCAGAACAGAATTGAATACCGTCAAGCTGCTGCAGTGACCATTCCGGCACCTCAACCTCGTCAGCAACAACAACAAAGAGTTCAACAACCGCAACAACAACAACAACAACAACAACAGCGCCCTTTCCAGCCTAGGCAGAAGTTACAGGCTGATAGAAGATTTGATCCTCTGCCTATGTCTTACGCAGAGCTACTACCCGAACTACTCCGGTTGGGGATGATTGAGTTGCGTACAATGGCTCCGCCTACAGTATTGCCTCCTGGATACGACGCCAACGCCCGCTGTGACTTTCACTCTGGGGCACCAGGCCACCATACTGAGAAGTGTCGAGCTCTCCAGCACAAGGTTCAAGATTTGATCGATGCCAAGGCAATCAACTTCGCTCCGGTGCCTAACGTCGTGAACAACCCTATGCCTCAGCATGGCGGGCATAGAGTGAACAATATCGAGGGGAAAGAAGCTGAAGATCTGGTTGTTAACGTTGATGATGTTCAGACTTCTCTGCTAGTTGTGAAGTGCCGTCTGCTGAAAGGGGGTGTCTACCCGGGCTGTGATGAAGATTGTTTGGGCTGTGCAGAATCTGAGAATGGTTGTGACCAGTTAAGGGCCGGTATCCAGGGTATGATGGATGAGGGTTGTTTGCAATTCAGTAGGACTGTAAAAGATCGTGGAACAGCGTCGACTATCACCATTTACTTTAAACCGTCTGAAGAACGTGGACCAAGGGTCGTCAGTGCGCCTGCAACGAATGGTACCCCAGTTACCATTCCCGTGCCTGTAACCATCAGTGTTCCAACTACTATCGTGGCGTCTGAAAGAAGGGCTGTTGAGAACAGTAAGGCCGTGCCGTGGAAGTATGATAATGCTCACCGCAATTACAGAAGGGCTGAAAGTCAGACAAGACCAGTGAATCAAACTCCAGTGACAATTGGTTTACCGAATAGAGTTCCTGCAACTGTTGGTCCGGCTGTGGATAATGTAGGGGGTCCAGGAGGTTTTACCAGAAGCGGTCGTCTGTTTGCACCGCAGCCTTTGAGGGACAATAATGCTGAAGCTCTCGCCAAAGCAAAGGGTAAGCAAGCTGTGGTTGAGGAAGAACCTGTCCAGAAGGAAGCGCCCGAGGGGTCATTTGAGAAGGACGTGGAGGAGTTTATGAAGATAATCAAGAAAAGTGACTACAAGATTGTAGACCAGTTGAATCAAACTCCGTCCAAGATTTCTATACTTTCACTGTTGATGTGCTCTGAGGCACACCGTAATGCCTTGCTGAAGATGTTGAATCTGGCTTACGTGCCTCAGGAGATTTCTGTCAATCAACCGGAGGGTGTGATGGCCAATGTGAGCACCAGGCATGGTGTAGGTTTTACCAATCTAGACTTACCGCCTGAAGGGCGAAACCATAACAGAGCCTTGCACATCACCATGGAGTGCAAGGGGGCAGTGTTGTCTCACGTATTGGTAGACACCGGGTCGTCGCTGAATGTGTTGCCTAAGCAGATTCTGAGGAAGATTGATGCGGAAGGGTTTGTGCTTAATCCCAGTGACTTGATCGTTCGTGCTTTCGACGGATCCAAGCGTTCTGTGTGTGGGGAAGTTACCTTGCCTGTGAAGATAGGTCCTGAGGTTTTTGATATCATCTTCTATGTTATGGACATCCAGCCTGCCTATAGTTGTTTGTTGGGGCGTCCATGGATTCATGCAGCAGGGGCAGTCTCGTCGACTCTCCATCAAAAGCTCAAGTATGTCTGGAACGGTCAGATTGTGACTGTGTGCGGTGAAGAAGAGATTCTGGTGAGTCATCTATCCTCGTTCAAGTATGTTGAGGTGGATGGCGAGATCCACGAAACCTTGTGCCAAGCGTTTGAGACTGTGGCTCTTGAGAAAGTGGCGTACGCTGAGCAGAGAAAGCCAGGTGTTTCAATTACTTCTTACAAGCAGGCTAAGGAGGTTGTTGATTCTGGCAAAGCTGAAGGCTGGGGCAAGATGGTGGATTTGCCGGTTAAAGAAGACAAATTTGGCGTTGGTTATGAGCCTCTCCAAGCAGAGCAGAATGGTCAAGCGGGTCCGAGTACCTTCACCAGCGCTGGGCTGATGAATCATGGCGACGTCTCTGCAACCGGTAGTGAAGACCGTGACAGTGATTGTGATTTGGACAACTGGGTTCGCCCGTGTGCACCAGGGGGGTCTATCAACAACTGGACGGCTGAAGAAGTGGTTCAAGTTACTCTTCTGACAGAGTAATTTTCTGTTGTTTTGTCATTTTGCATGAAAATCCTACGTTCTGCCCAAGGCGTAGTGATTCATTTTTGTAGGGCCTCATCATGTTTTAATGATTATCATTAATGAAGGACATTTTTTGAACAAACTTTGTGATCCTTGTCTTTCTATTTTTTGTTTTCATTTTTCTTTTTCAAAAAACAATAAAAATGGCAATGTTTTTTGTTTTTGTGACTTTATTGAACTCTTTTTCTAAAACAAAGCATCAAACATGCAGAAGCGATCTTATGGCATTCACTATGAACAGTTCTGTTATGGCTCAGTATGATTTCGATAATCCCATTTACCAAGCTGAAGAGGAGAGTGAGGAAGACTGTGAACTCCATGCAGAATTGGCCAGATTACTGAAGCAGGAGGAAAGGGTCATCCAACCTCATCAGGAGGAGTTGGAAACTGTTAATCTGGGTACTGAGGACGACAAAAGAGAAATCAAGATTGGGGCTGCTTTAGAGGACTCTGTCAAGAGGAGGCTGATTGAGATGCTGAGAGAATATGTGGAAGTGTTCGCCTGGTCATACCAAGATATGCCTGGTTTAGATACAGATATTGTGATGCACCGATTACCTCTTAGGGAAGGATGTCCTTCAGTCAAGCAGAAGCTTCGTAGAACGAGTCCTGATATGGCAACTAAGATCAAGGAAGAGGTTCAGAAGCAGTGGGATGCAGGTTTTCTGGCTGTTACCAGTTATCCCCCATGGGTGGCCAACATCGTTCCTGTGCCGAAGAAGGATGGTAAAGTTAGAATGTGTGTCGATTACCGGGATTTGAATAGAGCGAGTCCGAAAGATGATTTCCCATTACCTCACATTGATGTATTGGTTGATAATACGGCTCAATCCTCGGTATTCTCTTTCATGGATGGTTTCTCCGGATATAATCAGATCAAGATGGCGCCAGAGGACATGGAAAAGACGACATTCATTACACCTTGGGGCACGTTCTGCTACAAAGTGATGCCATTTGGGCTGAAGAACGCTGGTGCTACCTATCAGAGGGCAATGACGACTCTCTTCCATGACATGATGCATAAAGAAATCGAAGTGTACGTGGATGATATGATTGCGAAGTCGCAGACAGAAGAGGAGCACCTGGTTAATTTGCAGAAGCTGTTCGACCGGTTGAGAAAGTTCAGACTAAGGTTGAATCCGAACAAGTGCACGTTTGGAGTGAGATCCGGGAAACTCTTAGGCTTCATTGTCAGTGAGAAAGGGATTGAGGTTGATCCAGCTAAAGTCAAAGCTATTCAAGAGATGCCTGAACCGAAAACGGAGAAGCAAGTCCGTGGGTTTTTAGGGAGGTTGAACTACATTGCAAGGTTCATATCTCATCTAACTGCTACATGTGAACCAATCTTCAAACTGCTCAGAAAGAATCAAGCGATCAAATGGAACGATGACTGTCAGAAAGCTTTTGACAAAATCAAGGAGTACCTACAGAAACCTCCAATCCTTATACCTCCAGTTCCAGGGAGACCTCTGATAATGTACCTGTCAGTGACTGAGAACTCGATGGGGTGTGTATTGGGACAGCATGACGAGTCTGGTCGAAAAGAGCATGCCATATACTACCTTAGCAAAAAGTTTACCGACTGTGAAACAAGATATTCACTGCTCGAGAAAACTTGCTGTGCTTTGGCCTGGGCTGCTCGCCGACTGAGACAGTATATGTTGAACCATACCACTTTGTTGATTTCTAAGATGGATCCAGTAAAGTACATCTTTGAGAAACCAGCTCTCACCGGACGAGTTGCCCGTTGGCAGATGATTCTAACAGAATACGACATTCAGTACACGTCACAGAAGGCCATCAAAGGTAGTATTCTGTCAGACTACCTCGCCGAGCAACCGATTGAAGATTATCAGCCTATGATGTTTGAATTCCCTGATGAAGACATTATGTATCTCAAGATGAAAGATTGCGAAGAGCCTCTTGTCGAGGAAGGACCGGACCCGGATGACAAATGGACACTGATGTTTGATGGGGCTGTGAATATGAACGGCAACGGTGTTGGGGCAGTGTTGACCAATCCTAAAGGTGCTCATATACCTTTTTCTGCCAGATTGACGTTTGACGTCACCAACAACGAAGCTGAATATGAGGCTTGTATCATGGGGATAGAAGAAGCCATTGATCTGAGGATCAAAACACTTGATATATTTGGAGATTCAGCTCTAGTGGTCAATCAAGTCAACGGAGATTGGAATACGAATCAGCCGCATTTGATTCCGTATAGAGATTACACCAGAAGAATACTGACGTTCTTCAAGAAAGTGAAGTTGTATCATGTCCCCCGGGATGAGAATCAGATGGCTGATGCCCTTGCTACTTTGTCATCTATGATCAAAGTTCATTGGTGGAATCATGTGCCACATGTCGCGGTGAATCGACTTGAGAGGCCTGCGTATGTGTTTGCAGCCGAGTCTGTTGTGAGTGATGAGAAGCCTTGGTATTATGACATCAAGAATTTCCTCAAGACTCAGGAATATCCTGAAGGGGCGTCGAAGAATGACAAGAAAACCCTGAGAAGGCTAGCTGGAAGCTTCTATTTGAATCAGGATGATGTGCTGTATAAGAGAAACTTTGACATGGTCTTGCTCAGATGCGTAGACAGACCCGAGGCAGACATGTTGATGCAGGAAGTTCATGAAGGTTCCTTCGGTACTCATGCCGGTGGACATGCAATGGCTAAGAAATTGTTGAGAGCGGGTTATTACTGGATGACTATGGAATCCGATTGTTTCAAGTATGCTCGGAAGTGCCATAAGTGTCAAATCTACGCTGATAAGGTGCATGTACCACCAAGCCCTCTGAATATCATGAATTCGCCTTGGCCATTTGCCATGTGGGGCATTGATATGATTGGGAAGATTGAGCCTACTGCTTCGAATGGACATCGCTTCATCTTGGTTGCGATTGACTATTTCACCAAATGGGTGGAAGCAGCTTCCTATGCTAACGTTACCAAACAAGTGGTTACTCGGTTCATCAAGAAAGAAATCATATGTCGTTATGGAGTTCCTGAGAGAATCATCACTGACAATGGTTCGAATCTCAACAACAAGATGATGAAGGAGCTGTGTAAAGATTTCAAGATTGAACATCACAATTCTTCTCCCTACAGACCGAAGATGAATGGTGCTGTGGAAGCGGCAAACAAGAATATCAAGAAGATTGTGCAGAAGATGGTCGTTACGTACAAGGATTGGCATGAGATGCTGCCTTTCGCTTTGCATGGGTACCGTACCTCAGTACGTACGTCGACCGGGGCAACCCCTTACTCCCTTGTGTATGGTATGGAAGCTGTCCTACCTGTTGAAGTGGAGATTCCTTCTCTGAGAGTTTTATTGGATGTCAAGCTGGACGAAGCCGAGTGGATTCGAACAAGGTTTAACGAGTTGAGCCTTATCGAGGAGAGACGGCTAGCAGCTGTATGTCATGGACAGTTGTATCAGCGAAGGATGAAGCGAGCCTTTGATCAGAAAGTGCGTCCTCGAAGCTATCAGGTCGGTGATCTAGTTTTGAAGAGGATCCTCCCTCCCGGTACAGATAACAGGGGCAAGTGGACTCCTAATTATGAAGGTCCGTATGTTGTGAAGAAAGTCTTCTCCGGTGGAGCCTTGATGCTTACAACTATGGATGGTGAAGATTTTCCATCTCCTGTCAACTCAGATGTAGTCAAAAAATACTTCGCATAAATTGACCCGCTGGACAAAAAAGGAAAAAGAGTCCAGGCAAAAAATGGGCATCCCGACGAACCAAAAAAAACAGAAATAAAGGTTCGGGCAAAAATTAGGGATAAAATGAAAAGAATGTGTACACCCGGTAAGTCGAAAACCCGCGAGGGCGGCTTAGGCAAAAATGGGTATCCCGGTGGATTGAAAACCCGAAAGGGCGATCCAAGCAAAAGTTAGGGATTAAAGCGAAGACTACAGTCTGAGTTATCTGTACTTCATCAAGCTTTGTCGTCTGCCATCTCGAAAGATGTGATCTGTCCAGTCATTCTTCTCAGAAAGCAAGGAGTTGGGAGGAAAACTGATGATCTGTGAGTTATAACAGAATTGGGAAATAGTGGATGCTGTGTTCACGTTGCCATTAGGATAGAATTTTCCTTTTGTACGCAATTACCTCTTTCTAGGAATTGCTTCCTAATGTATTTGCCTCTTCAGGCACATTTTCGATCAATAAAAATCGTTATTCAGATAAATAGCTTTTCTGTTTTTGTTTTTACTGTTTTGTTTGCAAAAATGTCCGAATTTTTGATAAGCATTGCATATAAGAACATGAAGGCCACACAATAATGTGCAGAAAGATGAAACATTTGAAAATCATTTTGAATGTTGAGGACACTTGAGCGTATCTTGTCCATGTATCCCCTGGGGGCATTTTGTTGTGTTGTTTTTTCAGATGGGCATATGTGAGGACGTTTCCTCAACAGATATTTTCCCCAAGCAAGCTTGGAAGCTATCAGAGCTATGTTCCCCCGCGAAGACGTCTGTGGATAGTGCCTTCTATTCTCCAACAGATCTGAGGATTGCCTATCCCCAGCAGGCTTGTATTTGCCATTTCCTCCCCGAGTGAGGCAGGTTCATTGAAATTTATCTCCAGCATTTATCCTACCTGTGGACTGAAGGATATCCCCAGCGGAGTTTATCTTTTCCCAGCAGCAGTACTGTTCTTCAAACATGAGTGTGAAGTCACTTTACCATTCCTCAAACAGAGTTCCCCGCAGAGTAGTTCCCCAAGAGGAGTCTCCCCACAGAGTCAGAGTATCTGATCATTTCGGCTCCCTAGCCAGGGTTCATTTGCATTTTGCATGTAGTAATCATTGCATCCTCAAAAATTGCGTAGCATTCCCATTCAATATGGAGCATTACGCCATAAAAAAATTCAAACATATGCATTCATGTGTTAACTTCACCAGACCGTATCCCCGGCAGAGGCGGATCATTTCATTCAACATCAGCACAGCAAGACTGCTACAGTTGCTCTTGACAGCATTCAGAATTGTTTATTCCCCACAGAGGTTTATTTCCTCACCCGATGGTGACAGAAAGTTTGTTTCTCTTCAGTGAGACCCCCAGCAAGTGGTCGACCTTGCCTTGACATATCTAAGATGTCGTTCTGGTGATACCAGTAAGTGTCATGTCAGCACCCGCGTGTGTTTCTTCTTTTGGTGTCGGTAAACACCATTGTTTCGGTGTCTGTAAACATCGAGTTTTCTCTCCAGTCATCAGTAAATGTCTGGTCATCATTGTTTGGTGTCGGTAAACACCATTGTTTCGGTGTCTGTAAACATCGAGTATTCTCCCCAGTCATCGGTAAATGTCTGGTCATTTTTTGATGTCAGTAAACATCATCTTTCGATGTCGGTAAACATCCCGTCTTTTCTGCAGTCGTCGGTAAACGTCTGATAATCCCCAGCTAGAAATCCCCAGTAGAGTCATCTGTAGATGTCCTATCTGGTTTCCGGTTGCGAATATTTGTTTGTATCTCCCCAATTAATTTCTCATTCCCAGTCATCGGTAAATGTCTGGTCATTTCTTTTGATGTCGGTAAACATCGAGTCTCATCCCAGTCATCGGTAAATGTCTGGTCATTCTTTTTGATGTCGGTAAACATCATCTTTCGATGTCGGTAAACATCGAGTCTCATCCCAGTCATCGGTAAATGTCTGGTCAACAAAACCAAAATCCCCAGAAGTCGTCGGTAAACGTCTTGTCTGGTATCACCACGAAGAGTTTGTTCCTCCCCGAGTGGAGACGCCATCGGTAAATGGCCCAGTTTTCTTCGATATCGGTAAATATCGAATTCCCAGTTGCAGCATGCCATCGGTAAATGGTCTTGCTAAGTTGACATCGGTAAATGTCAAGTTTCTTTGAAGCCACCATCGGTAAATGGTCTTGCTTCCTTTCAACATCAAATCTGTTTTCCCAGCAGCCATCGGTAAATGGTTGTGCTGAAGTTGATATCGGTAAATATCAAAGTTTCCAATTTTAACCATCGGTAAATGGTTTTGTTTTTCAGAAGATGTTTTCCCAGCAGCCATCGGTAAATGGTCTGGCTGAAGTTGATATCGGTAAATATCAAGTTTTAACCATCGGTAAATGGTTCCGTTTTTCTCAAGATGTTTTCCCAGCCGCCATCGGCAAATGGTCTGGCTGAAGTTGATATCGGTAAATATCAAGGTCCCAGTTTTAACCATCGGTAAATGGTTTTGCTTTTTCAGAAGTTTGTTTCCCCCAACCGCCATCGGTAAATGGTCTTGCTGAAGCTGATATCGGTAAATATCAAGTTCCCAGTTTCTAACCATCAGTAAATGGTTTTGCTTTTCTGAAGCTGTCATGCAGTTTGTCATCGGTAAATGACGTGGTTCTTCTTGTATCATATCCAGCTAGTGCAAATTCTACGGTCCTTTGGTATTCAATCCCTGTTTACCCTGAAAGTCTGACAGCCGTTGCTATCATCCGTTCGGGTTCCCAGCTGATTGAATAGGGGCAGCTGTAGCACCTCAAATTTGAACCTATCATTATGCATACATTTTCATATTAGGTCATGGCATATCATGATCCATTGCATAGCATTTGCATTGTCCCTCAGTTGCCTCAAGAGCAAGCAATCAAGAATCAGGTCAAACTAATCTCCTGATCAGTCAACCAAGCAAGCAAAGGAATTT